>NC_136835.1:5142579-5742579 GCF_951394365.1 Tetrao urogallus | reverse complement strand
GGCTGGGTCACTGCTCCTGAGCCACAATGTGGGTTGATGAGGCTACCACCCACGGGGCCAGGCTGCAGAACTGAAGTGTGCAAAGAGCAACCTGGTCTAATCTCAGAGCATCCCCAGAGACAGCAGGAAAGCACGGGGCACAGACCCTGCGCTCCTCTCAGAGGGAATGGGGCTCACATGATGCTCACTGGGGAAATGGCCTGGAAAGAGAGGCACATAGTTTGGAAAAAAGAAAAAGCAGGCCAAAAAGCATAAATAAATAAGTCATCCATGGTGCCATTTGAAGGTAAATTTGGTGCCTGCAGCCAGCAAACACTGACAGAAGATTCCAAATCGCCTGCAGGCAAAAGAAGGGTTTTAAAAACCCTGGGAAGTGGGAGAAGAAAAGGGATGAATGACCCAAAAAGCAACACAAAGCCAAGCTCTGGGCTCCCTGCCCTGGCAAGTGGCCCCACACCCCCATGCCCTGGGGAGCAGGCACCGGCTCCACGGTCTCGCTGTCTCAAATCTTTCTTTTTTCCAAGCAAATCTTTCTCTTTTCCAAGCAAGAAACTTCCAACAACTCCCCAGGCTGGCCCCGCTCCCCCAAGTTGGGCAATCACAAAGCTCGTCAGGGCTCTGACGAAGGCGCGGGCATGGAGAGCTCCGTGACCGTAAGGGGATCTTTTTGGAGCAATCTTTTCCGAGACAAGTCATGAGATTGTTTCTTGCCTGGAATTTGCTCCCACGGCTCCCATCGGCCCCTGATTGCTGAGTCAAGAGATCGCTGGGCTGTGCCCTCCAGATGAGTAAATTAATTGCCTGGGGGGGGGGAGGAGGGCAGGGAGGGGACAGGGAGCACACAGCAATGACTCTCCGGCCCCGCGCACGTCTTGGCAGCGGGCTCTGCTGCTGCTTTGCGATGCATGGAATTAGTCACCCCATTAGCAAGAGCGGTTACACACAGCTGTTTAAAGGCACATTATCCCTATCCATCCCTTTTGCTTTTCTTCTGGATTTTTTTTTTCCCACATTTCCCCTCTTTTGATTTTGTTTCCTTTTTTCGAGGATATCCAATGAATGCCTGGGACCAGCAGCTCCCAAAGCAGACACAACCCGGAGATGCCAAGCAGCTTAGGCTCACCCAGCCCCGCTTCCCCATCCCTCCTCGCCCTGTTGACGTAACCCACCCCTCTGCCGGGTCACTCTATAGGATCCATATGGCAACGGCTGCTCGGGGTTGAGCCGTTTGAACGCAGGAACACGCGAGAGTCATCCAGCTTGAAGGCAGAACACACGCACGGCCGGGGCCTTTCAAGTCACAAGCTCTCGAGCCAGCTCCAAATCTGGAGCCGCTTAAAGGGATGGAAAACAGCGCCAGTGACTCAGTGCCCCGCTGGGCCACAGCTACCGTGACAGCCCTGAAAGCCCATTGATGACGTTGGAAAGCGAAACTTTCCCAGCCCCACAGCAGGACCAAGCTGCCCAGAAGCAGGGACAGCACTGGGACAGCACTAAGTGAGGCTTAGCCTGGATATCTCCATATCCCATCCTGGAGAACGCCCCAAGCAATGCCAAGGGGATGAAGGAGTTCTTCCCATGCCCAGCTGCAAACCAGGATGAACTGTACTTGGTGACCTCAGCCAAGCGGTTAGGAGAGGCAAGAGGCTGCATAACAGGCTCTGAGTGTTTTAAAAGAGAAAGCACTTGGGATTGTGTTGGGAAACCGCTTCTCACAATGCTGTGTAAAAAAAGCTTGAGCTTCACGTGCTCCGCTGTGGCTTTTTTCAATTTTTTCAGTGGAAAAAGCCAATGGTGCTCAGCTTTTGCTGTTACTTCTGATGATGGTTCACATTTTCGGTAAACAATTTCTCAAAACTAAAAGGTAAAAACAAAACAAAAAAAAAACTTGCTGCTCTACAGCTTCCAGAGCACTGACCAAAATGGAGCAGTTTTGCACAAACACACGCAGTCTACCTATAAAAAAAAAACTTTCATGTGGGTCAAAAAGCCACATTTTGATTACTGTGATAGATGATGCTGACAGGAAAGAAAAAGCAGCACGAAACAAAGTGCTCCCAGTATCTGGATCCAGCGGCCTGTGCCTCAGTTCCCCTACGTTAAACCTTTCCCTGCCTTCTGTTGGTGTCAGAAGTTGGGATCAGCGTCCCTGAAATTTTGGGGCTGAGCACCCAGAGCGTGATGCAGCGCACGACCAGCGACATCCCACTGGTTTGCTCTTCTCGTGCTCCCCAGCAGCCATCTGAAGAATGCCCTGGAATCGAGTCAAATATTTTAAATGAGATGGGGGGAGAGGGGGCACGGGGCGGGGAGCAGTTCGGGGGGAGCGCTCAGTTTTGACTCAGTGTCTGGCTTCTTTCATCAAACCCACATTCCTAATCATGCCATCACCCTCCGGGAAAGTGCGACAACATACATAATCCATGTGGAGCCAATTTAAAATCCCCTCCATGGAAGAAAATGCATTTCATTCATTAACAAGCTCCGAATGCTTCACTGGGGTGAGGAGCCGGCCTCAGCCGTTCCAGCTTACCCATATGGGCAGAGCCACATCCTACAAGAGAGCAATCCCTCATGAACCCATGCACGGCACAGGGCTCAGCCCACTGCACACACTTGTTGAATTACATCGGGTCTGTATCCACCTGAGGTGGATGGAAGCTTCCACTCCTTCTGGCATCATTACAGGAGAAGTGGAACATCTGGAGCCCTGCCTCACTGAGCTGCACAGCTGAGTGCTTCCTGCAGAAAGCTGCTGCCTTGCTACGTCAGCCCTATGCTTCCATCAAGCATCCCAGGCAAAAAGGAAGCCCTCCACCCAGCCTTAAGCTGAAAAGGTGCTTCAGAGGGAAAAAGCTCCAAGCAGCCATTCAGCCCCTGGCCTCTACAGTCATCATCTGCCCACTCAGAGCTGCCAACGGGCATCTGCAGGCAGCAAAGGCTGTGAGGGAGCCCTCCCCGTGCTGCCCAGCACCTGCAGCCATCAAATTCCATCAAACCATGATGCAGCTCTGCATGCATACAGGATTTCCAATATCCTCCAAAGCATGACATCTCCCAAAAGGAGCGACAAAAAAAAAGGCCTTTTCCTCTCTGGGACAGAAAACTGCTCTTTATTCCATGCATGTGCAAGCCACTGTGCTCCAGGATGGTATTTTCCTGGTGGGCATTGCTCCATGGGGAGCAGATGCAGGGCTGAACAGCACAACATCCTGGCTTCTTGCAAATGCACAGCGAAGCTGGCATGCGGTGCACAAAGGCGCAGAACAGAGGGCACCAGGCAGCAACCGCAGCTCGAGGCGTGCCAAGAAACTGTGCACAATCAGCAAGATCAGGGAGGTGATGGGGAAAACGCATTGCGTGGTTGTGCTCAGACAGACGTCGTCCCAGCGACTTGACGCCGCTCAGGTCACCGAGGACCAAACCAAGGCTCAGACTGCTGCCAGTTGAGGAGAGGGAAAGAAAACAACGCACAAATGTGCAGTTTCATTTCACAGTTCAGACAGGAGTGCTGGGTTTGCTCCCCATGCAGACCTAAATAAGCCCAAAGTTACTCTGAGCCACCCACTGCATGCAAAAAGGAGAACAGCACAGTTTTGAGCACTTATGAACGTGAGCGCCGTGAGCTTTGCTGCCGTCTGAACACATGCAGCTTGCAGAAGCTCAGGTTTTGCATGCAAACGTTTGCAGTTTGCTAGTGTTACAAGCACATGCTCTCAGATCCAGTGGTTCTCTACAGTCTAGATGTGAAGGCAGAGTCCCTGAGTCAAACTACTGAAACCACCCTGATCTTTTATTTTATTTTTTAGTTTCTTTTGTCATCTCTCTGGACCCAACATTGAACCTTGTATCCCCTCTGGACACCAGCCGCTCCCTGATTCAAGGAGATATTCATGCAGATAAAGTGTCTTGCAGATTTGCACATTTTCCCATAATTACCACCAGAGCCTGAAGCAGCCACAGGCACAAATCCTGGAAGCTGGGATCCAGACAGAGCACAACTACAGACCAGGGACACAGAGGCAGCCTGCAAGGCACCCAACCCACAGCAGGGCTGCTATCTGTGCAACCATCTCCCAATTTTGTCATCAGGAGGAGCAAATTCCACGCAAACCCAACGCAGCCACTTCAGCTAAATCGCAAGCCTCCTCAAGGCTCGAGTGCCCCCACTCCCAAATTCCACTGCACCTGGGAAAAATGTAGAAGCTTGTAGGAGAATCAATAAATATTTATTGTTAAACCAGCAGTATTTTGACTGGAGATGTAAGCATGGCCTGATGCCAGTGTAACCAGAGCCTCTTGGCCAGCCCTGCAAACAAATTTTCTTTCTGTATCTAGTTGGGAGATTATAAACTACACAATGAAGGGGGAAAAAAAGAAACACAAGGCAGTGAGCAGCTTAGTCACGGAAGAGGAACAAAAGAGCTCAGATGTATAACTATGTCGTGGGTTAAAAAATAAATAAAGGGATGCAGGGCCAATTTTTGGCTGTGGGACAGCTGCACCATTTATATCAGCTACAGATTCTGTCCCACTGGCTTCTGCAGCAGTGAGGCTTTCTCCTGAATCAGAGCATCCCTGCCTTCAGAGGAGCTGTGCCGATTTGGACAAGCTGCAAAGCAGCCCTGAGCTCACAGCCAGCAAGTGGTCTGGGGGAATATCTGCTGGGATCCCCAACTTCACAGCGCAGAAAATGGGCAGTCTGTGCTCTCAGCTCAACCAAAGCAGATTGTCCCTGATTTTGTTGTGCCAGTTTGCACCTTCCTACCCAGCACAGGTCTTTCCCCGAGCTGAATGTGAGATGCCAGCAGCTTCATCCTTTCCATTCATTCCAAGGATAGCAGTAACACTTGTCTCCCAAAGTCATGCAATTCTCTGCCTCCAGGCAGCTCATGTGCCCATGCAGTGCCAGCTGATGGTGCTGAAAGGAAAAGAATCCCTTTAATTGTCTACGACAAATCCACATGGGTTTGGTTTTTTTCCTTTCCCCAGATCCCACCACACTGCAGACAGTCACTCAGCGTGGCATCCCTGCACATTTACATCCCTACAGTCTGCTCTTACACCTGCATCCTCTTCAAGTGCCGGAGACGGATCTGCTCTCACCCAAACATCGCCCTTCCATCTTACCCTCAGCATCCAACTGCCATCTCGAGGTCTAACTGCAGGGATTGGGCTGCTAGAGGTAAATGGGAGCTCTGAGTCTGCAGAGCTCAGAGGCTGCCATGCACTTTCTTTCCCAGCTCTCTTTCACATCCACCCAGAATTCCGGCCCCAGGCAGGGAAAGCAGCACCTTTGAAGCCTAAATCTGGACTTGATGGTTCCCCAGCTAAGCCACGTGATGGATCAGTCCAGATAGAAACCCCCAAAGCCATCATCCTGGTAAAATCCAGCATGCCAGGGTCCCACCAGAGAGCACAGGCACTGCTTATTCCTGGAGCTTATTCCTGCATGAGACTGTGTTATCCCTTCATTTTATAAGGCTCATCAAAGCATAGCACACCATAATTACATGGCAAATTAGAGGCCGCTTTGTGTAACTATGCTGTAATTGCACAGTTGTTACATGCTTTGTGGACGGCGTGATGAAAACGTGGAAGGAATGGGGCTCTGCTCCTCTTTCTTGGAAATTCTGCTCGCTGTACCAAAGTCAAAAACACTTTATCCAGGGATGCACTTCAGGGTGTTTATCCCCAAGGGAGGCGGTGAAGGAACGGTTGCCCTCTTTCCAGCTCTTCTCACAGCTTTGTTCCTCAAGCAGACGCAAGTTGACACCGAACAAGCTGGTGAAAGCCAGGTGCAGCCAGCCCCCTCCCTGCTACGAAACTATCATCCCCCCATCCTAGCTGGATACCACAGTGATGGGCATTTTGTAAGTGCATAGAAAGATAATTGCTCTTTTTCAAGGGAAATTCTCACCTCTTACAGCGGCAATCAGCACTGAAAATACTGCAGGAGCCCGAAGCCCTCATTTATTGAGCCTCGCCGTCGGCTGATGATTTGTGCCCACACAGAACAACCCACTGCCAAAGCGGAGCTCTCACCTTTGCTGTTGGTGCAGAAGCAAAAGCAGTCAAAGCATTCTCCGCTGCCCCGAGATCATCGAGACGCTCAGAACAGCAGCTGACCCCGCCGCAAGGACCAGCCCCGTGTGAGTGCTGTGCAGAGGTAACCCATCAAACCCATTTTGCAGAAGAGCGATCCCCAAGTGTGCTCCTTCCTATTCCTAACAGCTCCCAGACCGACTGCCTGGGGTGGGATGCTGCTGCACACATACATAAAAACTACGTGGGAATTAACGATGCGTGTTTGGAAATTTGTGCTCTCCAGGATCTCATCGGAAGGCTGCGACAAAGAAATGCTCAGGCTTGTAAAGCACTTTGCCCTTTCCCTGCAGGCAAGGCACAGCACAGGAGGGAACACACCCTACAGATCCGCTCAAATACGAGCTCCCTCACTTGTGTGCACTAAAAGTGAAAGTAAAGGACAAGAGGAGATAACCCTGGCTCTGGGAAGGGGAAGCCGCGTGCTGCGGGCAGATCCTGCATCCCAACACGCTGTGCAGAAGCTGTCTGCTTCCCTGCAGCAATCGCAGCAGGAGAAACCTCGCTGATCCCAAACACTAAACAGAGGGAAAGGCTCTTGCCAGATCAAACACCACCCCCGGGATGCCACCCACACACAGGCCAGTGGAAATACGTGCCTGTCTCCCAGCTGGCCCTAGGGTACATATGGGAAGAGCTTAAACGGATGGGTCCTGTTGGGATTTTACAGCCCGCTCCTATTTCTGTGCTGGGCAGCAGGATGCCCACCATCGAGATGCACCCAGAGGGGAAAGAAGAAAGAGGGGAGTGGATGCAAAGCTCAGCACCTCTGCCTGCACATCACACCCTGCCCTGCGGGAAGCCCCGGGGCAGCAGGTCTGCAGCTTTCTTAGCAAGAAATGCAGTTCTCTCTCAGCACTGGGAGTCCCAGTGACACACTGCCAGCTTCCAGCAAGGGCTGCAGGGCTGCTTTAAACTCCAACCACAGAGACCAAACAGAGCTCTGCAGAACTGGAGGAAGCAAAGCGATTTGCAGAGGGCAGCGTTTACCAGTTGCAAAGTTCAGTTCCCAGTAGGGCTGATTTGTACCTGGTTTGGGTTCTTCCCCCAGTGGATGAACTTTGAAATATCCACCATAATAAAGCTGGTAATTTAAGTCTGCTAACCCAAATTGGTGGATCGGATATATATTTGCAACTAAAACTACGTTATCATACACTTTTTCATAGCATTACAATGAACACCCCCTCCTCGCACAACTTGCATATGAAAGGAGAAGACCACTATGAGGTACTTTGGCTCCTGACCTCATCACCCTCAGAAGTTCTGGCTGAAAAGAGCAGGGAATTTGGCTTTGGACACCCTGTAGAACTTCACATCCTTTTCGAGTTATTTTTAAACCCTTTGGACACATTGTAAATCCCATCCCATTTTTGCACACCGAGGCTGCTGCACGTGTGGCTCAGAGCAGGCTTTTGTTTTGGGGGAAAAAGGGGAAAGCTGCACACAGCCAACGCATCTCTGCAGCTTTACGGGGCACCGAGCACCTGGCACATGAAATACTTTGCACAACTGAAAACCTGTGCCTGTAACGGCTCTCTCTGCCTAAGATTAACCCTGAGCACACTGTAGAGCAAACCTGCTTTACTGGCATGTAAAGGGATGAGTGGCTCAGTTCAAGCAGGCTATACCCATTTCAAAGGGCAACGGGACATGTTTGATGGCAGGATCCACAAGAAGATACCAAGGGCTCAGCAAACAGGACCCGGGCAGCAGTCTGAAATAGATTGGAGCAGAGAAAGCGTGGCGTCCTCTATTTGGGGCATCGCTGGATGCCTGAAACAGAAGGCAGCAGCATCTGCACTCCCTCTCTCATCATCAGTCCCAAGCACGCAAGAAAGCTTCAGCGTTCTCTAAAAAGTTGCAGGGGAAATGAGGTTAAGCCAGCTAATTGACAACATTGACCTTTCTGGCTCAGTGTTAGCACAGCCACCAAAACAGAAGCGAGTGCAGCTGAAGCCGACAGGGAGTCAGCTCTTTTTTACCTTTTTGGTTTGTGTTTCTCAGCGCTCTTCCTGCCAAAGTTTAAACTTTGGGTCAACGCTAAAAATTGCTTGCTGACATAAGCTGCAAAAGAGCTTGAATTGAAGAAAATGAACTGAAGGCAGCACGAAACAACACGTCCTCACTTGAGGCAAAAGGCAACTCCATTGATCCGCTGCTCAAACACCTGAACTACAAAGACGCCTCAGTACCTGCTGCCACCCATACCAGGGGATGTTTAAATTTAAACAGATATTTGGTCTGATTGGAAGACAAACAAACCCTCCCAGCCCTGTGCCCATGAGCCAGGTGTTCCTTCCCATCCCATTTGCTTCCTCTGCAAGCAACAAGACTGCAGTCATGACATGAAGTGTACAGACAAGCCTTGAAACGTTCTTTCAATCAGAGCTGTAGGAAATGGGAACAAACAGATCTTCAGCTCCACCAAAGCCTCTTAGTTAACCAGCTTAGGTGCTTTGGAAATTGTCCTCAGCATCCCCATCACAACTGGAAGCCCTTCAGCGCCCACACAGGAAAGCCAGGCTCAGCCTTGTTAGGAGCACTGAAGCAGCTGTGATCACTAACTGGGTCCTCCATAGATCACACACGTCTCCCCACAAACCAGGCACCCTGCAAGCCCACAGACACCCTCCTTGATTGGGAGCACTGAGTACTGATTGGTTCCCACCCACATCCCAAATCCCATCACCTGGCGGTGCAGAGCCCCCGCCTGGGATTCCCAGAAACTTGTGGAACAGCAAAGAAACACACAGCTCTGACTCGGTTTCCTTCGGTGCACAAAATCCAGCAACATCTCCTTCAGCACAGCGGGAATATTTTGGGGAGAAAGGAAGCAGTGGGATTGCGCTTAACCCTCCCTTGTAGCCAGAAGGCAGAGCTGTGTCCCTGTAGCCCCTGCTCCAGTAGCGCCCGGCTCGGCAGCGTTGCGAGAGCAGCGCTCCTTATGGGAAACGCTCAGCTCTGTACAGCCGGCACCAAAACTTAGCGCTAGGAGAATTAAGCAAAAAAGCAAAAAGAAAAAGCGCGCCTAGCACGGTGACACGCTGCTCCCAGCCCCGATAGCTCCAGCACCCGTCCTCCCCGCATTTCAAGGAGGGGAAAAAAAAAAAATCAAACTAAGGAAAGCAGAGCCGCGGGCTCTCCCGATGCAGAGGCGGTGCCGAGCCGCTCCGCTCCCGATCCCGGCCGCGCTCGGACCGCGCAGGGCCACGGGGAGGGGGGGATCCGCCCCACGGCCCGAGCTGCGGCCCCGCCTCGCCCACTCGCGGCCGGGAGCTGCCCCGATCCCACGGCTCGCATCCCGCCCCGTGCCGCCCCGCAGCGCTGCCGGCGGCGAGAGGAGCGCGGGGTGCGGCGGTCGCCGTGCAGGGCAGGGAGGGGAAGTCTTCAGAGCGCTCCGAAGCCAACTTCGCCTTTACCCCGCCGGGCAGAGCCGGAGGCGGCCCCCCCCCGCACCTCGCCCTTCCCACGGGACCCCCCAGAGACGCATATACCCCCAAACCTCCGCCCTCGAGGAAGCGAGAAGGGATTCCCCGCGACGCGAGCGGCTCACCGGGGGACGGGAAGAGATCGATGTCCACCTTCTCCGTCTTAATGATAGTCAGGGTGGGCTTCAGATCCACCGCCGCCTTCATGGCTGAGGCCGGAGCGAGGGGACCGGGAACGAGAGCTGGGGGGCGGCTGCGGCGCCGGGGCAGCGGCGGCCGAGCGCCTTCCTCCTCCTCCTCCTCCTCTTCCTCCTCCTTCCTTCCTCGCTCTCTCCCTTCTCCTTCCGCGCTCCTTCTCTGCTGCTCCGCTCCGCCTCGCCCCCCCCGCCGCCGCCGCCGCCCGGCCGGGCTCAACCGAGGGGAGGGCGCTTGGGCGGCAGTGACAGCGGCGGGGAGGGACCCGAATGCCCCCGCCCCGGTAGGCGGCCCCGGGCCCGGCACTCCGAGGAGCGAAGCGGAGCCACCTCGGGGGGCTTTGAGCTGCGCGTTGCGGCACCGCGCGTCCCGTTTCCACGCGGGGAAAAAGATCTCGAGGCGTTATTTTCTCCCTGCTCGATGCCCTGAGATGCGAGCAGCGCGGAGCCCTGGCAGCCCAAGGGTGATCGCGACACGCTGAGTGCCAGCCCGGGGTGTGCAACACGCTCGTGTGCCAGCAAAGGGCTAGCTCAGGTGGGATTTGTGCAGGTGGGAGGCCAAACGGGTTTGGGAACGGATAGAAAGACGCAAGGTGAGTACTGTGCCAGAGTGTTGTGAGCTTAACAGAAGAATATCGGTTTTCACATAAAATACGTTTTATTATATTTGGGTAGCAAAAACTTCAGACCACAAACGGCAGAGCAGAAAGGAGATTATGACTCACAGATGTCAATTTACCGGTACAAGTGTAAAAAAAAAAAAAATAGCAACCAGCTTTTGTGGTTCTCTATCTCAGAAAGTCTCAGCAGTTGGTGACACACTGGCAGGGACACAGCAAAGCTGGGCCCTGGGGCTGCAATGGGGCAAGGGGTGAGTTTGGGGCTGCTCACTCCAGGATGAAGCAGGGCACACGCACACATGTACAACAGGAACCCCCCAGTGTGTTTCAGCTGCAGATGCAAATGTTAGCGCTCAGAAGTGTTTCTAGGTCCTTCAGCACTGCCTATCTCATTCACTCAAGGTGTATTTATAGAAGAAATGTCTTGGAAATAAAAGAAGCTGTGAAGTGCCGGGACCAGAAATGCGGAGCTCGATGCTCGCTCACACAACAGCTGTTTAACCAAGGCAGACAGCTCAGGCTGTTTGAACACCAGCAAAGCAAGGTGGGCAGAGATGTGCCTGAAAGCTCAGCCTGGGTGCCTCACATTTGTATTTCCAGTTCACCCTCCACTTACAAGTTCAGTTCCTCACTTATACAGAAAACCTATACTGGTGATTCTCTGTGACCAGCACCCAATCAGCCTCCTGATTTCTGCATGCTTTTTGAAGCTCTGAGCTGTGCTGGGTGCTGCAGGCAGGGCACGAGGGCTGTGCACCCTCATCTGCAACAAACCACACGTATCTGAGAATGGCTGCAAGAATAAAACTGGGTCCCTATTGCACCCCCCTGCACAGGATGAAAGACTTGTACCTGTCCTGCCTTGGTGTTGTTTATGCCCTTATACAATGGGTAGTAATGATTGGAGGAAGAAACAGTGGAGAGGAGTCTGAGCAGAAAGGCTGGCTGCGATGCACGGTGGGGAGCAGGGAGAGGCTGGGAGAGCGCATGCGTGCTGCTGTGGGGGGAGCAGCCCCACAGCTGGCTGCAGCCTCCTGGCCAAGGTGAAGCCATCAGAAAGCACCTGCAGCCCCTACGGCCCCACTCTTCCCCCTCTAGCTCTTGTGAACCCGCGGTGCTCAGACTGAGTGCGGCCTCCTGCAGCAAACCACAATCCCCAGGCTGAAAGAGCAGGCACACAACGAGGCCGTGGTGCCGTGCATGAGTGAGAACTGATGGGGACGAGCTGCTGACACCATGCAGAAGGCTCCCATGAGCGGGGATGCTCCTGGATGCAGCAGAGGAGCTGCTGCTGGGATGAAAGAGCTGAGCAGAGAAGTGTATCAGCTGCCTCTCAGGTGTCTGTGCTTTAGCCCTGCTCCCGTGGGCTGATACATTTGGCTTGGCCTCTCCTGTGAGCATTAGAGACTGGCTGAAGTCCAGCACACCTGTATTGAGGCTCCCTCTCTTCTGGGCCAGTACAAAGGCTCTAACAAAGATTGTTCTTGCAGCTTGTGTGTTTTTTATCAGAGAAGATGCACACACTCTTGGCATGCTGGCTCAGTGCTGATCCTGCAGAGCTGGTGACACGAAGCCACAGCTTGGTGCTGCATGGCTGTGGGGGGCTCTGAGCTCCCCCAAACTCCTGTTTTGATTTGCAGGACAATGAGGAGTGCTTCTAAGAGCAGCACTGGGGCAGCAAACCTCAAAGCGGAGGGAAGGTGGGAGAAAAGAAGAGAGAGACTGTGGACAGAAATTTCCTCCCAGGGCAGCTGAATCTCTCCTTCAAACTCGACTCAATCCTAGCGACTGCCTTAATTTGTGTTCACTTCAGAGCCTGCAACATGAAAGCCCTGGCTCTGAACTCCAGCTGAGCCGCTCAATGGCTCAGTGTTCACAGAAGGCATGGAAGGAATCCATTGATTAGTTTCTTCAGCTGGGATGTGACCATTTGTAGTCCAAGACCTGCCAAACATGACTTTGCCTCAGCAACTGGTTCCTATTTGCTGCTTACAGGCTTCAGAAAAATCTTTCCTCTTCAACATCCAAGACTCGCCCTCCTTTTCCATTCTGTTGCTCTTCAATGTTAATATCTGTTCGTTTTCTCCCCTGTCGAGGGAGGATGCTGGGCTGTGGACAACAGCACTCCTGCCATTAATACAGTCAAAAGATTTTGCTGTCGATCGGAGATAACCATCTGCCCTCCCTCCACAATGCAGCCCAATTGTTTTTCAACAGTTTGGAACAAAGAAAGGACAGGCAATAATGCCACATTGTTCCAGGGATGCTGACTAACCTTGGTATAAATGAATAATTATTATTCATTTAGAGTTGAGGAAAGGTATGAGGCCATCAGAGCCCTTCTGCAGTGCGGACACAAGCTCTCCTGAGCTGGGGCCGGCCCTTTCCATTAGCAGGGCCAGATCCACTCCTGCTGAGCCTTTGCAAACTGGCAGCTGTGGGCTCTCCTCCAGATGTTGTGTCTGGGAAGGCTCCTTGGGTTTGCCCACCTCCTTGCTGCTGCCCTGGGAGCCTCTACTGCTGGCTGAGCAAAGGTGCTTTGCTAGCCCCAAAACACAGCCAGCTTTGGGGTGAACACAGCGGCTACGTAAGAACGCAGAGTCACACCACCCAGCTGTTATGGACAGGAAATGAAGAACACCATAACCAATTAAAACTGCAGGGGGATATTTATGGCAGAATGTAATTAGCCAAATTGGAGCCTTCCCCAAAACTACCATGGGATTTTTAATGACTACGAGCGGTCAGGGCCTCAGTTTGATGCTTTGTCAGGCAAACAATAACCAGAGGGCAGGAGACAAAAATCAGGAGCAAAGAGGAAGAAAGAAAAAAAGTTTTGTGCAATTCCAGGGAGAAACGGAGACATGAAAGGGCTTACGGCAAAGGGTCATTGTTGGAAAGAGCAGCAGCCACCACTCCAAGAAAGGAAAGAGCAGGGAGGTGGCTCTGGGCGTGGAGGTGGCCCACTGCAATGAGAGGAAGGAGCAAGCAGCTGCCACGACTTTTCCCCAGAGAGATACCTTTCCTGGAATTTAAAATTATATGAGAAATTCTTTCAAGCGCCATAATAGCTGGGAAGCATTTGAGCGAGTTGTTGTATGCTGGTAAAGAGAGGCTGGGTTAGTAGTCCTGGTGACAGCAGCCTCCCCCTGTTGGCTAAAGCAGCCAGCACGCAAATAGAGCTCGTTAACCAGCACGTGTTGTGTGCCCTGCACTGCTGGCTGGGAAGGCTCTCACATCTCGTGTGTGTGGGCAGGAGATGGCGACCATCATGAAACGCTGGCTTCTCTGTGGCCCAGATAGCTGCAGCCCCCGGGGTCCCATGGCTGCTCCATGCCCAGAGTCACGCAGGGTCCCCATCCTTCGCACCACCTGCCCTAAAAGCAACTTTCTGTTCGCGCCACAGAGCTGCAGAATTCAGTCCTCAGCTCAGCCCAGAACAGCCCAGACGCTGCCACAATAACGTCCTCTGATTGCCCTCCGGGTGCGAGTGGAGGAAGCCGCCTCCGAGCCTCCTCGGCTCCTGCTCTCATTAGCTTCCCAGCGGAGATGGCTCACAAAAGCATCTTTGTGGCCAGCGCGGCAGCAGGAACCCAGCGCAGAGCCCCACAGCACAGCGCTGGTCAGCGCGCCGTGGGTACCTCAATCAGCGCTCTCACAAGCTGCTTAAGCATCTTCCAGTGTCTCCTGCTATTGGCTTGCCAGCGATCCCATGCTGCTTCATAACCTGATTAACTAATGTGAGCTGGAGCGATGTAATTCTGCCTTGAATTTCGTTGGTGGGGGTGCTGTCACTCACTCGGTGCCTTGCTGGAAGAGCTGGCTGATGGAAAATCCTCATAAGCTGTTCTGCAGTGCTGTTTGCTCTCGGTGCATTTTTCCTTTCCTCCCCAAGTGACAGCACTGAGTTTTTGGTAAATGGGACCTGATGTTTTTGCTGTTTAACTCGTGATACTCACAGTTGCCCCCAGCACGCACAACTAAAGCACATCAAACCTCATTTGTTGCACCTCTTGTCTGGTCAGATCTCAGGCAGTCTCCTCCGCAACAGAAGTAAACAGCTGAGACTTAAGGAACACATCTCTGGTCACTTCATATTTACTGATCTCCAGCAACAGAGGTTACTGAACCCATTTTGGATGGTCACTGAAATCCCCATCCCTGGGAAACAGGTGAGGTATCACAAAGAAGAAGCACTGGGATTATCACTAATACCCCAGCGAAGCCAACCTGGACAGCTGGATGCTATTCACCAACATTTCTGTGTTCATTCAATGTTTCAGAAACAACAACAAAAACCAAAACTTCAAGAAATATCAAGCAACAGCTACATTTTGTTTTCACGGAGGTGCCAGGAGCCTCAAAAGCACCTCTGAAGGACCAGCCATGCAGTGCCAACCCCCAGGGTACAAATTCAGAGCCTGAGAAATGGCAGCCAGCAGGAAAACACGTCTGCACACAGAGGGTTGGAAGCAGTCAGCACAGGGGAGTCAAACCCTGGAGTGCAGTGACCCTCAGGTTAACTCTGTGGCCAGGACAGAGAAGCTCAGGAGATGGGAGTTTAATTCCTGGTCAATATTTCCACACGACCTCTTACAAACTTCTGTGCCTCCATCTCCCTTGTTTAACGGAAGGATGTTCACTTCACAAAGGACAACGACAGGGTCAAACCGTGGAGAGATTTGAGGAGACAGCTCAGGGCAGACCAGGATTCCCATCTCCTGGTGTGCAGGACTCCAGGACATACAGACACCGTGTCCACGACAGCCAAGGGCTCTGCAACCCAAACAAATGTCCCACCTCAATCACAACAGGTGCTTAAGCAAAATCTCTGGAGATCACTCAGAGATGAGCACAATTTGCCCACGTACACCATGCTTGCAGCACATGTTTATGGGGAATTATGGGATGGAGCTCCCAGCAATCAAGCCCTGGAGCTGCCCACCCAGATAAGATGCTGGCAGAGACGCTCCTTGGGCGAAGTGTTTCAAAGAGGAAAACCCTCGCCGTGCGTTGGAAACCTCCTCGCTCCCAATTGTCTCAGCTTGGCAGCCGGGCCTGATAGTGAATGAACGACAGAGAAATATTCCGCTCTACACGTGTTTGGGTTTTTCGGGTGGTTTTCTTGGACAGCGATCCTGGCTCTACAACAATGCCCGTCTTGTTCTGCCCCGCGCTACAGAGCAGGCTTGAATAGATCTGTCTAAAATTATAAGCGGGCAGCCCCTGGGCTCTGCGAGATCACAGGCCACATGCTGGGGCTGAACAAAGGCTCTGCTATTTCCTAACAATTAGCCCAGCTAAAAGGACATCTATCTCCTTCTATTAGAGCCACCACGTGCCTCCCAGTCAGTCCATTGTGAAGCTAATTAAATAACACGCCTCTCTCCCCATGAGGGTCTCCTGATTAGCTCGCCTCAGCCCTAAATCCTCGCTGGTGTAAATGGGCAAGAGACAGCTGGTCGGTAGGAGCCTGCGACTCCGAGCATCGTCACTCATTATGTAGCTATCATCATCACCAGTTATTTCGGTTTTTTAATTATCTCCTGAAAGCTGTTGAATGGAGATGGAGAGATAGAGGGGGTTCGGCGCACAAACCGGCTCCTTCCCTCCACACTTGCCCCCTGCTTGCAGCACAAGTTGTGCAAATAGCTGATTTATTTGTGTTTTTTCTGGCTTGCTGGTAGCCAGAGGGGAAAAAAAAAAAGAAAAAAAAAGGAGACATAAATATTTTTTCTAAATACGTTCTGTGTTAAAGCAAACCATTTTCTTTTTCCACACGTTTTTCACTGGGCTAACAGCAAAAAGAAAGTAAGCAGGGAAAATCACGCGTTGCTCAACCTGAGCTTCAGCTTCTCACTTTCGTGCTTTTCAAGTTGGGGTAGAATTTGAAAATTTAAACAAAACCAACAAAAATAACCTGTTAACAAACTCTCTTTGCACTCAGTTCAATGAGGCTCCTGCGGCAGGGGTAGGGCTTAGGTGCAGATGAGCTGAAATGCATCTGCATTTTCAGCTGGGGAGCACGATCCATGTTTTAGCAACGTTGAGATGAAACAAAAGGCGTCTCTGTGCTGTAACACAGCGCTTGGAGTTTCCTCCAAGTCTGAAAATTCATTCTGACCACTCAGAAAAAAATTCATTCAGCATCACTTCAAACATCCCAGGAGCTGAATGAAGTTCCCTTGGTGCTCAAGGGAAGCAGGGCCGTTGGCACCCATCCCTTGTCCTCGTGATGTCAGCTTGTCCCCATGGAGTCAACGCTGCTCTTTTGCAAAGCCCAACGTGCACCTGCTCCAGCAAGCAGCTTCTCTCCTCATCACTCCATCCCAGTTCTTCAGGGCCAGCTACGTTTGCAGCACCATGAGCACACAGCCTCACGCAACGGCACAAAACTGCTAAATCACTCCAGATGTTCAACACCTTCCCCTCACCGCTTCCCACACGCTCCCCAGACCCGGAAGAAATACAACGTCCCTCTGCCAAGTCTACAGTCAGCAATAGTTGCAAATATTACCTTTACCTCCTTTAAATCATTATTTTCCACCCTTGGCTATTTAAATCATTATTTTCACACCGAGAACATGGCTGGAAAGCTGGAATGTGGGTCAGAAGACTAATGAGCTGATTTCCTGTGGACCTTCAGCTCCAGGACTGCAACAGCTGGACCTGCTGCTCCAGCCAGAGCTAATTCCACCCAAGGAAAACAGAAAGACCCCCATCCTCAGCTCTGGTCATGGAGAGGCAGTGGGAGCAAGGGCACGGAGGAGGAGACAGATCTTGGTTTTGTTCTGACGGGAACAAGAGGAGCTGAATTGAAGCTCGCTCCTGTTTTCCAAGCCCACCAGCTGCCCTTGCTGCTCACAGCAATGCTGGGCAGGAGCTGCTGCTGGAGCCTGGGTGGGAAAGTGCTGGGAAGCCTTAGAAGTGCATCAGATCTTGCCAGGAAATATATTAATTAGCTCGTATGTGTGTGTGCACATCCATAGGGTTTTATTGTAAAAAGCACAGGGAGAAACTCATTGCTGTCAGAACCGTATTCCCCCTTTGCTCAGAGAATGCAAACATTTTTCATCAAATAATCAAATTTTACAAGGATGCATCAACAGAGCCAGGTAAATTGTCATTCAAAGGCGCTACATGACTTGCTTGAAGGCCTACCAGGGGCAAGTCCCAGGGTGAAGCCCAAAGCACATCTTACGTGTAACCTAAGAGCACAACACAGCTCTCCAGTCACACTTTCAAACCCAAACAGCCAGGTCTGACGGCTTCACTCATAACAAATGTACAGAAAAGGGCAAAAGCCCCCTGCCTCCCCCCCCATAAAAAGCTTTTGTGTTAACTGCCTCCCCTCACCCACTAGTGCCCTTTATCCCAAGGGGATAGGAATGGCTCTGCAAGCCACTTGATTAATAAGAACCCAGGGGGGAAAAAATCGTTTATATAACCTCGTCTTCTCTAAACTTCCTAAGTGCTGCAGAAAGTGGCTGCCCTGGAAACCCAAACTGGAAATGAAAAATATTATCTCTTCCATTTATAAACATCTCCAGTGCTAATGAAGTGAGGAAGTGCAGCACCAGGGAGGGGAGCGTCAAGATGCACTTGGCAGGCGTGGGAGAGCCCCACTAAAACTGTTTTGTCTCAGGTGGGTGAGGAGGGGAAAGTTCTCCTGCCACTGTCTGCTGCTAACTGCAGCCTGCAAGGCCCCAGGGAAGGATGTTGGAAGACTGATGGTTATGGAAGGATCTGCTACACCAAACACAGAGACAGACAGAGAGCCTTACTAGGTGTAAATGTGGGGGAAAGGAAGACAGGGTGATGTGCAATGAGGCAGGAGCAGATTGATGAATCCTAAAAACAGCAGTTTCTATGGCTTGAAGCTGTAGCTCGAATGAAGCTATAGCTTGGATGAAGCATTACAACCTGACAGATGGAAAGGAGAGCACAAGAATCCCTTGCAGACACTTTATGGCTCAAACCAGGATGCTTTCGTATGCCAACAGAGCTGATCAAACCAGTTTGCTAAGTAATTCCTAGGAGTGATCCAGGTTGACATCTTGGGTTCAACCACTCTCAGCCCTGCAGCCCCTCAGGTCTGAATCTGAGAGCAAAGGAAGCACTCTGCAGAGCAGCCCAGCATATTCCCCCATTTTCTTTCTACGTTGGCATTTCCCACGGAGATTTGTTTTTGCATCAACACAGGCAGCAGCAGAAAAAGCTGAGCTCTGCCTGGAAATGTTTGGTTTTCGCTTTGACAAAATATTGATGATTTCTGCAGAACAATCCATCACTTTTTGCAGTTTCAAATGAATAGAAGAAAGTCAAAAAGCTGTGTTTCATTTAGATAGGGCTTGAGCTGACACCTAGCCCGGAATTCAGCACAAGTGTAAGGCAAAGCAGGCTACCAGGCTGCCTCGTTATCTTGTCACTTTGATTACTGTGAAGCAATGGAAGCTGCTACTACTTTCATGTAGTAGCTGTTTGTCTGGATAGAAACACAACAGGAGCTGCCAGACAAAGGGAGCATCTGGTCTGCTAGGGCTGGGCAGACGCAAAGCAGAGAAGATTTTGTTGTCCCTGGAGATGTCTCACAGCACACAGGTACCCCAGGCTCGCAGCATGGTGAAGAACAGGTCCAGGGCAGGACTAAGATGCCAGCTTTATTTCTATCTCTGCTTTCCATAATTATTCATGCCTCTTTAGCCTGCAGAACTAGGCTGAAATGCCCCAAGCACAGGCTCTTCCACAAGATGTCTGGAACTGACTAAATTAGAAGTTTTCCATGAGCAAGCTCCCTTGGGGCATCCCCTTCTTTTTTTCCTATTCTACCTCAACACTGACATCAGTCTGGCCAAAATGAGTGCCCTCTGCACCCCTTGAACTTAGGATGTGGAGAGTGAATCATACGATCTGGAGAGAAAAACATTTCAGACGCCTGAAAATCCTTCACTGATGAGAAGTAGCTTGGGGCCATTACTTCCTAAAATCACGTCTCCACTTTGGTTGGAGCAATTTATTCTGCTCCATTGCACTTGTGCTACGGAAAGCACAAATAACTAGAAGTGTTTTTGCCATGTACTGCTGCTCACACAACATATGCCATGTCAGCGGCCTCGTTTCCCTTTCCAGGAAGGGAAGTCATGTCATGAACTGTTGATCTGTATTATATGGCTTTTCAGTGCATGTACCCAATACTCTTGCTGAAATCAATGGCAGCATTCCCACATAGCAGGGCAGAGGCAGCCCCTTTCCAGTCAGGCTGCAGTTAGCTTCAGATTTAAGGTTGGATCCTGGCCTGGAATCCTCACCTGCCCTTGCAGCATATGGTGGAAGAAGGAGAAATCCCAGAAGAGGAGCCCTGCCTCTATGACATAAAGGGACCACAGCTCTCCAGACACAGCTCTCTCAGGGTTGACCAGTTCTGACTGGGAATCTCCCAGCATCAAGAACAAGCCCATAAGCAGATCCACCCCAGGCTTTCCCTACACCTCCTGCAAGCCATTCGGAAGCCAGCAAGCCTCTCACTATTCCATTCTGCATCTATTCCATTCACTGCGGAGAAGCCCTCTTCCCAAGGTTCACGCATAGCCTCGTCAGCCCTGCCTGCTGCCGGAGGCAGCTTGTATTTAATTCATTGTGAAATAGCCAACAATTGACCCACTGCAACAGTTTCAAAGCCTATTGATACAAAACCCCACAGGGGGAGGCCCATCCGGAGGGCTGTGTAAACTCCAGCACGTGTTCAGCAGGCTATACATAGCTTCAAGGGGACAGTCACACCAATGGCTTGGGATTGGTTAAGATGGCTTTTCGCTGTGTTGGGTTTTTTAAAGCAATATTGAGCTCTTGTACAATACTGTTCTCCAGAGACTTCCTGCTACTTGCCTGACCTCGATGAATTAAGTACTGTCATAAAATGTACGATTAATTATCATCTGCATCTCCAACACGAGAAATTGCCACACAGTGACTACAGACAGCCTTGTCAATGGTGTAGACATCACTCTGGTGGAAATGAGCACACTTTGGATGTCTGAAGACTTTCTGTTAAGTTGTATAGTCAAGGTCTTCCAAACCTCAGCTGTTAAACCCAATGACCTCAGTCAGAAATGCTAAGGGATGCCATCTCTTATAGGACTTTTGTGAATACTGGACCTAATTCCATCCTTCCTACCACGTGGCTCCAAGCACGGTCTTTCTCCTTCCTGCTCCACATCTACCAACCTGCATGCAAGCTCTCTGAGCTGCATGTGGAACAGGATATCTCAGTCCTCCTGAAGGTGTCTGTCTGCTTGAAATACCAAGAAAGACAGACGGGCCATCCTCAGACATCTCGCTCCCCTCCCCAAGTGTCTGACAGCATGGTTTCTCAGAGTGTAGTGATGCAAATAGCTCAGATAAGACTCAGATAAAGTATCTAAGCTCTCCAGGGTTTATCTGAGCTGAACACCAGCTCCAAAAAAATTCTGAAATTTGCCCTGTGGGACAATCTCCATACAGCCTGATTGCCATCTGAAGCTTCAGCCTCCAGAGGCTGCAGGAACAGCTCCTGTTCAAATGCATTCTTGAGATAGCGGGGTGGGACACAGCAGGTCTGCACTGTTCCCCTATCGTAGTTATCTGGGGATTTGCCTTCTGGTGGAACACTGCAAGAGCCTGGCTGATGGCTCAAGGAACCGGTGATGGCACCTTTCACCACCAACACTTACACTGTAACAGATGAGGTAGAGCTTTCTTCAGCAGCATCACTGGAAAGATCACTTTACACTGACTACAAAGTACTCAGTGCCTTTTTTTTCCCTTTCAGCTGTGCCTCTTTGGGGTAGTTGCTAGCAGAGGGAAGGCTTGCAAGGAGAACATAGGCACAAGGTGCTGAAATTCAGCTACGAGTATCTTGCTAAGAATGAGATTCCCAAAGAAGCCAAGGAACTGGGTGTAAAACCCATCTGGGCTTCACCGCAGATCTGTGCCTGGCAGTATGCAAAGGGGTCAGCAATCACAGCAAGGATGAAACACTCACAACAAGGTTGAAACACTCACAGTGATAAACATTCATGCTTAGAGATCCAGCCTGCAGCAGTCTTAAGACATGTGAGACCAGATAGCAAGCATCCATTTATAGTGGGCAACTAACAGGAGACAAGGCAAGTCAAAGGCCAGGCTTAGAGAGAGTAACTGGATATCTTTGTAAAGCTGGTACAGAGGGCTGTGAGCTCACTCACACCTGGGCTACAGCTATTCTTTGTCCTGCAGGAGCTCCAAGGGTCCCCCATTCCACACACAGATCCCATACGCTGTGTTCAACAAACACGGGAGTAAAAGTAGGAAGGATTCCATCCCAAAGAGTCTGCAACCAGGTCAATGGTAATCTTACAATTGTACACCCAACACAATTCTAACAAGAATTAAAAGCCCTCTGAAAAAAACTTTCAAAGGTCTGCAGGTATTACCCCCAAATCTCGCTGATCCAAGCAGAGAAAGACTTCCTTTCTGTAGATGTCTGCAACAGTCGGAGTTCTCAGGCAAGAATAGCCATGAAATTCTATAGGATGGCTCATAAACCATAGGGGAAAAAAAAAGCCCACTTAATTTCCTACTAAAAATTCCCAACAACTCATTCCCAAAGGGCCAACATGCCAAAGGGCCCCTGCAGAGCGTTGGCTCCCCTTCTGCATCAGCACTTGGCTCTGGCCATAAACCAGGGAATGAGGGGAAAAGCACGTGGGCAGGCTCCGAGCTCCTCAGCTCAGCTGTGTTGGCAGCACCAGGGTTAACCACGGCAGCACCCTGTAATGCAATGATTTCTGGTTTATTTCAGCAGGGGAAGTGTGTCCCAGCCTGATTAGCCCAATGGTTTCCTCTTTTCCCATAACCTCCAGACCCCCATGGCCTAAGTGTTTACTTTCTGAAATAAAAAATCTGCTAGTGTTTTTCTTTTTTCGGGGCATGTGTATTTTGGGAGGATTCGGGGGGAGGAAAGTGGAGAGGGGGAGTTGAATGGGATGGGAGGCTTGCATACACCTCCCTTCTCTCTCCCACCCCTCACCCTCAGCTCCTTTCCAGCTGCAACCTCTGAGCTGAGACTTCTGGCTTCAGTGCAAGAGAGGGAGAGAGAAACGTATTAATGAGAGTTCAGTCTCTTGCTTCAGCAGCCATAAACACAGTGAACATCTGGAGGGAGAGAGAGGTGCTTCGCGCTGCCAGGAGCTGAAAGAAACAGGCTGTTTGCAGAGCCCCAGCCCCCCATGTTCTCCACATCCCCTCCAGCCTGTCCTGCACAGACCCACACTGCATCGCCCAGCCACAAATAGAAGCTGGCTTCGTTGCTGCCCTCCCAGCTCCACGCGAGCACAGAGCCTTCCGAGGGCACTGCAATGGGAAGGACTGGCCACGTGTAACCTGAAGTCCCTGGAGAAGTCCTCAGCTGCTCAGTGCCCCCAGAAGAAAGCGCTCATGTGTCTCTGCACGCTTCTTGTAGGCAAACAAGATTGGGAAAGCACAATGAGGCATCTGTGCTTTGTGTGGCCTTGCTCAAGAAAGAGCAGAGTGTCACAGGACAGCCTAATCCTCTCAATAAACACATGGGTGCACTCATTTCTACAGAGGGACCTGTGCTACTCCAAGATCAACTCAATGCAAGACATCCACAGTCACCCTCACGACACTGAGGAATAGCCCCATCACCCCATTACTTTCCTCTTGGACTCTACAGCAAGTGAACCCTTCCCTACATGCCAAAGCCATCAAGTACTACAGCTCACATGTGTGATGTTTCTGGCACAGTGTTTTAAGAGCATCTTGAGTTTTCCCCCTGAGCTGAGCTCTAAATCCCCTTTCATAAGGTGGCCCCCCGCAAATCTGTAGGTATCATCCCCCAAAAAAGTATAACATGCTTCCAGTTTTCACCTAGCACCATCCCCTGCTCAGAGCACAATTCATCCCCACGCAGCAGCTGATCTCCAGCTGACACAAGTCTGCAGCTCAAGTGGGAAAAGAGCTCAGTGCTCATTCTCTGGTGACAACCCAAAGTGAAGGGATCTCCCTTGGGCTTTGTCTCTTGAGAGGCAAGACAGGGATTTTTCCAGGGTCAAGCAGGAAACAGATAGAAAAGTGAAAGCCCGGATTTTTGTCATTCCCTTGCTTCAGTGCAAATAAACCTCCCCAAGTCTTGACTTGCAGCAGGTTACAACAGGGGATGTAGAGGGAGCATACCTAGGTATCACAGGGTCACCTGCACATGCTTTCCTCACCTGCAGAACAAAGATCTGCACAAATCAGGTACCAATTACTCCCCACTAACCTGGAGAGCAAACCAGTAGCAGCTCAGCATCCTTCAGAGTGCCCTTGCAGAAGCGCCAGGAGACACAGACACAGACAACCCACAGCTTTACAATTCATTCACAAGACATAGAGGGATCTTTTCTCTGCCTTTAGGCTGAAGAAAGTGCCATTGGTGGAGAAAATTGTGTCTGCCCTCCAACAAACCCAGAGTGCCCATTTATAGTAGGTGTGACATGACTTGAACTGTAGTCAATGAAACACCCAAAGACTGCCAGGAAGAAAAAGGGTCAAAGAAACTCATTCTAGCCAGGCTATAAACAGCGCCAGACCCCAAGGCTTATGAGAGGCAGCACTGCCACGCCGGCTGGAGGATGACAACAGAGCCCAGCAGAAAGGCTTCATTCATCCCTTTGCAGAGATGCAGTGGACATCAGATGAGAATCGGGGTGAGCTGTGAGTTTGGAGGAATGAGTGGCAATAGGTCGGGCAGAGGCATCTGCACAGAGGATTTTGCTTGTGCCTTTTATTGAACCTGGAAGCAAATAATATCTGCCTCCTCGTCCCTCTCGGGAGCGGCTCACCACTTTTTCCACCCACTGCTGTTTCCCTTCACCTTCTTCCACGTCCTCCCTTGCCCACTCCTCATTTATTAGGGAGAGAGGACAGCCGGGCTGTGAGCTGCCTGAGAAGTCCTGCAGGGTCTCACAGCCGCAAGCAGATGTGCGTGCCCTGCGAAGAGACGCCCATTCATCTCTGCAGAGAGAGTGCGGGGGAGGCAGCAGCACAGGGGAGGGGGGGGGGGGGGGGGAGTGTTGGAGGAGGCTGAGAAAAGGAAGGAGGCCACAGTTAAAAATAGGATAAAAGGACATGAAAAAATGCAGATTTTTTTTTTTTTTTTTTTTTTTTTTTTTCCCCTAAGCTTCACTTGGAAAATGTGCTGCAGCTGGAGAAGCCATTGGGCTGAGCCTGGTCAGCTTTCACCTTCCCCCTCCCCAGGCTCCCTTCCTCCATGCATGGGCCTGGAAGACAGCCCAGAAAACGCTCACAGAAAGAGCTTCCCTCTGGGGATCTCCATCAGGACCCAGAAGAGTAAAGAGCAGGTCTTGTGGCATAGGAGGACAAGATGGGGAAAAGCAGAGAGAGTTTGTGATGGATGCAGAAGGTCCCCACGTGATTTCTGCCTGCAGTGCACTCCGAGCTGAGAGCAGGGCTTGGAGAAAGATCACAGCCAGAGTTAGGGGGGGTGGGTACAAAGGAGGGCATCTCCACATGGTGTGGGGCAATGCAATGTGCTGCAGTGCTTTGTTTCAGCTCCAAAGGCTTTGCTTTCCTGCCAAATCCAGCAGGACACTGCTATGGCCCAGCCTGTAGGACCCAAGACAAGATGTCCATCGAGCACCAGTGAGTTGGCTGCAGGGCTGCATTAGGGAGACACACCGCCCCCAAGCTAACAAACCCTTTTTTGTGGGCTGAGAGATAATGTGTCCAGACAATATCAGCCACAGACTGGGTCAAATTGTCTTCTGTGCACTGTGCCCTCCTACAGCCCTGTGTGCTGGGGGTCATCCTATGGTAATGCCTTCTGTATGTCACAGTGTCTTGGTGCCAAAATCTTTCAAAAGCAGCACCAGCCAAAGAAGCAGGGTCAGACCCACAGCTCTCATCTCTCCTCTAGAAAACATTTTAATTTCATTCCTTGTCTTGCAAAATTCAAACTCAAACGCATTTGTTTGAAAGAAAGCGAGTTCAGTTGCCCAAAGGTTCCTCTTAGTGTCCAAAGGCTGCAAGCACCTTCAGTCCAAGTGTGCTAACTCAGCACAACAATCAGAGCGACTTCTTCCGCCAGAGGCATTTCATCCTTCTCCTGCCATTAACAACAGTTTTATCTCCCCTATCACTAAGCAAAATAAACCAGTTCATAGCGAAAGGGGTTGTCAAAGTGACCTTGGCTCAAAAAACAGCACAGCCAGGACAATGTCAGTGCTGAAATTACGATGCTGCTATCAAACACTTTCCTCCTCTCCATTTTTGTGCCTAAACTTTTATCCACCAAAAAAAAAATATTACCAGAGAGTAATATTAAGATACTATTGCCCTAAGAATTGGAAATCCCAGTGCTCAGTGTGACAGCATCTTTTCAGTGCCTTTGCTGCTTCACGCAGACTCACAGCACCCTTGATTTTGGGTCAGCAGATAATGCAACTAATGAGCAAGTCTCTACACCCCTATTGCCACAGATGCCAGCTTTCATAGGCAGGCAGTTCTCACTGGTTGTTTTCTAACACCATTGGGTGAAGCCTTTTTACTTGCTATGGACCCAAACGTGGCTGACTCTCAGGGCAGGCACCGTCCCAACCCATGTTCTACAGGTTGTGACAGCAGGCTAACAAATAAAAATGACTACACACCACTTCCAGTTCTTGTTGTAATAAAAATGTAAAATAAAACCCACCTCTTTTCTCATCCTTATCTACCAACCAAATCCACATCAGGCTTTTCTTTATACATAGCACCAAATAATCTTAGCAGACATCAAGCACCATGTAAATAAACTCACCCGAGCTTCAAAGGCAAAATATCTTTCAACAAAGCCAAGCAGTTCTAAAACTTCTAGAAGTGTTGCGGGTTTCTGTTGTGAGAGGATATATTCACACTTGCATTTTCCTTGCTGACTTGTTTCTTTCACCAACATCAAGACCATGAAAACCAAAATAGCCTCCAGTATAGCAGAAGAATAGATGACAAATGGCTTTCATGCACACCCAAAACACAAAGGAGAAATGAAAGACTGTTCCTAGCAGTATATACAAATGAGAGTTTCCTCTCATTTAAAATTAGAAACTGCTCTAGACTCTGAAAAAAATGGCAGAGCATTAAAATAATAGTAATAATAAGAGAAAGAGTACCACACACTGCAACAGGAAGAAATGAAAGGTAATTTTTAGGTACTGCAAGAGAATTAGAGTTCTGTCCTACAGTCCCAGTGTATTCCAAGTTGGACTCAAACCTGCTAAAGACAGCGACATCTTTTTTTCCAGTGAGCTTTGAACCAGGCTCCAATCTCTGCTGCAAGAAATTTCACAGACCCAGCATGGGGTAATGAAGATGTGGGTTACAGATATGCTGCTCCCTGGAGAGAGCGCTTTCACAGAAAAGGGGAGAGGGTATGGAAAAAAAAAAAAGCAAAACAACAAAACAACACACAAAGAAAACTTTCCAGGCACAGATTTGCAAAATGTTTGAGTAAATCCAAATGCTGCAAGAGCAGATTTCATCAGAGCAGAGCTGACATCACGCTGAGAGGTCACCCACAGGAGTTGAGCAAAATAGCTGAAACAAGAGCGGCTGGGAATAGACAGCGGAGTTTTTCCTCCAGCCACAGCTCTCGGTTCATCTCCAGCTAACACACAAGTGTTCACCAAAGGAAAAAAGTTGAAATGCCTGAATATTTGCCAAGGAGAGATTTCAAATTGTACATTTGACCGCAACAGTCACTGGTTCTGCTGAACTCTTTAGCTGCAAAGAAGTCTCCAAACATCAGGGCTTTTCCCCTCCCAAGGGGCCAATGTGCATAACTAACAAGCCGGGAACAAGTCACAGAAGACCAGCACATGCCATGCAAAAGCTTACATGGGATTTATGTGCTTCACGATAGGCTTATGTGGGACTTAAGTGAAACATAAACTTCATATTGGCCCTTTGCAAAGGTCACATTCGTGCAATTTGAGCTCTTTCACTTCGTTTTGCTGTTGGCCTGTGCCATGGTGTACCTGAGCCCTCCCTTCTGCCACAGAACAGCTGGGAAACGAGACTTGGTGGCACCTCTTCCCAAAGCTGAATCATTGTGCTGTGGGCAGGGGAAGCCTCCAAGATGCGTGGCACAGGGGCAGCAAACACAGCATGATGCAGTGGAAACAAGGCTTGCACTAAAGCCCAAAGCTCTCTGCTTGTGTCACACCTTTGGGTACAGACCCAGAGCCCCGCACTGTCGGTTACACAAGCAGCAGCCCAAGCTGAAGTTCTGCTTCACAGGTTGAACAAAGTACAGGGCAAGAATTAGTCACCGGTGATTTTGTAACGACTTTCAAAGTATGAGTGCATCGCACAGCAGCATCATTTAGTCAAAGCCAGGGCATGAACTTAACTGTAGGCTGTATCGCAACCACCCAACCCTGACAGCAGAGCATGGCCATGCCTCCACCTGCAGCCATATAGCACTGAATATCGCACCACCATCCCCAGGAGGAAGGGGACAGAGACCCCCAACTCAGTGTAACAGCAGAACTCAGGCTCAGGAGTCCAGGCTCCCCTTCACAGAGGCCTCGTTATCTTTCCAAAGAAACCAGCTCAAGCCCATACACACGAAACCAGGACATTAAAGCAGCCCATCTCCAGGCTGCACCTGCAGGGAGGAGCAGACTGGCCCTCCCCACACTCCACATCCCCCAGAGCAGAGTTCCTACCTGTGCTGTAGTGCTCCAGGCCGGTGGGCACCTCTTGGATGGCCGCCTCGTCCCACGGTGGGCAGCAGGTCCTGGGTGGGCAGCAGGCTGACTGAAGCCTGCACGGCATCCAGGGGTCCTCATAGCAGCTGCCAGCGCCTTGCTTCTGGGCAGGGGAGGGAGCCGTGTCACCTCAGCAGCAAAACAAACCCAGAACCAACCCTTCCCTTCCAGGATAAAATCACAAAGTACTTACCTGACCTGGCCCAGAGCCGCCCCAGCTGAGCAGCCAGGGGTCGGAAAGCCCCTTATAATAGAAGGCATGTCATTCACATACATTATCTGCATCTACCTGTGTGTGCTACATAGGCAGGTAAGTACATGCAGGTGTCTAGTTCTAGCTACAGCTCTCATTATTGATAATACACTTCTAAATAACACATATATACATACAGATACGTGGAAATAATCCCAGGGTATCACTTCCATTATGTACACACACATTCATTACATTTATCTTTATAGATATATCCACTGTACATAAATACATACCGTATGTGCACACACAGATAAACCACATTACAGATTTTACACATGTGCCACATACATGTGTACATCAGTAGAAGAGTAGCAACATATGCGTACATACAGTCATACACGTAAATAAACTCAGGATGTTTGCATCCATTCTTTTTTCATTGTTAGTTCCCCACATGGAAACAGTTTTGCTTCATTTCCAATCAATGTTTAAATGCCAAATACATTCTTGGAACCATTTAAAAGGAAGATACTGAGCTGTGTTAGACATTTTTCATGTGTCACAGTGGCCTTTCTTCCTAATTTGGTGATAATTTTGCTTTCTAGCAAGTCTGCTGTATCCCCTGGTGTCCCAGCTCAAAGATACAGCTCACATCTGACCTTGTCTAGGGTCTTTAACACTAGCTGTCATTTCTTTGGAGAAACGTCCATTGATGTGATTTCCTCAATAAAGGTCATGCACAAACATAAGGTAACCAGCAGCACAAAGAGCACAGCTCAGGAGCAGCACAACGTACTGTCAGACCTGCCCCACAGCTGCTGACATCCACATAGACATGCCCAGCACTGCATTTTAATCCGTATTTTATACAACTACCCAGCAACTGCCCAAACAAAAAGGAGCTGCCATAGAAGAGGAAGCCCAATATTTATCAAAAAACTCCAGCCAACGCAACCGAAGCTTTTCCAAAGCCAGGTCTGCTTTGTGCTGATGCTGCTGCATTCATCCACAGCAGGTGAAGGTCAGCGTGTGGAGCGGAGGCTGCAGGACAATGGTTACCCTAACAATCCTCCTCTGACGACAAGCACAGGAAATCCGATGCAACAATCCTATTTCCAGCTTGGGTTTGCAAGCTCGAGAGGTTGAGATAAGCTCTGAGCAAACACTCAGCCTCTGGATGCCACTCTGAACTACATGGAACCTCAGGATGATTTAGCAGTCAACACCAAGCTGCGTCAGTGAATGGTCTGCCATTGTCACAGCAGCCAAAGAGAAAAGCCACTGCCAGAGATAGCAAAATAGCCCCCAGCCCCTTCTTACCATCGCTCCAGGGCGAGCCAAAGGATAAGGGCCCGTGTTGCCAATGGTTGTGTCCATGTAGTAACTCATCATCTTTGAGGTGCCTGCAGAAATGAAAGCAGACATCAGATGCTCTGCTGCAGAAGTCTGGCGTGGCGTAAAAATTGACAGCCTCAGTTAGACCTGCTGTAAAGCCCGTGCTTTCTCACAGCCATGTAAAGGTAGCACCAGGCTGCCAATCTCAGCAACTTAAGGCAGGAAAGTAAAAGGGAAAAAAAACTGCATTAATAATTGGTTTTGTGATTGGATGCGTATATACGTCAATGATGGAAACAAATCCATTTGTGTGAACTGGTGGGAGCTGGACAGTGCTGAATGAATTATCACCTAGAGGCTGATGGAGCTGCTGAGAGGGTGGATGAGATCATATTTCCCTTACTGTAAAATTGATAGGGAATATTTGCCATTTTCCCCCCCTCCAATTCATTGAGATCAACAAATTTCCTATGGATGTTTCATCAGCACCAACCCATTTCACCAAAAAAAACCTTCTCTTTACTCAAGAAAAATCTTCTGTTTGCCTACACTGTCATTGGTTCTCTGTGCTGGAGCTCTCCCTTGCACTGCTGAAATCCAGGTTCTCATTCTCTCATTCCTATCATGGGATGTACTCTTCTGAGCAAGTCCTCCCACCAGTGCTGCTCACTAGATGCAGTTGTAAGCCACTAGTTAGCCCATGTGCATAGCTGAGGTCTAGCTCTGTTTCATAATAGGTAGATGCTTCTCATCCTCTCCTTCAAACACACAACAGAGAACGCAGAATGTATGTTCTGTGTTTGGAAGGATATAACTTAAAGGTGCTGGAAAGAAAAACGGCAGTGGCCTGAGCTCAGAAGGGCTCACTCAGGCAGGGTACAACAACTTGGGACCAAAGGGAATCACTGCTCTCATCACATTGATACACAGCATCGCCCAAGAGCCAGAGGAGCTGCCATGCTCCAACTTTTCTGAGGACACAGCAGCTCCAGCTCCTCTGAAATACACACCCTTGTATTTCTGCTACCAACTGTGACTGCTGCAGATGCAAACATTCACCCAAGCCATCCTCCAGAGCCAGCACACCCAGGTTTCCTTCAGCCTCTGTCTCTGCTCTGCACCCATAGCTCCTGTGGGCACTGCAGCCCCACTTCCCTGCTCTCAGGGCTGGGGCTGCTGTTAGCAAACAGCCAGCAGAGGCAGAGCCTGCCCCAGCTGTGCCTCACTCACCACCTCAGCAACCAGGGACTGCAGATAACGTCTCCCACCACGCAGTGTGACTAATGGCCAAATGTGAAACACCTGCATGTATATGTGTATTAAATTATTATCATCATCATTTCCTGCTTGTTATTACTAACTTTTTGCTCTAACACCAGTATTATTGTTATTATTATTTTTTTACTTCTCTTTTTAATTCACAGAACTGAAAACTACCAACGTGCTGAAAGAACAACGGACCTGTTTCTCCTTGTGCTTAAAGCAAACCCAAATGCACACATCTTGCAAGTTACTGTGGCTGAGAAGCCTTAACTGATCTTAGCACCAGAGCACGCCCTCCCAGGCGTTAGAACACTCTGTCTTAAATCTCACTGCAGCTGGGGAGGATAAAAGAGGGTGCAGAACAGCCTTCTCTGCAAGTCAGCCAACAGAGGAAAGTCACTCCACCCCATGCAGTCACACACCTGTCCCTCTGCCCCTAACCTTAACAGGGTGTAACTGCATCACCTAACCATGACCCATAGCTCTCGTGCTCTGAAGTTAGGATCTATGCTGCTACAGTGCACCAGCACAAGGCACACACTGTAGAAACCATCAGGCTGACCCAAGAGCTCCAGCAGCACACAGGGCACGTGTGAGAGCAAGGGGTGACAGCAGTGACACAGCAGTACCACGAGCAGAGCAGCTCGCTTTTCTGCTTCGCAGCTCCACAGCAGGCAGTTGGGGCTTGGCTTTGTTTTTTCCCTTTGATCAAGTCACCTACGCTGCACACTGCTTACAAACTGCTTTCGTGCCTCGCTGAGCACCGTTTGCATTTTTCTCAGGATGCTGTTGCCAACAAAACCTTCCAGCACAGCGCCACATATTGATACTCAAAGCTGTAGTTGAAGCCTCCTACGCCCAGGGCAAGGCTTCAGGCAATAGAGAATAGGAACAATCAGAAAACTCAGCATAATGGAATGGTAATAGAAGAGGTGTAACAACAGAGGGACCAATGCAATAAAAAGGGGTCATAAGGGAAGGAAAAAAGGGCTGCTCACCCACCCCCAAATAGCTAGGAAGGAAAACTCTATGAAGAAGAGACCTCCAGAAAGAGAGCCTTCCCCAGGGGCAGCCCTTAAATGGGGGTCTAAGAGAGGTGCAGCCAGACTCCACCCCTTCCAATCACAGGTAAATTGCCTTCATCTGTGCTCCCAGGGCTGACCAGGTCCTTTCCCCAGGTGCTCAATCAGTGGTTCAGGCCAGGACTCAACAGTTTCCATACAACCACATTAGCACGGACCATTAATGCAGCACCAACAGCTCCATCCCAAGTCCCAGCCAACAGAAAAGGAACCAGCAGAAGAACTGTGTCAGCAATGAGGGGGCAAGTTAAAAGCAGAGAAGGAGCTCAGGAGAATTTGGTGCAGGCTGATTTTAACAGAATTTCCACCACTTCCCATAGGAAACTACTTCACAGCCCAATACATCTCTCGCTGTCAGCAAGTTTCCCTGATGGTTGAGCCGTATTTTTCTTCTCTTGAGCTTCCTCTAATAAGAGCCTAAATAGCTCCTCTCCTCCCCTTGGATGCCATTAGAGAGCTTTAATGACCACTCAGGAGCTTGCAGCTGAACTAAATTCAATGACAGCATCCCTTGTGTCAGGTAACTTGGCCAAAATTGAGGAAATCACTGCAGATTTACACCAAGATAATTGAGATCCGCAGCTTGCTGCAAGCTGTTAATAAATAGAGGGGAATCAGAGCCATTTGGTAAAATCCTTAATGACTTAACATCTTGATTCATCTCATTGTTTGCTCTTATTATTCCTGTCTTATGGTGAAAACACGTGTGGGGGAAGCAGAGCTTGTTTTGGTGCTTGATCAAGTACCAGCCAAAGCTATTAGGCTCTTCAGTCATTTCTAAGCGTAATTAACATTTTAATTTCATTTCAACATCCATCCCTCCTCTTTTACAAGAGAATTTTGAAGAAAATAATTACCAAACTTAGAACTTCAAAAAGGGAACAACGCTTTGTCCTTATGATAAACTCTTATGATACCCCTGTAGAAATTAGGAAAAAATTAAAAATATGTATTAAATGAAGATGAGCTGTATCTATGGGATGTATAAAGACCCTTTAAAAGGCTGCCTTACAGCGTTTAAGTGCTTTGTTGTTTTAAGTTTGGAGAAAAGGAAGCTGAATGAGACTCAGTGATTTCCCTGCAGCTCCCATCTCTCCCACGTTAGCACCCTGCACACCCATAGTATGACCGGGACAAATCAGCTGGACAGCTTTCTGCATCCCTGTAAACCAGCAAGATTCCCTTCCCTTGGGGTTGGATGGGCAGCCAGGAGCAGCATTGGCAACCTTATCAAAGTGTTCCTAACCTCAAATGTGGGAAGAAAGACTTGAGAAATGCAGAGGACACAATCGTCCTCCATGGGCTGCAGCACAGGCAGCTCCTGCCCCAGAGTTGCTTAGTGATACCGTTGTATTTTTCATCAAGCCATAATTTATCATCTTTGAGGGGGTGGGGAAAATAGCTCATGGAAATGACTTTGTTCCACAGGGTTTTAACCCTTGGTACCCTGGCATTTTCCAGGCTGCCTGCCAATTCAGTTCTCAGGGGAAAAAAGTGTTTGTTGATCTGTTGGCATGTTAAAAACCCATTCAATTCATCAAACCCTGGCACCAGCTTAAAATAAAAGGAGCATCCCTAATGCAGGGATACAAGCGATGGGAAGAATCGCATTTCTCTTGCTGCCAACTAAGCACAAAATATGCTCCCTAACAGATCGGCCACCTCCTGTCTCTGCTTCACATCAGGAGCTCCTACATTCATTACGCTCTTAAAACTTTGCAGCGTTCTCAGAGGTAACTGAAGGGAAGCCAGGCAGGGCAGTAAATAACACAGCCATGGGAAATAGAGAAACGCACTAAGTGCCCTTCTGCATCCTCAGTAAATAGCCAGAGATTCAATGTGCTGCCTAAGCTCACACAAGGAAAGGGAGGCTGAGTGGCTGAGCCCTAAGGCACGACCAGGGCTCCATGCAGTGGCTGCAATGGGACGAGCGTGGCACCACCAAACCCACAGGTCGTGCTGAGGAGTGTTTAGGTGGGATGCTGAAGCAGAGTGGCTGCTGCCCATGGTCACGCTGCTCCCTATTAGATCAGAGCTGCTATTTGCAACTGCAGGAAGATGTGAATGGGTGGGGGGGGTTAATTAGGTCATCTGTTATTCCACTCACGTATTTCCCTCTGTGAAATAATAGACTTACAGTACAGCAGCATGGGCCAGATCCTCAGCTAGGGCAAAGCAAAGGGGGAAAGAGTAGGGATTGAAAGCCCAGCTATATTTGGTGTTTTGCTCCACACTCCCCATATGACCTGTGGAAGGATGCTTGGGACCAGCCTGCCCAAAGATGCTGGTGTTTCAAAAATCCCACTAAGCATTAAGTACTCAGCAGCTGTAGAAAGTTAAGAGAAACCAGAGTTTCTCTGTGCCTTCATATTATGCCAAACATAAAAAGGTGATGATAACGTGGGGGTGCTTTCTGGTTTGGAGTTGCACATGGCACCCAGCAGTTCAGGGCAGGAGCCATGCACAATCCCAGTGCTGGGTGCACAAAATACACAGCAGTCCTCCATGGAAATCTCACCCCCTGTGTTAGCAGGGCCATTCCCCGATGCAAACGTCTGGGTAGCCCTAAGTATCTGGCTTACCAGAAAATTGTTTACAGGACAGGCAGGGGTGAGGTCAAAACCCCAGCTGGATCAGAGGCAGCACGAACAGGGCTGTAACCAGGAAACAGCCCCGGACCCAGCCCACAGCCCCCAAAGGTGTCAGTTGACAGCACAGCATGGGAAGTTGATGGTAACTGTAATACTAAGAGAGTGGCTGCATGCAAAGCGAGGATTTAGAGGATAATGGGAAGGGGAAAGGCCTTGGCTGTGCTGCTCGGGGCCACACGGTGCCTGCTGGCCCTTTTTGGCTGTGAGAGGGCTGCAGGATTTTGCCCATCCCAAGGAGCAGCAGCAGCACAGCTGCACATCGCTGTGGCTGCCACACTCAGAGCTCCTGACTCCAATTCCTTGCATAGACAAACATGCAAAAATGCTCACCTGCGGCATTTTCTGCCCTTTGGGGATACCACTGCTATTGGAAAACATTCAGAGTTGAGGCAACAAATTCCACATAGCATCCCTCCAAAGACAGAAAGCAGCCCTCTCTGGGGGGGCAGGTCAACCTGCCCGCTCCCTATCTGTGCACCCAGCTGTGCTGGAGGGGCTGGGGGAGCATCAGGGCCTGGGCACCTCGCTGGTCTCCTGCCCCATAGCGAGCACAAGCAAACCCCCACCCCACAACCAAAGCCTCCTCTCAAGAAATAGAAGGAACTGCAAATGTAATCCACTGTAAGAATGCCAGGGCGCAGCCTGCTACCTAGATGAGGGAAACAATACTGTTCTCCTAAGCACACATATCAACTTGATATTCTCTCTATATATGAAATTAAAAAGGATTTTTAAAGGGAAGCATCAGCTCAGACATTCGTAAGACACTGCAGAACTATTAGCAAACACACGAATCAGCCACTGGGTGAAACTGGGAATGGAGAAAAAGAGTAAATGCCCAGCAAAACAAACCTTCCATCTATCCTGGAAACGAACACAGGTACCTACAGCCCACAACAGCCTTTAAAGAGACTCTCTCCCCACCACCACTTACTACTTATCTGGAAGACCAAGGAAAAAGCTTATGTCCTCCACGGCTCCCCACACTTGTCTCCGGTCTCTCTCCAACTACCTGGTGCTATCCTCTGCGCCGGAGCTGGGGAGGATGGAAATACCATAGTGTTTGCAGCAGGGCCGCCTATTCAAAGGGAGGGGGAGTGGTCAGCCCCGCACAGGCGGTGGGGAGGCGAGCCCCCCGCGCTCCGCTCTCGCTGGCAGATGTCGCACTGTGACCCTCACCACGGGGTGTGAGCCTTATCGAGCCCATTCCCAAAGCTCTGCTGGGCTGCCCCAGCTTCGAGGTGCCTGCTGCCAAAAATTGCTTTTTCTTCCTCAAAAGTCCCCTGGGCACCTCTGGCTTTTCTGCTCCTTTGCGCACAGCAGGTACCGCGGTGCATTTGGATGCCCACCTCTCCCCCAGGCATTGGCAGGGTCCAGCCGCCAGGCTCCCACTGCCCATTTGCAAACCCCTCGGTGCACGCCTGCTTTCTTTTACAAGCACAAAGGCTGCAGTAGTCTCCCTTTCACGGGGTACCATCGTAGGGAGAGCACTCAGGCAGCGCTGGCTCAGCCCTTGCTGCTGGAGGCCCCACTGCAGCACCATGGGCTGCTTTGCCCCAGAAGGCAGGGGTGCGTGGTGGCTGCAAGGCTGCAATGTGCAGGGCTGCAGTGTGCAAGGCTGCTAGAAAAGCAGGGAAATGCTCTCCCTGAGCATGGAAAGAGATGGGGACAGAAACAAAAGGCTGCCGCATGCTCAGTCCTAAAATGTGGAATTAAGTTCCTCATTCTGTCCAAACAGCCCTGGAGCACGCAGCCCAGAACTACGCGGCCCTGGATGCAGGAGGATGTGCCCGTCTTGCAAAGCTGTCTTTTCCTCCAGGAGAGGGCTCCAGGCTGGAAACGTGCTGCACTCCAGCACATGTCCCTGCCACGCAGGAGCTGTCAGTCTGCAGAAAGTTTGCAGCATCTCCACAACGAAACAAAATTGCAGTGTGTGTGTCTAAGAACTACGGCTGGAAGGGCAGAGTAAAGCATTGGTCAGGCCCAGGGAAAGAATTAATTCTCCCAGTTTATAACCTGGCATTTTGGCTACTCCCAGCTGAGTGGCTACTTAAAAAGCATAGACTGAAACTATATTATATCAGACACATAATTTCTGTCTGCACTGACTTCTGTGGCATCTACTGCTGACAAATGCCCTGCAGAGAAATCAAAAGTGCAAAGCTGCAATGCATGAAGGACCCTCCTGCCCCTCACCTCCCAGCCCCGCAGAACCTGGTCGCTCAAACACACATAGTGACAAGTAGCCACAAAAACTTGCCCCCCAAAACACCAATATTTGTGCACGTAAAAGGTATTAACAAGTCCTTCGAGGGTTTTCCCTAGCTCCTAAGAGAAGAATGAAGCTCTGTGTCAGCCCTTGCCTTCGCTCAGAAGCACACAGCTGCAGGTGGCATGAGTACACGTTACCTGTTGAACTCACAGCCGTAAGGCACGGATCTCTTGTGTAGCTATTTTAACTCAGGAAATTATTTACAGGGCTCCATCTTCTCAGGAAGGTTTCCAGCCTGCTGGGCTTTGGTACAAAGGCTCGGTCACGTCTGAGCGCCAAAGGAGTGGAATGCATCCAGCAATCAATTTTTATCTGGGCAACTCTTCCCAAGGCTGCAGGATAACCCCACGGGCATCTGTGAGCAAGATGTCTTTCTTTCCCTAGGCTGGATGCTGTGCTCTGTGGCAGGGAGCCTTTCCAATACAGTAATCTATGTATTAATTGCCTTCGCATTATGGCTGTCCAATCGACTGTGTGTCTGCAAAATAGAGAGGCTTCTGGTTTGAGCTCCTACAAGGCAGCACAGTGCCTGCTGTGTGCAGGTCACCTCACTGGTTTTGGGGTTACTGCTGCTTCAGCCACCTGGATCCGTTGCTTCAGCCAGCAGCAAGAAGTTGGGTTAAATTTAGGGCAGTTCATTCAGCTTATAAAGCCATAGTGCATAAAGAAGTAGTTTCCATTCCAGATGGTTTGAATTTTCTTTGTACTCATAAATAAATAAATAAATAAATAAATAAAGATTCATTAGTGTCTAATTAAAGCAGTTATTACTGCTTTTACCCAATCTGAAATGTCCCGTGGATGGTTCAAAGGCTGTGCACAGGTTGAATTTAGGGCACACAAATGACCTCTGTGCTCCTGGGAGGCGCTGGATGTACGTGTCAGCACACACAGCCCTGCTCCCAGTATGCTGAGAAATGCTTATCTCCGTTTTGCAGTTAGAGGAATGGACGGAGAATGGGGTTAGCATCACTTCAAAGATGGCTGTGAGCAGGGAAGGTCGTGGCTTGAGCCCTGGAGCTGGACAATGAGCTCTGCTTACCTAGAAAAATCCATCCCAGCCAGAGTGCCCTGATTGCACTGAATGTCATCATCCATGATTCACCCCCACAGCCCTCGGGTTTCTTGACAGATCCTTTGAACCTGAGGTCCTCCTGAGGATCATAAGCCAAGGTGGGCTGCGTGCAATGAACTTCCAAGCCACTTGTTGGATCTATAAGCATCATCATCTCTGTACTACAGCAGGAAAACAGAGCAGGAACTGATAAAACAACCCTGAGTGCTGGGGTGGTCTGCTCTTAGCTGGCATCACACGGTGACCCAGCAGAAGGGAGCAATGGTGGGGAGCTGTGGCATGGGATGTGACTTCCCCACCCCTCTTTGTGCTGGGACAAGGTGATGTGGCCAGACCAGGGTTCTGCCTGTGCTCATAAATGTTCCAGTGGGTTTGCCCAGGCTACAGCATTCCCTCCTGACCCTCCTGGAACTCCAGATGAAGACACGTAGCTGTGCCACAGATGGCCCAGCAATGGTCCCTTAGGAGCCGTGCACATCTGGCTGCCAGGTGCTGAGGCTTTCCGTTGCTGGCTGCCCTCAAACACGAAGCAGAGGCACAGCCAGAGCTCATTGCTTCTGGCCCTGCTGCACTGGGGTGAGGATCCCACTCACTGCTCCAGGGGTGTGGACCACAGATGCTGTGCCCTGCCCCAGACTGGGGGAAATACTTGGCCCCGAAAGCCAGAGAGCAAAGCTTGCCTATCCTTGGGTCAAGCAAGAGCTCAGGTCTGTCGTCTTGGATACAAGGAGATGGATACAGGATGTATGTCTGGGTGGGACACCATGCCTTGCAAAAAATTCCTTCATTCTGCTTTGAGTTTTCATTTTTAGCACGATCTCCATCTCTACATATGACTATAAATACAGGTATGTATCTATATATGATAAAACCAAAAATAACACCCAGTCCCATCCATCTTTTCATTCTGGAAGAGGAAGTGAGAAATTTCCACTCAGCTCTAAGTGTGATGTGAAGCAACATCTCTAGGGAAGTTGTAGCCATAACAGTGCCAGTCTGCACCCTTCGTATGCAAATGGGCATTTTTTGCCTTATAAGCACAAAGAGTAATCAGTTCTCTAAGAGCTGACATAAGTGTTATCATTGTAACCTCCTTTGTGCAGGTGCCTGCCCCTCTCCCACCATTAAGTGACACAGCAGGTAGGTGCTCTGGAGCCCCCAAATGCCACAGCACGACGATGTATCCATTATCAGTTATGGAAATGGATCTGGAAAATCTGCTGTCATTTGCCAGTTCTCATGTCAAGAATTAGAGCTGTTGATTGGGAGGGGAATCTTTTATTAAGCTATCTGATGTACCTGGAGAAAAACAGATCGGGTTGTGTGATGAGTGCCCCTCTTCAAATCTGTGAATGAAAATCCTCACTCCAAATCATTTCATGCAGGGCCGCTCTTCTCCCAGGCAGATGTATCAATAAAGATCAGATTTACAAAATGCCATCAGCCAACAACCCCTGCTCGAAATCTGGGCAGACCTCCAGATGGATTCAGCAGCCAGTTGATCAGTTGGTCTTTATTACTCAACTTGCTATTAGAAAGGGGGTAAAGACTGAAGTTTTTCTTTTATTCTATCCAATAAAATGTTTCTTGCATAGTGCTGCACCAACATTCAAACCATCAGTAAAGATGCTGGCATCCTTACCAGGTGTGGCAATCATAAGCAGCAGTGCCGTGCGTGCAGCAATGGGGCCAACACAGAAGGACGTACAGCTCACCAATATTTGTTGCTACAGAAGGAAGAAGGACCAAACGGTAGCAGAAATGTGAGGCTTGGTTTCATGGAAATGAGTTATTAACCTATCCTTTACCTCTCTGTTTGTTTCCCATCTGGTTCCAGGTCAAGGAAATTTTGTCTGTGACGTTGGGAAGAGATGGGCTGAACACAGCTGTGCCTCTCAGATGTAATTCCTGAGCCTGGGCTCCTGCTGTGCCCTCTGTCCCTGCTGGGGACACGGGTGGCATTGCTGGGGGCCTCTGCTGGGAGGGCACCCCACGCTATGGCAGGAGGACGGCCCAGCCCTTACAGGCAGCTGTAATGCACAGTCACCTTGCAGGCTGTTAATGGAGGGGTTATTTATGGCCCCTCTCTGGATCGCAGTGCTGGGTCCCACATGTGAAGTGAAAGTGGAAGTGTGTGGGTGGGAGGGGAAGCAGCAGCGTCTCATTTATCAGCGGGGCTGAGCAGGTTTCCACCCAGACACGGGCTCCACATCTCCCGGGGCGTTTCTCCAGCTGCTGCTGGAGCTCATCTGGGCTCCAGAGCCTAGAGCTAGATGCAGGATCCTATTGCACTGTGGTGCAATGAGAAGCATCCCTGTGCAATTTGGATGCAGGCAGAGCATCAGCAGTCAGACCACACTCACATTGCTCCATCATCACCTGCAGCATCGCGTGACCCCAACGGCATGAGCACCCGTCCTGCTGGGAACCAGAGGTGCATCAACTTCCCCCAAGTTAGCAGCTCCAAAAAGGCTCCTCCAGAGGCTGCTCCAGCACATGCAGAGCTCCATGGAAGCAGGCAGGAGCCCGCTAGCTTGGAGCAGAGCAAGGGGCTGATGGGGAGGGGTCACAGCAGGGTTAGCACTGAGTAGCAAACCATCCTATTTTATGCAAAAAGCAGTCTGGAGAAACTGACATTCTTGATTGTCTGCATATATAATATAGAGGATGCTAAATAAAGGAGCCAAAGATGTTCCTATGAATCAGACCTTTATCCTTCCCCCATCCCGGAGTGCAGCCCATGAATTTGGGTGAGTTTGCCTTTTTAATTGCTCTGTCTTTCTAATGCAGGCTATTTAGAAACGGCACCAGCAGTGCCCCGTTGGAAATCAAACAGGTCATTCGGGCTACAACTTCTCTCTGGTTTTCCACCATCTGAGACAACAAACAAGCCATTAATGTCTGGAAACATTGCTTTGATTTCAAACTGTAGACCACAGCACGGATCACTGTGGTGGTGCCGATGTCACACTTGGGGCCAGCCCACATCCCAGCACCAAATAATTCCTCCCTGCTCTCCCACCCGGGTGCGTCTCCCATCTGCTCTGGGTTTGCAGCCCAGGAGATAACATTACAGCCCTGGGAATAGGAACTATTCTGATTCAGAGCTTCCAGTGGCAAAAAAAAGTGAGGGAGTTGCTTTTGGTCCCAGGCTTGGCTCTGCACTGTGTGAAGGAAGTGACCTCCAGGCTAAGTCACAGAAAACAAACTGTATTAAAACACATCTTACGTGCTCTCAGCACCTGGTTTCTTCTAATGATGATTCTGCAACTTCTGCAATCTGGAGGGTCTCTGCATATCCCCCCTTCTGTTCATAGTCCTTCTGTTCATAATCTGTGAATCTGTGGGTTTTCAGAACAAAATTGGGAAAACTGCGCCCTGGAGGAACTGTTTGTTCCTGCTTCCATAGCTGAGGACCCCATTTTTAAAAATCATTACTTTTTTTCCCATTTTGCCCTTCCATGCCACCACCCCGAGTGTGAATGCCACACACTGCAGGGATGCGGGCACAGCTTCTCTCAACCTAACGAGATAAGATGGGAAATTCTCTTTTCCAGTCCCACTCTGAGCATCTGTGGGCTGCAGGGACCGCGGGGAAACACAGAGCAATCTGAATCCAACTCTCCCCAAACGTGCTGCATTCGCTCCCTCAGCCAGCTCCAGATTTTCATGGATGCAGAGAATGGGAGGAATAAAATACTTGCTACAATCAAAGTGTTTAAAACCTATGCCTCGCTTATGCCAACACAAACCCTGAATCGGAGGAAACGTCAGGCTAAATATAGCTCCCCCAGCAAAATCAGAGGGCTGATATTTATTTATTTATTTTTCTCTAGGTTCATGCTGTAAAACATCTGCTGAACAGTTTCCTATAACTGTTTTTGGCTTTTAAATCAAAGAAAGAAGAAACAATGTCCCATTTTGGTAGGGAGAAAAGGAGCTGGGGAAGAATAGATCTTCCTCTCAAAGCAGGATGACAATGAGGATGGAAATAGAAAGGGGGGAGCTCTGAAACATCTTGAGCACAGACGAGAAGTGGGTGGGGGGCAGACCCAGGTACCTCTGCCTGGTTTCCCATCTTGAGGCAGAGCTGCTGAGATCCGAAAGAGAAACGGAGCTCCATGCCGGGGGAAGGGAGATAGGGGCAGAGGAATGGGAGCTGCCACATCCACACTGCTTCCCACTGGCATGGCCAATCCCTGCCTGCTCCACAAGCTCACCATGCCCATCCCTTATGGGGTTGTGGGGATGGGAGATGTGCTGTCACACCTCAGGGACCACCGGGCACAGCAGTGCCTGCACGGAGCCCTTCCTGCCCCGCCGCAGGATGCGATGACGGCACGGCTGAGAAAACTTCAAACCGGCCCCAAACAATCGGAGATTGTCTGCGAGTGCTCTAAAATTGGCTCCTTGGATTAGCACCAGGCTCGCCCCGGCCTTTGTCAGGGCAGCGGGTGCAGCGTTGTGACGAAGGGCTTAATCTCGCTTCCCATCTGCAGCGCGGGTTGCACTGAGCCCTGCTCGTCCCGCCGTGACCTGCAGACAGAGCCGCCAGGAGCCGCTTCCCACTGCTGGTGACGCTGTGCGATCTGTGTGACTCAGGAGTCTCCTTTTTATTCATTTCCCCCCGAAATGTGAGTTGGGAAGGCAAAAGCATTGGGTGAACCCATTCCTGGGCAGCTCTGACGAAAGGGAGTGCAAGAAATGCTCTATAGCATGTGTTTGACTCTTTTTAGGTATTATCCCCATTACCAGTGGTAGAGATCCCCCCCTGTCCCCATTGTATCACTGCAGCAATGTGACACAACTCTTCGATGTTTGGCAGCCAGCAGAAGTGTGGGCATGCAGTGCTACACGGGTTGGGGCTGCTCAGCACCGTTCGGTCCCCATTGTGAGGATGCTGTGTGATCCCCACCCAAATCCATGGAGAAAATCCGGGACAAAAGAAGCTCAAAACAAAAACCAGGAGTGGGGAAGTGGCAGGCGAGGGGCTGTGGCACAGCAGCCAGATCCCCAGGAGGAAATAATTGAAACAAGGCTCCAGTTCGTGCTGGGGATGGGAGGTGCTGGGAATGTGCTCATGGCGGCCCTGCGAGGGACGGGGCGCCAGAAAATGGAATTTGGGTACAAAAATTCTCTGTCAAAGAGCTTCTGGAGTCTGCATGGAAGAGGCTTTGCATTCTGGAGAATCTTACCCCCAAACTTTGCATAGAGACAAAATGATACTGTATGGGATTACAGTGCACCCAGAGCCACTTCTCATATATATCTCAACTAAACCTTCTGGGCAAGAAGTGTGCCTTAACCCTAGCACCATGCTTCAAGGCCCATCTATTCTCACAGAGGGGACTGCAGAGCTCAGGGCCAGCGATTATCCTTCCTTCTGCTCATACCTGATGCCACAGGGCTCACAAGGGGTGAATGTGCAAAATGCAGCTCCAAAGGCACACGAGGGACAGTGCAGTCAGTGAGATCTTTGCCTTTTGGAGAAAATGAGCTCCTGCATGCGTAGGAGAGGGGCAGCAGGAATTGGCAGCAATACACTCAGCCCCAAAAAGCACTGGGAAGTGCTGGAGGAATGGGGTCTGTGGAGTGCCAGGGCTGCACATCTTCCCCACATTAAGAGGCACAGCCCCAGCACGTCGGCTGTACACTGCATTGATTGCAAGCTTCACAGCTTGGAAACTTGGAAGGACCGTCTTTTTGCACTCCCTCTCTCCCAGGCTCTTTCATTCATGCTTCCTCTCTCTTTTCCCCTGTGCATTTCTCACTCACGCTCTCATTCATGCTCGCTCGCTCATTCGCATTTTCCTGGCTGTATTTTTAGCTCCCTCGCCATTCAGAGGATGTGAACATTATCCCTGAGTCATGACTTTGTGAGGAAACAGGCGGCCAGGGCTCCCATTACAGCCCGTCAGGGCTCTTATCAGCTGCAGCACAGCCCTGCGGGGCTGGGGCTGCTCTCCCCCTCCTCTGCTCTCCTTTGGCAGCACTGATAGAGCCCCAGACGCTCTGCGGGGCCGCGAGCAGGGCTCAGCCCTCTGCCTCATCGTGATGCAGAGCTCCACGAGTTAAATGAAGATTGGCAGCCAGGAAATGGGAGTAAACCATGAAGGGCCAAAGAGCATCCTCAAGGCTCGGGTGGCTGCTGCGAGAATTACAGCCAGCAAAAAGGTGTCTGGCAGCTCTGACACGGAGGGCTGTGGGTGTTATTCCCAGCCCGAGCAAACAAACATGAGGTAATGGCACCTGGGGCTCAGCCCTAAGCTCACTCTGGATGTGGAAATCACAGAGCCCCGGAGCATTTGGCTCACAGGAACGTCCAGCTTTTGTTGCTGCAGCAGTACAGAATTACAGAGGCTCTGTTCCCACACGTGGATGAGGCACTGAGACAAAATCCAGCCCACACGAGGAACGACCGCAGCCAATCGTTTGCGCGTGCTTTGTTCCCAAATACCAATGATGTTTTGAATAAAATGAATAAAATGTCACCCCACGCGGGTGCTGTGCCTGCACACAGCCAGGGCTGTGCACCAGCATGAGGACCTGCACACAGCCAACCCCATATGCTGCTCCTGAGTGGCCCCGGGGGGCTGGATGGGGATGATGGCAGTGTATGTGCACATCACTGCTGTATCTGCACATCACTTTGTGTCGGTTTCCTCATCACGATGCTCTGTGCTGCTCGTGAGGCTCAGCTTCACCTCTCCGTGACATTCAGCTGCTTTCGGCTCACTTCCTCTGACTTTCCCCTCTAACCTTTCTGTTATCTCCTTAATACTCTCTCCTCCCTTTTCCACCCTCCTGCTTATTTTAGCAGCCTCTTCCTGCCTGCACGTGGGGTGCGCCCTGCCCGTCTCCTCCCGTGCCCCATCTGCAGCACCTCTGACCGACCTGAAATGGTTCTGTGCCCCCCCCCCCCCCCCCCAGCTCCTGGGCACAGTTTTGCCTCATTTTCCAAATGCTGGAGCTCAGTCCCTGCTGCACATCCACCCTCCCCAAATCGTACAGTGGCTGAGTTGGAAGGGACCGTAAACATCGTGGATTTCCAACCCCCAACATGTGTGCACAGCATCAGAAGTGGGGGAGTTGGAGCTGGTGTTTGTTGTCTGCTGCCCTTGCAGCCCTAGGACACTGTCACATTACTGCACCCTGTGCAGATGCAGGGATGCTCTGCAGGATTGGATCCCTCTGCAGACATGGGATGGGGAGAGATGAAAGGCAGCGCCGGGGCCAAAAAGAAGCTAAAAAATTCAAGGAAGACAAATCCATTGAGGGCCACTAAAGAAACCACTTTGGGCTCAGGAAATCCCAGCACTGTGGTTATCAGTAAGGACAGCAGGGAGGGACCAGGCCCTTTGCTTGTGCTTCCCTTCTGGCTCCCAGTGCGAGCCAGCAGAGCCACTGGTTTGGCTCCTCACAACTGTTTCATTGCACAGCCCTGAGCTGGTGGCTTTCTGGACTCATTCCTGGAGGGGACACTGGGCAGGAAAGGATGCAGGAAGGGAAGCAGGGAGATGTTTCTTTCTCATCTCAACCACTTCAGGGCACCCAAGGAGGAGCCTCATCCCTGCAGACACCCAGGGAACAGGGCTCTGAACACCCAATGGAGCTGGGCTGTCTCTGCTCATTGCAGAGACTGGGACCAGGTGGCCTCTAAGGTCCCTTCCAATGCAAAAGGTTCTGTAATTGTGCAGTTCTAAGCAGGGACATGGATGCTGACAGAGGGAGCACTGAATCCACAGGGTTCACCTTCAGACACAGGGCAGCAGGAGCCCCATGGTGCCGCGTGTGCACAAAATGAGACTGTTTGCAGTCCCAGAGCCAGACAATTCCAACAGTGGGAGGCAGGACTTCCTGGGCTGAGCCCCACTGCTAAATATAACACAAAGAGAAGAGTAATTAGCTGCCATTAATTGTTGTTCAGAGGAGTTTTGCTGAGCTCTCTCAGGAGATGCCTTATCCATCCCGGCTGCAATGAGGTCCTGTGCAGACTGGGTTTATTTTAAGCAGCTCTGGGCATTTCAGCCCCCATATGATTTGAAAATGACAAAGAATTCTCAAAAGGAAACAGAATAGTTCTAATCAAGGAACGTGTAAATGATATCAAAATGCTCACACTGCTTTTGTCTGCACGATGTCTGAGGGAGCAATCAGGGTTGGTCCTGCAGTCATTAAAAGGATGCTCTGCCCTTGTCACTTACCTGGGCTCTGGCTTCTGTGTTTTGTCATTACAGTTTATTCATGCTGATGGCTATTATTTTGTTGGATGATGAATACAGCCCTTTTGGCAAGCCTTGGGACATTGCCTAGAATTATAAGCAATTGAATAACAAGGAGCTGAACACGGAGGCCCTGCTTTTACTCCTATATCGTGGGTTTCATATAGAGGAGCTGCAGCAAAGACACCGGGACCCCCCAGCTCCGTTTGAGCCCCTCCATGGCTGTCCCATGGCCATGGGGCATCTTAGAGCTGCAGAGATGGGGAAAACAAGGGGCACCAATAGGGGATGGGGGCTGAGCCTTTCTCTGGAGTACCTTTATTTGCATCCAGCTGCGCTCAGGAGCTCTCAGTTCCCATCTCTGCAGGTGTGAGAATGGCACCCCTTTTGGACACCCTTTTGGACACCTTTCTAGACACCCTTTTGGACACTCCCCCCATGTTGGGGCTTTGCAGCATCCCACAAGCACCGAGCAGAGAGCTCTGCTCTTCCCCATTACAGTGACATGTTATGCTGAAGCCCACAGCGTGCACCCACCTTGGCACCCCAGAAGTCATTTACTTTTTGTTTGGTTGTTTTCAACTGCAAACCTTTGTAGTTCACTGTTTTTCTTTTAATTCACAATGTCTCCTGCACTGAAGGTGCTGTGTTTGAGACATTTTTTCCACAAACGTGGCATTCCCTCTGTGTGCAGCAGAAAGGCACCTCCTGAAAGCAGCCCTCAGCCTCCCAAGGGGCAAAGCAAACAGCTCAGGGTCCTCTGCCAAAGGAAGGTCATTGTACACAAGCAGATCCTCGCTTTGGTAAAAAATCATGGTGCTGCACTAAAGGAAAAACGAGGTTTAGGGCGATCTGGATGCTCAGTTGGGGTGGGTCCCACTCCTCTGCATTATCTCTGCCTCCACTCGCCCCCACCGCGGCATCTGGAGAAGCTCACAGCTCACAGGCTGTTTTATCTTCTCTGCACATCTGTAGGGCAGGGAAGGAGGGAATTGACTTTCCAGACTGCCGGGAGCTGAGCTATAGCAGGAGGTCAGACGGCCTCTCCAAAATCAGCAGTGCCAGCGTGAGCACTGCGGTGTGTGGGGGGATCTGCCCAAAACGCACGTTGCCTTGGCCAGGTCTGTGCTGGGCACCTCAAGCCACATCAGGGCATCATGAACACGCGTGTCCATAATGCAGTCATCACTCGTTCTTCTTTTTCTTCCTTCCTTTTCTCTTTCTTTCTGTTTGGGCAATGAAACAAAACATCTTCACCATTTCAATGCCACTGTTAAGTTCTCATCTGTTAGCACGTGGCTGCAGTGCCCCGGTGGCAGCGGTATGAGGTTAGCATTTGAATAGAAAATTGGATGAGATGTAGAGGCGTTTACTTGGTAAGGGAGAAGCTTCTTTTTGTGCCTGAGTGCTTGGAGGCTGATTCTAAGCTGTCATCTGGAGCCTTCCCTTGAAATGCAGTTACCTGAACCAGCTGGGTGCAGCAAGTCTCTGCAGTGCAGCTCACCGCCAAAGCCTTGTGCACGTTTCCAAGCACTTTGCAGCATTTCCTCTTTTTTTTTTTTTTTTCTTTTTTCCATTTTTTTTCCTTTCCTTTTTCTTTTTTGCTGTCTATCCTTTCTATTTTGCTCTGATTCCCTCATCTCCCCTGAGCGCCTGGAGCTGCCGGACAGCCCCGAGCTGAGGCATCTCTGGGAGCCGCCTGCTGCCTCTGCTCGGCACTGCAGACAGCGCCGCGCCGTGCGCTCGGGTCTCTGAGCCCCGGTGAAGGACGACTCAAAGCCTCCGTGCTCTGCATCACAAAGCCACGAGATCACGAAGCCCAGCAGGTGCGAACAGGCGAGAGAAGCAGCCCTCCTCAGCCCACTGCTCTCCTTCAGGGAGGCAAAAGTCACAGGGCAGAGCGCCTTTTCCTATTAAATCAGCTGGAAAACTTGCACAAGTGTTGCAAGCTCATAAACTCTCCTTTGGCATTCATTCTTTTCGGTTCACCTTTGCAAGATCTGAAGCACAACGTCACTGTTAGCAGATCTAGATTACGTTTTTCACATTAATTTCACACCCAGTGGGTTCACCCAGCTCTGACTTTCCTGCCTGTCTGCCCCATTCATCTCCTGAACACTGAGAAGAGATGGAGCCAAAAACCACTGCTTTGGGCTGCTCGGCTCAAAGGGCCAGAGGTGTTTTGGTGCAGAGCATGAAAGGAGCTCAGCAGTGCCCCAGCACCTGGGTTGGGGCAGATATGGGGTGACCACGGCGGGGCCGGGGCTGAGACAAACCTCCCCGCACTGCGACACCGCTGGCTGCACCCAGCTCACCCTGAGTCATTCCTGAACCCGACCCTGCCTGCCTGCCCTCCTTGTTCTGACTGGTGAAGCCTCAGTTTCCTTGTAGTTCTACTGCAGCAGACTGTGGCAAACCAAGGAGCTGAGCCAGACACACAGCAGCGCTGGGGGAGATGCCCAGCATCACCATGTGGTGAGCCCTCAGCAGCAGAGCCGGGTGCCCAACCTCAGCAGCCTGCACAGGCTGTGCCAGAGCAGTTCTGCACATGGCATCACTGTGTGCTGTGTGGGGATGGTCGCTCTGACAGCAGTTACCTCCCTGAGCAGAGCTGCATCCCACAGAGCCCAGACCCTGCAGTGCCCTCCCAGCTGTCCCCAAGCTCTTCTCCCACCTTAAGCGTGGAGAGAAGGGAATGCACTGGGAAATGGCACAGCTTCAGGTACCAGTGGAAGTGAAGCTGTGGGTACTGGGAGCCTTCCAAGCAGTTCAGAGGCTTTCCTATACCCTGCAGTGCTTTTGTTTGAAAGGCACGTGAAGATTCCCACACTTTGGCTGCAGATCTGAACTTTCATAGATCTTAAAGCCAGAAAGGACCATAGATTATCCAGGCTGACTTCCTGTCTAACACAGGCCATATGAGTCCATCCCCTTATTCCTACAGTGAGCCCAATAATTTCTCCTTGGCTATACATCTCTTCCAAAAAGGCATCCGGTCTTGATTTAAAGACTTCAAGAGATGGAGAATCCATCACTTCCCGTGGCAGCTTGTGCCAATGGTTATTTCTAATAAAGGAGGAAACTATTTAGAGCTGGGCTTACATCTAAGAAGCCTCTCTGGGTAGAGAAGTGCTCAGCAGCTGTCTCCTGGTAAAACAAAAGCACAAAGCAGATGCATCTTGCCCCAAAAGTGCCTCTGCTCTTTCCTCCCATTGTTGTTGGCCTATCTTCTGTTGATCTTTCCTCTACAAGCGTCATCTTCCGTAGCCCATCACGGCTGTGAGAGTTTTGCTTCAGCAAACCTGCCCTTCGTTGTAAGTTGGTTATCTTTCTCAGAAGCAACCCAACATGTTTTGCAAATGCATGCATTTCACAACCCTGGGAGTGTTCAGCCACCACCAGCTGTGACACGAGGTGATGCTATGCTGAAAACGTCTCTGTGCTTTGGGGTGCTTTCCTATCCTCCTGTCCCTAAAGGCACAGAGCCACAGGAGCAGGACAGAGATGGCTGCTCACACACTGCCCGGTTATTGGGGCAGTTCTAAGGACACGTGTCCCTGTGACATGATGTAAGTGACTGCCTTGGAGGCAGAACGTGTCCACTTGTGCTCCTGGCTTATCCTCACTGCTGGACACCCATCACAGCTGGATGCAGATGCTCTTGGACTCATTCTTGGGTAGATTCTGCTGACACCCAAATACTGCTTGCCATGGACAAACCATTTTCTATCTCTCCATTTCTCCCCCGGTGTCATCAGACTGTGCAGGAGTGTGCAAAACCAGATGTCTTTGTAAAGCCTTTCACTGAGTTATGTGGAGCATCTCAGGCAGCATCGCAGCACTGGGAAAAGTGGTGCTGGGAGAGCAGTGGAGGAGCAGGAGGGAGGGAGGGAACTGCTCTGCAGCTCTTGACAATTTAATGCACTGAGATAAAACCTTGTGCTTCTATAGGAGGGCTGTGAAGCTGCTTAGTGAAGAGATTTGGCACCCGCTGAGCACCTGTGTGAATCAATCTTAAACTGCCCCAGTGGGAACTCGCTTGTTCGTATGGCTGAATTAACCCTTCCTTTGCCAGATTAGGTTCCCAGTGTTGCAATTGAGCTCAGCTGAGTCCATCTGGCAAAAAAAAAAAAAAAAAAAAAGAGTTCAAGCAGACCTGAACCAAACCCACAGATGCTTTTACTCCACAATATATCTGTGCTGTACATGCTGGCCAGTGGGGACAGAGCTCCTATCAAATCCCAGCAGTCTTCCAAAGTCACATGAGAGCAATCCCTGGGATGAGGAGAAACACCTCATGTGGTCTCAGTGATTAACACAGACTGCCAGCCCAGATATTTCAGGAAGAGCAAAGTGAGGCATGGAGGAAAAGTTAGGATCAAAACGCATCTGGGGAGTTTGAGAGGCCAGTCCTAAGGAGACTCACGCCAGGGCTGCTGCAGAAATAGGGTGAGGAGAGCAGGACTTCCACGTCAATAAACGTGCCCAGTTTCTCCCTCTGCTTGTCAGAATCTCCTCTCCAACCTCCGGACCTGGAGGAGCAGGGAATCGATGGCACAGAGCAGCCCTGGCCCCGGCTGCCGTGCTATTTTCCAGGCAGCCAGCAGGTGCCAGCAGCTCAGAGCGTTACAGCCGCGCGGTGCGGGCTCGGCAAGGGCTGAGTGCCCAATAAGGATTCTGCGTGATGGAGGGAGAGGATGGGGAGGGAGGAAGAAAGCGACTTCGTGGGGAGGGGGAGATCGTTGCTTCTTCCTGCGGTTTCCCCTCCGGCTTTGGGGCAGCTTTCAGTGATGAATCTGCTGCTACCCTGTGCTGCTGTGCATTGGTGCAGGAAGGGCACCTGCTCCCTCCAGCAGCTCCAGCTGGGCTGACACTGCCCGGTTTTGCCCTTAAAAGAAACATAGTAATTCTCCAGGGCCATGCAAACGCTGCTGCTGGAGCTCTTCATCAGTATCTGCAGCACTTTGCAGGAGGAGATTTCCTTCTCACTTCTCCAAAATGGCAGAAAGAAAGACGAGACACTTCTCCATTTTCTGTATCAGTTACCAGGGGACGTTCCCCAGCCAGCCCTGGGGAGCTCACAGCTCTTTCGGTTCTGTTGGTGCCCATCTGACCACTGCTTTCATCCCAGCAATGTTGGGCCCAGACCCACGTGGACCATGGCAGATGACCGTACCGCAAAGAAGGAGCATCTCTTGGGACTTCTTCAACTCAGCTGTGTTTTTCCCTCTCCTGAAAAGACAGACAAGAAATACAGCTTCTCCATCATGCTGATAACCTTCCGACCCCTTGCTAGCTTGCCAGCAAGCTTTTGGTAATTCCTCTAATCCCCAATATATCCTGACCCCCAGGTAGGCACTAACATTGCCCACCCTCTGCACAGCAGGGCTGGCACTCCCAGGATATGGGACAGCACAGCCAGTGATGCAGGGCATCCTCTCAACTTCAGCCTGGAAGTCTCTAAAATAAGAGCTGTCAGTCCTGGACCTCAGCCCTCTTTCTCCAGCCACACCTCTGGAGATGGAGAGATGGGAGAATCATCACATTTGTTTTTATTATAATTCCTTCTTGGCTCTTTTTGTGGACCTTCTTCCCTATGCTGAGAGGTAAAGATAATTTATCTTGATGGGCAATATGGCAAAAACACAGAAACCCTTTTGGAGCCAGGTAGGACAGGGCAGCCAGCTGCTTTGGACCACAACACACGAGGACACTTTACTGGAGAATTTGCCTCTGCAGTCACAAAATTCCTCTCACCTCACTGCTGCAAATCTGTACTGATGTCAGCAGAGCGACCTCAGTTTTCACAAACCAAAGCCCAGGCCAACGACTTCTGTACCTTGAAATAATGTTTGACACTCTCAGGTCTCCCAGCACTCCGCTCTCTGCGGCTCCACAGAGGTGTTGGACAAATTTCCTGTCTCACTTGTAGAGCAACAAGCCACAGCTTTATCAGCGAGTGCTCCTCGAGACAGACCCCGCTCCCAGACAATGCTGTCTCCATAAAAAGAGAGCTGTGAAAACGATGCTATAGAGTAATTACTTTCCTGCTCACCGCAGGCCGGCGGTTCAAAACCACAGCTGGAGAGCTGAAAGACGGGGGATGCTCATAAATGCAGCTTGTCCAGAACGCGTGCACGGCTTTTCTGCCCCCACACACATATCAAATGAACTTCTCTGTTAAAAAAAGTGGAAAGACAAATGTTTCATCTCAGGACCTCCAATATTATTTTTTCCTTGGAAAAAACTCTTCTCTTGAAATGACCTAAAATATTGATTTTCCTACTGATATTTCTGTTCTACAGTCGAGGAAAGCCCGCGAACTTTTCACTTAGAAGATAAAATAGTGTTCTATCATTAACTTTCCCCAGGGAAAACTTGCAGCCAGAACATCCCCATGACGTGTTACCTGGCACTCGAAGCTTGTTAGAGAGGCACCTTCCCCAAGCCACAAAGCAAAGCCAAACCTCAGACCCAGCCCTGCAGGTTATTCATCTCCTCCTGGAGCTCACCTTGACATTGGGTTTCCTGGCACAGGGAAATATTGGAGGTTGCCCATTTTAGCAGGGGCCACGGGAGGAGAGCCAGGGGATGTCACTGGGACCAGCAGCAAAGATGCTGAAACATCTGAGCTGTGCAGCAAAAAGCTGTGACAGAGACATCCCTGCTCCCTTTGCTGCTGTTTTGTCACTAACATGTTGCAGAAGGGCCAAAAAAGAAACATGCTGCCACCAGATGTTCAGAACATCTGGTCAGACCAATAAAGCAAAAATAACAACAAAAAATAACTGTGGAAAATTAAAAAAAAAAAAAAGAAGAAGAAGAAAAGAAAGGAAAAAAGAAAAGAAAAAAAAAAAGGCTCTTCATAGAGCCTGAAGGTTGCAACTTTCTTTTTGATATGACAAGGTGGAACTCTGTGATGTGAGCAGCCTCCCCAAGGAGAGCACTCGCATCCCTGCTCACCAAGCCTGTGGGATTTGGATCCCCACCTCCCAGGGGCAGCCCCATGCAGATCTGAAGCCCTCCTGCTGTCTGGGTGTCTCAGATGGACGTTTATGGCCTGTTTCATCTGCACATGACATAATCTGTATTGTATTTATAGCATCCCTGGGTGGTAAGGAAGTGTTCTCATCCCCGTTCTGCATACTCATCCCGAAGTGCAAACAAGCACCGCAGCGAGCTGTGGTCGGGATCCATGGAGGTGCAATTAGAGAAGTGCCAGCAGAAGCAGAAGTGTGTTGGGTTACAGCAGGGCCCTGGGCTGGTGCAATCCTGCATGGGGACATCCTGCCCTCAGCTCGGAGCCGTTTGCTTTCTGCTCCTGTTGACCGTGAAGCAGAGCTCACAGCCAGTGCCCCTGTCCACCTGCAGCACTGCTGCCACATCACTGCTTTAAACTCAAACATCAGTTCCTCTGAGCCTAAAACCATTCAAAAACCTCCAACTTTTCCCCACCCTGACTTTGCAAGTTGATGCAAGGATACCAGAACCCAACCCGACCGGTGCAAAGGTGCTCACTGCAGCACTGGCCACCCAAAGGGCCCAACACCACACACACTTCTCATTGCCAATGGACACAGATGCTTAAATAAAGTCTAGTAATCACAGCCTGAAGGTGGTGACTGGGTCTGGATTGCTTTGTGCAACATTTGTACCTTGGTTGAGCTTCCAGATCTCATCTGCACATGGAGCTGTGATGCTGGAGTAGTATGTCTGCACTGGTGGGAGCTTCGGTTCTCACCTGATAATCCTGCTCAGGTCATCTGCCCTTGCTCTGTCCCACTAATCGTGTGATGTCTGTCTCAGTCCCAGTGGGGGACAGGGATCCCTGCGAGCAGGGGACAGCATGCCACCAGAGGGCACCTCCTCCTCCCAGACACGCTGCGGTAGGTTGCACATACATAAATATGTACATGTATGTGTGTGTGTATATATATATATAACGTCTGAAGCCAGGAAGAATGAATCACTTGGCAGAGGTGGAGCTCTGCCTTGGTGACAGGCGCTGACTTGTGAGCAGCTCTCCTGGTGAGACCAGGAACTGGCGGTGCAAAGGCAAACACTGCTGGCGGTGGCCGGCTGGTGGATGGATGGAGCCACAGGCTGAGTGCTGACCTCAGTAGGCAACAGAAAGGCAAAGCAGTGTGGCTTCCAAGCTAAATAAAGACAGAGATTCCACTCTGCCTTCAAACACCCTCTGCTTACGCTCATTTCTCCGCAGCCGTTTTAAAAAGGTCTGTACAGCAGCAAAACTGATTTACTCAGAAATCAACCCGGGTTTGAGCTCTAGCCTTTGTATCACATCATTGCCCTGGAGCAAAGGGTTGAGCAAAATGCATGAAGAAAGTGAGAGCTTTAAAGCCCGGAGTGCAAAACCTGTTTTCCATCCACGCACAACACCTCTTTCTCTGGGTGGTGCTGTCCTGCCTCTGGTCAGCATGGGAAACTTCAGCATCTTTCTCCTTTCTGCCAAGATTGCTTGCCTCCAACTGGTCCATCTCATGTTGCTCAGTGGAAAATACCATGATGTACATCTTTCCTTGGCAATTTTGAGATGCACCAGGGCAGTGCATAATGTAAAGCCTTGAAAAGTGAAAATCTTTCTGTGCCTTGTGATACTACTGTGAATGAAAGGATGATTCTGACCAAAGCAGTCAACAGCAAGGTCTTGCCTTGATCAAACTGTTTGCTGGTCTCTCCACTTGCCACTGAGTAAAGCAGCTCTTTCTTAGTGACTTTGTATTTTCTTCAACACAAAGAGAAATGCAACTATTTACAGAAGAGCTGGTGCACGGACAGGAGCCCAAACATTTTACCTTAGCAGGTGAACATAGCAGAGAAAAAGTGCATGAATGGTGTAGGGAAATTTAAAAATGACAATGGTGTAATCTTGGGAAAATCTGGGGTTTAAAGTATTTCAGGCAGCCCCAGATTAGGGATGCTTTTTGCCCTAAGTTCTGCTGTTTCAAATGTTGCAATCATTCCCATCAGCTCAGCTGGAAGCTATGACCGTTTTTCTGATGCAGAAAAGGAAAGAGGACATCAGGCTCAAGGGATGGCTGCAATTATTACTTTCCAAATCAGCCAGCAATCACAACACCCAGCTCATGGGACTGTGTTGAGCCAGGATCTGCTCCTTGGGCACACACACCACTCACAGCACACAATCACCTCGTGGCAGTCAACACAACTCATGACTCCACTTGCACCCAGGCTCTCCGCAGAGCCCCAGCACCAGTGTTCTGGCTGTTACTTTAGCAGTATATTGAGTAATAGGAATAATTTGCCCTCCTCCAGCTACTCAGCTTGTGACGTGGCCGCCTGCCCAGAGACAACGTTCCTGCTGGATGAGGAGGTGTTTTGGATGGCGAGCTTTCTAGGGCAAGGCTTGTCTTTCTCAGGTGTTTAGGAGACGCACAGAGAGCGCTGGAAACTTTAATAAGCACCACAGTAAATCCTCAGAGGATTTGATCTTCTTCCAGGACAAAATCTGGGGCACGGCTTTGGAGAGGAATGGAAAGAATTCTCCCCCTCAGAGGCAAAACCACGGCATTTCACAGTGTCACCTTTTCCTGAGGAGAAACAGCAGCTTTCCACTTGCCGGAGAGGTGCGGGGCGGAAGGCAGGAGGGCGATGGTTTCCTTCACAGACCCATTAATCTGCACGTGTGCTGGAGAGGGACGACCGCCACGTTGCTTTGCAGCCTGCTCATGCAGAATTTCATGCTGGTGAATGTAAATCTCCACCTTGGCTGACATCACAGCTGTCTCTATAATTCCCAGGCATCTGGGCAGGAAACGTACACGCTCCAGTCAATGCCCAGGCACAGCCTGTGCATCCCAGCCTCATCCCTCATCCCAGTGCTTGCAGAGCGATACTGAAGGTGCTTTAGCAACAAATACACATTTGGCAAACTGTTTATATACAGTAGCACTTTCTAGCTTCCAGATATAAAAATAGACCAAGTTTCCAATTGCATCTCTCCTCTGACAGCTGTGTCTTTGTCCTCTGGAAATCAAAAGCAGTGTTGCAGTGAGAGTGGGATGAAGAGCAGTAATGAGATGGAAAAGGGGAGAGAGAAATGTGTCTGAGTCCCTGTCTCCTCTAAGGAGCTGTTATCAGGGCTTTTCAGACACAAGGAAACGTCCAAAGGTTTTGCAATTCAAAATTCATGATGAATGAGGATGGGGAAACTGAGGCACGAGGTCTTTTGGTGTACCTTCTGGCAGAGATAGATGTCCTGATTGCTAGGAAACGTCTGCATAGTGTAGGGGGGAACCAGTCAAAGAAAGAGGCTTGAAGTAAAGGAAGTTTTTTCAGATATTTTTGCTCTGAAATGTGGGTCTCAACTCTATTGAAGACAGTGGCTGCTGTGCCATCCATCCTGGTAGGATCACACTTGAGAGAATTGGCCAGTGAAAAATGGATTCTGGCTTAAATGAAGCGATCTTATCTTTGGCCTCTCTTCCTCTCCCCGGGGGGAAAACGAATGAGTGTGGCTGCCTGGCTTAGCTTCCATTTCCCTGACTGGTTACGGGTGGTTGGGCCCTATGAATCAAAGTGTCGCAGCAGGAGCCAGGAAATAGGCCAGGATGGAGAACAGGAGCTGAAACCACTCTACCACGAAGGGTGTAGGCAAGGTAGAGCCCTGAAAGGCCTTCCCTGCCTTCACCCAGGACATGGGTGGTGTTTTGGCAGCTTCCAAGATTAAAGATTTTTGCCACGTATTTTCTGGTTTTTGAGAGATTAACCATAAAAGCTGGGCGTTCGCAGCTGCCATCTGCTTTCATTGCAACTTTCTTGGCAGCATACAAACATAAAGGAGATTAAGGATTTTGACTGAGGTCAAAGACAGCATCGTGTGGAGTTGAGAGGGTGTGATGGAATGAAGAATCTGCACAAGTTTGCTCAACAAATAGGAGAAAAACTTCCACTTTCTTCTCCCCTAAAATAAACTCATGTGATCCTTCAGCCAACCCCTGCATGTCAGACCTGTGTGGTTTCTGTGGGAAAGGACCAGTGCAGTTTGGCTTTGCTGACTTGCTTCAGCCTTTTCCAGCAGAAGGCCAGGCTTGACACAAGCCAGCTCTCTGCCTTCACATCCTTCTCTATCTTCAATATTACACAGCCCTTGTTGCCATAGCATCTGAGCATACTTATCTCCACAATGACTCTATGTAATGGAGCACTGCTATTATCTCTATTTTGCAGATGGGGAACCAAAACACAGCAAAAATGAAGGACAAGACTGCAAAGTACATGGATTCTTAAAGTGCTTATGACAAAGCGCATTAGTACTTAATTCCAGTGCCTTTCCTCGGGACAGAGTTTTGTAAGCCCTTCTAGAACCTCAAAAAGTACAGACACTGTTTTATATTTGCCTTGTTGCAAGTCAAGCAGCTGCCTTCATGGAGCAATTGGTCATCAGAGGAATCAGCAGCTCATCCTCCTCCCTCGGATCCTAATGCTTCATTAGAGACTCTCTGATCACAGGAAATGAGTTGAGTTTTCCAACTGAGGCATGCCTGGGCCACTGATAAAGAAGGCGTCAATGGGCAGCTCAACTTCTTTCTTCTTAAGCCTGACAATTTCTCTCTGCTTCTGGCTGTTCCCAAATACAACTTCTGCAGAGGCAGCTGGTCTGCAAGATGCTGTAAAAATGTGGGTGTTTCCTGCACATGCACCTTCCAGCTGTGTGCAGGGTGCAGGATCAGCCCCTCACACTTCCCTGCATTGGTTGTACCCCTGCTGCAGCCCAGCTTCTTGAGGAATGTGTGCCAGAGACTCCGACTTTATCACAAAAAAAGGCTCTGAATCTTGCACCCAGTGGAGTCAGCAGCAAGTTTTATTGACTTCAGCACCATCATAAATTTACATAGTGCTTTCCATGCAGGGATCACAACTCTTTATCATTCCCTTCAGGCCCTGGCTGTCACGGACCCGCAGTCATTATCTGATCCGTGGAAGTCGGGATATCTTTGGTACCTTGAAGATCAGAAGGAAATTTTGCACGGTTCAGAGAGAAGCATTTTGGGGCTGCTGGATGTGCTTACTGTGAGCAGATTTCTCTTCATGTCGGAGCCAGGAGGAGCTTTGTCACCAGGACCAAAATCTATGCAAGAAAGTTTTGTGCTTTAACTGCAGTGATCCAGCCAAAGGAACCATCCCTGCCTCCTATAGAAACAGTTGTATAAAAGTGTTTATAGCCACATCACTGCAGAGTTTTCCCTCACCTCAAGCATTTTATCAGCACAGGTGTATTCAGGTAACCCCCAGCACCCCCAGCACAGAGCTGCTCCCACTATGCAGTACAAGCACAATACAACACACAGTGTTGTGCAATACAAGCACAACATGAGCAAGGTCAGCTGCACCTGTAATTGTACATTTTTCCCAATAATCATCACAGCAGTGTTATTCTGTCAGCTGAGCTCTGCTGGGCAGGATTCACACTGCTTCACAGGTATCAACAGCACTGTGCTTAGCAACATCTGCCATTAGACCTTGCCTCATCTTCATCTGGGAAGTGAAATAAGTTAGATCTGCTGATGTGAGCAGTGGCTGCTATGGACAAGGGACAATATGTCATCTGGTGCTGCTGGGATACATGTGGCACTTTTCATGCATGCAGGCGAGGGAAAATAAAGTTTTTCTACCATTTTGCTGTTCCGTTTTGAGCACTCAGTATGAGTGGGATTGTTATCAGTTTGGTGAACAAGTCACTCCAGTATCAAGGTAGCTCGGCAGAGCTTCTCTCATGTGGACAAAACCTAGAAACCTTCCCATGGCTTCAGCAACTTTCCTCTGGGTGTCACTCCAGCAAAACTTGGCCTCAGAGTGGCTGGAAGGAGATGGTCATCCAAGCACTCTGCTGTGGAAACACCACCTTCCCTTTGGGAATGGTCCAATGTTTAGGAACAGGCAGGATAACAGGAGCACATGGTTTACGAGTGCCTGTTGCACTGGGACCTCCACTGAACTTTCTTCATCAATCTCCATCAATCCTCCCTCTCATACAACCCAATTTGGTCTCCAAAACAGCTCCCTTCCTCTTTTTCCCTCCCCTCTCTCACTGCTCCCCAGCACACACATGCACATTTCCTTTTCCTTAAGCAAACAATTTTCAGATTTAAAAGTGAATTCTCAGTGCAGGCTGAAAAAAGACAATGTGGCCTCACTTCTTATCTCCTGCTATCTGCTGCTGCTTGTACTCACAAAAAGCTGCGAGTCCAGATTGGGTTTGCAGTAGATTTCAAGTGTTTATGAGCCACAGGAGGGAGAGAGGAGGGAAATCTGGTCGATGAGATAAGTCCAGGAAATAGTGCTGGTGACTGGAGCAGAATCAACAAGTTGAGTGAGCAACCGGACACCTCTAAAGACCCAAGGATGCGTGACTCAGTGTCACGATCTCAGTTCCCGCAGCAAACAGGAGCACTTAAAGGAGATTCATTTGTAGTTGCTCAGGGGCTTCATGCCTGGGGTGAAGAAGGGAAGCAACTTGATCTCTTTATAGGCTCAGAATATTTTCCAATTGGGAGCCCAAATTTAAGCTCCTCGATCCATAGCTTGGCTCCTAATATAACCGCTTGGTTTTCATGGATGCGGAGCACATGCTGGTTTCAACAGCAGCTCACGGGTCACTCTATCATACTGCAAGGTTTTATAAAGTGTTGGGTAAATCTAGAAGCTATCTAGACCCGGAGCATCATCTGGTCTTTATTCATATGCCACCTAGAGAAATGTGGCCTGGTACCAACAGAACGAGGCAGTAGCTGTTCACATGGTCGATAGGATATTTTTGTAATCACCTTTTATCCCCATGTGGACAAGGTTTGTGACAGTAACTGGAAAAGCGTGTAGGCTTCATCTGCAATGTATTTCAAAGACAAAAAATATCTGGGTTAGTTTTATCAGAGAATAGTAATTCACATTGTTCTAGACAGCTCAAAAAACTGTTTCCCAGTACGGCTGTTAAGAAAAAAAGAAAAAACGTGAAGTTGTACGCTCTTCCCCTCAATGCATGACTAGAAGATGTCTCCATGCTCTGAAGGTTATTTCTAAGCTGGAAAAATATTGCAAACCATGTCCTTCAGGAGAGATGGCTTTTTTTAACCTTAAAATCTGTAATTTATTACATACTTTTCATGTCTTAGCTACTGAGAGGGAAACACTAGCTGATGTTCCTATGAAACAGAAGAAAACGCTCAGGAAATGTTTCTCTCTGTTGTTACAAAGTACATCTAAGTAACTCACACCAACTGCCCAACACAGGAAACAAATCTAACCATTGCTGCCCCCCAGAATGGTCAGGCCAGGTCCACGATAAGCTGCATAAACAAGAATTTGGTGCCAGGACAGCAGCACAGGATGTGGCATAAAGAAAAACCTTGTCAGAGTAGTACACAGAAGGCCATTTCTCTACTTATTTACTCTGTATTTCCTCCAAAATGTGCCTGAATTTGATCTCAGGGACACCAGTGTACATCCAAAGTAATTCCAATGAGCTGACTTTGGATTCAAAAGACTATAGCTGAGACTAATCTCACCTATATAAGAGCTGCGAGTTCTTTTGCAAGAATTCATTTCCTTTGACTTTTGGAGACCACAGTGACACGGATTTCTGACAGTCACCAGGTACAAAAAATCCTGACTCCTTTTTCACCTGCATGCCTTCCCTTGTGAATCTCCTTCAAATCCCTGTTGCATCCCTTCCACACTGTTATAATCTGGGGCAAATTTGCTTTCCTTCCATCTCCTTTCCTTGAGCAGGGAAGAACATTACTTTCTTCCTGCCTGAGACGATCTCTGCCCCAGAAACCTCAGATCAAACCAAAGCCTGTTGAGCTCAACACTTTCCACTGTCTTTGTTCTGGTAAGGATGTCCTGGAGCCTCCCCAGCAAATGGGGATATGCACTGACTTTGAGCCATTTCACGACACACAGCAAATGCTCACAGCAAGCACTTCATAATATTAACCAGAGATTTCCCAAATCATCACTGCTTTCCATATGGGAATAGTTATTTTCACATAAAGCACCTTTATACCGAAAGAGCTGCAGCCATGCTCGGAAGGAGCGGGCACTGCAATGCTTTAATTTGACTGGTGTACTTCAAGCTGTCTGATGATAGTGCGTAGACAAGGCCTAAGGTATAAGAACTCTTCAAGGGAAAGCCTTTTGTGGAAAGGGCTGTAAAACACCATTTTACTGTGTTGTTCTAAATTTCCTTTTTATTTTATGGTTCATCTAATTCGAAGAGAAACCTTCTCTGTAGAGAAGTGGAATGGGAAACATGCCTCCATGTAAAAACATTTGGAATCAAGTCAAGCTCCTGTTTTAGCCATTTATTTTTCTTTAATTCCATTTTTTTTTCCCTTTTTTTTTCATGCATTCAGCTGTTTGCATTGCTTTTTGGTGGAGCTGACTGCTCCTTGCTTTCTTCCCTCCCGCCCCCCTCTTTTACCATCCCCACTGGTACAAATACGAGGTGAGATGTTTTAAGAAATCAAGCTCAGAGAAGAAAGAACTGACCCATCTGCATGTTTGTTTGTTTTTCTGCAGACACCAGAGCAGACGGAGGCCCTTTAGACCTCCGCATGTGTCCTCACAGCTGCCTGGTCCCCCCTGTGCAGCAGCTACTCCAGGAGCTGTGGCCAAAATTGACTGGGGAGGTTCTCAGGGAGCTGCAGGATCCCACTAGCCCTGTGCAAGCTTTAAGAGCTTGATAGGAAGCAAGATAGGAGAGTGAAACAGACAAGGTGGGAGCAGAGGGGTTGGGGTAGAAAGTGGGAAATTATGGAAAAGCAGCATGGCACTTCCATGGTCGCGTGGCAGCCATGTTCTGATAGGCGCGAGGAGCCTTGCACTTCCTATTGGCTGCTCTTGGCCTGGGCCCGCCCTGTGGTGGAGAACAGCCAATCACGTGCGCCATCGCCCAAGGCGGGAAGACTTCCCACATCTGTGCCGCCATTTTGTGCGATGCAGTGATGGCCGCAGGGCCCCCCCGTCATGCTCCCGCTCACTCTCCCCTCATCCCCCCGGGGTCACAGGGACCTCGCAGCACAGACCTCTGTCCTCTCAAGGGTCACAGCTCTCCCCAGCTGGTCTCCTTGTCCCTTAGCACCTTTGAAGACATTCCAGCTGTGAGAAAAAAAAAGAGGCTCCAGGCACCACCCAACGCTGAGGCTTTTACCTCAGATATATCTGCAGCATTCGCCTCAGGAGTTCCTGCCTCAAAAGCGACCTCACTATGACCAGTCTGTATTTGAGGACCTTGTGTTAGGTGTGGGATAGATGGCAGCCCCTCACAGCTTGCTCAGGTCTGCAGAGGCAGCTTTGGCCAGCTGGTGTTTGGTCACTGCATGAACCCAGATGGACCTGAACACAAAAATTCCAGCAATAAAAACATCACAGGGCTCACATCTGCAGTTACGAAGTCTCAGCAGAGCCGAGGATCCACACGAGTGCTGCTGGGGACCAGCAAGGACGATCAGAGCCTGCATGGCATAACAGGTTTGCAAAGATCTCTGTCCCACTTTCTGACACCAAGATGCTTTCCTGTGTCTTCAGGTCATACCATCTTGTTCTTAAACTTTCCTTCCTGTCCTTTTGTCTATTACACTGTATTGAGGTCAGGAAATGCCTTTTGCTATAACATTTATATACCCCTTAACCTGCAGGAAAGTAGCTCTCAGGTCCAGTAAGAAAATCAAAATAAAACCATACAGTTTAACTAAGGAACATACAAGTCCATTCACAACAGGAAAGTTACCAACAGATTGTAGATAATTTCTCCAAAATATTTACAAATGATAGGTGAACATTCAATTGTTTTTAGAAATGATTGTGCTTTTAAAGCCAGAAAGCAAGACCACTCTTTCTTCTGGCTTCCTAAGGAACATCAGTCACACAGCCCAGTGTGTAACACCACTCAAACCAAGACAGCTCAGCAAGTGAGAGGCTCTTGTTCCCACTGAGCAGAATGTTGAACTCCTGGGAGACACGTGAACTTTCACCCAACATTCCTTTTTCAAGAAAAATACGTAATCTAACAATTATGCCAATTCCTTCTTTCCTAACCCCTCGTTCTAACTCTGTAACTGGAACCTGCTTGTTGCTGTGATCATGATTTTATCAGTTATGATTATTTATTTTAATGTACTAATAATGACAACCATCATTAATACAGGACCTGAGTGAAACACCATTTTATTTTTTAAATGTGTTTTTCCTGCTAGAAAATGATTTAGCAAAGCTGAAATGTTTTCCCCGAAATATTTATAGCAATTGTGATGATTTCCAGTGGAATTTATCCAAGTGCTTTTAGTTGCATTGGCTATTTCCAATGAAACAGCCTGTCTTCACTGCAATGGCTCTTGCTGATTTCTCTGAAACTGTTCTGAGGTGATCGCTTCCTTTCTCTTAAATCTCACAGAAGTTTCTTCTCACACCAAACTTCTGGAGTTGACCTGCCTGTTGACTATAGGTGAAAATAAATACTGGCAGGTAGGAATTGCATGTAGAATTAATATTTTGATTTCAGCAATGGTCTTAATATGGCCACTGATTATGACTGCTCCTCAGAGTTCCAACCATGCACAAATGCCTATTTTGTCACAGGTTGCTTAAAGATACCAAGCACACACACGCACACATTTGCAGTACAGAGGGGTTCTCATCTCATCCAAACACTTCCCAGCAATACACCGGATGAAAAATCAGATGAACATCTTTCCATGGCAGTTCTCTGTTTCAGCCTTTCTTTCTTGAAGAGGAAATTTGTGCAGCTACCTTGGTTTGGTCTCTTGGACCTAACAGTGAGATGCCTTTGTAGCAGCAAAAGCAAGTTCAGAGCAACACTCACTGATACGGGAATAGAAAGTGGGAAGAAATGTTGAAGTTTGTCACACATGTGTAATTTTGCCTCTTGGTCTCAGGTGGGTCTTTAAGATCTCTCCAACCCAAACACAGGCTTTTCTGGTGGCTGATTTCACTGGACTATTAGGAGAGAACCACAGCAGGCTTTGGTTCATCTGCACACCTTGGGCCCATGCTGCTAAAGGCCTTCAGATTTTGGAGCAAGACCATGAGAAGAATAAGGGGAAAAAAAAGTTGTTGCCATTATTTACTCATAGCATGTGGAAATGATGACGGCCAGTTAAAAATCACCACATTTTCCTCTTAGGAAAGAGAAACTGAAGCACTGAAGTGTGTGTGTGGTTATATGTCAAGCAGTGGAACTCCTTTTGACTTCACATACTTTCCCCTTATTTCTAATTAACATGTTGAGGAATTTTAAAATGTAATAAACATTATTTCCAAACAACCAGAAAGCAAAGCTTGCTTATTTCTGGTTTGATGTAAACATTTATAGCACAGCTCCATCCTTAAACAGTTAATCTTATAGTGACCTATTAAAATAAAATGAATTGTGTTATAATTCATCCTAAAGCAACCTCAGGGTTAGTGTATCAGGTAACTCCTGCTTTTGCAGTCCTCATGACGTTTTTAATCAAATTCAGCTGTAATTGCTGGAGCATACACATGCCTCTTTTAATACTCTGCCTACATTTGGGACTCATATGAGTCTGTTTTCTCTTAACGTATCTAATAAATAGAAAACATGAAAAGAGCACATTTTGCAGGGCTCTGAGCTTTTCCACCGTTTCATTTGTTCTAGCAATTGTCCGACAGGCTTATGAGAATCGAGCACTTGTCAGCTTTCCCCCCCTTGGATAGAATTCTTTGTGGGTTTCAAGTCACTGTTTGTGTTGCTAGCACCCCGTTAAAGGGGCATCGCGCAGGCAGGAGCAGCTGCCACAGAAGTGAGGTGGAAGCGCGGATGTGCGAGAGGGAGAGATTTCATAGGCATCTTTAAAAATCACTGCCGGTGATGAATGTTGAAATGTTGCTTACATACAAGTCACCTAGGGTTTGTTGATGAAAACTTGAGATGTCGTGTCTGCATTGAAGCTATTTGAGTAAACAAAACTGCTGTAACTTTCTCTGCTCGGGGGTCGGGGGGGAATTGCTGTCCCATGCTGCAGCTGTTTCCAATTTGCCAGCAATTTTCTTCTGGGCTAGTAAAGCTCCCAAGATGACTACAACGAGGCACACGGGTTTCTCGGCTGGGCTGCGGGGTTTGATTACAAGGAGCGGCAAAAACAGCTCGGGGTTCACTGGAAGCATTTCCCCTCAACTTTTAGGTTCTTTACATCCCGACTTTTTTGTTAACACCGGCCTTTAAAGTTTATTTCGCTGCAGTTTAATAGGTGCTGCGCCCAGTGCTCCCGTGTATTTCTCTCTGTCGGAAGTAGGCTGCGATTTTGAGCGCGTTTGCTTAAAAAGGGGGGAAATTGGAGGGGAAAGAGCACGAGGGAGAGATACGGGTGCCCGTTAGCTGCCCCTCGATAAAAGCACTGGGAAGAGGGGTTTGTTGGCACAGCGCTACGCCCTCGGGGTTCCTCTTCAGCGACGTGGTTTTTGTAATTCACACGCGGAAACGTGAGAAAAGACTGAAAAATGACTTTGAAATGTGAGCTGATTCGGTCGCGAGCTGGCTCGCCTGTGAGGGCGCACAAAGAGGTGTTCGCGTCCCCGCCGAATAATGAGATTAAGGCTCGTTTTTAACCCGATGCGTGTGATTTCTTTAAAGCCACCAAAAAAAAACAAGACAACGCCGGTGTTGTGTGGATGCCCGCAGGAGCTGCTCCCCCCCCCCCGCACACCTCTCCGCTCCCCCCGCCGCGTTGATTTTCCCTTCCCTCGGATGTTTTCTTCCTCCTAAAATCCCAGGTGCTTACCTTACCGTGCCTAGGAAACTCTCTCGCGTAACAAAAACAACAACAACAATAACAACAAAGAATCCGAAGAATTTCGATATTAAAAAATGGCTCTGGCGAGGTCCCTGGCCACTAGGTACGGGTCTGAGTCTGTTTTCCTTGGAAATTGGGAGGAATGCTAAACGGCTCGTCTAGCAGAGAGTAAATTGTGTGCGGAGCTCTAGGCACGGCTCCCAAGTTGCCCTTTCACCCCTTCACTTTATATGTTCCTCTTATTAAGGAGAAAAATGTTTCAATATGTTGGAATTTGGGGCAAAGACGGGAAGGAGAGAAAGAGAATGGAGAGTAGAAGGACATTTTCCAAATAGTTTTGGTAACCCTTCTGGGGTTACATTGAACATCGATACCGTACGAAAATCCTGGGAAGTTTCTCCCCCAGGTTAGTGCAAAATATTGCACACCAGCCCTTCCGACATGGCAGTGTGGACCAGGAGCGTTTTCACCGCTGGGAAAACTCATCCCTGACCTGAAGACGTTTTTTTCTTTTTCTCCCTAAAATTGTTTCTCTTTGATGGGGATTATTAAGTAGCTCAGAGGGTCTGGAGGTCTTGGCTTGCAGAGAGAAATTATTGCTGTGGTGCAGAATAGGCTGGAGATGGTTCCTTCTCGCTTCTCCAGCCGTGTGGGGCTGCACAGCCCGCTGAATGCAGCCCGTGCTCTTTGCGGTTTTGCTTCAGAGGGAAACGGGTTAACTGCTCTCAAGGTAAGAGTCAGGGGGAAAAGCGCAAAGTAAGGAACGATGATTTTAAAACGGATATTTGAAACTTCCTTATTTAAAAGGGGGATTTAAAGTAGCACTTGAGCTCCACTCAGCGTCTCTTTTCGGCTTGACTCCTCAGCAATATTTTTTTAAGAAAGTTGTGAATTTTTTTTTTTTTTTTTTTTTTTTTCCCTCCTTCTTCTTTATAGTCGCAAGTAGCTCCAGGCAGGCTCAGTGGGCGAAGATGTCACATAGCCGTGATTAACCTGGGGGAGCAGCTGAAATATTGATAAGGGGGAAAACGGAAATCAAATGAAAAGTAGAGGGCACAGAAGAGAGGGAAAGGGAAGCACGTACTGGAGCTGCGAGCGCTGCAGAAGCCCCCTGAGGAAATGCCTGGTTGATGCAGCCTGTCTGGATGGGCTGGGAATTCTGACTCCAGCGCTGCTTTGGATCTAACAAGTTTAATCTCTCCTTTGCAAAACTGCAGCGGCAGGGTAGTAACCCACAGCTGGTGGGGAGTTTTGGTTTTGGTCTCAACCTGGATCTTTACAAACTGGTCTGCCACTGGTTGAGGGGAAAGGGTATCAAAGGTGAGTCATTTAAATAATAGTAATAAGGCTAAGCGAGAGGTGGATCTAAAAGTAGTTTAAGAGGCCCTTTTATGTTTCTACCGATGCTGGCAAGGTAACGCGATTGATAAATAATCCACAGCAGACTTCTTAAGGCTGGTTCCAAATATGCAGATGTATTTATTTATACGAACACGCGTAATTGTACGAGGGAGGTGAGCGGGGGTGGGGGAGCGCCGACGAGGGGTAAAGAGGGGAGCAGGGGAAACCGAGACGGGAATCCTTGACCCTAGAAAATTTACTGGCTAAGGAAAATTGCCTTGTCCCTCGACTTTGTCTACCCCCACCCCCCTTGCAAGTTCAGAAGCAAAAGAAACTGGAATGTGTTAGGAGAGAGGACGACAGGAAAAAAAAAGAATTGTACTTATCAGAAACACATTGCCGATTTTATAATCAGTTGCCCTTCTGTGCCAGCTGGCCGCGTAATAAATGCTTTAAGAAATCAATAAAAGGGGGGCGGCGTGCAGATAGAGAGCTGTTATTTTCCAGAGCTGTTGGGCTCTTTGCCTTTTTCCGCCTTTCTCTGCTTCTCCCCAAAGCAGCAGCCGCTCCGCAGGGAGCGCCGGCACCGGGAAGGGCGCACCGCACTGCGCGCCCATCCGCAGCGCTCTGCGCCCGTTTGTCGTCCTGTAGTTTTTCCTCGGTAAACCCTGGCCGCACCGACCGACCCCACGGAAAAAGCGGCAGCGCTGAGAGCTGCACGCTAAGAGGGGGGTTCGTGCTCTTAACGACGCACTAATTACTGCAAGCTAATCGTTCTCTGGCGCGTCCAAAGGGAGCTGCAGACCCTGAGTAGAAAAAGTTGTCAGACCTTGCAGTGACTACAGATTCATTTTCCCGCATAGCTTTTCGTTTTCCACGGCCGTAGTTAATCTCTGCAATGATGACCGGGGGGGTAAGGGGGAGAGGCAAAAACCTGCTCGTCGGGAGATCAAGTCTTAGAAATACAGCGTATACAGACACACAGCAGACAGATGCACTGCGCTGATGTAAGGCTGAGATAAAGCAGCGCCGTGTTTGAGAAACGGCACTCCGAAATGGAAGGACTGGGAATGACATCTCTGGGTTTTTAGTGCTGTGAGGAACGATATTTCCGTTGGCTATACTTAAAATTTATTGTTTAATTATTGTTGGTGAGAAAGGTTCTTTAAATCAATAGAGGCCGGCAGGCTAATGGCTCGGCATGGTTTCAATGAGCCACCAAAGGCAACTGCCCTTCGTTCAGCCGAGTGAAACCCTCGGATACAAGTCAATAGGGTTAACTAGTCTCGACATGAGAACATGAGTATTTCAGATGGCTTTTAATTGTTGGCTAAGAAATTCAGTTAATCAAACGTCAGACGTTTCCCTCTGCTCTGGCCAGAAGTGAAGAAGGCACTTTTCCTGAGGGGGCGAAAAATCCAAATGCAAAAACAAACAAACTGTTGTTGAACATGGAAACAAAGCCCTGCTTTGTGAAGTTCTGAAGCCCAATAGTTGACATTTAGTTACTGCGGTGGAAGCTCATCTGTGTGCACTTAAATGCTCGATGACTTCTCTTTAAGTAGTAGTATTAGCCTTACTTTGTAAACGTGCTTTGTTTCTTTACTTTCCCATACAGATAGATAAGACTTTCTTTTCTATTTTAATTTCAGATCAATTTTAGGACCTTTGAAAATCTCTGTTAAACACGTAAGGATGTTTCAGACTGTACCAGACACTTCGTCTTACGTCAAGGTAAGACATGACAGCATCTTTAAACAGGTAATGTCCAAAGTTACAATCCTTCAAAAATTTGCAATTGTTTGTATTGATTGAAGTCTCATTCCCATTCCCACTGAACTTAGTTGGGAAGAAAAAGAAGCTTCGGTGGGAGAGGGGTTAGCGTTGCAGTTCTGGTTCTGGGAGTAGGCAGTGCTGAGTCCAAAGCTGACTCGTAAGAGATGTAACAAGACGTCGAGGTGCTCTTGTCCTGCACAATGCACCGGCGCTCGGCTTTGTGGGTGATGCTGTAACCACTATTAAGTGAGGTGTCCTTCATCGCACGATGGTCGCACCTTGTTCCTCTGCAGTGGGTGTGATGGTGGTGGTGTGCTACTGCTATCACAGCAGTTTCTTCAATGGCTTCCAACTGACTGATTTCCTAGGTACCATTTAGTATTGATCTAAGGCTAAACTTCATTTAGTGTAACTCTGCTTCTCTGCCGCCACTGAACTCGATACGAAGATGAAATGAAAAGTTCTGGCTTTGAATGGTATGTTTCTAAACAGATTCGGGAGGGAAAAAGAGTTGCATGGGTTAAAGCAAAACATCTCTTTCAGTTGCTGAAGAAATGGATTGTCACAGCAGGCAATGCTTTGTAAAACTGGCATTTCTTTCACAGCATCACTTGTAGCTTTCCTCAATCAATTCAGTAGGAAAATTGACTTCAATTGGTGTTACTGGTAATGGATACTGCCACAGACTGCTCGAACTTGCATTCTAATCCTTGATAATATATGTACTTTTTTTTTTTTTCATTAAAATGTGAATCTGAGAATGTATTTCAATGTGCCACTTCTGGCTCTTTCATAAGATTAAAACAAATTCCAAAGAAGAACTGGCACAGCCTTGTCCCTTTATAACTCTATTGAGCACTATATTATATTTGACATCATATAGTTTTTTTACCACAACAGTTCCCAAGAATGTAAATAAACCAAGCCTGGGACATCTGGGTTACACGTTTAAGGCAAACCCTGCATGCAACAGCACTTAGGGAAAATCTAAAACACAAATGTCTTCTCTCCCAGGCAGAAGAACTGCAGAAGGGTGTTAATAAGAGCTGGGTGGGTGATTTGTAATGAATAATTTATTACAGGAATTTTCTCTGTCTCTTTTTTTTCCCCCTTAGTCGGTGATCTATGTGTCAGTTGTGATTTTCATGTGCATGCACTTCATTGCAATTGGCTCACTGAATGATTTCTGTGTAGAATCCCTAGGCCACAGATCATTTTGCCAGCAGTTTTTTTGGAGGTATTGATATTGGAAATGGTGGGAAGGATCCCAGCTCACATAGAATTACTTGCATTCCCCGGTTGGATGAACCTGTGCATCTTTCTGGACAAGGTTTCTAGAGAGAATTGTACCAGGAATGGTGAAGATTCCAGATTGGGTTCATATCCCCCTAGGATCACAGTCACAGCCCAGTGTTTCAGGGAATGCTGATGATTTAATTTTGCTTATTAGATTCACATGACTTTGGACCAGTTTCTGGAAGAATATAAATTCCGTGCATTACAAATGAAATTAAAGTCTCAAGAAAGGTGATTCAGTAAACATTCAAGTAAAGAAATAAATGATGCAGTCTGGGCCCAGCTTTAGGACTGACTTCTCTTTGGTGTTCCTATGTGTTGGAAATGATCTTAGTGTTCCGTTCACAACGAAGAGATGAAGGCACTTTGACATCCTATATTATGGCATCATTGCCTTTTATTGTGAGGCAAGATCCAGCTGCTGCTGCAGTTAGTAGCAAGACTCCTTTTGAATTAAGTGGAACCAAGATCCAGGCCTAAATAACTTCATATTCCAACCAGGTTGAGTGAGTCAATCCGTAACTGTGTCAGCATAGCCCTCTTGGTTTGTATGACCCTGCAGGCAACACGCTTGGGCAAAGCTCTGCAGATAAGTGTGTTTTATCCACCAGGAAGAACTCCCACAGCTGGGCGTTCACTCAGTGTCTCAGCAGTGCTGGGACGGGTGGGCTGCGTGATGCTGAACTCGGCCTCTTCTTACAGCCCTTCATCATCAGCTGCCATCATTCTGTCTTTGGTATTTTGTCTGTAAAGCTTCATTCATGCCAGTGTCACTGGGGAAATAATTTGTTCCTGTGCTTAAAAACTCCGCAGAGTTTTGAAAGGAAGCTCTTAGGACTGATCTGAAGTTCTTTTGAAGGCAAAGGAGACATCTCCTATGGAGCTGTTAAGCTTTCAGTTGAGCAGTTCAGTACAGTGATGCAAAAAAGTACCTTTGTATCTCCTTGAGGTCAACAAAGTTGCTCTTAGAAGTAAGAATATGCTTAAATGCCAAAGAATCTGAGCCTTGAGCACACAGGTTAAGTCAGTCTCTGGCTCCTGAGTTTGATGACAGTTTCCACTGACTTCAATGCACTCAGGGCCCACATGGTGATGCTGACTGAGTCTGGGTTATTGTAGAACTGGCATTGGCTCAGGATCCAGGCAGAGGGTCAGGAAACCTGCACACTGACCCCATCTCTTCTGGCGTTGGTTTTCCTGAGCAAGGCACTTCAACTCTGTTTCAGTTTCTCCATCTTTAAAGCGTGGATGAAAGTGCTGTGCAAGAAGGAAGCACTGTTCAGCTTTAGATAACACTTGCTTTCTCATTGCTGCTTCTCTACACTCATCTTTGAGGACTTACCAAGTTGTGGTGAGGCATTTAAAAAGCAAGAAGTTAAATTCCAATTCTTTACCTCTACCCACATCTTTCTTCCTTTTCTCTTTCTTCCTTTTCTCTTTCTTCCTTTTCTCTTTCTTCCTTTTCTCTTTCTTCCTTTTCTCTTTCTTCCTTTTCTCTTTCTTCCTTTTCTCTTTCTTCCTTTTCTCTTTCTTCCTTTTCTCTTTCTTCCTTTTCTCTTTTTCCCTTTTTTTTCCCCTTCATGTCATTCCTTCTTTACAAGTTTCATCTGTTTGAATTATGGGAAAGATGAACTCTGTTGTGCTTTTTTTTATGACCTTCATGGAATTCCATCTGATGACTGGCACAGTGCCTCCATCACACAGAAGAAAAGCAAGATTGGGATCAGTGTCAAAGTTCAGAAAGTTCTCTTCAACGAATGCATGGTATATATAAGTATAGAAGCACTGCGTTTTTTCTTTGCCTTCTTCAGAAGAGCAGCTCATCTCTAATAATTGTAAATGAAAGGATTTACAAGCAGGGAAGTTTAGGAGGAACAAGTTTGGTGCCATACCCCTGAGGTACAGAACAACCTGTGACCACCCTCAGGCCACACAGCTTCCTAAATGCAAAAGCGTGGGGCAGGAGATTGGAGAGGGAGGAAGTAGAGGTTTTCAATTTTAAAATGGTTTGTTTTAACAGAGGTGGTTTATGTTGAGTCACACTTACTTGCCAATGTTGTAACCTTGATTTACATCATACAACATATGGATCTGCACCCAGAGCACAGTTATAAGATCCTATTTAACTTCATGACAGCACACATTCTCTCTTGTGCATCTTTCTTGTCTGAGCCTTAATGCAACAGTGGAGTAGAAATTCCTGAGTATTACAAGATATTTACGATCCTTACTCCTTTCTTCTGTGTTCTTGATAAAATATTTCTATTCTGCACACCATTATGATACTTATTGATCAGCAAGGAGTTAATAGTTAACAATTTACTGTGTATCAGGGGGTGCTAATCTCATCTAAACATGAGTATTCGACTTTGAGAACGAAACATGTGATATAATTGGGAAATTAGATGTTAAAAGACAGCACTGGAACCCGGACTGCGAGGATATGGAAAGCATTAGGACTATAAGCAGAGCAACATGACCTTTGCATGCTGAATTTCTAATTATTACCACTGCCACAGGCTGCTATGGGCCGAAGCAATCCTCACTCCCACTCTGTATCTCCACTCTGTGCTCGGATGTGAGTGTAAAGGCAACGCAGGAGCTAATGTCGCGATGCTGCAATCTACTGTAGCAGGCTGCGTTAGCGGGGGTTTGGACTAGATGGTCTCCAAGGGTTCCTTCCAACCCCCACGATTCCGTGATTCTTTTCTTCAGCCCTACATCCAGCCGAGCTGCGCTCCTTAGGCCGCTTCGGGTACCAGCAGCGGAGGCGAGAGTTTGAAAGCGAAGTGCAAGAAGAGGGCGTTAATGGTCTCTTCCAATCTTAAGTATCTGTGAAGTGTTGCTGCAGTGGGGAGATCGCACTTCTCGCCCTTTCAGCCTCGGAAGACCCCTTCGTCTAGAGAGCCACACCACCACCGCTTCGCCGGCTGACGTTCTGCTTTCCAGCCGCGCTGAGGATTCCTGCCTTCCCCTTCCAAGGAGAACCTCGTTGCGGATGATTTTCCCTGAGGTGCCCAACCTTAAGACACAGGATTCCCCTGGGCTGACTTGTGCAGGTCTCCAGACCAGCTCAGCTCCCTGAGATGGGAAGAAGGACCCATCGTGCAAGCGCAGGACCTCTCGCTTTAAAAATGGATTTCATGCAGCCATAATGTTTGTGGTACCGTACAAAGAAGCATATTCATGGAGGCAAAATAGTCTGGGTGGCTGGAAACAATATTTGGTTTGTTCTTGCTTTCCCTCTGCCTGGAAAGTTTACAGAAGCCCCGAAGAGATTGTTTTTTTTTAGTTTTTTTTTTTTTTCTCTTGAAGGACAAAACAGTGGGATTTTCTTTGGAGAAGGCAATGCAAAGCCTACCGACAAACCTGGCACGGACACTCTTTCTCCTACAGAAACAACAGCAGCCAGGGGCTGCTCCGGGCACAGGTTGTGTGGAAAGAATATCCTAGTATTTATTATGATGATGATTATTTTTATCAACAGATATCTTGCGGCAGAAAGGACAGCTAAGGGACCAACCGAGGGATTGTTAACCTGGCTGCATCCCACAGGCGCTCATGGACACACGGATGCTGGAAACGCGGCTGCGGAGAGCGCAGAAACCTGCGGCACGCACTGAAGGGCAGCTAGAGACGCTGCGCCCCGCAGACAAGGGGAAAATCAGACTTCATGGACTTTTTTTCTCGTAGTTCAAGCAATGTTGCTCCTACCGAGGCTATCCTTGCCCAGTTCTGCCTTTCTTCTTTCTTTTTTCTTTCTTTTTTTTTCTTTTTTCCTCTCCTCCTCTGCAATTCACGGCGTCCAGCAGAATTTCTGGTCCTGGCATCTGGTGGGAGGACCCCATCAGGACCCCAGAGAACGGGAGGCTGCAGCAGCTCTGCCGGCAGGGCAGGGTGGGCAGTTGCGGCTTCCATCCGTTCCTACGTCATTCTCACGCGGAGTGATGGTTGATCTGTGTGTGCACCGAATCGTTCTCATTTTGAGGCAGCGACGCCTTGTTAGACTTCAGCAGTGCATCCCGACAGCCTGCTGCTTAAGGGTTTAGCTCTCGTTTGCAGCCGCTTCTCTGTTTTAAAGAGACAAAATCCCCTTCCATTTCCTGGTGCCCAACAAACCCTGCCTGTTTTTCACCCGTGCTGAAGGCAAGCGCTGCGTGGGGAAAGGCTGGCATTGCTTCTCTCCCTCTTTACTTTGAAGATATTATTTGGATTTCAGTAGAAATTGGAGGAGAAACGTCGTTTCTCCTGGAAATGTGGCACGCTGAGACTTTCTAAAATGAGCCACACTCGGGCACAGGGGACAAGGTTTTACACTCGGTGACTCCGTCCCCTCCAAATACCGGCATTTAAGCAGCCGAATCTCTCCTCAGCTCTGCGACTTTCTAATGGCTCCGTTTTATTCACGATTTGCAGAAAAACGACCCCCACCAATATGTTGGAACCAGTGGGTTTTGTATTCCAGCCTTCCATATGCGTTTCCAGCCCTATGTGGCGAGAAAGGGGAGCAAAACGGGAAGAAAAAGTGAATGCTGAAGGGGGAAAATGCTTAAAATCTTTCCTGCAAATCTCCAAATATATGAAGTCTGAGGAACAAATTCAAAGCAGGCACAGATGCCTGAAGAGAAGTTAGAGAGAAATATTCTGTTCCATTCAAGCGCATCAAGGGTCTAGCTGGAGTCTTGTTTGGCTAAGGTCAGACGAGACTGGGTTCTCCAATAAAAATAAATCTCAAATTAATTATGGCCTCAAGCGAGGGGCCAGACCTTTGGAGCTGGTGCGCTGCCGTCTGTTTTTTTGGCCTTCGGTATTTTTGTTTTTTGTGCTCAGCTTTTCAATAATTGCGGGATGGGGGAGGAAGGGAGGGCGGGGGCTGTTTTATTGGGACATGGAGCTCAAATAAAACCAGCCAGGACGCTGCTTGCCCACTCTCCGCGTAATTGCAATGCAGCTTCAAAGCCACGGCGTCTTCTCCACGCTACTTTTAAGACATTATGTTTTACATAGCGCTGATTAGCAGTGAGTAACTTTCTGGGTTCAAGTTCTCAAATCCCATGGGCTGTTCCTGTGGACCGGGAGGGACCCGATCCATGTGCTACAGCTAGAAAACCCTACTGCACCTTCTTTATTGCTTTTGCTGAAAGGCAGAGGTTTGCCCAATTAGTTTAAAGCGGGATTCGTTTCTGGGGATCAAATCCCAGGGCTGCAGTTGGGGCTTTTTGCTTGTAAGAACGTGGGTTTAGAAAGCAGACAAAACACGTTGCGTTTTCATTCTGCGATGAAGCCAGAGGGAACCGAGAGCAGGAAATTTCAAACATTGGCTGAAGCCGGTAGAGCCTTTCCCTCCGGCAAGGACTGCGGCAGAAGGGGCGCTGGCCTTCTGCGAATGCAGCCCCGGGCAAAGGAGGATGGTAAACATCTTAAATGCTTTTCTAGAGGACGGTATATTTAGAAAGTTTGGTATGTATTCAATATATCCAGCGCAGGGAAGGCAGCCACGTGTACACACAAAGTTAGTTAAGAACCAGAGGTGGTCGCGGGCCGCTTTGCGTGACGGGGTCCGAGCTGCGGCCGCGTCCCCGCGCCTGGTCACAGCACCGGGCTGCGGGATGGGCACAGCTCAGCTGATGCTGCTGGACACGAGGGGCTGGAAGGAACCAATCCCCTTTCGTCATCCGAAAAGAGCGTTTCCAACCTGAGGCCCGGGAAGATTTTCTTTATTCCGCCTGCGGAATAACTAGATGGTTTTAATTATTCGGTGATGAGCACTAATCTCGCGGGAATTAGGGAGCCGTATCTTTGAGGCTACGTTCTCCCGCTAAGGACTGGCGTTGGGCTACACGTGAGGTTACTCCTTTCGTACTGGTTGTGAGATAATCTCGGTCTGTCCCCAGCGTGTCCTCATACACCAAACCGGATTTGTACCTCCGCGTGTGGCTTCAGCCTGTAGCTCAACTGTGAGGACGAACAGAGGAGGTGGGGACACGCCAAGCACTCGAGATCAATATTGAAACAATTAAAACCATCGGACGAGAGTTTCGTTTTATTCATAAGCGCAGTTAAAAAATAATAATCGAGGAGCAACTGATTTCTACCAGCCTGTCCCAGTGCAAGCATTTGCAATCTTCCGCGGTTGCCAAGATCAAATGATTTTCCAGATGTCTGCTGGTAACCACATTAAACGGATCATCATTCCTTTACTGGATATACGTACGTATATCCGAGAGCGGAGCGGCGCAGCCAGCGCACCGCTCACCTCGCGCGATGCAAAGCCCGGCGCACGGAGCCGGTGGATATTCCAGCCTGTTCCTAAAGTCTGAGATAACCCCGAGATGAAGCAGATCGTTACGTTGTTTGGGAGGAAAGGAGTTGATTGTTCAGTTTGTCCGTTATAATGGTTAGCAACTTCGCTCGTTATCTTATCTGATGGGTCCAACCTGGGTGACCCGAACGTGCCGCATTTTGAATCGCCCTCAGACATGCAAAATAAGCCCTGAGTGTCACGGTGCCCTTCTGGCAATAAAATGCAGAGTCGTGCTCCTAAATTATCTCTAGGTGGGACGGCCGGAGATGCTTGACATCTGCCTGTCTTTGGGAGCGCCGGGGAGATGCTGCGAGGGCTGGGCTGGTTTACCTCAGCAGCCCGGCGTTATGGACATGTAGGACTCCTCTCCAACGCTCTGGCCCCGTTTTCATGTGATTTCTCGGTGAAGCCTTGAGCTCCGTGAGGTCCGTGGATGAGAGGCTCCTTCCACGGTATTTCCCCCCTTCTTTTCTCACCCCCTAACTCTGCTGTTTTTCGGGGCTGGTGGAGAGTTTGTCTAGAGAGGAAACCATTCGGGTTTTGAAAGGATGCGTTTCACTCTTCCTTTTAACCTCTGGTTTTTCTGGTTGCAGCAGCCACGCGGTCAGGCTAAAGGGGGAGCAGAGAAAAGTGTAGCTGAAGGAGTAGAATGGAGGAAGGGAAAGACAAAAAGAGTAATGAGGCAAGCAAAGGGTTAACAGCGATTTCTTTTAATTGAACTCCAGTTCTTGTGGCCCTAGGCAAGGGGGGACCTGACCCCGCTAGCAGCATCCAGATGTGCTGCTCTCCGGGGACCCCAGCGCAGCCCCCTGGATTGTAAAGCAGACAGGGGAGGACGGGGGTGGGGGGCGGCCGGGCTGTCCCCTCTGCCCCTCCGCCTTCACCTCCTGCTTGCAGGCGGCCTCAGTCGCCGGCAAGCGGCAAGCAAAGCTTCAGGTCTGGTCACGTTCAGCTCCGTGTCTGCATCTGAACTCCCAAATTGTAGCTGAATTGATGAGACTAATTTCAGAGGAGGGGGGAGGGAGGGGAGGGAGGGGCAAGAGGAATCTACAGCTCGCTCCTGCCAGCTTCGGGCTCGGAGAAATAAAGTATTAATAAGGCATCTCTGCAGCAGCCGAGTAGAAACACTAGTGGCATTATTGCATTTCTCGTTTGGAAAGGGCGGGTGCAGAATAACTTTGGATATATTTTGATCCCCCCTGCTCCCCGTGGTTGGACTAAGGACAGGGGAAACAAAAAGACTGGACCCAGCTGGCACTGGATAAGGTAATGCCCTCCACCGAGAGATCTGACGTTCAGGAGCGTCCTCCTGCCTTGTCACTTTCTTTCTTGGCTCTTCTCGGGCTGCAGCAGTTTGCAGAAGTGGGGAGCACAGGACGCCCAAAGCGTTGCATGATGTGTTCCGCTGGTGGCTGCCTGTTACTTCTGCAAGGGGAGGGGTGGGAAGTGGAGCTGGACAGGCGCGTATTGTCTCCTTCCCTCGGCTCCTTCGGAGGCTTTCAGCCTTGCCCGGGAAAAGAAAAACGCGTTTCTTTTGGAGCGATCGCTCCCGTTTGAATGAAAGGCAGAGCTGCATGTCAGGAGCTCACCAGCCGAAAGCGGGATTTAAAGGCTGGTGTTCTGATTTGGTCTCACTGCAGTGCTTGTACTGACACGAAACTTCAGCTGATCTGTCAATTACTGTAAATTTTTGTCTTTTTTTCTGTCTTTTCTTTTTAGTCTGTATGTATATTTTTTTTCCATCTGAGTGGGATTTTAACAGCTTAGCAAGAAGGTTGTGCAGGGAAAGGAGGCTGGGAAAGGTGCTCCCAGCCCCCGGAGTGTAATGGATGGGTTGCCATTGATCTTAGGACCTGTACTTGGGAGCCCAACGTCTCAGCCCTCGAAACGACTGGGAGTGAAGGAGATAGGGGTGAAAGAGGAAAAAGAGTTTCCACTTTCCCGCAGCCCCATTTCCAGAGCGTTTAATTACTGGAGCCGTTTGTCTGCCCTGCATTATTTCACTCAGTGCTCCCTTCTGGCAAGGACCGGACCCCATCTCACACTCCTTGCTGGGAACCCTTCCTGGGACAGGCATGGAACGGGGCCACAGAATGTTTTAAATACGTTCTGATCATCAGGCTTTGCTCTTCCTTCCTTCCTTCCTTCCTTCCTTCCTTCCTTCCTTCCTTCCTTCCTTCCTTCCTTCCTTCCTTCCTTCCTTCCTTCCTTCCTTCCTTCCTTCCTTCCTTCCTTCCTTCCTTCCTTCCTTCCTTCCTTCCTTCCTTCCTTCCTTCCTTCCTTCCTTCCTTCCTTCCTTCCTTCCTTCCTTCCTTCCTTCCTTCCTTCCTTCCTTCCTTCCTTCCTTCCTTCCTTCCTTCCTTCCTTCCTTCCTTCCTTCCTTCCTTCCTTCCTTCCTTCCTTCCTTCCTTCCTTCCTTCCTTCCTTCCTTCCTTCCTTCCTTCCTTCCTTCCTTCCTTCCTTCCTTCCTTCCTTCCTTCCTTCCTTCCTTCCTTCCTTCCTTCCTTCCTTCCTTCCTTCCTTCCTTCCTTCCTTCCTTCCTTCCTTCCTTCCTTCCTTCCTTCCTTCCTTCCTTCCTTCCTTCCTTCCCTCCTTCCCTCCTTCCCTCCTTCCCTCCTTCCCTCCTTCCCTCCTTCCCTCCTTCCCTCCTTCCTTCCCTCCTTCCCTCCTTCCTTCCCTCCTTCCTTCCCTCCTTCCCTCCCTTCCTTCCTCCCTTTCTCTCTTTCTTTCTCTCTTTCTCTTTCTCTCTTTCTCTCTTTCCTTCTTTCCTTCTTTCCTTCCTTCTTTCTTTCCTTCTCTCTCTCTCTTTCTCTCTCTTTTTTCTCCCTTTCTCCCTTTCCCTCTTTCTCTCATGCTTTTTTCTTTTTCCCTCTCTCTCCCTGCACACTCCAACTGCGTTGTATTTACGGTTTTCTCCCCTAACTGTTTTGCCTATGACTGGAAAACGCATTAATAAAAAAATCTGTGGGAAGAGACGGAAATTCAGTGAGTCAGGCAGAAGCTGCTCCAGCCAAAAGAAAAAAAAAAGAAAGGCAAAAAACATGTTAAACTAAACTGTGGGATGACACACAGTGCTCGCTAATACGGTGTGGGGTGCAAGGCAAGGTCTTCGTTGGACTCGCTGCACCACGACAAACAGAGCTGACAGAGGTAGCTATTGTTCTGCCCCTTCTTATCTAAATGGAGCAAATATCCTGTATGTAAAAAATATATATTTTGATCAAGAAGGCAGGACCAGTGGAGAGACGAAAGTTTCCTCCTCGAGTGACTTCACTTCCCAAAATTAGCAGAAAAAAACGTTTCATCCGGTTAACTGTCTCTTTTTCGCTCTGCTGCAACAACCAAAGTTAAAAAAAGAGCGGCAGAGAGAGCGAGGGAGGGAGAGGGAGAGAGAAGGCGAGGGGATAAGCGGAGGAAAGCCAAATCCCTGGAAAGACAGAAAGAAAAGTGAAAGAGAGAAGGATAAAAACTTCGGGAGGCTTCAGCTGCAGGCTAAACCGGGTCAATGTGTGGAATATTGCTGGTACCGGCTGGAAGTTATTCTAGATGGACGGCACTATTAAGGTAAGGGACGGGAGGGGACGGGGACCCCCGGCAGAGCGGCGCGGCACGGAGGGCTCCGTGGCCGGGCTGCCCCGCTTCTCCCGCCGCCTCCCGGGACTCGGGGCTCCGCAGGCGGGGGCGGTGCGGGGCCGGCCGCCTTCCTGCCCCCGCGGCGGGGCGGAGGGGCCGAGGTGAGCCCCGGGGACGTGCCGGCTCGGGGCCGCGGCGGAAAGGCAGTGACAGCTCCCGGCCCGTCGCTCCGCACCGCTCGGGGCCGCCGGGAAGGGGGCTGGTTGGGGACAGCGGGGCTCCGGGCTGGCCCCAGATGTGTGCCGCTGGCATCTAAGTGTCAGCCGGCTCTGATTTCCTCGCCTGGTCCTGTCTGAAATGCGTTGCTGGTTCTGCTGGTCGTCCGGGCGTTTCCTCTAGTAATTCTGGAGGGAGCAAGGAACTGGGTGGTTTGGAGGAGAAACATCACCCTAGTTTGGGGAGAGGCAAGGGGAAGGGGAAGCAAAGAGTGTGGCAAAAAAACCGCGAACATAACCAACCTCTGGTGGCCTTGAGCAAGAGAGAACACTGCTGGGGCTTAGAGAATGGTTCCCCCTCCTTTACCCTCATCAAAACTTCAGCTTCTGCAAAGATAAACCAAGCCTTCTGAGTCCCTTCAAGTGCCTTATGCTGTTTCTCCAGGGCCAGACAGCAGCAGATTTGCTTTCATGCTTTGGGGGACCTTTGTGCAATGCTTACGGGCTCTTCTTGAGGGAGCACTGCAGCACACAAGTAGCTCAAACAGCAACCTTGAAGCGAGAGACGCTGTGGGTGTGTTTGAGTTGGAGGATTTCGAAAGATGCCTATCGCCTGGGTGGGGTGTTGATCTCTTCTTAAAAGCCTTTTTTTTTTTCTTTCTTTTTTTTTTTCTCTCTTTTTTTTTTTTTTTTTTTCTTTTTTTTTTTTTTTTTTTCTGCTGACCTGGGGAGAAAGAAGCTGCATACTGGCAGGAACTGAAACTTTCTCCCTCGCATTGCAGCTTGTGACAAGTGCACTGTTTGGAAGGGTCTCGAGACAAGTGAGGAGGGAAGGAGATGGGCAGGAAGAGAAAATGGAAAGAGGAAAGACAGAGGGAACAGAAGGGGAGATGTCAGAAATGAAGAGAGAAAGCAGGAGCGCTGAAAGCACAAAATTTGGGAGTTATGGCAGGAATAAGACACGTCTCCCCTACCACCTCTTCAGGTCTGTAGCAAAAGTAACCTGGGCCTCATTCAGGATACATTTAGTGCACCACAACCTTTGATTTGTGGAGCCCTAAATATTGTACAGCGAAAGTGCAGAAATTTCCCATCTGTACCTTTGCTCCAGTGCACACATGGACTTGCTTTTCTCCACAGACCGTGACCCTCAGCACCATCCTCTGAAAGGCGCTGAAGGATTCCCCTGGCCCACACAGCCCGTGGTGCCTCCTAGGATCTCCTCTTCTCCCCGTCCGTCTATGCTGCAACCTTGTTGCTGTCACCCCTTGTCCCAGCTTTGGGGATGAGGAACTGTGACTCTTAGCAGCTTGGCCCACGGTCACGCTGTGGCAAAAGGAGGAACTCAGCCATGTCCTGGGTCACTGCCCCAGCTCCTGCATCTGCTTTGCAGCCCTGTGTTCTATTTTCCTGCTTCACTTGTAGTCCAGAAAGAACTTGGCTGAGCTGAGAGGCACAGGATACAGGTACAGCAGAATCTCAGCTGGGTTCCTCTTACTGAGCAATTCTAAGATCATCAGCAACTTGCTGCAGATCCATGTCTCCTGCTGACCTCTTCCTGTAACTGATCCCTTCTTTGTATCAGGCACTTACACAAGTGATTGAAAGCTCCTGTAGTGTCCTCAGGGCTATTGGAGATTTCTTGCAAATTTGCTTGCTGTAGAGAATTGAGTGGGCTCCCAAGGAGAATCGGAGCCATGCACTGGCAGATTTGCTGTGAAAGGAAGGGGTTAGGCCACCCTGCATGACTTGTCTCAGGTGAAGGGCAATGAGAGAGGATGTGGCTTGAGATACTTAAATGTTTTTAATATGCTGAGCTCTATATATAACCTGCGCTTTGGGGTAGATCTTCTAAATTCTAGGACATAGTAAAGCAAACCTGTGCTGCAACCAGGACAAAGCACTTTAAAAGCAATCAGACCCTTAGGTTTGCTGTCCTGAAGGATGCATGCACTGCTTTCTCCCAAATCCATGCATTTGGGTTGGGAAATAATATGTCAGAAAAGAAGCAGGTAGATGACTGGCGAGAAAAAGAGAAGAAAAAGTTTGTTCATTATTTAGAGCACAGTGAGGGACTGGATGAAATGTGTGGTTAAGAAGCGTGGTTAAGAAGCACTTTGCTCCATAAACACTGAATGATATCTGACTGTAGCAGGCAGCTCAGATCAGAAATGTTAGAGGGGTGCACGTTCCAGGTGTATTCTTGAACACTGTAAACAAGACATGTGAAAAAGCTTTTTCAGCATCAAGTCAAACTATTCCGTGGACTAATTGCTTTAATTGAGTCAAAGACTTTTAACTGCATGGTTGACCGGGTAGGAGTCTGAGCCTAGTACTATAAAACCTTCCCCTTCACCCTGCAACCCCAGTGCTGGGCCTGTACTTTGCTCTTAATCTTTTCATGCCATTTAGGAAAAGCCTTGAAAACAGACCTTCTGGTAGCTGGTTCTTCATACACAGAATAATTTAACCATAAACCCACCCAGCTGCAGGCTGACTTTGTAATACATGGATAGCTCTGCTGTCGTGTTGTCTTGCGTGTTCAGAACTGCATGCTCCTGGGGAAACACAAGTCAAAGAGTAAATGTGGTCTGGACCATCCTGGTCTGTATTTATGTCCTCTGTGGATGTGTGTGGAAGTGTGAATTGAAGCTGTTGGTATTCTTTAACCCAAAGCTTAGGGAATGCCACACAGACACAGAGATACTTGGGATGAGCTCAGGACTGTAGGTCATCTTTCCTTGTCAGCTGTCAAATGTGATATCACTGATATCTGCACCAGGTGTGGAGTGCACCTTTATTTCATCAAAAATCATGATTTACTGAGAGGGGAATTACAGATCACGGGCCTTGGTGGTGAGAGGCAATTTTTTTCTGCATTCTTTGAGTAATCTGTTCAATATCTGACATGTGAGTTGGAGTGGCTGGTTTGAAAAGTGACATCTGCAGTGATGCTTTGGGGCTTTCTATGCAGAAAGAAGTACAGCATATCTGAATCATTATTAATGCATCTTCATAATGACATTGCTCCGTGTTCTGTGAACAACACTTGCAGAAGATGATTAGGAGCCAAAGAAACCGATGACAGTCTGTGTTTGGATTAATTTTAAATAATCTATAATATTTGTATTGAATGCCTGCAGATATTACAGCCCACATCTTCTTTGGGTTAACATCTTGCTTTGGCTTAATTTACATCGTGTTTTGGGAATTTTGGCTTTTATTGCCTCAAATTAAACCCAAAATGGTACATCTAATGTCAACAAGATGCCCATGCGTGGACTTCTTCACAATAACAAATAGTGTGGTTTCAAACTGGTTTAATCATTTCAGTTCGAATTTACATGTGGGCTATAATTAATTAAAATAACTACACTTGCCAAGGCCTGACTGTTAATTAAAAAAAGCACAGTTTATGTAACTGCTGCTTTCATTCTGTGAAAATATCTTCATGCTCACGCTCTGGACATAAAAGAGAGACCATGTGAGGGACATTCAATGAAAACATTGCATTACCAAGTAGATGACAACCATACTTGTCTCTTTTTCCTTCCACGAGAAGACAACTTGTATGCTGGTGTTGCTATAGCAAAGGGCGGGGTAGGATTTCTTACTGCAATCACTGTTTCTTGTCATTTGTGAACTGTAGGCGTTCGCTCATTCGCTCTCATCCTGAAACTTGGCCATCAAGATCTCAAACTAAGAACATGTTTCCTTTTTGAACCATTTTTAAATGTCTGTTTTGCCATTTTTAAATTGCCCTTGCTTTGGCCTTTTAGAGATGGCCTTTCCTGGCAAGAAGGCATTGACTCGTAGGACAAGAATCTTACTCTCCAGTACAAAAACACCCTGCACAGATGTTTGCTCACATTTTCACGAGCCCCACAAAAGCAGTTTTGAACAAAGCCTTCTGAAATTTCCAAGGCTTACATTCTTTGTTTGCTGATACCCCAGTAGCTGTTTGGATGGCGTATTGCAGAATGGCTTTCTAATATACAGCAGCAAAAACCTGTTGGAAATGTTTTGTAATTGCCGTATTTTTTTTATATTTATATTTATAAATATATATATTTAATATTTACATATTTTTATATTGTTACTTGGTGGTGGTGCTTCACTTTCTCTCATCGACTGACCTCTGTGCTGGTGCACGCCTTCAGCCTCTCTGTGCACTTATCTTTGTGGCTCAGCTGGGTGCTGCCAGCACGAGGTGCCTCCTGTTCACCACACCAGTAAAACACGGGGGATGCCTTTCCAGACTGTAAATGGAGCAGCTGAGATGTATTAGAACTGCTCCTGCTTTGGGAAGGAAGATTAGCCCAAAACAAACCAAACACACACCAAAACAGCACAACTGCTCTGCTTAGATTTTAGGCACTTGGGGTTTCACTCTGAGGCTTTAAAGAGGTGCTGAGAGCATTGTATAGTTTCTCTGCACCACTGTGGATTTTACCCTAACAGGATGTGGCCACTTTGAGTAGTAGCATGCGTGTCTTGAGGATTTCATGCTTTTATTTTACTTATTTGTTTTAATTTTATGACAATCCTGCTGTAAGATGGAGGGAGGCCCAGCTTTTATGACTCCTTGCAGCATTCTTCTGGGCAGAATTTTACTGCAGTCAGTGTGTAAGAGTACAAGTCTTCATTAGAATGCTATGAGCAAAGGACAGAAATTAAAAGGAGCAGTGACTAAGGTCACACTTCACACCTCACTAAAGTAAGACCTGAGATGACATGCTGATAAAGTGAGGCACACTGGGGGAAGGACGTTTATAGCAATTCTTGCAGAGGCTGTTCTCTTTGGGTCTCTTCTGCCTTTCCAGAATGCTTTTCTCTTAATTTCAGTTCACATCTCAGAAAGATCAGGCCTAGAATTTATGATAAACATACAACCTCGTGACATGGAGCATCTTCCATACTTTTTCTCATTATAAAACATCAGAACATGAAATTCTTCCACAGCACCCCATCTTTTGCCCTCGAAAAATGCAACCTTCTCATTCTGCTTGAGTTTACTCAAATGCTTATTGAAAGAACCTGTATCTCATCTCAGAGCAAACGTGCACCAGCAGGAAAATAAAAGGAGCCAAGGGAGCATTAACTTCAGATTTGCAGGCATTTGTGGGTTTGCTGGACACAGGAGCATGGTATTGATACTCGAGCAAACATGGATGTGTGCATGGCTTGCCTAGAAGAGATGGCTCGAACATGTTAAGCTTAGCTCTACAACTTAGGTTGAAACCAGCTTTTTATCTCAAATGCAAAATTCTCTTTCAGACCTTTTGTTCTGAATGGGATCCCTTCCCAGTGTCTGTGCCTCTCCTGCTTTCATGCATGCGTGAACATGAGAGCACTGGCTTGTGCACCAGTGTGTAAACAGGGCTGGATGCACTTCATGGCTTATGGAGTCCTATCGGTTCCAGGAGTGGTGCCTAAGAACAACTGCTGAATGAACAATTTAACTATTACTATTTTTTAGGACTATAAGTGCATATTTATAGCTATTTATGAAAATAAGAACTAAAGCATCCTCATACAAATGGGGTTTTCAGCCTCTTTTTGTTTGGTGGTGGACCCATCATTGCTAACCTGCTGCACCATCTCAGACACCAGGCTGCAGCTCGGGTAGCAGCACCAACCTGAACTGTGCTGGTAGAAACAGCAATGTATGCACAGGACAATCTATTCTACTGAGTTCCAAATATCAAACTCTTCAAACTGTGAGTGTATCTACTGCTTATTTCCTCTCTTTCTCTCATTACCCAGGCCATATTATTACTGATGCATATCTACACAGCTAGTAATATTGATCTAGAAACCCGTCTCTTGTAGTAAAGCCGCAAACGTTACCTCCCTCCTCCCCCACCTCCGCTACCAAAAGATTTTCCTTTAGCTGTAAGACCTAAACAAAAGGATCCACGTTACTGTATGCTACTGCTGAAGACATGCATGTATGTCCCAATAAACTTTCTTTTTATCGATGCACAACGGTGCCAGAGGTAAAGCTTGAAAATAATGACGTGAAAGTGACCATCAGTACCAGAAAAACTGTAATGCAGCTAATTCTGTTTTGCTTCTATGCTTTGAAGCCAGAGCCCTAAAAAGAGGCATGTGAGAGCATGTTTGTTTAACTGAGCATCTAGTTTGATTCGTAAATGTATTGACAGCCCAATTGTCATTAGCTTCTGAAGGTAACTCTGCCCCTGAAAACCATGCTGCCTCCTCAGTGGTTAATGAAGTATTTTGATTCTACATGTAAATACGTTGTTGATTCAAATTCACAGAGCTGGATAAGGAGCATTGAACTCACAGCTCTCATTGGAAATAGATGGGAGAAGTAAGGCTAAATCCCACAAGCTTCTTGCCTTTGCTTCTCAGTGTTGGTCAGATGCTGTAAAAAATGACCTTGGATCTTCAGTCGCTCGGTAGAGGCTCCTGTAGTGAACGCCATGGGTATAGAAAAGTTTACTGATGTATTCCCATGTGTTCTTCAAGCATAGATTAACTCAGAGTAACCTGGATTAACAGTAGTGCTGCAAAGGAGCAAGAGACAATTAGAAGAAAAGAAGGTAACACCTCCCTCTGCAAGCTGACGAAGCTGCACATCCAGGAACTGAACGTTAGCGTCTTGGCTCGAGCTTGTCAATCTTGCAGAGGGACTGAAAATAACAAGAAAGAAAGCATTTAATTAGTCATTTGCTGATTTCTCACTCAGCAAAAAAACTGCCCTTCTTCACTAATGCAGGTTTAGATCTGAGGGAAGGAGATAAATCAGCAAGACTACAGTTTTTTAGTTGGTTGATGAGTGAAAAAAAGAAACTGGAGTAAGGTATGCTGGGGTCACTGGAGGGTGTGGTGAGTTCAGGAAACCGAGTTCTGTATGATGAGAAAATTCTTATTTCAACATTTTTATAGCAGCTCTCTTTTAAAGAAGAAGATAAGGAAGAGATTAGAAGAGGTTAAAAGACCATTTCTACAGCTAAATGTGGAGTTTGGCTCTCTGGTTTCTTCTGAATAGCTCTTCTTGTTGTTCCAAGCTTGATTGACTTATAACTGCATCTGAACCAACCTCACATCAGTTCCTTTTTATCAGCCAAAGTGAGACTTCCTGTGCTCCACAGTCTGGTTTCCTGATGTGTTTCCTTTTTCCTTTTAACAGAACAAAGGAAACTGTAACTCCTCCACTGCTCCTGTTCCAAATCTCCTTGGGACTTCATAGAGTGTTAGTACCAAACATTTGCCTGCTCTTTTTTCTGCCCAGTCTCTGAGTCAGGCTGCCTAGAGTGATAGTGCCCTCTTCATATCTAACTCAGTTTTGCATTGCCAAATGCAGAGGGGCAAGAGCTGTATTGTTGCCAAAATTAAGCCACATCCAGAGCAGTGGGCAGCAGCCATGCCTCAGTCGAACAAAACCAAAAAGAAGGAAAAGCTTGGCCAAAAATCTTGCATTGTAGCAGACATACAGGGTTTGTAACGTTCTCATACAGCAAATAATCAGGTGTTGAGATCTCACTGAGCTACACAGGCTTGTATGTGTGAATGTATTTGGTATTTGAATTTGGGATTGGAATTCTGTGTCCTGAAGTACATGAACCACTGGCAGAAATGCTTCCCAAAAGGGATACACATGTACAGTACACATAGTATATTCCTGGTACATACTGGAACAGGCAGCCTTATGTATTTTAACAGGAATTATTATTTTAAACAACTACAGCAGTAAATAGTTGCTCTCTCTGCACAATGCTTCTCCCCTTCACTGTTACAGGGCTGCGCTTGTCTTTCAATCCTGCTAATATTGGGAATATTCTGTTGATATGGAGGATTCAGTGCAAAATCCAAATTATTTCATGCAATGAAGAGTCTGTGCCTTGGGAAAGCACTACTTTTCCACTACTGCACCCCACCCAGATGACAAGTGTGCTGCCCTGCTGAGGTGCACCGTGCCTTCATGATCTTCTCATGTCAGAGCAGATGCTCATTTGTTATAAGAATCACAAGTTCATGGTGATTGAAATCTTAGGCGTTAGTAGAGACACCCGATCTCGTGCCTGTTGTACAGTAACTTGTCTTGCTCAAGAGTAATGTTATCTCAGATCAGGGCTGAGCAGATGCCTATAAAAAAGCTTTCTAATGCAACTAAGGGCAGCTAGAAAAGTATGGAGTTGTACATTAGCAGAGAGCTAAGTGCAAATATTGGCCCAATTCTGAGAAATACAAAATACTTCAAATTCCCCCTGAAATCGGTGCAATTAGTTCATGTTCACAGTTTATCCATTTATCTAAAACACCAGAGTTCAGTGGGCTTAGAGAGAGGGGGGAAAACTGCAAGCTGCACTGCTCACTGCCCATCTGCATGGGGGGCAAAGTGAATTTGCCAATTCAGCCCCTGCAGAATAGGTAACTTATATCCAAAGTGCGTAGACTCAGGGTTCATTTATCCAAATCATCAAAATTCAGGAGCAGCAAGACAAAAATGCTGAGCCTGGCCTGCTATTTGTGTGTGTCTCCATGTGTAAGGTGTATATACTTGAAAGCAACGGTCGGAGATAGGCTGTGGTTAGGACAGGCCAACACAGCAGAGAATTCCAGCAGCTCTTCAGCTAAGAAGGCAGAGCTGTCAGGGAGCCCAAGCTGAACAGAGGAGAGGGGCCTGCATTTCTTTAAGCAAGGAAAAGAATAAACATCATTGCCTTCCTGCAGAATTGCCTTTCTGCAGCTTTCAGAGCATAGACTGGAGGTTTTCTTATGTGATAACAAAATCCTATGCATTTACATTGCAAAATGTCATTTCACATCAAACGGTTTTGGAATATATATGGGGAAAGGTGACTGAAAATTACATCCCTTCTGTAAAATCCAGTGGAAAACCAAGGAAGTTTAGCCTTTTCTGCTGCATTCTGTTTATGGAACAGTTTCTATACAGTCTAATTCGATTTCTATAAGAACTCCACTGATTTAATCCCTATTAAATTCCGAGGATTTGTCCATGAGTGTCGTGTTGCAGATCAGCCTCTAGGACAGACTCCTGATTAGAACCAGAAGTCGTGACTCGTATGATTAATTCCTGGTATTATGGAAGCTGTCCCCAGAGGATCCCTCCAAGATGAAGCACGGCACATAGATGGAATAAGAGCCCATAGCCTAAACAGGCAAAGCAAAAAAAACCTAGAAGATTAAATGGAGGAAAAAAACTGTTACTCAGCAAGTCAGCATCAGGGATGGCATTCACATCCCAGGCTTTAGAATTGCTGTGTGATTCGTGGAAGAGAGTGGATCTTGAATGTTCTCACACAGGCTTTGAAAGAGCAGTCAGTCTTACCTCTGATACCCAGAAAAACTGCTAGAGCCAGAACTTATTGGTATAGGCTCAAAAGCCAGACAGATCATCGCTTATCAACTGATCCTGAAAGAGCAAAAGTTACTTCAAGTAGCTGCTATTGTTGCTGTGGGTTTTTTTGAGGCATGCTGAGAACATGGACTACAGGCTGTGTGACTCCTGGTCCTTCAGAGATGGGTGCTGCAGCAAGGATAGATTTTGCTAATCATGACACTGTCAGTACGAAGTTGCTGGTAAAATTCCTCTGACATGTATGGCAGTGTCCTTCATTAGATCTCCTGTGGACACATCTATCCTCCAACAGCACAAATATAACATGTAAGTGATATTTCTGAAAGGCGTAAACTTGACTTCATTAGAACTAACCAGGCTTTAAAATAAACATGTGCTGAAGAGATTTGCTAGCTGAAGGCAGGAATTCTCAGCACCACACTGCAAATACTACCAGTGCTGTCTGTAAAGACTCCACTCTGACAAGAGAAAGAATAATCTTACTTTAAGTATGCAACAGACACAAAGAAAAAAAACACAACAGTGTGTTTCTCAGGATCTGAGGCGGTTTTAATTGACCCTATTTCTTAGGAACCTTCCAGACCAGTGTGCATGCAGATTTGGTGTGCTACATTTTATCTGAGTGATGGTGAATCCCCTGGTGGCACTAAGATTGTACTTGAAATCTGAGATGTCTTTAGTAAGCCGAAGGGAAACTGCTACCACTCCAATGGCACACAGCCCAGGCTGCAGCTCCTCGCAGTCCTGCTGCACTCACAGCGTCAGTGCAGAATCTCACAGTGCTCTTTTTCTCTGCTGCAAATTTCCCTCTGCATTGCATGAAATGGAAGAAGGAGCACAGCCAGATCCAGACTGAAAAGTGTTACTTTTTACCTACCCAGAATTTTCACATGGGAAGGTGTGGAGCAGGGCTCTGCCGGGCTCCCTTCCAGTCTTGCTCTTCCAGAAAGCAGCTCTATCCTCCTGTCCTGCTCTGGGCAGTGATATCAGGCACTCTGGATTTTGAGTACTGCTGTGGGGAAGACTGTGTAAAAATGTATCCAAGATGCATCACAACGTGACACATGTTGGTGGGAAAAGGTTGTGTCCACTTTCACTCCAAGCACCGATGAATTCCTGCCCAGGACACGCGATTTCTGCGTGTTGCTGTTGAAGATGAGGTTGGTGTCTGCCCACTTTGTTGGCTTTCGCAGGGCTTCCCAAACCCAGACTTGTGTTTATAGGAATCCTTTGCCTTTACAGCACTTCCAGAGATGTGGGCAAAGTTTTTAACAAACGGATTGGGTTCATCCCCTTTAGAAAAAGAAAGCGTGCCACTGAAGTTCAAGCTTCCTTGCGATGATGTGTTTTGAATTCCTCTGGATTTACACTGCAGTATCCGAGAGGAGACATTTTCTCATTCTCACAGAACATGGGGAGGTCATGAGTGACTGAAATAAGCTTGCAGCTAGTTCTCTGCTTTTCATTTTTGGTGTTCTCATGTGTCATCCCTGCTCCAGGAAGGATGTAATTATGGTTGATCATTAGCGTTATGAATTATTTGTGCTACCATAGGGCCTGGAAACCAGAACTGTGCTAAGCACTGTATGTAACAAGAGATTATTCTTCTAAATTCCTTAAAAGTGAAGGAAAGTTGAGGCACTTAGTTTGAACTCCATAGTGGAAGCAATTCTTGAGCTGAGTCCACTCTGCCAGTGCTCTGCAGGTTTCTGGGTATATATTCTTTCCACTGCCACCACTCCCCCTCTGGAAAGGACTTCTGTACCTTCCACATTCTGATGCTTAAAAACTTTCTTCTGGTTTTGAACCAGTATTTGCTCATGAGTGACTTGTACCTGCTTTCTCCTAAGGCAGCACTGCCTGCTAGCTTAACCAGCACGCTCCCTTTGCTGATATTCTGCCCCCGGTGTGACTATTGCTCACTCACATAGCTCTCTTGAGATAAACAAAAAATCTTCTAATCTTTTTCACCAGCCCCCTTTGTCCTGGTTGTGGGTGCCCTCAGCTGCACCTGTTCCCATTTGAACTTGTCTTTTTTTCAGCATTACTCACAGGAGCAGCACACACTGTTCCTTGTGCCTGGCATTAGCACACTCTGGAAGAACCCTCCCTGATGCAATACTGGCTTTTTGTAATACTTTTATTTTTTTTCCTCCTGGTGAGTCAGAAAGGTCTGAGAGCTGTTAATTCACTCCAGTCTTTGTCCTCAGCAGCGCCCAACCTGCTTCAGTCAGTTGCTCTGCCACAGGTTTCCTGTACAAGTTGAAGCTTTCACTTCATCTCCTGTACCTCAGTTTTTCATCTGCTGAAGTAAGCGAATGCTCCCTTCCCTCTCTACCTTGCCTGGTTTATTTGGGGTAGACGCTCTTAGAAGGTGGGACTGACTTCAGTTCTGTTCACGTGCAGCAATGTAGTGAGCAGGAAGAAACCGCACGGTTCTTGCAATGTTCCTGAGATATGCATCGCTAACTTCTTTTTGGGTCATGCACCGATTTGTATGAGGGTTTGTAGCATTACAGCAGTGGCAAGCAGGCATGTTTTCCCTCAGATCAAAGGCCATCACGAGCTGTCCAGGAGTAAGGAGGGTGTGAAGCCCAATAGGTTTTCCAGATTTTTTCAGCAATGCCCTGCCCTGCCTGGTGAAGGAGTCCAGCAGAGTACGTGCACACAGCTGTGAAGCTGCTCCACTGGTACTCACACAGTGCACACACAGCCAAAATTTCAACTAGGCCTAAATACCAGATGGTTTCTTGCATAAGCCAAACTTTTATGGCTTTCAAAATACTTTTATGGCTCCATGGTCAGGACCCTGCTCTAATTGTCTATTTCTTCCATTGATTTCTTCCCCTCTCCTTCATACTTTGGCAACTTTAGGATTGGCCGTTTCAAAACTAGCAGCTGCAGACTTACAAAAAAAAAAAAAATAATAATTAATCAAAATAGCTCTAAACCACAGAAACCTTATTTTGCGAGTAGCACTTTTCTCACCAAACACTGTTCTGTGCCAACCTGAGAAACGAGGAGGGGCAGGAGGTAGCTGACATGCCATCCAAACATGTTTGGAAATGGGTAACGTGGCAGCTTTGTGTGGCAGCAGAGCCATGAGATGTGCATGGCTGAGCTCTGTGCAGCAGGGAGAAGGCTGCAAAAAGGAATCCCTCTGACTTCTGACTTGCTATCTTTAATGCTGCCCACATTTTTGTTTACTCAGGACTTTATTATGGTGCTTATTGATACATACAAGGCTCAGTGAATTTATAACATATAAAGTAAACAAATTTCTTTTGGGTATTATCAGCTGCAGTGCATAAAAGGATTGTAGTTCTGCTTTTCTCCAATTAAGTTGCAGGTTAAACTGGCAGAGCAAATGGCTGAAAGATGGATTAAACAACACTGTATTTATATGTATGCAATGTATATATATATATCTTTTACACCCTTGCTATTCCATTGACCTCATCAAAACTGACCCGGATTCAAACTAGGGTCAGTGGGACAAGCAGGTCTAGATGACTATCACTGTTGATTTCCGTAGCACTGCCTAGATGAAATGCTTTGAAAGTCATTTTGCAGAAGTCCTTGATTCTAATCTTTCATCTGAATCCCTCTAAACCCAGTACTATAGTATGGATTCATGCAGCTACCCACCTGCTTGTGTACAGGATGCACAGGTTCCTCTGTCTGGAGCTGGTGAAGCACTGAAGGGGGCAGGACAGCCAGCTCCCACACCCTGGGGGAATCCCACAGAGGAGCTCTTAAAGGTGGTTTTGCTATAAGAGTAACAACTGTGTTAGAAAAAAGCTCCTGTTTGCTTCCAACAGGAGATTCTTCTTAAGGACACTGAAATTGCTGACTCTGCCAGGCTCTTTCTGTACAAGCACAGCAAGGCACTGAGCTGTCACTCTCCTACCAGCCAGACCATGCACCCTCTGGAGCACGAGCCATCCTCTGGGCTGTGTTTGCCCAGTGCTTCACAGTGGCAGCTTGAGGTTTATTCATTCTGAGTCAGGCAGTGGGAAATTTCACCAGAAACTGTGTCCAAGATGTGCATTTAGCTATTTGCTCTTTGTTATGACTAACTTAATGGGTTATGTAAGTAGGGATACTTCTAAAGAGAAACATGTTCAGAAACCTGAAATTATTTGTAACCAAGTTTTCTCAGCTGTTGTAGCTATTTGTAACCAGCATCTCAGCTGTTTATCAGTCATCTATTATTTAGTAAAAAGATAAGGAAGATTGATCTCTCATTGGGTATCTACTCTGCTCAGCAGATAAAAACTCACATGCCCCTTCTTTCCAAAAAGACAGACTTCATGAAGAATGCTGTTCAGTAATTACAGAAGCCTGCAAGTGAAGTTTCCTGGGATTTATTCCTCTTTCTTAACCCTGAGCAAATTGTCAGAGCTTTCTGTTCCTTAATTTTCCTAACTGTAAAATAATAATAGCTTATGCTCTTCAGAGAGAAGAAAACTGACAAATCACCACAAAGAGCTTTGTAAGCCCAGGATAAAGAATGCTAAAGCTGCCCAGCATGTCAACAGAAAAACCACTCTGAAACAAAGTTCAAAGTATCTGGGTGTGCGAGATAGCTTGCTTGCAGCTAGGAAAGGAAAGACACTATTTATAGGACCTAAAAAGCTCTAGTCGCTTATGAAACACAGAAACAGTCTCATCTTAGAGCAGCACTAGCAGAAATCCTGTGCAGCACGTGCTGCAGTGAGCTGGGAGCTGGTATGGCTGCACGCCCTCAGCACCAGGGGTGGTAGCTGCACCCAGCCCTGCGTTCCTGAAGGAGAGCAACAGCCATCGTGTGCTCAGTACTACACGCTCTCAGGGATGCTTTTTTCATTCTAGCCCTGATAATCAAAGATGGAAAGGTCACACTGAGTGCGGGTTGCTTTTCTTGAGCAGAAAGGTACGTAGTGTGTGCCCATCAAGCACAGAAGATCCTTGCTCTGATGATCTGATGAAAAGAACCTGATGAGCAGCACAGAAGTGCACACAGGGGGCTCAGCCGCACGCCCAGCCCCTGCTGCTCGCTAACCAGCAGCTCTCAGTGCTGTTATTGTTTCATTTTGGCCTGCTGAGACAGGTGCAAATCTGCTTCCAGATCACACTTGGATACGTGGCAGGCAAATTTTCATTAGAGGCTGCGACAACAAGAAACGGCTCTTGTCTCTCAATGCTCTATAGAACTGGGAGCCTCTTCTATGTGCACCTGACCGTGCCTGTGTGCGAGGCGCAGCGCCTGGGCTGCTAAGGACAAGTGCTTTCCAGTTGGCAGGGGGAAAGCGGGAGCTTTGCACCATTTTGTCTTGTTAGACAGTCATTTAGCAAGTGCCATTTGTTGCAAGCTGATTCTCAAACAACAAAGAGGAGAAAGCGTGCACTTAAAATGAGTTTTGTCTTTTGAGCAGCCTACTCTCATTTCATGGAACTCACAAATGTGGTTGAACATGTGAGAAATTCAGATATATTTCTGAATATAGACAGCTGGATCTTCAACTGTTTTAAATGCATCTTACTGAAGGTAATGAAGAAAGGCAGCTTTTTGCCTCCTGTACTTCTAGATGGGCACGCTACATTGCAGATAAGTTAAGCAACAGAGAGCAGAGCTCCAAGGTAAACTACATGCAGGGGTAGAGTTACGTGCCTTGAGTGACACAGAGGAACAAGTGAGATATCCCTGCAGAAAGTGAGAGGGGGAAGCTTTAGCGCTCACGCAATGGCTAAAAGGTCAGCGCTGGCATTTTGCTTAAATGTGTTTCCTCTTTGTCAAAAAAGACCTGAGCAATGTGAGGTGAATTCAGCTGAGATCAGGCAGGTGAGAATAGCACAAAGGGACGGCGCAGCTGTGCGCCGCCTCCGCGTTCAGACCTCGTGTCACCAAGCTGGGCTCCTAATAAACGCCCTGTGTGATACAAGTGCACGACTCAGAAGACATTCAGTTCTGGATACCATATGGCCAGAGGAGCTTTGAGAAATAATAGCATGCAAGAGAAGCGAGAAGCAGGGCAGTGTGGGGTGCATTGACTTCTGTAGGAGGACTGAAAGAAGTGCTAGATGACATGGCCATGCTATTGCCAGCTCTTGTGGTATTTGGTGCTCATTTGGAAAGCCCAAATTGCATTGTAATTCTATTAGAATTTCTGCATTTGTTTATTAGAACTGAATTTCTTAAGACTGAGGGAAAGAACTAGAAATTAAGTCCTGCAAAGATTAATAAACCAAGTTATAAATGTGAGCAGGCTTCTGATGAAGATTACATTCAGCTAAAAGATCCTGGGCACATACTGCATGGGCAGACCAACTCCGAGTTGGTTCTGAACCAGAAAAACATACAGCGGATGCAGAGACAATGGTGCTAGGGCTGTTCAGAAGCAGGATAACTGCATAAACAGGGACTGTGCAGCTTGCAGGCTGGAGCTGGAAAGTTGGGGTGGCATAACTGCGGATAATGTGGCTGCAAACCAAAGCTCGTTGCTGCTTGCTGTATGCAGGCTCCTAATGATCGTCGTCTCTAAAAGAGAAAAAGAAATGCAGTGTGCCTTGGTGTCAGGGATCCAGTTTTGGGAAAGGCCTTGCTGGGAGATGAAATCAGATAAGTTGGTGTGCCCTGCAGCCCCATTTCATTTCTATTATTCCTTCTATCACACAAATGAGAAAGGAAGTGGGGGCTGAGTTTTGTTTATTAATTCATGCTTCAGAATGACAATAGGACACCTGGACCAGCACCTGTCAGAATATGATGCAAATTAGCCCAGCAAATCTAGTCTTCATCAGCACAGCCATAATGAAGCACTAATAGAACTGATAATGATTTGAATAGTATTCATAGGAACAAGCTTTGCTCGGATATTGTCTCAATTGCATTAATTAATACGGTACATACAGAAATGCAGCATTGCTCCCATTCACAGGGACTTCCTGATGCTTTTCTGTTGCTGCTTGTTTTTCAAACAGCCCGTGCCAGGACTTATTATATTTGCAAACAATGGATCGTGAAGAAGTTCTGATGTAGTCTAGAGATAGAGAGGTGATGATGGTTGAAAGCTTAAATTAAAGCAGAATTTCCTTCAGTTTTCTCAAAGGATAGGTTAGCATTTGCTAATAACTGTCACTGGCTGTAAATGGCCTAAATGTCATTTGATGGATTTTACTCTTATTCTGTATCTCTTACTAAGATAATGGTCTTCATAGATGACTGTATGTTTGCATAGGTTTGTGAGTAGGTGGGAGTATTTTTACCATTCAGAGTTGTTACCTATTTCACCTCATGTTTGTTTATTTATTTGTTTCTATGAATTCCAAATTTAGAAGATAAGAATGAATTAGAACCAAAAATCTCTTCACAGTGCTCGGGAGCAAACTGATCTGTCCAAGGAAAGAGCTCTGGGTTCTGACTTCAGGGTTTTCGTGTCATCGGTTTCTTTGTTAACAGATCCCCAACCGCACAGACTGGGTGTAGCATGGACTGCATTTTTCAGAAATTCAATACCACTGACATGTGAGTTGTTTTCATGACATCTCATTGTGGATTTGTAAATCTGGTGAAGCACAGAGGTTTAGGCCAAACGTGCTGGTTACCAGGGTTCCTGTTTGCACTGCAGGGGGGCCTCGTTGAGTCCGCTGCACAGAAGCCCTCATATACAGCAAACCTCTGCAGAGAAAGGTGGGGGGGACCGTGTGTGAGTTTAACACAGAGCGTGCTGGATGAAGTGCATGCAAATCTCCAGCTGACACAAGCTGTATATCTTCTCCCATGAAAAACTTCATAATAATTTGTGCAGAACATCACTTCAGGATAAACATAATAATGCTATAAATACCCCCGGCCATTTCCTGTTGTTCTTACTGCAGCTTGCACAGGCTTTGCGTCTGGGTGAGGGTGTGCCTATAATCCACATAGTAACATATACATTAACTTTCTTCTCAGCTTCTGCCATCAATTGTATCATGGGCATGAATAAAAATGTGCATTTCTTTCTAAACAAATGCATCAGTTGTCAGTTAACCTGCAGTTTGTCCCACTGAGAATAGCATTCATCACTAAGGAGCTGAGCAGCATTCTTTTCTTTGCACAGAGGATTCAGGGCAGCAAAATGATAAACTCCTGCACTAGAGGAGAACAGTTGAGCAGAATGTAATGCATATTTCTCACCCTAAGTTATTTCAGTTCATCCATACTCTTAATTTTGACCATCATACTTCAGGGAGATTAAACACACCTTAAAATGTGAATTGAGATGATCAGAAACTCAAACTGTTTCCTGAACGTTTTATGCTTGATATTTACAGGATTTTATATTTTGTTCGAGTTGATTGGTTATTTTAGTAAAAACAGAAGTAAAATTTACATTTGCATCTGCTTGTTAATTGTATAAGTGCAATGAGAAGAAAGTGGAGGAGGGAGGAGTAAAGGAAAGAGGGAGGGCTCAGAAGTGTAAAGTATGAATTAAGTCTTCAGAGGACCAGACCGAAAGTTCCTGTAACTAAATCATTTTCAACTGAGCAACTTCATTTAAACTGGTGATCTTTTAAATAGTGTTGGCAGCGTGCTTTTTACAACACAGCACAAACTAAAAGCTGGGATTGTGAATACTTGCTGAATAGCTTAGATTTTCCATCTAAATTAAGCCAAAAAACTTACATACAAAAACTGACTGGAGCACCTCCGAAGGAGACACTGCACTGCTGAAGCCTTGAACGCGTTCCTCCTGAGGTGAGCTAAAGCCCAGACTGCTGTAAGCCTGGCCTTACTAAGCCTACAGAGAGCATATCTGGTTTGCCATGCTAACAAACCACTCAGCTAGTAAGTACATGGGCTGCATGGGGCTTGCTCCAGTCTTGTAGGGAAGTGCAATGGACCATTTGGGCGTGCACCACATGCTGGGGATAGGGCAGTTAGTGAAGGAGACAAAACCACCTGCATATGATGTTCTTTGGCTGCTTCCCCTGCAGTTCATTATCTTCCTAGATTCAGAGATGTGGTCTCACCCGATCTGCAGCCCTCAGAATCTAACTACTACCACCCAGCTCTTCTGTGAAAGCAGAACAGAGGGTGTTCCACCCTCTCTGCTTCCCACACATTTACCTGTATCATTGGCACGTTACCTCATACAAGCTTTTGCCATTCTAGCTGTTGCTGGCAGATGACTGATATTTCCAGGTAGGCCAATCTATTCTCACACCCGCTGGTAAGGGTCAGGCAGCATTTATACTTATTTTGATCCCTCATAAGCTGCATTGATAGGCAATTGCCAGGCTTCCCATTGGGTTGTCTTCTATGGATTATTAAGAGGTATCTGAGAAGCAAATGCTTTTCTGTCAGCATTTATGGTGTAGCCAAGCAGTCGGTGCCCATGGCTTCAGCCAGTGAATGCTGCAAGCCAGCCTCCACATTTTCTCTCTGCTACCTGCTCATTCCCAACCAAATGGAGTGAGCTGAGGGATGAATTGTATGTGCACAGCTCCAAGGCATAAGAGAAGCCCTAATATCCCTCAGGATCACTTCAAGTGCTATTGCAATCCCATCTCCACTTTATAGATTTCTTCTGAGAACTGCAGTCACTGCACGAGTGTGTGGCTCTTTCTTCCTGTGTTCTCTGTACTGTTCACACCTAGCTCTCATTCAGAACTGTGCATCCACTAATTAATTAAATGCTTCACCCAAAAGGCTCACTTTCACTGTTTCCTCTATATTGTAGCAGCTCTGTAAGGCGCGATATTTTGTCTCTTGGTGCAGCCCAGGTATGGCTCAACAATAACAATGTCTCAATAATAACCACAGTTTTTTACGTGCTGGTGACTGCATGCTGTTCAGTGTGCACAGAGCTGTTTTTCTTTCCTATTGTTCATCCTATCAGCATTAACTAAAACAGTGTTTTGAATCTCTTTTGTCCCCACTGAGAGAAATTGGCTTCACCATCCTCAGAAACCAACTGGGACAAAGCCGCTGACAAAGCAGCGCTGTGGAATTTCTGCTTACTGACCACCAAAAATCTTGCCCTAAAGAGGATGCTGGTGAGGAAAGGGACTGTTAGGCTTGCCATGATGAAGACATGCCTCTCCCCTTGGATGTGGTGCCTTGCAAATAAGTAAAACCTGTCCTTTATAGAGGAGCACCATTGTGTGAAGCTAAGGAATGGGAGGAGAGGACTCCTGGAGGAGGCAGCCTGGTCTGTGGCAGGCATTCCAAAAACAGGCTGCAGCTTTTTGTTCATGCTTCTACATGTTTCTTGGACACCCCACTTCTCTCTAGGGCAGGAATTTGGAATTGTTTTAGGTGCCACAATATCAAAATGCCAAATCTTAACACTACTGACATACCCATACAAGCAAACAAGACCAGCTAGAGTTCAGACCTACGTGGATGGTCTTAAAATGCTTCTAAGCATCTAATTGCTTCTTTATGTGTCTGTCTAACATCTTAGAAAACTCATCAATTCATTAGGTTATCACATTTTAGATACTGACATTTTGCCAGGAAAGACAGTACCCACTTTGTGCATTTGTGTGGGAGTCATTCATGCATTCATGTTTAAGTGCACAAATATGCAAACACCTACATGGAAGATTCAAACATACATCGGCCCAAAGACAAACCTCCTGTTGGCTTTGCTAGCACGATATCAAGCCTAGGAAGGCAAAAACTGTAATAGAAAACCCCTGTGTTTTTATCAGGGAAGTATGGAAGGATCATGCTAGATATGCTCTGATCTTTTTCTTCAGCTGATATCTTTTCATCAGAAAAATGCAAATGTATCAGAGCCTTACCTATTCACTGGAAAGGCTGCTTTTTGGCAGTTTCCTCATTTTGAAAAAAGAAAAGATTTGAGTTGCTAGAAGTCCTACTTGATGCTTTCTCAATTTTTCCAGGCTTTGCTTTGAAACGACTCTTCATTTAGAAATGTACACCAACCCAATATTTTAAGAAAACTGAATAGGCTCAAACTGCAATGAGACAGAATATCTGAAATCCGATATTTCGTTAAGCTAATGGAATTCTCTGGATAATTATTTCAGCTTTTCGTCCATAATCAGAGTTGGAAAACTTCTCAAAACCTTGAATGAGGTTCTCAGGATATGAAACAGTCCTTTACCACATCCTAGGTTTGCCTCCCTCTCACCTTGTGGCCTTAACAGCCACTTTTGCCCTCATTTTGCACAGAGAACTTTCACTTCAGTTGAATAAATAAATTGCCCAAGTGTCTTATCAGAGAGATGCAGCCTTAGGGTGTATCTGTGCACTGACTGCAGAGTGTATTAGTGCATTGCATTAGTGTATTTGCATGGATTTGTTTGGAATTTGCTTTTAATTTCTTGATTTTATTTTTGTCAAATAAGGAAACTTAGGTCTGATTTGGTCAGAGACACTGAGAGCTTGCTGCTGTCCTTAGCATCAGAGAGCTTCATGAGGCTTCATTATGGAAAAAGAGTAAGGGCAGCTTTTTTGTGGATGTTAAACTGCTTGCACTTTCAACACTGAACATATCCTTCTCTTTATTCTTATTTTCACATCTAAGAGAGTAGAGCTTTCCATGCTTACCTTCCCAAAATCCTGCTGAGGTACCAAAATGCAATCACTGTGTTACAGATTAGCACCAAGGATCCACAAAGCCTCAGAACAAACAGGACCATATGCTACCTAAAGAGTAGAGGAGCGCACACCTCCCAAGTGTCGCTCTACTATTGAAACCACAAGAACATCTTTTTTTGTGCTTCGTGTACATTTCCTGCTCAGTTGAGAGCTGAGGAAAGAAGGTATGCTGAGGTGTGAACGCTGTTAGCATTCTTGTTGGTATTGTGAGTGCTCCAAGACAACAGAGATGCAAAGCTTTACCAAATATGGACCAGTGTGCCAATGTGCTCCCATTCCCCCAATGCATTTATGATCAGAGCACTAATCCAGCAGCGATATTCCTTGCACTGCCCTTCTCCATCTGGATACGCATGCAGGTATTGCCTGAAACTCTTAGGGCAAAACAAAATGTTGATATTGATTTGGGACTCTGCCAATGAGTGCCTCGGTTTGTTTTCTTTTTTAAACCCTCAATTTCAGCAACAAATCAGAAGCGAGTCTTTGAAGTTTTTTCTTTTCTTTTCTTTTTTTTCTGCAATGCTTCCATTTACTTCTGAGGAAGAAAAAAAAACTGAACAAAATACCAGAGCAGGACTGTGCCTGGCCCTGAGCCAGCAAGCGACAGCAGGGAAATGAGCACCCACAGCCTGACGTAGCTGAGCCCGCAGAGAAGGCACCCACATTTCTTAGGCCAAGGAGAACTGCTTTCTTCAGCTGCTTTAAGCATTCCAGCCCAGTGGATACCTTCTTTTTTCTATCCCTGTAGGAGTTTGAATAGCAAGCTAGCATAGCTTCTCACTTTCACAAACGTGCAGAAACCCCAGTTGCCTCTCTGTAGGGTGGCTGTCTGGTTAGCACAGTCAGAATTAGGAGGGGGGTTATTTTATTAGCCGGTAAAGCTGATTGATTTATTAGAGCAGAAATCTCTTGCTAGCTCCAGCACAGGTTATTCTCCAAATGCAAACTCTATTTCATTTCACACACACAAAATAGCCAAAGTGCCTGTGTTATGAATAGGCCCCTTTGTTACCCTGCGAATCGACAAGACAGACTGTTTAGTTCATGTCTGTACATTAGCAAAGGAGGACGGGGTCTGTGAGACAGATGTGGCCTTTAATTGCATGGAAATATTAGAAGATCGTTAAGCCAATTTTGACAGGGTTTTCCTCTTATGGAGGGAGCAGAGCGTTGTTTCAGGGAAGGTGCAGGGAGCAGCCCTGTCTTGCCGGCCCCACAAACAGGACCTTGTCCTACTCTCTCACCCCAATGCTAAACAAAACCAGAGGAGATTTAGTCAGAAGCCCCACTTTCCTGCCAGAGCTGCAGAGCTACATCTCAGAAAGAGTTTGCTTTAAATTGCATCTGATAAAAGGCTTTTCAACGCAGCTCAGGGGACTTGCCCTGGTAGAGATAAGACGAGCCATATCAGCTCTGCTGAGAACATGGAGATGTGCCGAGAGGCCTGCTTCTTATTTGTGTTAGCATGTAAGAAACACTTCAGCAAGAGGAGAACAAACTGCAGTCATCTCAGAAAACATTGCAGGGTTGCATATAAAGGCCACCCTCTCCTCTGTATGAAGGCTAGATTTGGTTTTGATGGCCTGGGTTTTGTTCTTAGTTCAGTTACACTCCATCAAATGACTTTGAGCAGAGTATTTGGTTGCTTTATGCAGGTTCCTATGCCATAAAGTTCAAGTAACATCCTCAAGTCTGTTTGCATGGCACCACTGAGATGCTGCCTTTGTCTGTTACTCACATTGCTATGGGAGGAGGTTACTGGCAGCTCAGTAATGCAGAGTTATCAAGCCAGTGCTAATGATTGTCGTTAGAAACCAAACCAGCCATCCAAATGTGAAATTAATTGTTACAAGTGGAGTTTTGCAGATGAGTTGCAGGAAAGCAGGGCTGACGCTGCATGGACCATGTGGAAATCTGCATGATGGTCCTAGAGATGACAGAAACCTGATCAGAACCAACCCCAAAGCTGCTTCTGTATATATACCTATTCTTATTTCAAGCAGCACCCCCTGCAGAGGAGAACACTGAGATGCCAAGTGACCCTACCTAAAGCTGGAGACTGAACTGGTCTCAGTGCTGGGATTTGACTGCTGCCAGCCTTGGCTGCCAGCCCCTTTCCTCCCCAACATACTGTGAGCCTGGACTCCACTTCTTGCCTGCTTTCACTGCAGCAAAACATTTGAAACTCCCTGCCATGAACTCATCTCTGGCCTGCTTTGCTGGGGCTGAGGACAGGTGGGAAGAAGCAGCCATCTGTTCTCACAGGGGTGGAAAACTAGCCATGAGGGCAGACTTCTGGAGATGGCAGGAGCAAACGACGTCATTTATCTAAGCAAGGCTCAGAACCCTTCTCAGTGCCATGCTGATAAAATCAACAGACTTTCTGTTAATGGTTACTGGTAAGAGATTTTTGTAACTTCTCTGCTCGGCCTCCTATGGATAGATTTTGCTTTTGTCTAGCAGTTCTAGCCTTAGGATAACACTTGTCACTTCTCTGACCTGTTTCTTCCCTTGACATTGTGACACTGCAAAATCTGAGAACATCTATGGTTGTGCATTGTACAGATACAGAAACTGAGACATGTGGACATCAATACAGTTGTAAACAAAGCCCTTTTTTAATTTTTGCTCTCACATCTTCTGCTGTTCATTTAGGAAAGAGGCAGCATTTGCCAGCTGATTCTTGTAGGTGGACACAGAGATGGGGTTTGATGGATATATTTAATCCATGCATTCCTGAAATAGGTTGTTTGTCCTTAGCAGCAATCTTACTGACCTATTAGGCATCAGAAGCTGTTTCACTATTGCAGTTGTTTGGAGCATGAGTGCTGGTAGAGCAGTCTGCTCTCAGTGGCTGCTGGTATTGCTAGGAAAAATATCACCTTGTCAATTCCTTTTTGTAATGTAATGTCAGCTTTGTGTTTCGACCCAGGTGCTTAGGATGGAATTGTTGTCCAAGAGGTGAGATGCCAGGACCTTTCTCCTGCACCAAGATTAGAACTTCAATGTTTCTTTGTAAATAAATGAAAAGCCGCTGGGAACTTCCAATGGAGTAAACTGAGTTTTTCTGTTCAAATATCTTGATTGAGATTGACAAAGAAAATATCTCAGTGTAATCCTGCTGAGCTGTTTTCCTTGGAATGCCACAAGTAGGCTTGTTCACAAAATCTCTGCTTTTCCTATAGGCGTATGCAGAAACAATCTCGTCACTGGAGCCACAGGGGCTGGGCTCAGTGCACAAGAAAAACAGAGATCCATGCATCCCAGCAGGGTGGCAGCCTTCAGTTCCACAGCCAAGTGGAGGAGACCAGTTGGGGACTGGATGAGAAGCCAGCAGAGGCTGGGTATTCTGCACAAGGCATCAATGCACAGCTTTATTAAGCAGGGCGGTGGTGGTACCTGTGTTTGCAGCCAGGGGCAATGGGTGAAGGAAATGGAAAATCTAGTATTGTTGCTAACTGCTTCTCCTTCGGTTGTTTTGTCCTGTGACGTTTAAGCCTAATGTTCTAGAAAGTTTTGAGCAGCTCCCAAGTCCTCCCAAATACGAGTGCAGTTTGTACAGCTCTTTTGAAAACCTCAACCTTGGTGCTTGTTCACCCCAGTAAATGCCAGTCTGCAGAGAAAGAGGCAAAGAAGTTTCAGAACGCTCTATCAAGTGTATGCATATGCTGTGTTTTGAGTGACATTTGCAGGGTGTGGGTTGGGTGTGGGGAGTAAATCAGCTCCTGTGAGTCCTGAATGGCCATTTGCTCTTCTCTGCATACTTCATGTGATGCACACTTGACAGCAAATCTAAGTAACCAGCTCTGAGCTGAAACACTGAATTTACACTCTGAGTATCAAGAGCACTGAGATCCTGAGCACAGATTTAATCCAAACACAGCTCAGATCTGGAATGCTCAAGCATTATGCTTGTGATGTCAAGTTACATCTGGTTTAGGATTCAGGACTTCAGGACTGTGTTGTACTTATATTTGCTTCTCTGATACAGTGTCCAGACATTGCAATATGCACTATAGATGTCAGTGATGGATTAGGCTTTTTATTTCCTTTTGGCTGAACCTTTCCATCACCAACCATTTCCTGGGTAAAAGGCATTCAGCTCTGCTCAAGATCCCTACCTCTATTTCAGGGGAGAGGTACATACTGCGTCCTCTCCTGGAGACTCTACTGTGATTCTTTCATGCTGTTGTTTTTCCTTAGTCTGGAATAAAGTCATCTCAGGCTGAAAGTGCATGTTTTGTTCTCTGTGGATGGAAACATAACAGCACCCGATGAATGTTTCCTGATGGGCTTCCTGCAATTGTGAAGGGAATGGTGTCAGAGAACAAAACAGGATACGGTTGCGGTGTTTGTGAATGTAGCCAGGACAATGGTATCAAAGTGAAATAAAAAATAATGAATGGACCTTGGTGCAGCAGTGAGTCAGCGCTCAGAGGAACCCAAAATACTTGTGCCTCTCCAAACTGCCACCTCCCAGGTCTTGCATTCCTGGGAGAACAGCCTTCTTTCAGTTTCCAGTGCCTGAGCAGTGAGAACCATCCTGCAATGTTAAGGAGGTGCAGTCTGCACCTATTCCTTCATGTTAGGGTCCACCAGGTGTCCTTTTCCAAGGCAGCCTGTTAAAGGGGAGGCACTTAGATGTGACCCTCACTCATGACAAAGTCCCCCTAATATTCAGAGATTTTGCACTTTGCTGTTTCCCTTTCTATGACGATTTCTTTATATCAAGAAGATTTTCCATGTGGAAAACAAAAAAAAACCAGAGTTATTACATTGCCTCAGTTTCTGGTGGGAGTAAAAGTACCACTGATGGTGGTAATCCTGATCACAGAATGCCCACTAAAAGCCATTCTCTGGCACAGCATCAAGGAGAGCAGCAGGGCAGTGGGTGCCCTGGGACAAAGCTGAGGTCAGCACAGAATTCTGCATAGCAGAGGACTGCTCTAATTCTTCCAGATACAGTTTTGGCTTGTCAGGAAGCCAGATTCTGAAACCATCTTGCAATTTTCCCTCCATGTGTCTTCAGCAGAAAGGACCATAAAAATGCTACAATAATATTTACTGAAGTGTGTATGTTCACAGTTATATCCATGTGTCTCTGTTTACAAACGCATCTGCTCAGAGCAAGTCAATTATTTTGCAAGGGAAGGGAAAAAATTCAAAGTAACATGAACTACAGCTAGGTGGATTTGACTACTGAGCTCTGGAAAGCAGTCACCCATGCAGTGTCAGATCATTCGAGTCATTCGTATGAGCATGGGCAGCTCTGGAGTGGAGAAGATGTGGGCAGAGAACTGTGGTGATCTAAGCATAGTAAGCTGGCCAAGGGCAGTGCTAATACATGGGAAAGGCTGATTGGTTTTCTGGGAACATGATGTGGCTTGGAAAAGATCCACAGAGATGATTTAGTCCTCCCACCTCAGCAGACAGTGCTAACTCCAGAGTTATGCTGATTTGTTCATGGAGGCAAATCCTTTTGTAGTAAAATTCACTGCCAGAAATGAAACCTGTCTCACCAATGCCAATGGCAAAGCTTCCAGCGCTTTTAACAGGCTTCAAGCTTTACCCCCAAGGTTTAGTACTCACCCTAAATCACCTCGTGTGTTTTGGTTGGCAGACCCGAGCAGGAATTCTCCCAGACTTTCTGGTACCAGAAGCCAGAGGCTGTGATTTGTCCCTTGTCTGTTAATGGGCAGACACCTCATCCACTCCTCCACTGCTCCCAGTGTGTATCGTACAGGCAGGGTGCGAAGCACTGCAGGATGGTAGGCTGGAGATGTGATAATCTCTCAGACATGTCCAGCCTTCTCGCTTCTTATTTCACCATATTACTCTTCTCAGGTCAAGGGGACACAGCAGCAATTTGAGCAGGTTCTTTTTTTCACTTCCTTTCCTGGTCCTGTGCTCAGCACACACCAAACCATCTCCTGGAGATTCCCACATGTCTAAGGCTGCTCCTAAGCCTTCCTATCATCAGCCCTAACGCAGGAACTTGTTGGGGACGAGTGCTTGGGACCCACTCATTCCCACCTGATATTCAGCCTGCTGAAAACAAATCAGTACGGGCTCTAAGCTGATTGATGCAAAGCTTTGACTGAGAAAAATGCCTTTGGTTCAGATCCTAAAATATGCACATGAAGTCAAATGCTTCCAGTGATCTTCTGAAAAGCAAAGTATAGAGCATGGCTTATTTTTTCCTTTTTGAGTCAGGTTTTGGTGATCTTGAGATCAAAATAACAAAACATTCATTTTAGCAACTTTATTTGATCCACTTCATGTGTGATTTCATGGAGATAGTGGGTGTAAAAATTAAGACCAAAAAAAAAAAAATGACTTATATCCTTATAAAAAGTTTTGCAAAATTATCTTACCCTAATTTTTAGCTGGTTTTGTGTGATCTCTAATTTCAGTCTGAATGCCTATCTGGCTTTGTTTCCTCCTAGCACAAGTTACTAAGTTGTGGTTCTTAATTTATCTGAATTATGAAGAAATGCTGATGCTCTCTAAGGCTGCCAAGCTGAGCTCCATTGTAGTGCTCCTGATGGAAAGTGAAAGAAAGGCAGGCAGAGCTGCAGAGGAGAGCTTGCATCACAGTTTGTCTGGGTAACTGACTTGCTTTGTAGTTTTGAGTAATTCTTCAGTGCAGAGTAAGTACAAAATTAGAGGAGTGTGAGATATCATCAAAATAAATGAAAGCCAGCATGCAATGTTGTGACCCTTCTTTCCACACAAAGAAAGCCTCAAAGGTACAGAAACTTTGACACAGGCTGAAAGGCGTGCTGCCTTCCCCTTAATCCTCAGTCCTGAGCTGCAGGGGGGGAAAGCAAAACTGCATCTCCTCCCATCCTTCCTCAGGGCAGGGACAGCTCTGAGGCATGGATGACAGCATTTGGGTTGCCACAACACAAATACTATCAGCTCAGCTGGAAAATACTGTGAGCAGGATGGGCAGGCAGTCACTGTGCAGTTCTGCAAGTGGATAGAAGAAATCTAGAGCAAGGAAGTTAGGCAGTGGCAACTCTCAGCCTTCTATTTGCACTACAGCATTATGTTGGGTCTCTGGTGATAGCTGCAGTCTGCAAATCCTCTGCTATAGAGGCAGGCTTTAAATTGATTGTGAAGGGCACAAGATTGGATTGTGGTTGTTAGCAATAAAATGCCTATGCTCATAATTTTCCAGGGGGAGTTACAGGAGTCCCTGCACCAGTCACATAATATGCTGCAAAGAAGGTGGAATGGCAAGAGCAAACCTCAAAAAAGCACACTGCAAAGATGTGGAATTCAAAAACTAACAGCCCTGGATGAGGCTCAGAGCCACCAGGGCTTTACTGCATGTGTAGAACAGCAACAGAGGATGCAGGGAGGAAAAGGGACAGATGAGGGAATACCTTGCTAAAGCTTATGTCTAAGATCATGGGCAGAGATGAGAATAATACTCTGCCTTCCTGTCTGCTAATTCCGTGCTCAATCCATTCAAATGTGCTGCCCCAAGATCAACCCAGACTCTGTTCCTCTGTACATTTTATATTTGACTCATTTTCTTGTAAGTCCGATGTTATCTCCTTTCTGCTTGTATGAGATGTTGGCAAAAGAAGTGCTGACTTGTAAAAGTGCAGTGCCAAAGTCATTTCTGTTCAAGGAGCAGAACCTCTGTGCTAACCTCAAGCCATATGTAAGACTTTTTGCTGTTGGTACCTAATATTGCAGTGCTCTGCATTGCACCTCTGGGCTCCAGCAGATGGTGGGTCTGAGTTGGTAGCATTCACTTTACAAAAGTATTTCAGGAGTGATTTTCCTGCAGGACTAAAGGTGGTGGAAATATATTATTGGAAAAAAAAGGTAACAAAGTCACCTCTCTAGATGTAGAAGTTCTTTCCATGCACAGCATGATGGGTCAGGCACTCAGCATTCGCTTCTAAGCCAGACTTTGTGGAGGAGGATGAATCTTTGATCTTCAGCAATGCTTTTTAAATGTGGTTATGGCCAGAAAAGTGAATGTAAAGAGCTCAAAGTCAACATTCAGTGTAAGTTCATTGAATACACCTGGAAAAAGTTGTTACTGTAGACACTACATTGTATCTGGGGTGAAAACACTGACAAGCGTCACCTCACCAGCTCTTGTTCTCCTGACCTTTCTCACAGAGTGGGGAACCAGGACCCTCTAATGAGCTATCCTTGGCAGTAAACTTCAGATAAGGGTAAAAACCTGAACTTTTAAGGGCCTTGTCCAAGGCAAACCTTGGGGGGTTAGAGAATGTGAGGACATCCTGGGGCTAGATCTGCTGTTAGTGCACTCATCAGCTCTATCAAGCCTGTGTTGGGGACAGTGAGCAGAACGAGGAGGTGAGTGGTGACAATTCACATTGCACATCCTCACTGTGTGCATGCCCCTGACTTTTGCCTGAGGGCTGTTCATACAGAATGCATCCCTTCCGTGCAGAATAAATGCCCCAGCAGTCCCCCTCATTAACCAAAGTAAAACCTTTTGCTGACACATAAATGCCATTTGCACACGGCAGTAAAGCCTCGGGATAACTTGCTTGAAGCATTGCCTCTGCCCCGCCGCAGTGCTGCTGGTGTGACCAGCAGAGCAGGCTGCCTTTCCTGCAGCACAGGAACAAAATCACAGCACAAATCACCACACTGAGGCACTTATACTTGGGACCTGGCTCTGGGTGGCTGGTCTAAGAAAACAAAAACCTGCAGATTTATCCTTGCACAACTAAAAGCTGTTATTACTAATAGCCATTTCACATTTTCATGTCTAGGAGATCCACGAGTGCGTGCTAGCTCTGCACAAAGTTGTCTCAGTGCTCACAGCAATGGAGCCCATCGTGGTGGGCTGCCTTGTGGAGGCTGAGGCTGTGCTCTGCAGGGACTGAACTTGCCTATGGCCGTGCTGCAAGCAGCCTAGACGGGGCTTGCCACATTTATGCCAGGAATGTGATTAAAAACTGGAAAAACTGAAGCCGGCCTATTCCCAGAGGCAATATAATGTAACGTATATGCCAGAGTAATACACACAAGACCCCTGTCTCAGACACAGTCTGGCCAGCTCAAGGACACAGCCCAGGAGGCGACAGCGTGGGGGGAGCTCTGTGAGCAGTGCCCTGTCTGGTTAGGTTATGTTAGCACCTTTCACACCTCGCCTTGCTCTCCCAGTTGCCCGTCACCATACACTAAGTAATTCTAGATTCCAGTGGGACAGACATTTGCCCTCTGGTATGCAGTTTAACTCTTGATCCCTTCCTCAGCAAGAGCTGAAGTCAAACACTTCCTGATCAGATTAGGTCCTTCAAAACGGAATCTAGCCAAGGAGAGCCTCTGATAGTGACTAAAGGCAGGTTGTGTGCCTTCCCCATCCTGGCAGGGTCAGCTGAGCCTTGTTCTCTTCCAGGAAAATGAGTCCCACTTAGTCCTCCTTTTAGGGTGTCAGCTGAGTGGCCTGTGCTCTGATCCCACAAGTTAAAGGCTACCTGCTACCTACCACCCCCTTGCTTTTCTCCCAGGTTGTAATGTCCAGATCACAGAAAAGCTGTTTGCAGCAGGGCTGGCAGCACGCCACTCGACTTCCTCGCATGCAATCAGCAATACTTGTTTGCTATTTGCTTGCACGTCCTGACTGTGAGCAGGTGTTACAAGCCACTATCTCTCATCTGCCGAAGCTCTGTGTGTCATCAGTTCCCTCTGAGCCATGAGTCTGTAGTGTTTGTTGCTGTAACTAACTCAAGGCTTTAGCTCAAATGGTCCCTGGTTCACTGCCACAACGGCAGTCATCACATTTGAATTTCTTTTCCTCTGTGCGATGAAGCCTGTGCATTTTGCAGACTGCATACACTCGAGCAGCAAAATGCAGAGCTGCTCCATGCAGCTGCTGCCTGCCTGCTGGCTGTCACTGCTGTGCAGGCAGGGCCCGGCCACTTGTCTGTCAGGGAAGGTCCTTATCTGAGGAGGCAGACTTTCCATCTGATACCAGACAACTGTGTACTTGTCTTTTGTTGGCTCTGTGTATTGTAAAGATACTGGCTTAATAGCTGATCCTAGTCTGGGGCTGTTCTTTGCTTCTTGATGTTTTCTTTTCTTTTCTGATTTTATTTTATTTTTTTTCAGCAGAATCTCTCTTCAGAAGAAAAATGGCTTTAGGTAGAAATAACGTTTTCCCAGATATTTCCTCCCTCAAAGGTAGATTTGTGCGTGGTTTTAAACTGGAAATCTCCAAAAGAGAACAGCTTAAAAGCACCCCGTGCATTCACAGTGGTACAGATGGTTTCCTGACTGCTTGCTACGAGGCTCAGCCCTCATCCAGGATGCACAGCACAGACTAGGAAGGCAGAAATCAATCCAGCACCCCACATATCTGTTGCCCGCCTACCACCTCATAATGCTGGGAGCTCCACATTTTCTAAACAGAGGCCTATTGGAGATGGGTCATTTTGGAACTGTTGTCTGATAGCTTGACAGTAAACCAGAGAAGCTGCAAGCTTCTGGAGCCCTACCTCTGGAAGGAAGGCCTGATCTGATTTAAGAGCTATTACCAGACAGCAATGTGTCCTTACACCGTTCTACACAGGCAAAGCTTGTATCCTGAAGAAATTCTCCATCTCTGTAAGGACAGAAGGCTGGGGTCATGCAGGAACATGCAACGTGCAGCATTAGGCAGCGTGGGCAAAAGCTCTCAGTGCTGTTTAAGGGCTGTCGCCATTGCAGCTGCTCAGGGTGAGAGGTTGCTTGCAAAATGCTTGTAGCAAAAACTGAGACTTCAGCAGGACTTACACACATATGAGGGCTGTCCTGAATTCAGGCTTAGTCAGGCTCAGTGAAACTCAAGGCTGCTCAGGAGTGTTTGGTTTTGTTACGTGATCTGAGGTCTGCGATAGAAAAGTGCTGATATCTGTAGACGCAGAGCACTGACATGACTCGTGCTAAATGGGTGAATTTCAAGCTGAGAGGGATTCTAATATTTAGCCAGTTGAACTACAACTATTGACATTTTTTGTGATGATATCACAAGCCCCTTAATATCTGATTTTCGCTTTGATTCTCGTGTGATCAGAGGATTTCAGCAGCTGTATGTTTCTAAGTTTTCAGAATTTCTGTTTCCCTCCTCAGTTGTGGAAAAAGTTTGCAAAACTAACCTCAGAAATGACTGTTGTGGGGAAGAAGGCAGAGAACAACAATTTATTATTTCTAAAAGCTCATAATTTGGATCGCGTCCTGTGAATTTGGAACACCAGAGGTTTAGCAACAGATCAGCTTTGAAAGCAAAGGCAGCATCTGCACCCCCACAGTAACCCACTGCTTCATGTGTATTACAGGTCTTCTCAGTGCTCAGTCCACAGAGGAGGCGACTCCATTGCTGCCTTTGTTTTGGAGGGCTGCTCCATTAACTCACATTAAAGTAATGTGTACTTTTAGGCTGGGAGGTTCCTCCTTCAGTTTCTGGCTTGCCAGCCATAATGGCAGCTGTGCTCTGTGTGGTTAGCTGAGCTCCATTCAAGAACATGCAGACCCTGTCAGATGCACTTGGAATAAGGAAGGACTGTGCCAAAGCCTGTATGAGCCTGGCATGCTTCATTTAGAAAACCCAAGTGCATCAACGCAAGGAAATTGATAGGCAAAACTTTTTGTCAACATTTTGAGTTTCAGCAGGGGAAAAAAAAAAGGATAACAATTTCCTGTTTTTAAGCATTTCTAGAAATGCACATTTGGTAACTCACCAGTCCTACATTTCCCACAAAATAAACAAAAAGGGTAAATACTGCATTTTTTATCCCACCACTAACACCCGTAACTCTGACCTGCACTGACTGCTTCTGCTTCATGGGTAGCCTCAAAATATAGACCCCACACAAAACCCTTTGGAAGAAGATGCTCAGAAATAACGTGCACCTCCAATGACACTCCAGATATTTTATGTACATATCTATTTTTATGGTTTTGGACCAGCAAGTGCAGACAGGAGGGCAAGAAACTACATAAAACACAGGTAAAGCTGCTTCTCAGAGTCTGTTTCCAGTGACCCCTGGGCACGGTGTAGCAGCCAGCTGCCACCTTTGCTGTTTGCAGAAGTCAGATAACCTTAATTCTTGCCCCACCCAGCAGCTAGCAAAGGAACCCACTGGTTTTGCATACGGGTTGATGGACCCCAAAGTATCTGATTCAATCTGCAATCCTGACAGGTGGCAATTTCAGACAGAGCTGGGCAGCTGGGGGGCCCTCACAGGTGCTCACCAGCTCAAAGAGAGAATGAGAGTGGGGTTACTGGTTTAGTCACAACCCTGAGCACTTGTTTTTTCTCTCCTCAGGAGGCCCTGTCGGTGGTGAGCGACGACCAGTCCCTCTTTGACTCCACATACGGCGCTGCCACTCACCTCCCCAAGGCAGACATGACAGCCTCAGGGAACCCTGACTATGGCCAGCCACACAAAATCAACCCTTTACCTCCTCAGCAGGAGTGGATTAACCAGCCAGTCCGGGTCAATGTTAAAAGAGAATATGACCACATGAATGGATCAAGGTAAGGAAAGACCCTTTCCTCTTCTGCTGAATCTTAAATAAAAGTAAAGCACGTGTTGTCCGTTTGTGCTCTGCAGTTCAACAAACCCAGTGTCCATGTAGTCGTACCCCATTACCCCTGGAAGCAGTTTCTTGTCACTCGTGGCTTGCAGATCCTTAGCACACAACTCTACCAGTCTCTCTGAACGTTGTACAGACTGGGATGTGAGACTGCCAGGACAGAGTTCATCCTACAAACACTGCTTTGATTTACGCATTTCATCACTTAGTTCAGCATCTCACAAATATGCCATGGTTCAATGGGCTTCCAAAGACAGAGTTTATACTAGTAGTGAAGCTAGTGAAAGCTGAACTAATGGGCTGCATGAGCTTCACTGGAGGGAGTTCTCATTGCATCTGCAACTAGATTTGTGCTTTGCCAGGGCAGAAGGAACAGTAGGAAATTGGAAAACTATTTGATGAAGACAAGAAGAAGAGACTGATGTATTTCATGGCAGTCTAATAGGTGTAACAAAACAAAATACGTGCGTATATTCTGCATGTGTATAAGTGACCACTTGTGAAAATGAGAGCTTAGGATTAGGTCTGAACAGAGAAGTTAGCCATCAGTAATAAATGGATTATAATATATTTAGCCATAGAAATGGGAAGCCTGCCCCATCCCACTGGTAGTTAGAGCTGGGGAAGGTGGATCATTTCCCCATTCAGCAAAGGAAATATTTTCTTATCAGCTCAGACTGTTTCTTTAAAGAACATTTATAGAAGTAAAAACACTAGGAAAAAAACGGCACCATCTTGGAGAAAGTCATGAAGACTAAAACTTCTAAGTTATTTCAGTTTTAAATATATACAATTTAAAACTAGTTCATTTTTAGAATTAGATTTTAGCACACGTTCATTTCTTATTAATTTTAATTTCAAAGTCACAAGGATCTGTAACATTTATATGATGTTAATATAGTTGAACATCTGAGGGCTTTTCTTTAACAGCCTACTTTCCTGGTTTCTGAGAACCTAGCGAGGTAAAGCTTGAAACAGAAAGCAGCCTCACAGTTTCAGACTTCTATAGTGAGATGATGGTGTTACAAACTTCAAACAGCAGTGTGTTGCTTTTCCTCATCAGTATACAGATGCTGATTTTACTATGAGATAAAGGTCTGTTTGTCTGTTCAATCATTTGTAGATCGAATTTGATGCTGCCCCAGTTGTACCTTGGTGTCACATCCGGACCTTGGAAGAACTACTGGGATTTTTGCTCAGATTACAAGCTGAAACATAGGAAAATGGGCTTTTTTTTTCCTTTTTCCTGAAAAAATCCATCCCTAGGGTGCACAGGAATTGGGATGGATTTGACCTCTCCATCCTGCGCAGAGTTAAACCAGTCATGAGAACAGAGGTGGCAGAATCAGTCTCACATGTGGCACAGGCAGCACACTCCCACAGTCATGTGAGGAAACCCTTTGTAGGACTGCATCAGTTGCTCATGCCAACAGTAGCAGACCAACTCTCACAGAGGGTTTCCTCCCTTTATTCTGCTGCTGTCTCACTCTAGCAGATTTTGGAGGGCCTAACAAGGAAGAAGTCCTGTCAAATTTGCTGAGCTACCAGAGGCAGTGAATATTTCTGCTTTTTACATCTTGCAAAAGCCTGCTCTGCATAGATTTGCATGTAGGTGTATTTATATATGTCCAGAAGTCTATGTAACATTTTCCTTGTATGTGTATTGCATGTACTTAGCAGTTAGAGAATCACAGAATCAGTCAAAAGTATTGGGCTGAGCTTCCATAGTGGTCTTTGTGCTGCAATTTCCTCTTCTGTTCAGAAAAAAAAGGAAATAATAGTGCTTTGACAGGCTGATCCATTAGCAACTGTAAGTGCTCCGATACCCCTAGAGAAAGGCTCTCCAGAAGTGTGTTTATTCTGGGCAAAAAGGAAATCCTTTTTTATGGGTTTACTTGAACCTACAAGATTTTTAGGCAGAAACTCAGTGTCCTCAGTCACTCTAAGAAGGGGGTAACGACTTCCAACCTGTTGGAAAAAAAGAAAGGACTGTTTTGCATGTCAGAAGTCAGCACTGAAATAACTTCCATCCTTGCCTTTTCATAACTTGTTAGCACAGGAGCTCCAACCAATCCAAGACACGAGAACATTCATCTGATGTATCCATCCTCTCTCACCATCCATGGCTAAAGATTTGTCCTTCCCTCTCATGTCCATCACAGTTCATTTTTTCAGGTCAGGCTGCGCCTGTCGCTTCTTCCTCTGCCCCATCAGCTGCCTGGCAAAACTGACACCATCTGAGCAGCACAAACTGATCTCACTACCGATTAACTCGAACAGACTGAATAACAAAGCCTCTTCCCCCTTCCTCCCTCTCTCTCTCCCTGTCTTTCTCTCCCTTGTTTTTCAAATACAGTCTCTTACCGAGTTCCAGCTGCCTCGTTAGAGAGAGTAGCTTTTTTGTGTTTCACCTGGACTTGAAGCACAAGCATTTTCTCCTCGTTGAGAGAATGGTTTGTGTACTCTAGGGAGTGATAGAGCCGTAGGAAACCTGACAGTGGAGAGAGCTGGGTGACCGTAAGGGGCAGCGTGCAGCTTTTCTCCTTTACCTTAGTGCTCAGAAGCAGGTCTGATGGCTGAGATATGATGTGATGGGCTGCTTTGGTGGGAGAAGGGCTCTTTGAAGAACCTCTCCCAGTCCATTGTGCAGAGCCATTCCTTCCAGTGCTAAACAAAGTGGCAGCTCTGCCCAGGTGTCTACTCCACATCACGTGTAGGAAGGATTTCCCAGATAGCTGCATCCCATTGTGTATGTGGGACGTTCAGGTGGTTGCAGGAATCTGTGCCTTAGATGAGATGATGGGACTTGTGCATTATTGCAAGATTCAGAGGTAGAAATATGGTGAGTTTGAGTATGAGCAGAGCTGGATGCAGCTCACACCATCAGTCTGTCCTTGCCTTCTTGCACAGCTCCTTGCTCAGCCCTTGCTCTGACCTGTTACACAGCAGAAATAGAGATCCAGCCTTTCCTTCAGTTTACAAAAAGGTGTTGTGTAAACCTTTCTTTTCTCTTTGCATTTTTTCAGGGACTGGGAATTTGGCTTGTGTTCTTTACTCTCTGCTGGATTTGTGTCTTCTGTTTATTCAGTTTATAGCCCACCAGAGGAAAGCTCTGTCTTCTACGACGTGCATTTACAGCTCCAAATATACCACACCTGGGTTGCCATTAGGGCCTTTGGTTGCCTTTTCAATATAAAGGCATTTTTATATACATTTTTTAAAAGGATGAGAATCTTTTGCATTTTAAAATCTGAAGAATAAAGGAAAAGGCTGGGTAAAGTTTAATCTAATTTACAGTCAGTGTTAATAACAGATTTTTCCATATCATTTACAGCAATTCCAAAAGCAAAGAGTGAACCAAACAACAGATGCTACAAATTCAGCCACTGCATATCTGCATTTGATGCTACAAAATTTGTATGATCTGCCCATAAAAAATAATATTCACATGTTCTGGATGCCTGCGTAGATGCGGATGAACTCTCCTATGTAATTCCAACTGATGTTATGAATTTTGCCTAGCTAAAATGCTGCTGTCAGTGCTTTGAAACCGCTTTGAAAGCCTTCTCCTGCTTCAGAATACTAAAATGGTGTTAAGGTTCAGGGATCTCAGAACATTTTTATGCCACTATAATTTTCTCAAAGCAAAACAAAGAGGCCATCAGTGATGTCTTTAGGAATAAAAATGCCTGTAAATAGCATGTGAGCCCTCTAGTGGGATTCATGGTGCTGTTCCAGTCCCCAGCCAGAGCAGCAGCCCATGCAAATACCTTCTGCTTGTCTTGTACCTGTGAGTTGTAAATACAGACACGTTAGAGCTGCATGAGCCTCTGTGTTTTCCCCACACAATTTGAGTTTTATCAATCGTACATTTCTTTCCATCCTTTCTACAGCCATCTCTTCTTTCTGCAGGCTTCTAGAGCCTCTTTTCCAATGTGAGCCTCCTCTTCAGGCATTCCTTGCTTTGGGCGTGTAAATGTGAGGCACTGTTGAAGCTGAGGTTCAAGGAACTTTGCTTCTGCCCTGAGAGCTCTGTTCCTTGCCTGTGAAAGGAATCAGAAGCAGAATCATGATGTATTTGTTCCTACTTCCTTCACTGAACAAAAATAAAATTTAATTTCACGTTTAAAGTTGAGATGATCAAATGAGGACTTACACATGTAAGTGGCATGCTTAATTAAGAGGGAAAAAAAAAGATTTGAAGAGGAGAGGAATGGAAGGATAGGAATAAAAGGATAAAGAGAAGAAGGAAATGTCCCACTGATCACAGCTGAGTCAGTTTCAGAAATCGTTAAAACCCCTTATTTTGCTCCTTCAAATGAAAGCCAAAGGTGATTCCTAGACAGAGGCCCTGGGACAGTAATTGCTTTATTTCCAAGTATCTGGAACACAAACTGAAGCAGTACAGAGCAGTTATTAGTCAATGCCAGGCTGGCTGCTTGTCCGTTTTGGCCAGTCTAGCACACACTTTCCCAAAACACCAAGCTCTTGGCATCCCCAGAGACTGCTACTGGAGCTGCTGGAATGAAGAGTCTTTGGGCTGACAGTGGGAATGAGCACTGCTTCGTATTCCTTGGACTCAGTCACTGCCATAGTGAATACACTCAGGAGATTTTGTGAAAGCGGCCTGTATCCCTTTACACTGGGAGATTACAACATTTTCTGCTCCAAACCTGAGCAACTGCAGCATGTGTAGCCACTTGAAAGCCTGGAGTAGGGATAATCTGTGAATACTTGAGGATTAATCAGGCATCTGAAATCTCACAAACCATTTCAAATAATGAGGAAATTTTTCTATAAATCTAAGTCTGCTTGTGAGTAATGCATGAAGTAAGAAAGGAGTGTATTCCAATGAATACCCCATTCATGGCTCACGGCTGCCTGTTCTCATTTGATACTGTAGTTATTCCCATACTGAATTCTTCTTTGTACTGCCCACACTTACACGTACCCTCTGCTGGGACGCTGCTGAGTGCCTCCTGTTAGGGCAGGCTGGGCTGTGCAGTGAGGCACCTCCAGAAGCTGTGGGCACTGGTCAGACTAATAGCATTCATTTGGTCTCATTTGGATTTAGTAGGAAATGCTGCACTGCAAAGGACACAAAAGTAAGGATGTTCCTGCTTGCTGCTGTTAAAGTGCTTTTCTTAAGAGAAGGGCAGTTTGATCTGCCTAATAAAGTTTTGGTAATGCCATCCCCAGTTAAGTTTGCTTTCTTCTATCTGGGGTTAGTTGTGGACCCAGCCATCAAAATTTGTTCAAAAGGAAGGGAGGCATCTGTACATCCACATGGACACAGCCCTGAAGGTGCACGGGTGCATTTAACATTTCTCACAGGATGAGTGGAGTGGTCTTTTCCTGCACTGTGCTGCTGGGGTAAGCCAGTTGTTGGTCCCTTAGTCCCTACAACTTTTTTTGAGCTCTCTGCCCTGGATACTTGGTTTGTCTGGTTTTGGCTGCTGAGACATACAGAGCAAGCAAAGGATCCGCAGGGCCCTGGCTGCCAAGCCAAGAGAGATGGCTGCGTCTACAAAGTGAAAAATGATCACAGAATTGCTGAGGAAATCTTACAGTGCTGGGGTTATTTTTGCTCCTTTGCTGTCAGCCATGTGAATGTGCACAGTACACAGCAGAGAGAGTGAAGACAGCCCAGGTCCCTGCAGTCTGTTCATGTGTGTCATTTGATGCCACCAGAAAACCTGTGCACTCCTACATAGATCAGCCTTCTGGAAGATAGACTTATCTGACAGACTGGATGTATCCTATCGCTTTGTATGGATATGGGATTTGTAACCATCCCAGTATAAATATTGCACGTGTAAAACCAAAGGGGTTATGTCTGGGGAAATTCAACTAGAGGTGGTGGGGGGAGCAGGAGCCCCCTGGAAGGATGGCGGGCAGCAGGGAGCTGTGCCAGCACTGCTAGCACATGGCAGCGATGCTCGCTGCTTCGCCGAGTCTTCTCAGGACAGCCTGTACCTCAGGAAAGAATAAGAGTCTTTGTGCTGCTTCAGGGCTTTTTCTCTGCCAGTACAGGCAGCGTTTAACACCTGACACAGGGAATTTCAACAGAAAGTTAGGAACGATTGCATTCCCTGTGAAAACCCCGGTGTCCCTGCAGTTGCTCAGACTCTCCTCTGACTGCCACGGGGACATTAAACCTTCAGCAGTTTGCCTCTCCGAAGGCGGATTTTGGTTCCCTGCCTGGAAAAACAGTAGGCGAAATAGTAAAGCCTTAAATTCGAACATGTGTAAGTTATACATCTTATTTCCATTTTGAAGCAACATTCCCTCAGCAAGACATGAGGAAAAAATTACCATCTGCCTTGGAATATCTCGGTGGAGCATTTATCTCCCAGCCGTGATAACTGAATTTCAGTAATTTCTTCCCCCAGCCCCCCCGTCATTCAGATTAAGAAACAAATTTGTTTAGTGTCCAAACTTGGAAGTCTTGCCAACTGAACTCAGAGTGTGGGATTTGGTGCACTGTCATAGTTCTTACCCTTCAGCAAATGGTTTCCTCCCAAGCCTCTTTCCTCCTGGCAGGGAGGAAGGACGGCTGTGCAGTGAAAGCAGCGGGCTGAGCTGCACTGGATACAGGCTCTGTGCTTGCTTTGTAGAGCCTGCACACTAAGACACTCTTGTAAAGATGAGGGCGATAGTCCTGCCCTTCCCTGGTACATTCTTTAGGGCTGGGATGTTCTGCGTGCATGTGGCTGGCTGCAGACTGGTATTTTAAGTGACCTCTAGAGCTAAAAGCATGAGTTACAACTGCAGCTGGAGGAAAACAAAGTCTGTGCTCCCTATCTGTGGTTTGTAGGCCATAATTCTCCCAAAGCAGGACAGAGAAAGCCTGCTGCTTCCCAAGGCTCTCCGTGTAGTCCTGGCCTTTATACAGTGCCACCTGAGTTGCTAAACGTTCCCTTCTCGACGCTCCATCACCTCAGAAGTAAAACTGAGGCCAGAGCCTTTTTCACACACGGTTTCTGTGGTCTGAAAGCCTTGACTCATGCCTAAGGCACCTAAGATTTCTAGATTTCCTATCCAAGCAGGAGACAAGCCTGGGACTGTTTAGGTGCTGAGAGCAGACAAGATCAGTTACATTCAGCTGCACATAAACACGTCTCTTTAGATACCACATTGTAGTATTCTCCTGCGACTACCCTGTCATTTTAGGATGGGTATTTTGTGTCCTTTCTTAACAAAATGGAGGGGCATGTTTCTGTATTTTGGATTTACTCTGCAGAAAAGCTCTAGGTCACGAGGTGAAGCTCGCCGCCTTTCCGTTGATTCATGGGCTCACCTCTAGCAGAGCACAGTGTGCAGAGCTGTTTGTAACACAGGACTGGAGCAAAAAGTCCAACAAGGGCTCCTAGGGGCATAAAGCTGGAGGACTGCTAAAATGCAGCTAAGGATGCAGGAAGAGTGCAAGGAATGGCTGGAACTAGGACCTGGAGTCACTTACACATACTCATTTTTATCCCATACATGAACTTTGGTATTTCAGAGATTTCACACGTGATCTTACAGCTGCCATTGCCTTTGTCTGGTAGTCACTCTTTCTTGCACTCATTTCCTTATCAAAGATCCCTTCTGTGAGGCTTGTGATTCACAGAGCACCTTCTGACATTTACGCGGCCAGCCAGCAATGGCCTCTCCCACATCTACAGAAATGCCCCTCACTTTTTCCTTCCAGTATATTTGCCATTTCTGTAATTCAAATCTCCTTCTGCTACAGCAGGGATGAAAGGTGCATAATAATGACAAGTCATCTGTTTCCTTTCACGTTTCAGGGAGTCCCCTGTAGACTGTAGTGTGAACAAATGCAGCAAGCTCGTCGGAGCAGGCACAGAGTCCAACCCAATGAGTTACAGCACCTACATGGATGAGAAGAACGGGCCTCCTCCCAACATGACCACCAATGAGAGGAGAGTCATTGTCCCAGCAGGTACCACCACCATCAAACTCCTCGGGTGATATTTGGACTGTTTTAAATATCCATCTGAACAGATACGGCTTGTTTGTCTATGAGGAGTTCTCTTGCTCACAAACTATGTGAAAAATAAGGAAAAAAATCAGGGTTTACAGCTAGTGAAAGTTTCCAGTGTACGTTCCACCTTGAATCAGAATAGGAAGTGGGCTATTAGTGCTAATTTTTCCTCTTATTTATTTGTTTGTTTATTCATTTACTTTCCTCCTGGGAATGAAGTGTTGTTGTGATGCACTGAACCAAACCTTGCAGTGCGCTCGAGCAGAACCTGCAGTGCTTCAAGGGATATGCATGGTGCAGTCAAGAAGTGCAGTTTACAAGCAAGAGTAGGCACAGAGTGCACCAAAACTAAAACTCCTGTGATGCTCTGCAGCATCCAGATGCGCTGTCATGTCGTGTTGATTGAAAATGAGCTATTATGTTTTCATTCTTTTGTTGTTAGTAGAAAACTAGAAAAACTATTCTCAGAAACTACATTAACCTTCCAAAAAATAGTACAGGAAAACATTCCTGTCGAGCTCTGTTTGTATTTGACATCCATGTCTGCTGTCTGAAATTGGCAGCATGCATTAAATGCATTTGGGTAGTCGAGGATGAAAGCTGGTGTGGCAGGCAACCTGGGAAGACTGAACCTGAAAGAACAGGGAGTCCTTCCTCTGGAAAGTTTACAAACAGCGTAGATATAAACAAGTTAGCTGGGGAACTTTACAGCAAGGGAAATATTATAAGTCAAGCCATGGCCTGATTTACATACCAAAACTTCCACGGATTTCATGAGCAGGGTCTGGCTTTTCACACGGCGTGTCAAGGGTTGTAGAATCACGGAATCATTGTGTCTGATTCAAGCAGTTCAATTGCTGGCAGAAAGAAATGTACTCGTGGAATTTAGCTCTGTTTTCTGATCGTGGCTTCACCACAAACAGATGACAATTCCCAAGCATTTGTTTGCCATTTGGGATGAAAAGAAAAAGCTTGAACTGAATGTAGTGAAGGGAAGCCAATAAAAGATTGACAGCAAGTCTCAAAGTACTGCTTAAGTCCTGGTAAAGATCTGCTTAGGCAGGCTGGTAAAAGTAACTGGTGTCAGGATCAGATGCTTTCAGCACCAGCATTGCCCGGAGGGGCTTCAGCTGATACCATCTAAGGCATTATGAGGGATGATAAAGCTGTTCAAGATGGAACGTTTAGCCTGCTCTCTACCATGCTATCCATTCCTATTGAAAAATGATCCAATGTGGCCCAAAGTTTAGTGCTGTTGAAATGTGGGAAATGGCTGTTAGTGACCTCGGTGGAAGGGGAAAAAAATCTCTTCATTGAAGGAAAGTGTAGAAAGATTTTTTTCCCCTTGTGAGCATCCACAAATTGAAATCTTGAGGTACCTGTGAAGTAGCAGTGATTAACCAGACTCTGGAAGACAATAATGACCATCACCCCTCACCAGCCCAAGCACACGTAGCTCACAGTTTGGGACCAAGGCATTATTTTACCACTGAAGTGTGGCAGACTCTTGCCTCTCTGTGAAGCTTGAGTTGTCACCTGTGTAATGCCTACATATTTCTGACCCATTTTTCTCTACTACCCTGGGACCTGAGGCATTTGGGCTTTACTGTACAGGAAGGTACCAGCTTTGACAGCCAGATCAAACTTCTCCAAAATTTGGGCTTGATTGCACAATCCTCCCTAGCTGCAATGGAACATGAATTTGCGGCTTAGGTTTCCAAATGACATACATGGGGAGAAATAGCACAGGAAACATCTGAAATGGTAGATATGCTCTGAAAGTGACTCTGTAAAAATGGTATCATGGCCCAAACTCGTGGTAGGACTTTCTGATCTACTGCTCCCTTCGAAATTCAAAGGACAATTTCTTTTTTTAACTACTGATGCAGCAAACCATCACCATGGGGTCTGAAACTCCAGCCGGGTTCAATCTCTCTCTTACGTCATCACCAGCAATAAAGATTCCACAGCTGGAGCTTTGCTGACAGTTGATAATGATGCATGAGGCACTATGAAATCCACATTGCCATCCAATAGCTGTGTTGGTTTTACAGAGCTAGCGGAGGTAGAACTGTGCTCTTGTCAGCGGGGTGAACAAATATGACTCAGAGATGCTTGGAAAGCTGTTTTGTTGAAGCAATAATTTTTGTGTCTTTGCTGACCAGAAAATGCCACTACCTTCAGACTTTAAAATGCCATCTGTTGAGACTTTGCAATGCACTTGCAGAGGATGGTGTGACTTAAAAGGCACTGATGTAACTAAATAATACTGCAGAACTGAAGCTGTGAAAAGTATGCACTTTCAAAGGGACAGGCTTGCTTTTGGAACCCTTTTTTGCAGAGAGAGAAAGACCACAGTCGAATTCCACTAAGATTGTTCCCAAGCAGTTTATGTATAAGATTAAGGCAGGTGGAAAACCATCAAGTGAGCTTACCCTGCCACGGAGCCAGTGCAATCAATGTGTGGGGCTTGTGCCCCTTTTACAGCACCATGCTTGCTCATCCAGGCAAAACGCATTGACATCAATAAATTAAATCCACTTGGTTGTGGAAACAATGGTTAATGCTTTGACTGGCTTACACTAAATGCTAGAGGCCTGAGGCTCCCATTTAATATCAACCTCCTTTGTGCTTTTCTGGCAGATCCCACTCTATGGACCCAGGACCACGTGCGCCAGTGGCTGGAGTGGGCCATAAAAGAGTATGGATTAATGGAGATTGACACCACCTTCTTCCAGAATATGGATGGCAAAGAGCTCTGCAAAATGAACAAGGACGACTTCCTCCGAACCACCTCCCTCTACAACACAGAAGTTCTGTTGTCTCACCTCAGTTACCTCAGGGAAAGTAAGTACTGCCCTGACTCATCTTAGCCCTGCTGTGACATGCTGATAAAGCTACACATGAGTATTGAAGTTCTAATGCTCTTCTTGCAGACAAATAGCTGCAAGGATAAGGGAAAAAAGAGTAGAGAAAGTCGAGCAGCAAAAGCAAACAAGGAAGAGAGGAATAAAAGTTGGGTTGGAAAGCTAATGATAACCCAGATGGAGTTAGTGCAGATAAAGGATATCAGGGAGGTGAAGAACTGAGCAGAACTCTGAAGATTAGATAATCTTACAGATAACAAAAACATCTGTGACTATATGATAAAAACACAGCAATTTTCTGAGGAGATTAAAGCAAACATGAACTGATGTATCACCAGCAAACTGTTCTGTAACTTGCATGGTTTCTGAAAGTCTCCTCTTCACCTACAGAGTGGAAACATTCCCTTTCTTCACAAAGGTGTGCTGAAGATAACTGTGTTATGATGAGACCAGAGAACAGGAGCTCATGCAGTTTTCATAGTGTATAGCTATTTGAGGACTAAAAAATCAGAGGAAAGTGACATAAAGCACGGTGGGAGGGCAGGCAGAGAAAATAAAAGTCGGGTTTTTTCCACTGGGAAATCAAATTGTGATGTAAAGGCAGCTGAAGATCTCTCCATCTGGCCATTTAAATAAAGCTCCAAGACAACATTTATTTAGGGTGTTTTCTTCAAGCTATTCATCACTGGTCTCTCCCTGCCTCTGCTAAAATCAGTGGGAGTTTTACAGATTACAGTGGGACAGGAGTCAGATCACAGACGGGTGCCTCTGTAAGCCCCACCTTTATTTTGTTTGAGAAGCTGAGCCAACAAAATGATTCACTACAAATAAGCAAATTGTTGGATCTGAGACGTTTTTGTCCCTTGTGACTTAACAATAAAAAAATTTCCCATCCAGATTTCATCCCATTTCATCAGCAAAGAGCTGCTAGTTCATGGAACGCTTCAAGATTACTGCAGAGGCAAATAGCTTTCTAACTAAGGTTTGCCTTCAAAATTACACGTTCTAATGGGAAATCTTAAGGCTGCTTTGTGAAGCCAGTGTTGCTCTGAACAAACCTGCTGACTTTGGCTGGGCAAAGCAGACACTGCGGAACCGGAAATGATTGTAAATTCCCACAAGATAAATACTCAAGTGAGACCCTTGCTTTTGAACTGTCTGTTTGATAAGACTTGAGAATTCATAGAAAGAGATAAAGTAAGGTTTGTACGGTTTTTGAAGCAAAGAGAGATGTGGAATTTGAAAAGGCTGGCAAAATAATTGAATTATTTGGTTGCTTTTGCTCCAGAGAGCATCTTCAGCAACAGCCATCACCTGGGCTGTTGGTGACATTGGTATTAGAGGAATAGCGTCCTTGTTCTCATGGCATAAGTCTGAAGACCTGGATTGAATTGCTGCCTTCACCATTTGCTGCCTTCCCTCTGTTTCAGAGCAAATTCCTGACTGAACCTAACTTTAGATACCTGAAGTACCTAAATTAGAAGCCTGGTCACGTTGGTCTCCAAAACAGCAGTGCACTCTGAAATCCAGGCTGGCAGAGCCCTAATTCACGCATCACATTTAAGGCCTGAAGCTGAACCTCTGCCTGAGTTTCTCTGCACTTCCATTCTGTTTTTCCTAGAGCAGAGCTAACTTCCTCCTCAGCCTTCTTCATGTCCTGTCTATTGATATGGCAAATCTGCAGAATGGGGACTGTGTTTCTTATTTCTCAAGACCCAGCACGATGGAGTCCTATCACAGAGCATGTAACTGCTGCTGTAATACATCTGAATAATAATCATAAAAGCATAATGTTCTGCTAAGGGAATGTCTATAATGACTTCCATGCTATTAAGCTAGTGTAAAACCCAAGGAACTTTGCTGGATTCAGACAAATTAGTTACTTCATTTTTACCAGGATGCATACAAGAGCAGAATTCAATCCCAGTCCATCCCTAGCTTTTATGATTATAGATTTCTTGCTGTTCAGCCCCTTGGGCTGTTCTAAGACGTCACACAAAAGCTGTCCTTATTAAAGCAAGCTCCTGTCTGAGTGGAAGTCAGGCAGTCTCTGCAGAGCATTCCTTTCCATGCAGCTGTTGCTAGTGCTGCCTAATGACAGTCTGGTTTCTGGATTGCTGGTTAACTCCCTCACGGAGTAACGCCTCCGAAAGGAGCTTATTGTTTTTCCAGACTGATTTCCAGCGGATGTTTAGCGCCGAGCCTCTGAGCTCAGTGCCATGGGGAGATGGGCTTTTTTCTTGTATTTTCTCCTCTTGTAAGGCTGTTTGTTCCAGAGACGTCCAGCTAAGTGACTGCGGAGGGTGGAGAAGGTGTGATGGCAACAAAACGCAGGAGAACTTGGGGAAACTGGGGGTCTATGGGCTGCACTGCAGCACAGTCTCTTTTTGAAAGGCATTTGTACCTGTCAGGAACTTAAGCTGTATTTGTGATGACTGGAGAACCCCCAGCTTTGGTGTTTGTTTTCCAAAAACAAAACTGATCCAAATTTTCTGAGCCTGTTCACTTCTCAGAGACCCACTGAAAATGAGCCTCCTCATTTTCAGCGTTTTACTCTGTAGGTCAGGGTAAAAGCGTGATGAAGTGAGTCATCTTGGATTGAGAAAATTCACTGGTAACATCTGCGAGACCTCAACAAAAGCTTCATCTCAGTTCTGGAGATGGAAGGTTCAGGTGAGCTGTTTCATAGAGATGAGAACTAAGCTCACATCACAGCACCTTCAGCTTTCAGACAAAATTTCAGTCTGAACCAGAGCTCTACAGTTGTTTCCTGTTTCCATAGCCTATTAAAGCAGAAATTCAGACATTTCTGACCCTTCAGAAATTTCAGACCCACAGAACCAGGTTCTGCAACCCTCTATCCTTCACCATGTTCAAAACAGCCCTTCCTATTTTTCCCAGAAATACTGTCTTGCCCCCAGAGCAATCCTATTGCTCTAAGTGTTTCTTCAGGTTTCCTCTCTGGGTTGTGAAGCCATGTTTTGGCCTTTTCTTCTTGCTCTTCTCTCTGTACCTTCAGACTGCAGACTGACTGACTGCTGTGTTGGTATCATTTTAAAACAAAGCCAGCCTGCTGAAGCTTCTCCAGCCACGCAGCGGGCAGTGGGAAGGGAGATTAGAAAGTTTGCATGCTATGCTTGGGATGAACATCAAAAGAAACCGGAACTGTCACCTCCTGTCCTTTTCCTCTCTACTTATGGGGGGGTCACTTTGTGTGGTGTGTACAAACAAAAAGAGCGTGAAGGGGAAAGAATGAGACTGCAGCTGGGAGCAGAAGCAGAAAACTGCTTTGTGGTTTTGATTCATGTCTCAATGCCAAACAAAACTATACAGCTAAATGCAGCAGACCCCTGATTCTACCAGGAGATGAGGAGGGAAGCCCACACGGCCTTCAGAAGGTCAGGATAAAAAAACACTTCCCATTTAAGTAGATTTCAGGAATGTGAAACCAAGATATTCCTGAATCTTAGAAGACGAGCTGCCTTCTGAAAAGGCTTTATGGAGAAAGAACGCCGCTTCCCTGCTTCTCACTCCTTTTCCATCTCACTATTTAATTAATACAGGAGAAATAAAAGAAAGGATAACTATATGATAACATCTGATACTAATTACAGGAGAATAGCACTGCATTTAAAGCAGAGTTTGCAGAAAGGACGGGTTTTATCCACGCTGTCACTGACCCACTGAGGGGTAGAGGGAGTAATAGCAAAATGAAAACTCATCTCAGCCAAAGTTTTGCCCAAAAATGAGTAAGGGAGGGAGCAGCCTGGCCTCTGTCTGTCTGTCTGCTTCTCTCTGCCTTGATCTGTGTCTCTGGCTTTCTCCCTTTTCCTCCTTCATTGAAACCCCTTAATAGGAAACACATTTCCTTTTCTGTGGTGTTCCCACCAGAAACCTCAGACTGTCGGGCAAAGGTGAGAACTTTTAGCAATTAAACTGGGGGAGGTGCCGTCCCTTTCCAGTGGCCTGGGCTGCATTTTTTAGCATAAAGTAGCTGTAGGTTGATCCTACAAGCTTGTTCAGCGCTATTCATCACCCCACCCCCACCTCAGTACAAGCAGGCATTTGCAGCCTATTTAGTCATAGAAAGCTGTTTCTGAATTCCCCAGCACTTCCCTGTCTGGCTGGGGCAAGCCAGGCTGGGTGTTGCATTTAAGATCTCTTTCAAATAACCTAAAAAGAAGAGAGTGGTGGACAGGAGCCTCCCCACAGAAAGAGCATCTGATGAAAACGTGACAAAGCTGCGGACAGAGCTGCTGCAATTCCTCCAGCAGTTGCCAAACAGCAGTTAACCTCTAAATATTTACATCAACCACTTTAGCTATCTGTAACCTTCACATTCAAGGTACCCTAGGGATCCTTCTGAACTCTTTTCCTGTTGGTTTACCCTGTTATACATCCCAGCCTTTCAAAACATCCCCTGACTTGAAGCATTTGGTAGCATCCTTCCACCACTCTTAATGAGTAGGCTTTGTTCTCCCAGTTAGTACAGCCCTGCTTCCCAATGCCTTCTCCCCCTGAGTACTTGCTCTCCTGTGCTTGTCTTTGGATATGTTTGCTTTTGGGCAAGAGAAGGAATCCATAGGAACACAGGACTAATAAGGTCCAACACCTGCAATGGCTGTTACTTCTGGCAGCGATCTGCCTAATCCCCCTCTCTCCAAGGAAAGTGAGACACACTGTGAATGCTGTTGAGGGGCAAGTGAGGTCAATGTTATTTGGGATCATGTGGATTAGAGGAATTGGGGGCTGCGTGGCTTAGTCGCGAGATCCCAATCACGTAGTATTGGTGTACCTGCAAAAGAGGTATTCTCAGTCCTGCAAAAGAATCTGGGGCAGCATAACATATGCAGAAATCTATAGTTTCCTGTGCACTGCCTAGGAGCAGGAGCATGAAGAACCCCAGCTGGGACTTACACAGGTTGTGTGGATGAGAAGAGCAGAGCACGTTTCTAGGAGTGCTTCTCACCCTCACACCCACTGCAGGACTGCTGCCCTGCGCCAGCATCGCTCCGTGCCATGCAGGGCTCTTGCTAAGAGTGTCACTGCCTGATGCAGTGGAAACATTCTCAAAGAGCTGTAGGAAAAGTGAGCCTAGAAGATTCTGCAGAGTAAACACATATAATGAGACAACCATGAAATGCCCATTACACGCTGGCTTCCAAGAACTCGCAGGGCCTCTTCCTCCACTTCCAGAGGAGTTTGCAGGAGAATCAAAATGTAACGTTTAGAAAGGAATATTTGCACCACAGACAGAGCAAAACGTAAAACCTTCCAATGAGTTCATCTCTGTGCTGCTCTTGGATATTTTTGTTTTGGATTGGACTCGATGGAAAGGTCACTTTGAACCAAGAAAGCTCCCCTACAGAAATCATGGCAAACGCTGGAATACCAATCAGATTGTGCAGCTGTCAGCCCAAAACCAAGCATGTGACACTCTAAAAATGTTCAGATCCTGACAGTGCAATTCATCTCACTTCTTCTGCATGTTCCTCAAACAGGAATTTTCCCTATCACAGCTAGAAAAGAGGAAAGCTTCTTCCTTACCCTGTAATACAATCTGTGCCGCAGTCCTTTCTAGAATCTCTGCTGTGCTACATGTAGCACCTGCATAAATGCACTGCACAACCTCCTGTTGTATCAGTTTTCAGCAGAGGACCTCGAAGTGCTTTGTGTAGGAGGCAAACTGCTTTGCCCTGATTCCGGAGTGGAGAAACAGTAGCACTTGTGACACACAGAGCCTTATTTTGAAAGAACTTTGTATCTCTCACAGAAATTGTGTCTAATTGCCTGAAAACATTGGCCTTTAAAGCCCAGTGACAGTGTTTTCTACCAGCCTGAACGGCTCTCCCACTGCCAGAGCACATTCCAACTGCAATAACTCCTTCTCTTTTCACTACAGGTAGCTCACTGCTGGTCTACAATACTCCATCCCACGCAGAAGCTTCCTCACGTCTTGCCACCAAAGAAGGTCAGTCTTTTGCATATAAATTCCCTGGCTTCCTGTGCTCATGGAATGGTTTTGATTGGATTAAAAGTAGGCCTTTTTTTCACAATGTACTTGGCGTGAAAACATGGTCATCTGTGCCTACACTATCTGTTTAAATTGGAATAATTCACAGTTTGGAAGCTCCACCCATGCTGAAAGTCTCATCTCTGCTTCTCTGGCCGACAAAGTGGCGTAAGATTCCTATCTGTCATTTTCACACTTGGGTATTACTGAGTTGATGAGCTGATGGTGTGTTTTCTGCTCTTGACGTGAAACAGTTTAAAATCTCAGATACACAGCAAAGATTAATGCAGTATTTCTCTCTGAGTAAGTTTGTAGTTGAAGGCATCAGATCTTAGAATCGTAGTCATAGAATGGCCTGGATTGGAAAGGACCATAATGACCATCTAGTTCCCTGCTATGTGCAGGGAAATCTCACAATAAATTCCATTACTGAATAAAGGCAACTCAGGTGCTCCAAAGCCACTTGTGAAAACCATGCAGATTAAAAGGTAATGACATACTTTGGGCCCTGTGCAGCTTCTGAGCCACTGAAATATCCTTCAGGCAGTTTTCCTGGGTTTCCTTTTGCAGGTACAGCCCTATTCCTTTTTCTCACTTTTAAGGAAAGCCTGGTTTCTCAGGGACAATGCCATTATGTCTGTTGGTGTGATGAGTACAACACACACCCTTATCTAGATGAGGCGGTCAGTCACAGTCAGACAGCTGACTTGCTGAAGGCCAAGTAGGGCATCAGAGCCCCAAAGTCTGGTTCTGTGCTCAGTAACAGGCCGTGTTGGGCTGCTTGCCTCAAGTCTGGTCTTGCTTCCATGTAACATTAAGTGCAGGAATGTTGTCTTTGTTCACTTACCAGTGATCAGTGCGTCCATTTGAAAAAAACTTCAGTGGAAAGTGTGAAATTTCACATCTGCCATATGAGAAACCCACCCAGAAGCCGTGTGCTCTCATTCTGAGACAGAGATTTCCTCACCCAGAGTATGAACATCTCTGTGCTTTTCAGGAGAACATGGTTTCGTTGACAAACCACAAGTTTGTATCTCAGAGCAGAGGGAAAAGGCAGAGAGCCTTTTATGTAAGCAGCTGGAGAGAGAGACAAAAACCCCATTTCACTGCGAGGCTACAGCAAACTGACATCATACTTTTAACAAGCTTCTGCACGGTGTGTCTGGCTGCTCCACCAGCTAGCACTGCTCTCACAGCCAGCACTTCTGTCTCGTACCACGCTGCATTCCATTCCAACATTTGTCTTGAACCCCAAGCACAATATCAGTGCTGCTTTTTGCAGCAGCCTCTTTTGTCCAGCACATAACCATCCTCTGAGCTTTCTGCTCCCTGGCATGCTGCTCTCTCTTTATGAGACAGGCATCAGTTGATAAAAGGTGGTACAGCACGAAGGTAAAGGCATTCAGGCCCTTCTGTGCTCTGACCCTAACAGTCATCCATTGAAAAATAATACAAGCCTGTCTAGCTCCTATCTGAATAAAGCAGACACACGTGCATGTACTCCCCACAGCTTCCCCCATGAAACATACATGCACATCCAAGGCTGTTCTTTCTGTCTCAGGCCAGGTGATTGATAAACACAAAGGGAAGAAAGCAGTGATTTTCTTATTAAAGAGCAGTGCTCCATGTAAAATTATCCTCCTCTGAATGTTTTGTACCCTTTATCTTTCTAAGCTGGGTCTAGAATAGCTTGGGCAGAAAGAAATTAGAGGGGAAAAACGCTCCTTCCCCTCCCTCCGTTTTTACAGCCCTCAAGTGTGTTTCTTTAGTGCAGCTGACAGAACTTTGCATTTGATTTCTGTCAGCCAGGCATTTGTACTTTACATGGTACTTTCATCATATGTCAATAAAGGACTAAACACACCCATGGGATACTCAAATAAAAATCAGGAACTAGCCTAGAAATGCTGAAATCCCATCTTTTTTTTTCCATTTCTTCCTAGAGCACATACATTTCCTTCACATTTGTTTGATATTTGAATACTGTTCTAGGAGAAACCAACTCATTTCAATTTAACCAATCAGTGTAACTGATTCGTGCTCCAAATATAATCAGTGAGATAAGATGACAGGATAAGAGATGTGAACATGACAGGCTGACAGATAAGGAATTGGGAGAGCAGAGCCAAGTGTCTTGTCCAATCTCCCAGAGGAAACTTATGATGGACATAAAACTGGACAAGGAATTCCTCAGCCTCTGTTGAGTCCATCAGACAAGAAGACTTTCTTTGCTTCCTTTTAAGGCTTTTTAATGGGTTGTGTTGAAGATGGTGGTGGAAAGGAACTTCAAGTTCAAAATGACAGTTTTTTCATAAGTGCTTTGTTCTTGCTTTACCTTGTTTTATTTGTTTTTAATTTTACGTTAATGAATCTACTAACTCTGCCAATTTTTCTTCTCTCTACACCTATGCATGAAAACAGACAAACAAATTTTTCTAACCACTCTCCCCTGAGGATTCAAATGCGGAGCAGGAGGAGGTGATGGAATTGTAAAATGCCTGTCAGGGACAGGAAGAAAATACTGTTTTCTTCACCCCTCTTGTAATTTTTCTTGCACTAAGAGCACACAGTTAAAGCATGTAACCTGCTTGTGCAAATTCCAGGGAGAAATGCATGCTCTTTGCACCTGCCTGTATGCTCTATGCAACATGTGCCATCCACACAGTGAGAAAACCAACCTGCATGGCAAAAAAGTAGGGCTGCAGCACAGACAGGTGCAGATGTTCCATCTGCTGGGGTGGAAGCTGCATATGGCTCTGCTCTTCCCCAGCCTGCTGTGGACAAGGCAGAGCATCCCTGTGTCATAGAGGAGCACAGGACACCACTTGAGCTGGGACCCGCCAGGCAGCACTGCTCTCACAGCTCTGGGTTCCATGCTGCAGCTCTGCAGACACCACTGCTCTGACACATTGCAGCTGCAGGCTTTGCTCCCTTTTTGCTTTCAGCCTTCTGCCCACCTCTCTTCTGCAATGCCAGTTCTGTATATGTGTCAGCAGGACCCGTGGCACTGCTTTCTAAGGGTTAAACTGCTTTCATGGCAGAAACAGACGCTGTAAATTTGGACAGCTTTTGTGCAAAGCATGTTCCTTTTGTTCTCAGATCACGTAGGTAGAACCGTGGTTGTGTTCAAAGAAGTCTTGTTGTTGCCCGAGCTCCTCAGTCTCATAAACACTCAGAGAATGGTATTTAGCGTCATTGGTACAAATTGTCTTCAGCTGCCTTTGAGCAAGAAATTGCTCTAATGAAAATCACCAGTATTTTTTGGCGAGAGAACAATTTTTTGGAAAATGAAACGAGGTTGCTCTCATTGCTGAATGGAAAGATTTGTGTCCCTCTCCAAGCACTCTGCTAGAGAGATGGCCTGCTTCATTTTCCATTACTGTTTGGAGTAGTGACTGACCTACTGTAGGTACTGGAGACACTGGAGAAGAATCTGAGACTGCATTATCTGCCTCGGTCCATGGAGATTTTAAATTGCTCACCTTCAGAATGCTGTCATTTAACCAGGTTTCCATAGGGAAATGGGAGGTGCATTTACATACAACAACATTTAGGAGGCCAAAGAGTTGCGTCTTGTATAGTTGTGACTGTTCTGGTCTCAGGCCAGGACATCTTTAAAGCCTCTACTTACTTCTAAGCATGTTGGGGTCTGCAGAACTGACATGCTTAATACTCAGGCCAAAGTGCTGTGGAAGGTTTGAACCAGGTGCCAATCTCTTAGCAGGAGCGCTGGCGGATTCCAGAGAGCTAGAACCATTATGTGTCAATGTCAAAATTACATTCATGACAAGTTATAGGGGCAGTTCCGTGTGGGTGTTTGCTTCCAGCTTACAGGTTAGGAAGGGTCTCATTGAAGGCTGGGCTCAGCACAGGTCCTCACCCCTGCTCAGCCTATGGCAGTGCAGTCAGCTGGAAGATCAGGACGAGCACAAAGCCTCATAACTCCAATCTCGACTCAGGCAATTGTCTGCCTGTGCAGAAGGGTACAGGAAAAGCTGATGCACTACTTTGAATTTCAGAGGCAGATTTGTACATGAATAGATGAATGTAGGAGACAAATGTTAAGGAGTTAGTCTGTGGCTGTTACATGCTTGTGTTTGCGTTATGAAAGTGCTTGTGGGACCACTGGACATTTCTGTTTGGACATAAGTTGTACTTGCGTACATGTTTTGTTTAGCTGTTGGCAGATTATAAAAGATAATCAAACCAGTGAGCTCTGAACACACAGCGTGAGTTTGGGCCCACGTTCACTATGAGCTCCTAAGGAAAAGTCTCCTGATTTTGGAGCGTTTGTAACATCTCCCTTGTGCAAATTCCTCAGTACTTCAAAAGTGAGTCCAAGCTGCAGCTTCACAGCAGCCTTCTCTTTCCCAGTCCTCTCTTTCCCAGCAGTTTCCTTTATACTGGTAGAAACATTAAAACTTCACCACTCCCCTTCCAAATTTTGGGTAACAGGTTCAGCAGTTTTGGGGACAGGATTGAGAGGGGCAAGCAGCACAATTAGCCTGCTTGCACAAGCACGGGTCCCTCAGGAAAAGAGCCTGAAACTCCCGCATGAAATTCTTCTCTCAGAAAGGCCATTTTTCAGGTCTAAAAGTTTGCCATGTGAAAAATCCTGACCACTTTTAGTAAACTCTTCTCCAAGTGTGTCAGCAAGGCCCCCTGGTCACAGCAAAGGTTACAAACCCTGTGGAGTCATTTGTGTCAGAGAAAGCAGTTGCAGCTCCGTGCCCTCTCAGCTGTCTGTGTGTGCATTTGTTGGTGACAGCAGCACCTCACCCATTTCTAGCTCATGGCAGAAGAAGGGGAGGCTTTCTGGTGCTTCTTTTAATGTGACTGTGTGGCCGAAGCAGGGATTTATGATTTCAGGAGAGACAGTAGCTAGCGCTCTTGGACTTTTTCTTTTTTCTTACTTTTTTTTTAATTGTTTTCCTTTGAAATTCCAGAGTTAGTGTTTTGTCTGCTTTCTCCCTGACCCTCTTCGGAGGCAGGCGTGTGTTTTTTCACCAGAAAAACTGGAAACAAAGAATCGTTGTCTTTAAGCTGTAGCAGGCAGGAAACCCAACTCACAAGGGATCGCCCTGAGCCAGCGCTGTCCCAGAGTAGACTCCAGTTCTCTGAATTCAACCTGACAGCTTGTCTGGAGCACTTTCTAAGTAACCATTATCCTTCCTTTTCTCCCAGCAAAAGAGCTATTATTTTTTTGCCTAGGGTGCACTGCAAGCACTGTTTTTGCACATGTGTGTGGGGGTTACATGTTTGCTGGGGTGCAGTCCCTCCCACCGAAAGCTCTTGGAAGCACTTGGGTTGTTTCCTAAGACAAGAGTAAATGTATTTCCTGGTACTGGATTAAATGCTGTAAATGTGCATTTACTGTAGAAACGCTTGCTACAAAGCTTGTGCATGTCTGCTTCCCTTCCCTTCCCTTCCCTTCCCTTCCCTTCCCTTCCCTTCCCTTCCCTTCCCTTCCCTTCCCTTCCCTTCCCTTCCCTTCCCTTCCCTTCCCTTCCCTTCCCTTCCCTTCCCTTCCCTTCCCTTCCCTTCCCTTCCCTTCCCTTCCCTTCCCTTCCCTTCCCTTCCCTTCCCTTCCCTTCCCTTCCCTTCCCTTCCCTTCCCTTCCCTTCCCTTCCCTTCCCTTCCCTTCCCTTCCCTTCCCTTCCCTTCCCTTCCCTTCCCTTCCCTTTTCTCCTATGTGTGTATTGCTGTGTCGAGCTTTTTTCCCTGTGAATGCATGTTTCTTCTTTACTTCTCCATTTGTGTTTGTGCATTTTCAATACTTCAAACACATCAACAATTCCCTCCCCCCCCACCCATCAGATTAGTTCTATGCCTGTGCAGAGCAGTTTGCATGGTGATGCACATTAGTCTGTGTGTTTTGCATGAACGTGTGAGTAGACGTGCAAAGGACATCCGCTGCCATGCAATGGTGTGTCTGCGTTACTGCTCTGCACCATGCCTGTCTGCATGTGGATCTTCATCTGCAGCCCCACATGGTTCCATGGTGTGTGTGTGTGACTGAACGTTGGCTGCAAAGTGTCTGCTTTTCAGTGCTGGCTCGGGGAGGGATTCTTAGGATGCAGCCCTCATCATGGGCTGCACACTGGGACTTCTGCTGCCGTTATTAAAAAAAAAAGGCAACAACAACAGAAAAATTCTCACTTCTTCCTCCTTTTCTTTCTAACTTGTCTTCGTAAGCATTGTGCGGGTAACTCAGACATGAATCAGGAAGTTGCACTGCTGCACAGCTCAAGGATGTTTTCCTAGCCATGCTCGCACAACTGGGGGCTGTCGCCTGTGACTCAAAGCAAACAGGGAACGACTCCAAAGTTTGGAGGCCAGAGCCCTCCAGAGTGGGGGAGTAGAGCTGCAGGCTGTGCAGGAGCTCCTTTGGTCACCCTTTGCCCCTCATTTTGTACGTGCATTCTGCCAAGCTCCAGTTCCTGGCTGACGCTGGGAAGCAGCCGGCTTTGGGCAAGGTGCTTGGGTCCAAAGCTAAACCCAGAATGGGAGTTACACTGAGAAAAGCTGATCTCTTTGATCTGTATGTCATTAAAGATAGCAGTGCATAACAGAGCTTTTAGCTGCTTCCAGTGATTCCATTTGTGAATCCTGCTCTTCACATGCATGCTCTGCAGCAGATCTCCGATGTAAATCCAGCTGTCCCTTAGTCCCTTCTCACTTCGTTTGAGGTGACTTCTTGTCAAAAAGACAATGTTGTTGCAAGTCTTGGCTTTGCTCTCTGTGTCAGTTTCTCTGTTTTGCAACAGATTAATAGCGATGCAGAGTTGTTTGATAATAAAAAATGTGTTTATTTGGTTTTCAAATTGTGAAATAATCAGTCTGATAACGGAACTGTACAGAAGTTATTTTGAAATACTTTTGCACTCAGCTAGTTGCTTCCCCTTACTGGAGAGACTTGGAATTACTTAATTCCACATACGATCTCTGTGCTGGTGAATCTTTAGCAGAAGGAGCAAAGTATTCTGCTCTTGAAGTAGAAACAAACGAGCTTTGTGCTCAAAGGCACTGCGATGTCTTACATAATCATGAGAACAGTCATAGTAATGTTGGCTGCGAGTGACACAGTGTGACATGTGGCATACATGCTAACTAATTATTTAAATTAGCAGAAATTGAAAATAATTCAATGCAATTCATACTGTGGGTGAGGTTCCAAGGTCTCCCTCATAGCTCATGCCTGAGTGGGTGCTACAGGGCTAAACGTTGCAGGAAGGCAAGCACTGATGTGCACAAACTGTTTGAATAGGCCACAGGACTCCTCACACTGCTCTGCTTTCTACTTCAGTTCTACCATCTCTGCCACACAGTGCTAAACCTCCTGCAGATGGAGCCTTACACATTTGTCCTGAGAAAAGCTTGGTGTAAGATTGCTGCTGGCATTGTAAGGTTTGGCACCGTGTGTGCTGAGCATTTAGCACTCATACTTTGAGCCTGAGTGGGCCTGGGAAGACCTTTGCTGACTCTCCAACCTTTATGTTTGCTGCCACGATTTAAAACAATCCATCTAATGTTCCTAGGAGGAGCTGAAGGTGTTTCTGGCTTCTTTGCCCCTCTAGAAACACACTGTCTATGTTTCTTCTCTCCAACTGGCTTTAAACACAGCTCCACCTTTTCAGTGCAATCTCCAGGAGGTTAAATGATGGCAGTGTGAGGGCTGGGCGCTCAGCAGCTCGGCAGGACTTGCTTACATGTTTGCTTTGCAGCAGCAGTGGGTTTGTTCCCTTGTGCCTATGGTCCCAGCCACCATGCACCACCTCACCTGGGCAGGAAAAGCAGTGCTGTCCTATGCCTTCCTTTCTCTCTCTCTCTACGAGTTGCCACAAGACCCCAAGTGGCCACTTTGGTTAATCACAAGTCTGGATCCCCAAGGACACCTGGGTCTGCTTTTCCCATTTAGAGATGCTAATTTAAATTCCAGCCACTAAGCCAGGATCTTTCTTCTTAGTGAAGCATAAGGACTCATTGCAGAGAACAGAATGTGTTCTTTACAGAGAATCCCATGGATCCCATAGCCCACTTCAGATTTGCAGCCTTCTTTCCCCTGTTTACTTCACTGAATTTGTAAGGCCAAATTCTGTCTGGAAATACATTGCCCTTGTTTGAGGGTTTGCTTTTTAATACATCATATCTTATCCCTAGTGGCTTGCTCCTAGATTGCATTCAAACTTGAAGGTCTGCTCAGCCTCTGGGACGGTCATCCTTATGGTGTGGAAACCTGCTTTTAAGCCTTGTTTCCTAAGGAAGAGAGCCTATGGCTGCCCATCCCTTCTAGCCCAGAGCTATATATGAGCCTATTATGCCATTTAGGCTAAATATCATCCAGAGGTGTGGGGAACAGGAGCAGCACAGCCTACACACAGGAGATGTGTGAAGGTGGGCTGGTGGTGCAGTGGAGCCTGCCTCATCTTTCCTACTGCAATGCCATGCCTCCTGCATCCACACTGCACAATGTGCAGCTGCTCTCCCCCTCCCTGCCCCTCAGACTCACTCAGGGGATGCCTGGGACACACTCCTCATCTTCTTCCCCAAGCCAAGTCCCTCCAGATAGTCTGGCTAGAAGAAGCTGCAGAGATTAGGATAATTTAGCTCATCTCTTGAATTTTGCTTGACAGCCTGCCTAATGGCCAGGCTTGACCTCCCTAATTTTGACATGTGCTAAGCCCTTTCCCAGCAGACTGCTTCACCACCGCATCATTTCTCAATGGCATCTAATTCCAGTGGAACCAATAGACTTTGAAAGGGGACTTCATAGATGAGGATGAGAACTTCCAAATGGCGTGGAGGGTGGTGAGGAGAGATCTGGGGTGAGAAGTAAACAGATGGAGTTAGGAAAGGACCAATGCTATGTGGTATGTTTCATACAGCGTGATTTCTGGGAAAGAAATTTCATCTGGTAACAGGCAGCTGAAGCCAAGGAAAGTGCATTAATGAATGTAAATAAATAAAATGATATTTAACCTCCTTCGCAGGCACACTGCGAGTGTGAATGTTTGCAAAGCTGTGAGATCCTTAGTTGAAAGGTGCTGTGAAAGTGCAAAGCATTATTAATATCCTTTACCTTGCTCATAATAGAGTATGCATTCATTCTAGGGAATTTCTGGACATAAACCAGACAGCTGCAGAATGACATTTCTTGAAAGCATCTATGATTTATTTTGTGCTCTTTAATTCCATTTTGTATTGAACACACATTTGTCATAGGGCTGTTGCTCCACTGGGTCATTTGAGTCTAAAACAGACAGAGGGACCCGATCCCTTGCTGGGATAAATTTCCCCCTAGCTTCCCTGTACCTATTTGCTGATTTACACCAGAAAAAAACCTCAGTCCAAATCTTTTAATTGAATTTCCATAGCTCGGCAAGATTTGGTGTAAAATCCAAGTGATTTTGATGATAGATAAGGCTCTGCCTGTAACTAACTGTCTGGCTGGAGTTCTGTAGAAGCTCTTCAAGCCACTGGGCGTCAGGTCCTGGGAACGAGATTGTTTTTGCAGAAACTCGAGTCTCTGGATAGGTTCCCTGGCTCTGCCTTTTCCATTTTGCTTTAAACACGTTCTGCTTTAGAGTCTGGGCCTGGAAGCAGGGAGGGCTGATGTGGTTCTTTCACGTTGCACGGATTTTTGTGAAAACAAAACAAAAATAGCTGAGTGGATTTGGAATCTTTATTTTTCTTTTTTTTTTTTTGAGAGGAAGAGTTGGAAAGCTGCAGGAGCTGAGTGAACACGTTGTTTCAATAGCAATGCCTTACAGTTGCTGTTACGTTTAACCCTCCTCACTTTTGGGAAGTTGCAGCCATAACTCAGCTCTGGCCTCGCATCCCAAGAGTGGCTGCCTCTGCCCACACATGACTCCATGATCCAACCTGCATGTGGGAAACTGAGGCAAAGGGACTCAGCCAAGGGACACTAAATCTGGATTAAACCTCGGCTCAGCCAAATGCGTGCTGCTCTTCCAAGCCAACATTTAAGGACTAAAATGTGCACTCAAGGAAACCCATTCAGAGGGATTTGAGTGATAATTTGGACGGGCTTAGCCAACCTTACCTGGAGGACCAAGCCTTGATCCTTTGCAACACAAACAGCCATAACAATGCACACCTGGTCAGCGTGTCTGATTGAGACACTGTCACTTAACATTGACAAATCCTCAGGAGATGCATTCCACATTCTTTCCACAACACTTTAAGCAAAGCATCCTCCTCCTCAGTGACAGAGTTTCTCCATCTGGAGGAGGAGGAGGATGATCATCTATCCAGATGATGGCCTATTTGTTTACTGGAAACATGCTGACGCAAGTGAATCGACCGACCCATCCATGGCCCCTGGTTCCCTTCTCCCTTTTCTGACCCAAAAGAATCAGAGAAAATTGAGAATTTTCCAAACAAATTCTGTTACTTCTCAGAAAGGATAGTTTTCCCAACTTGTACATTATTTTTCTGTTGAAAAATTGCTATCTTTCTTTTAAACAGGCTCATGTTATGTGATGTTTCCATTACAGTTACATAATAGCAAAGCCTTTTGATTGAGCAAACAAAGAAGTACATTAGCATCTCAATCTGGAAATTTCTGAGGTTTTGCCTTTCTCTTTCAACTCAGAACCTCTATGTTTCTTTCAAAATATTTCCCAAAACGTGTCTCTAATAGCTCTAGTTGTAATACTTATGAAAAACATCCCAGGGGAGAAATGAAAGTCAGAGACTGGCTGCAAAGAGGACATGGGAAAAGCCAGTGATTGCTTCAGACCTCATCTCTGCTCTCCTGCTTTCAGCACTGATAGAGCTCCGGGAGCACTCATGACTTTCCAGCAAGGAAAATCATATCAACAGCAGCTTTTTTACAACAGCAACAGCTGCTGAGGGTTGAGCTGGGGCTGAAGGTCCCTGGCAGTGCCCAGCTGGGTGCCAGCTTCCAGCTTTGGGAGCTGGGACAGGGCTGGGGTGCTGCCTCCCTCTTGCAGAGATGTCCTGTCTCACTCTTTGCACCAGGCTGTAACCGTAGCAGTTTGTTTTTCAGTCTGATCTATTTGCAGTAGGGTTTGCGGTTTCTAGTAAAAAGAGGGAGAAAAAAGCAAACAAAAAAAAAAGAAAAGAAAAACAGGCGCATGAAATGAGTTCTCTTCCCCCTGCTTCCCTCTCTTCCCTCCTCCCATTTCTCTCCCTCTCTCCCCCTCCTCTCTCCCGTCCCCTCTCTGTTTTCCTTTTCATGCCAATAACTAGAAGTCTGTAATTTCAAAGCTGCAGCAGTTTTCCCAGCGCCGTGAGGAATGTGTGAGTGCCTGCGCTGTGCCTGCAGGGAGCTGTGCAGCGTGGCATGGCGGGGCATGGGGCAGTGCCAGCTGTGAGCTCAGAAGACGTTCTGAATTTCACCCAGAGTGTGCCATTTATCTTTTTCCTTCTTAAAATAGCTTCTTTGCTGTGTGTCAAGTCCATGGCCTCCCCGGGTTTTCGAGCTGCCATCTGTTTTGTGGTTCATCTCATCCTCCTGTTCTGCTTGTTTCTGTCCTGAGAAAGGAGGCCTTTTTTTAGGAGGACGTAAGATGCACTCTGAACTCCATTACTGTACTTCATGTTCAGAAGGTGCCACATTCGAGCACTGCCCAAACAGCCAGTCCCAAATATTGTATTTACAGCTTGCTGTCTTTGTGTGAAGGCCACAGGAGCACAGGAGGCGCACAGGAGAGGAAAGCCAGTAGTGTGTGCATAATACTGAGTGTTGAGACCAAGGTACAAAGCTAGATTCTTGCAAGTTTTCTGGGAGGAGTTGATTTCAACCCATCTGTGCCTGTTGTCTTTTGTCATTAGATCCCTCCTCCTATGATGCAGTCAGAACAGGATGGGGCAGTAATATGAATTCTGGCCTCACTAAAAGTAAGTTGTCCCAATATGAATCGCAAGTTCTGCAATGGAAGATCAAAATGAGACTGTGGGGAAGATGGTCACAGTGAGCTTGTGTTATGAGCATCAGAACAGTGGAAAACCTGGGAACAGTAAGACAAGAGCCAGAATTCTGTTATGACAAAATTCTGGTGTCATTCTTTCAGGGACTGGTGCAGGCAGCTTGGGCAGGCTCTCAGAGATCCTTGGTACTTTGCAGAAAGCAGTCAAGCATGCAGCCAGGGCCCCTTCTGCATGAGCTGCAACTCAAACCACTGCTTTTGCCTCTTACTGAGTTTGCTACATCCCTGAGTTCACAAAACTCCTTGGGCCATGGGCTGATAACTCATGGGAAATATCAGTTCCCTGTTCCTGTAGACTGCATTCAGGTTAACATAGCAGATGATACCAAGCCACACATTTCCCTGCTCCCACTGCTGGGACATAACCCCACACAGCAGTGCAAGCCGGACACATCTGACTCAACGAGATCCTACAGGGTGCAGATCAAAGTGGCAGAACCCAGCAGTCAGTTCTCACTTCTTTGCTTTGCAGCTTTGTCAACCGTGTGCCTTCTGAACGTGGAGAGTACTCTTGGAGTTACAGTTTTCTGTTAAGAGAAATGATATGAAGAGGAGGAGCAGATTTAATGTCAAATTAATGTATAGAAATGGCTGTGATATTTTCGGCAAAATATTTGATTTGGTAAAACCAACAATTTTTGCCTTAAAAGGTTAATTAAAAAGGAGATTGCTTTTCCAAAATTACCAAAAAAGGTTCCCACATAAAAAAAGTGAAAATTAATACATTTTTAAAAATTCAGGTTTTTTCTTTCATGCACGTGAACGAGAATGGAAGTTAAGCGATAATAAAAGGCAGAAAATGGATGAGGCATCTACATCGTGTTTTCCTTGCCTGCTCTGCATATTTTCATTTTACAGTGACATTTGTAATTTCCAGTGAAACCTCACATTTTTTATAAGCTTAGAAAATGTTTCCTGTCTCAATCACTGTTATTTCCTCTGTATTTTGCTCTTGCCTTGTTCCCTGTTCATTTTTCCTTCTCTGTTCTGGTAAATAATGTCAGATCTTTCCCTGGGTTTACAGGTCCTCCTGTTGCAGGGACACAAAATGTGAACAAGACAACAGAACAGCAACGGCCCCAGCCAGGTAATTGTTGACTGTGCCATCACTGCATTTGCTGAGTAACTGTATTTTGTACTGGACTGGGGAAATAAACGTGCCAAGCAGCAACAACCATGGACACAGGACCAACTTGCAAAGCCCTACAGGGAAGTCTCAGAACAATGAGTCAACTGTGACCCAGCATTGACAGCAACCGTCCCAAACTGTTTCTGTTTTACTGCGTTGTCCTTCCCCATTCAAAAGAAACATCCTTGTTTCATCCGAGTCACATGCAGTGCCCAGCAATTGCATCTGCTTTGAAGCACCATGTATGCAGTGCAGTTAGAAGCGTGCAGCTGTGCCTGCTGCAGCCGTGGAGTGTTTGCTCACTGCCTCCTCACCTCTGTTGCAGTGATGTCCAATGGAAGCATCTCTGAATAGAATCAACAGGGCTTCCCAAGAGTCAAAGGAAACCAAATAAGAAAAGCAAACCCTGCTGGACAGCAAGCAGTAGTGTTTCCTGCTTGTTTCCCAGGGGGCCTTTGAAAAGCTAAATACCACCTTCTCTGCTTTGCACAGCTGCTTTCTATCCTTTTTTTTAGGGGGTTGGTTCTTTTGGCATCAGTTCAATCCACGAGCAAATGCTGTAGATCGAAATCACCAAAACCAGAGAGAAGCAAAGGAGAAGTGTAGACATTAGGGCTGAGGAGGCCCCACAGAAAGGGAAGGAATTCATTCCTAATAAATGCATTGTGGAGTTTTCAAGAAACACTCAGCCTCATTGGAGCCAGTGATAAAACTCCTATTACTCTCATTTGTCTAACATTCTTGTTTGCCTCAGTAAGGAGAGCTGGGTGAGCATTTCATTGATCTCAGAGAGAAGCAAGCTGGTCTGTGAACAAGTGAATTTGAAAATCTTATCTTCCGACCAGTTATTCCTATTAGAAGCAATTTATCTGCTTCTGATCTATTTCTTCTCTGCTCTCCCACACTTGTTTTGCTCATGCAGCTGAATGTTGTAGTTGACACATAAGCGTAGGGTATGGCCAAAAGATTATGAACTTTGAAAGCTGGCAAGTCTGAACCAAGTTAGAACCAAGGTGCCATTCTGGATTCCATGAATAAATGATGGTTGATTGTTAAGAAAGGATTAAGGTCAGGTCTGTCCCACAGCCAAGGAGAAAAGGCGGCACAAGTGAAGAAAATCAAAATGTGAACCGGTTTCTAGAATGGAAAGCAATGAATTGTTTCTTTTAGATGAAACTTTTATTAAGTTAGCTTTTGTTGTCGGCTTTTTTTAGATCCCTATCAAATCCTGGGGCCCACCAGTAGCCGTCTTGCCAATCCTGGTGAGTTCCTCTTTGAATTCTGCACCTCTGCTGTCATTTCCTTGTGATGTTCTGCTGCTGTGTGTGCTGGATGAGTAGGTGTTGTCAGCTTCTGGAGTTGGTTATGAGGGCAACGAATCATAGCAGTTGATGTCTCACAAGTCTGGATGTTCATGAAGTTGGACAGAATTAGTGGGGAGTGATAACTATGGGCACTTTGGATTGATACTGTTTGTTTACTGAAGGAACGCCTGAAGGAAATAGCAAAGGAAACATCCTTATAAGGTTTTTTACCTTTACTGTTAGAGTAACTACACATAATAAAACCAGGAGTCATCTCATCCGAGAAAGAAATAATCTGACATAACTCTGAAGACGTCTTTCCGTAATCAGAGAGGAAACTGTAGGTATCCAGAACAATACCCATGGTAAAGAGCAGGCAATTAAAAGTTGAAACACGCTATGTCAACCATCCAGTGAAAAGTTTTGCAGAACAGTGTGCTCAGAAAGAGACCTGTTTATGAATAGCTCAAAGATTTTAAGGCCAAAGGCGACCATTATGAAATTTAGTCTGACCTCAAACTCATAAACAGAACAAAGGGTTGATTAATTTGTTTGCTGGGAATCGTTTATCCATTCCTACATAAGACTTTCTAAGGCTTGAAGGAGCAGTTCCCAGTAAAGATCGAGATAGTCCTTCTGTTTCCTGCCTTTGTCTTTGCGTTTAAGCAGGAAGCACAATGTCATTTCCCTTCCTCTTTGGCTTGCTTCTTGCAGGGAGTGGGCAGATACAACTGTGGCAGTTCCTCCTCGAGTTGCTGTCGGACAGTTCCAACGCCAGCTGCATCACGTGGGAAGGGACCAACGGGGAATTCAAGATGACAGACCCAGATGAAGTGGCACGGCGCTGGGGAGAACGCAAAAGCAAGCCCAACATGAATTATGACAAGCTGAGCCGAGCCCTTCGATACTACTATGATAAGAACATTATGACCAAAGTGCATGGCAAAAGGTATGCCTACAAATTTGACTTTCACGGCATTGCCCAGGCCCTCCAGCCTCATCCCACTGAATCGCCAATGTACAAGTATCCATCAGATCTCTCCTACATGCCTTCTTACCATGCCCACCAGCAGAAGGTGAACTTTGTACCCCCACACCCTTCTTCCATGCCTGTCACATCATCCAGTTTCTTTGGAGCAGCCTCACCTTATTGGACCTCCCCTGCTGGAAGCATTTATCCAAACCCCAACGTTCCTCGCCATCCCAATGCCCACGTGTCACCGCACTTGGGCAGCTATTACTAGATGCGTTTCTCTTCGAGTGGCCTTAATCAGTCTTGTTGGACATTCCCTTTTTTTTTACATCTGGGATTTTTTTTGTTTCGTTTTGTTTTTCTGCGGACCCTTGACGGATAATTGTGGCCTTTCTGGGACAGAAGTAAAACTGGATATTGGCTATTCCTGGATCAAACCTTCTACTTTTGTAATTCTGCCTCTTGTGTCCTGAACTGAGAGATGGATGCTTCTTTGGGCCAGTACTCTGCATTTTTCTTTGGTTTTTAACGCTTAAATCCTCCATAGGAATTGACTATGAAGATTGTTCATCGTCACCTGGAATGACTATTAGCTTTTTGATGAATTTTTTTAAGAATTCAAAGCTGGTTGACAAGACATAGATCCAACTGTGGGTCTTAGGAAAACATGACTACAATTATTTTCTCGCTTTGGAGAGGGTAAGAATTTGACTACAAAGTCAGGAGGACCTTGGGCTGCAGGGGACTACAACTGGAATCTTAGCTTTAAGGCAGATGAGGATGTTCACCCAACTGGAAATAAAATATATGTATTCATATATATATATATATATATGTTCATGCATATTTTAAGAAGTAAAGGGCATTGAAGGAAATTTCTAGGCTGTGCAACTTCAGTAGACTGTGTATTAACTCCAGAAACACCAGAAACCAGAGCAAAAAAGTAACTTGACGTCATGCACATACGTTCTCTGAAAGCAAAAGTGAAGTGGGACAGATGACAGCAGGTCCTTGAGCTCTGCCAGAGCCTGGGGTCGCCAACCGCTACCGATTCGCGAACGCTGTGCGTTTGTCAGACCGCCACCAAAGGCTCAACCAATCAGAAGGCAAATTACTGTATAAATTATGCAGAGTTATTTTTCCCTATATCTCACAGTTTTAAAAGGAAGATGAACTAAAACGAGTTGACCTCGGTCACAAATGCAGGTTTGTTTTTTGTTTTGTTTTTTTACTGTCAGCTCAGTTGTTTGTGGGTTGTTTTGTTTTTTTTTTAATGTAATTTGTACATCTTTCCAATCTGTACATTTGGGCTGTAGCTTTGTACTTTTCGCTAAAAAAAGAATAAAGAAATAAGACGTGAGTAATGTATCTGTTGGAGATAGCCTAGGTCCTGCAATGGGATTCAGAATGGTCCCCAAACTGGCCAGAAACCTCCCAGATTTCCTGAGTCTGTCTAGGGTAGATGTTTTTCTTTCATTGGCTTGTCGTAGTTGTTTGCAAATTAACTCCATTTAGCTAACATGTTTCTCTTGAAGCTGATTGAAAACATTCATTGCAACTTTAAAGCGACTGCTTCAGTTTTTTGTGATTATTTTTCACCAAAATCTTGAACTTTGGAAAACTTTTCATCCACTTGGCAGAGAAAATTATCAAATGCTTCCCAGCACATCTTTTGGCACGGCGTTCCGTTTCCATTTCAAACACCGGTCGCTTTTCTACCACCTCTAATTTTGCATGTGCTGATTTGATGATCCGCAAACGGTGGTTTGGTGCCATAAACAGAAGGGTAAACCACAAACAGTTCTGTTTCAGAACAGATGTCTATAGGGGGATCAGGCCTACATGTACAGCCTGTTAGCTAACTTGTATTAATTGGCAAACAATTAACAGGATCAGAAATATCTCGTCTAGACAAAACCTCCGGGACTCTGTGGGTGCAAGATTTGGTCCATGTGCGTCCGATTGCAGGATGAGAGCCTGAATCCAGAACATTATAGTCTGCTCATAACTTTAACCAGAAGCACTGATGCCGTTATTTAACAGAAAGGAGGAATAAGGAGCTGATCCGTTCGGGTCTGAGTGCTTTTGGGATGTTTATAAGCAACGTTACCGCAATAATCGCAGATCTTAACGACGAAGAAATTACCCGTGGGAACGGGGCTTTTGCTACTATATATATGCAATGTACTTTTTGGATATTAAAATATATATAATTTTGCAAGTAATCTTGGTGTTTTTTAAAAAATGTATGAAGTGTTACGATGAAATAGCTGTATGAAGAAGATGATGTAAAAAATGTGGCAAAATAAATGGTGGTTTTCTTCTCAAAGGCATCATCTTGTCCCACTCTCTCCCTCCTCTCTCACAGCTGCTGACAGAGCATCAACGTGCATCTAAATTACATCCAGCTAAAAGAAAACCAAGAAATCTCCATAGTAGCAGCGATCACCATCCTTGGCTCTATAAAGTAATATTGACCTCTTGCTCCAGAAAACTGGCGTGTCTGGAGCCAGCATTCATTGGATCTAATCTAGAGACTGAAGCAATCAGAAACACAGGCTCCATCTTTTGTCCGTGTGGAGAGGGGGAGAGAGAGAAATGACAGAACAGGCGAGGCGCGAGTTGCAGTGTGTGGCACGAGGGCAGTGCAGATTGGGAGCAGATCCACGCTGTGCCACAGCAGCTGCATCACAGCCCTGTGCCGAGCGCCGGGACACGCAGCCAGAGCCAGCTGACAGCATCTCAGCTCTTTGCTCCTCAGGGTGCCCAGCAGCCACATACAGTGCAGTGTGTGCTACCAGCCTGCCAGGCTGCTCGCGTTTCTCACCTGTCCCCAGGCCCAGGGAAATGCAGTGCTCTGAAGCGTTGCTGAGGTGGAGCGGGAGGCTGCAAAAACAAGCACTGCCAAGGAATCATCTGACTGTGTCTAAAGGTCAGGCAAAGGCACTTCCTGTATTTTTTCAGACCCACGGTGGTCCTCAGAGATAGCTTGATCTTTCTGCAGATTTGATAAATCCTTGGAAATACATAACTGCACAAGCACACCATTTCCTTCCTCCACACACAGCCCTTTGTTGCTAAGTTTCTGCTACAATGGCTTTCACCAGCTTGATTAGCAGCAGCTCTGAAAAAGAGCCATGTTAAGCGGTTGTTCAGCCACCACAGAGCTGTTCCTTTGTGTATTCAGCCATACTTGCTCAACTGAGTCATAAGAGTGAATGTTTTGTTGCTTATCTCTATTGTTTTTCACTTCAGCTCAATCAGCATTCATCAGTAGAAATATCAAGTGCTTTCTTCTAACACAATGTACCTGCCCAGCTGAAAGCAATGGGAAAACTGAAGACTGAGTTTGCACCAAAAATACCTAAGGGCAGAATGTGGAGGCTATCAGAGTGTAACAGTGTCTTTGCCGGCAGCATTTGGCCAGCAGCATCCTTAGAAAAAAAGAAACAGGCTTCTGCAAACGACCATTGGAGCAGCATCTTTCTGACTGCTCAGCTTGCAGGACCTTAAAGGAGCTCAGCTTGGGATGGAAGGCAATCTGTGGTGCCCACAGCTCGGCTCCTTTTGGTCTCTTCTCATCCCCTGTGACTGATACCAATCTTTGCTGGTATTTGCTCCTATTTAGAATTAGGCAGAGTTCGCTGCCCACTGCAGGCTGCATTCTCATAAAAGAGAGAGATCTTACGAAGAGATCTGGGAGCTCAAAGATCTCACACCAGTGCCAGGCTGACAGTGGTGGGATTCTGCCTGTCAGCATTTTCATAAGATCTGAATAGTTTGCAATGCTCAGGTGGAGAACAAAGGATAAGAAAGGGAGCGCGGTGATCCGTGCGCATCCCCGGCCAGCAGGCTGAGCGCCGTGCTGGAAGCTCGAGGGACGATAGCAGGGAATCTCCCCTCCAGCACCAACAGGGGCAGAATAAACCAGGGATGCGATGGTACCGAAAGCACTTTCTGCTTTTCCCGGGAGGACACGGCCGATGGAATTCAAGTATTTCGGGCTTCGATCAGAAAGTTTACAAAACGGAGGGTTGGAATCGCACGACCATAAGGCAACCGAGACGGCAGAAACTCTGCACGGAACTTCAAAACCCAGAGCCAGGCAGGAAGCACCGCTCCCAGGGAAATCGGAGCTCATCTTCGGCGCTCGAAGCTGCGGAGCTGCAGCGGTGCGGAGCCGCGCTCAGGTCTCGCGCCTCGGGAGCGCGCAGCAGCGCAGCACGAGGCGGAGGGGCCGCGCGAGAGCGGCTCGAGGCCGCCGCTGTGGGGAGGAACCGTTAACGGTCGGCTCCGCCGTGGGAGCGGCCGCGCACGGCCGGCTGCCGTCCGGTGAGAGCCCGCCGAGCGCCCGCTGCCCTCGGGTGCCCCGAGCAGCTGCCGAGTGGGGTGAGCTGGGGCTGAGCCCCGCGGGAGCCACGTCGGGCCGAGTGAGCTCCGCGCGTGGGAGCGGAGGGCGGGCGGGCGGCTTCGGCGGTGTCTGCGCAGCGGAGAAGCGGCGCTGCCCTGGGCGCCCTCACGCGGCACAGCGCATCATCCGCGCCTTGCGGCGGCTCCGCAGTGAAACCGGGAGCGCTCCCGAAGCGGAGAGGCCGCGCGGAGAGGCACAGCCGCAGCTCCGAAGTGCAGCCCCGGGGCCGACCTGCCTGGCTGCTAGTCGTTCTTAGCGGGGAGCAGCCCCCAGATCCCCGCCCCGTCTTCCCTTCGGCACCACCTCTGCGCTCACGGCAGGGAATGAGGTCTACCGACTCTCCTGCGAAGCGGCTGAATATGTCCCGCTCTCAGAGCTCGTGCCCAAATAAGTCACTGCATGCGCTACGCTCTGTGTAGCAAAAAGAGGAACGCTTCCAATGAATTCTTGCTTCGCGCTCTTAAGATCCGCCGCGGCAGCGCGGGGAGGAGCGGCGCTGCGGCCGCCGTCCGTCGCGGAGCAGTGGCGCCCCCAAGCGGCCGCGACGCAGAATGCAGCGGCGGTCCCGCAGCTGTGCGGCGCTGGGAACTGCGGGCCTGGAGCGGGGTGCGTTACGCAGAGCGCGAGGGATTCAATGTTTTCTAGCAGCCCGCGGGTGGAGATGCAATGAGATTTTCCCGTTTCCAGCCTCCCCTCGCTCACCCGGCTCCCTGGAGCAGGGAGGGTTTATGTCTTGCTCGTGCAGCAGTTTGTGCAAGTTGTGAGCTTTGCCAGGCAGATGCTTCCACCACAGGAATGTCAGCTTGGCCTCGGAAAACACATTGTGTGCTCTCACAGCTGTGCAGAGAATGCTTTCGGCTTCCTCTCTGCAGTTGCAGTGTATTGCAGGCTGTATTTGATTCAGGGTAGATGTCAGTGCTGTCACAGCAGCTCCACAGCATCAAGCTGTGGGCGCAGATTCAATGGAGGGTTGGGAACTCACCCCGTTTCCCCCATCCCTGTGCTGGCAGGGCTCATGGGCTGTGGTTTCCCTCTGTTTGTGTGGGGAGCAAGAACTGCACCAGCACTGTGACGGTTCCAGGCACTGCAGGATCAAAGGGGGCAAAGAATGAGAGAGGGAAATAAAAGCTCTTTCCAGCAGAATCCACATGTGTGTAACCACATCAGCTTGCTGCCTGGGGAGAGGAAGGAGGCTGCGACACCTCAGCCACTCTCATTTGCGCTGGGGCTGTGCGCGCTGCTGACTTGTTTATGGGGGAGTAGCTGGGTTTACAAGGCAGCACGCACACACAGGGCTGATGCTGTGAGTTTGTCAGCCGTGCTGCGCCACATCACCGCAGTGAGAATCGGTCTGTGTATCCAAATGGTTTGCCAAGGTTTGTTTTATTGTTGTTATTTAGGAGTTTCTTCTCACCCATCGCTACCAAGGGCTGTGTGCAGACAGCTCATAGCACATGTTTACTGAAAGCAGTTATTTTAATTCACGGCCCTTTCTCCAGCAGCCAGCAGGACGCCTTATTCATTTGCCAGCAGGAGGGTGAATCTATTTCAAAATGATTGAAATATTATGCACAGCTTGAACGAATGTTTAAAATAAATACAGTAGAAGAAACATGTTGTTTGTGAAATGAGAAGATAAATTAAGTTTAGTGCAGACACATTATTCCCAAGCTTTGTTGCTTGGCTAATGCTTTCACAGCTAAGCCCTCTTGGCTTTCATTCAGCAGTAAGTACATGGTCTGATTTCCTCCCCTGAAGAGATGGCTTTGCTCTGTACCAATGAGGCTGATGGCCTCTGCATTGTATTCTGCAGTTGTTTCTGCCACCGGATGGACAGACTGCAGGCTGGGTGGACAAATGGAGGGAGAAGAGAACCATGAGGGTTTAGAAAAGAGTGCTGTGGAGATGTGACAACGAAGCGTTGTCACAGGCAAAGAAACCTGGCTTTTTTCCAGTATCGGGGCAGCAGTTCCCTCCAGAGCCACTTCTGCTCAGCAAGATTAAATTTATTTTCATCCTCTTAACTGAACTTTCTTTTAATGGAAGTAGAGGTGACAGCTCCCAAAATAGATTTCCTATGGAGTCTGTCCTGAACGGCACTGCATGCAGAGTGTCTCCGATAACCTTTTTTCCCTGCCCTGGGCCTTTATCTCTCAAGTGACACGCAGCTCTTTCTAGACATGAAGAGGAAATCCCCCACTGCTCCAGGCTCTGCGCTCCCTGGGTGGCAGCCAGAGGGAGGACGGCTCCTTTCCTGGGTCCTCATTTTGGTTGCCTACAATCCCAATCCATGAGAGCTTCGCTCAGCCACGGCCCTGCCAGCCTGGGGTCTGCCCAGTTCATGCTATGGCCAGTTCCCCTCTGTCGTGTTAAAAAGAAAGAGTGCAACCATCTCCCCTCTGTTAGTGCAGGCAGAAAGGCTAGAAATTGAGGAAGGTGTGACTGTCAGAATAGACTAAACAACAGATTATTATCTTTCAAGTGAGATCAGCTGTCTTCTGTTTGAGTTGTGGTAGCACTTAATGCTTTGTAGACATCTGTAGTAGCAATGCTGAGGCACAGCCTGAAGCAGGGATGGAGCACCTAGTGGGAAGGCAGGGCCAGCACAGGGCAGCTCAGGTGCATGCAATGCACTGAGTGATGGAAGGGCTGCAGCCAGGATCCACCCCTTCCCAGCCCTCATTTAAGGGTTGGCACTGGAAGTGAGGGAGTTTTATTGGGTGTTCCTGTGTACCTCAGGCCTTCCAAAGGTAAAAAGCTTTGCAGCTTCTTTTTGTGCCTGCGTGCCTATAGCTGTTGTATTTAAGCAAGTCCTGGCTTGCAGTATCCTGAGGCTTTGCTACTACATTGTCACTGTTGCACTTTCCATTGCATTACAGTGTTACAACACTGAGTAGCAACTCGGACAGTGAACAAAAGCACAGAGAGCAGCATCCTGACAAACTTGAGGCTCAGAGTTTTGAGATGGCTTCCCAAGGGCAGTGCCTGGAGGTGCATTGTTTGGAGACCCCTTGCAGTGTGGAGGATGCACGCTGCCTCTTGGGTCAGCATTTGAGTGTTTGGTGACTTTTCTCCTCATTTACGTCCAAGCTAACTTTCATGAATGAAAACAGGATTCTTTCCTATCATTTCCTTGCAGAGGTGGATTGGACCTTAATAAAGACTGCATTCTTACTTCACTTGGGCACTGTTGTGTGCCAGGCAGGGCAGAGGGCAGCAGCTGCCTTTGTGTTGAGAGCCACAGGTGCTGCATTGATTGTGACTGTAAAACGTTTTTACTGCTGGCAGTGTTTGCAGGACTGCAGAATCCCCACTCTTAAGGATTTGGGCAGTGTCTGTTAGTGACTCTGAGGATTTATGCTGGCAGTTCCTCCTTGCCATGCAGCCACGTGCAGTAGTTCTGATAGGTGACGAGGACAGAACTTTCTGTGCTGCTCATCCAAAGTGAAAAGGGATTTAACAACGATGTGCAGAAGAAAGACTGAGACGGCTGAGAAGTGGCTTTTAAAGTGCTTTAGTGACATCACTGTTCTTAACATTATTCTTTGTACAGAGTGAGAACCTCACGTCCCATCTTACAGATGGCAAATTGGAAATCCATGCCAGAGTGATTTGTTCTGAACCACCAGAGGGGCCGATGCTCCACTGGGGCTGAACTCCCTTGGCTCCCAGATCTCTATTGCTACACTCAGTCCACTCACAATGCTGTTGTGGTTATTTGACCTCTTGGTTGTGCCTTTCTTTTACAACCCCTTGATCCTGCATTTAAAAAGACACGTCTGTTTTACCAGTGTTTAAAATAGATGGTCTGATTTGCATCACTGAGAAGAGTTCCCAGAAAATCTCTCGCTCTGGTCCGATCACCTGAACTCTCACTAAAAGAACTTTTGGGGGGCATCAGGAGACCAAAAATATCAGATTGTGAGGATATGGATGGAAGTCACCAAAAAGCAATTGAAGGCTTTTGCTGCATTTGAAACCTAAATGCCAAAAATTAAAGCAGGAAAACGTACTCCTAGCTACCAATGAGCAGAACTTGTCTGCTGTAGAAATGCATGTTTTGTTTTGGTGAGGTGAACCATATGAAACTGGATGTGAAGATCATTTCTGGGGGCTCCTGAGCATCACTGCTGTGTGTAATGGCAATGCTGAGGCACAGCCTGAAGCAGGGATGGAGCACCTGGTGGGAAGGCAGGGCCAACACAGGGCAGCTCAGGTGCATGCAATGCACTGAGTGATGGAAGGGATGGAGCCAGGATCCACCCCTTCCCAGCCATCATTTAAGAGTTGGCACTGGAGGTGAGGGGTTTCTGCTGGAGATCCCTGCCTACCTGAGGCCTTCCAAGGGTGAGCAGTTTCTTTCCTTTATTTCTGTGCCCACAGCTGCTGTTCTGAGCACATCCTCACTTGCTGCAGCCCAAGGCTTTGCTACTATGCTGTCATTACTACAGGATCCATTGTATTACAGCATTTCACCGTGCTTTTGTCATAGCTTCAAAGAAAGGCCTGTTGGTGTTTGTGCTGTGGGCTGTTCCAAAGATGCATCTCGTGCTGGGAAGTTCCTCTCTTCTCCCAGAGAATTGCTCTCCCACCAGATGTGCTGCAGTCTGTGTGTTCCTCACCTCCCCACAGTGCTTGCTGTTCCACTGGCCTGTTGCCTTCTGAGATTTCTCAGTATCACAGCTGCTGCCTCCTGGCAGAAGTGGACAGAAGGGTGTCAGGAGGGTGAGACAACTAAGAACAAGCTGCAATGCTCCTTGTCTCTCATGACAGGTGTCTGCTTGTGCTTGTTTTTGCTTTCCACTTCCATTTGGTATTTTCCCTCAAGGAATCAAAAGCTTTCACAGAAGAGAGCCCTTTATGATGTTGAAGTTGCAGCAGGATGGCATAGGCTCTGCCTTCAAAATCCCTTCCTAGACGTGTACCATCCCTTAGTGCTCCATTTCTATTCATATGGCAGCTCAAAATAAGAAGGAATTGTTTCAAAATGTTCAAAAGTGTTCAAGAGGTTTGGAGCCGAAGGGTCTGCATCCACAGGGGGCTTTGGCAATGAGAGACATGCATTTCTGGTGAGGTTTTGACTTTTAAGTCCCTTTGGTCCTCATGGAGAATTTTGGCCTTCTGTCTGTCCTTCTCATGCTCATGTTCTCATAGCTTTGCTCCTTAAGAGTGAAGTTTCTCTAAAGTTTCTCTTTCCAGGCTTTGTAAGACTGATGTGCCTCTGGGAGCTCAAGTGAGTTGGATGCTCCAACTTAGCAGCCTCATAAAATGTCCCACAGATATAAAAATATAAATTCTATGAAATACATAGCGTTGTTAAATAGTGTTCTGTGATCACTGGTATGCTGGTCCTCTCTGATTTGAGGCTTTTGAGAAGATAAGATGCTGCTGTAGAGTTAAAACAAACCTGATATTGGTTTTACTAAGTTATTAATCCTCTCAAGATTGATTTAACTATGCAGAAAGGTGCAGTCTGATAAAGATTTGGAGCTACATTTTTGTGTCACTGGCTTCACTAACTTCTGCCAAGACAAAACCAGGGTTGTCAAAGCCTTTCTTCTCTTTGGCTTTAGCTTCTTTCTCATTGTAGAGGCAGAAGGCACAGTGGGGCATCTCCACTGCCACTGTCTTGCTGAAGTTCTGGAAGTCTACTCTGTATTTCCCTTCTTTGGTCTTGGACACAATGGGAGCGAAGCGATAACCCCAGAGCACCTCTTCTGGGATGTAAGATGTCCTCACTTGGCAGGTAGCACTGGTGGCTTCAACGGTGCCATCTAAAAACACCACCAGTTCAAAATCTTGCTGCAGAATTGTTTCTGCTGCCATGTGGAAGAAAGGGCTGTTCTTGTCTATGATGTGGTAAATAGTCAGTGGGGAAATGAAGAAGAGATTTTCGTTGCCAGCATCAACGATAAACTCTATGTTGACCTGGTCCAGAATGATTGTCTCTCCTTCTGGGGTGATGGTGGTCTTCAAGAGTTTGCCATAGATGTGACTCCCGATGAGAAGGCTCTTCCTGAGGTTTGCCACCCTGATGAGGAGGCAGAGCTTCCCACCACGTTTGCTGATGACAGCATTCCTGCTGAAGGTGATGGTCTTGGCCCTGTTCTTGGACCTTGAAATCTTGGCCAAGATGGCACCGCACATGAAAGAATTGATGATGACCCCCAAGATAGACTGGAAGATGAGCAGGAAAATGGCAGTGACACATTGTTCTGTGACACATCTGAAGCCATAGCCAATAGTGACCTGTGTCTCCAAGGAGAACAGGAAAGCTGAAGTCAGACCGTTGATATTCTCAACACAAGGGGTGTGATTTATGGAAGGATTGAATTCTGGAAGGTCTTTGTGTATGTAGGCCACAACGTACCAGAGGAGACCAAACAGAAACCAGCTGCCTAAGAATGCTGAAATGAAGATAGTCATTTTGTATCTCCATCTCAAATCCAGGACAGTTGTCCATATATCAATCAAAAAGACAAACCTTGACTGCTGTACGTTACCAAACTCAATGTTGCACCTTCCATCTTTAGAAACAAGCCTTGCTTTTCTCCGGCTTCGTTCTGTGATGTGGCTGGCAAAGCGTTTCCGGAGGTAGTTGAACATTCCCTGTGCTGCTGATGTTCTGCAGAGTAAGAAATAATGAACATCATGGGTCTCATTTGTACCTGCAGGCAAGGAGTAAAGACTGCCAAGGTCTCAAGATTCCTGCTTAGGAAAAAGTTGTACCATTTGCATATTTTCCCTCCACTACTGGAGAAAATTTCCAGTAAGTATATGAGAAAATGAGCAGATTTTTGCCTAAGGAGCATTCCAGCAAACAACAACAAAAAAATCATTTTGGCTTGCTTAGTAAACTTGTGAAGTTAAGAATCGGTCAGCTGTTAATGTTGTCCCCTGCTCAGTGGAACAAGCAGAGGAATAGAGAAGCAGCAAAGTTCATTGTGGGCATGCAGTGGGAAAACAAACAGGGAGAAGCTCAGCTTTGAGTGTTTTCTGTCTTCTAGAAGATGAAGCTGGGCTTAAAGAAGTGTGTGTGTGTTCATCAGGTGTGATGTGGAGTGTGCATTTAGGAGGAAATGGGAGAGGGTGCAGAATGTCTAATGAATCCAGATTGATGCAGTGACTTTTAGCATGGTTATAGGTTGGGTTTGAGGTGTGAATTTCAAGCTCTGGAAACACAGAAGCAGGACTTCTAGGAGAGAATAAAATAAAGGGTTATGCAGCTGCTGGAATATAGTTGGGTGTTCACTCATCCCGAAGGTAATGCAAGAGAAAAGGGGTGGATTTTGAAATCCATTCTTAAGGGAAAGTGCAGCTCTGTGCCTCTTAATCTTGTCCTTTCTGGCTGTCCATGTTAGCAAGAGACCCAGGAAGAAGGAGTCACTGATGGGGGAAATAGCACAGATGTGATCAGTGTGGGATCAGCAAACGTGCAGAAGTGTCCCAGTTCTGCAGTCAGTCATTGATGTAGGTGTGGGGTGAGGTTCGTGCACTGCAGAGCTGCAGATGGCCTGCTCTGTTCGTGGGCAGATTTTGACCCCAAACATAGGGATATTCTTAGAGATAATCCACTTTAGAACTGATGACCCCTCAAGCAAAAAATGTCTTCCTTTCTAACAGAAGATGTGTTAGATGAGCTGACCCAGCCTGGGAATGTACCCTGTGTGCCTCTTTAGCCTTTATTAAACAAAATTCTTCTTGTGCAGCTGAACTTCGCTGTGTGCTGTAATTACATTTCTTGGGGGCAAAATGCTTCAGCTTAAAACAACTCAGAAACGTGGTGGGAAAATATCCTCACTGGTGACTCACGCAGAGAATATTCTGAGTTTATTGCATCTCTGAGGACAAAGCATCCTCAGCCATTGACAGGCTGGGATGTTTGCTGTGGGATGTGTGGCGCTTCAGCAGTGCATCTCAGACCAGAAGGTGCTGGGGGCTGTGCAGCTGATTGCTGTTCATTCTGTGCCACTGTATTGGATTGCATCTACTGACATGAGTTAGTGCAAAATTTGCCTTGCTTCAATTTAGCTTTTAAATGGTAGATGCTCTGCTTGTGCCAGTAGTAAAGCTGGTTCCTAATTGCTGGTAAAGGAAGACTGTGCTCCTTCTGAGTGGATACGTGTCTTGTCTCTGCACCATGCAGGAGTGAGCTGCTCTTTAGCAAAGATTTTCTTCTATTTACTCTGAAGCAGAAGCTGCTTAATGTTTTAGGTAGCTAAAATAAATCTCTCCATTAGATAGAGTAGTTACAGAGACCACAGATTTACCTTTTGATGCAGCAACCAGTAGCAAAGGGATAATGTTATTGATAAGCATGAATTACATTTCATAAAGCCAGAAGTAAAATACAAATTTGTTGCTTTGTGTCACAGCCTGTGCTTACACTGAAACCTCTGCTCATAAAAGAGGATGAAGAAATGAAGGTCATTGTGCCATAGCTTTTCACTGTTCTGCACCTTTGCTGCTGAACGTATTGGTGGTGAATGTAGCTGCATAGTTAAACTTTAAGCGAGAACCTGAGGAAGGGAATGGGGTCACCCTCCAAACAATCCTCAAGTCTGCTTTTCTTGACTCCCTTTCCATGTGCTCATGTTAATGCATAGTTTGAGCAAAAAGAAAACATTGCTGCACTCAGAAGCTCTGCAGTATTTAACCTTAATTTCCCTGTGTGCAGGAATGTGTGGCTCCAGCTGCTGTTGGTATTTGTTGTGTTGTGTTTTTTTTCTGCAGCAGTGTGAGCTCTGAGTGTCAGTGCTGGAGCAGAGCAGAATGCCTCCGTGCCACTGCATGCACATCCTGAGCTGCACGTGTGCCTTGGGCAGAGGTGCTCAGAGCCCTGTGGAATGGTGTGAAGGGGAGAAATGGAAGAGGTTCTCTGATCCAGCTGGCTTTTCCTGCTGGGGCTGTCACAGATGTTACCACGATTCTGGTAGACCTGATTCAGCCTTCACTTGAAATCTTTGGATTAATCCAGACATACAAATCAACAGATAATTATCACAGAGATGAGAGGAAGCCAATCAGCACAATCTGGGCTGCAACCTTGGAAACATTCCCAACTTTGCTGCTCCTTTCCTTCCTCTTTAAATCTTCCCTGCTGTCTTCAGACTGCTTTACAAGCCCTGTTTAAGCTACCCCAGATAGATCAAAGTCTGAAGAAAACGCCCTTCTTGAGCCAGGTTGGCAAAGCAATCCTACCCTCAACAAATCTTTCTTGCTCCCACTTACAGCTGGAATGTGTTGATTCTCTTCAGCAAGAGAAGCATTCCCTTCCGTACCAACACTGAGCGTGCTCCAGGGGAGGTTACAGAAAGCAATTTATGTAATACAGCCATTAGTCCTTTCCATTTAAATCACTGAAGGTAACTGACTGGCTGCATTGTAGCTAATATTTAGCAGGGTGTTTCCTGTCAGCCCAAACACACACAGCACTGCAGGCTGTGCTGCGTGAGAAATGCCTTTAGGAGGAGCTGGCAGAGCTCTGCTGTCCCCAGCAGCATTCAGCACAGGAGTGCTGCTCTGCCTGTGTTGAGTGATGGGACAGCAGCACTGCCCTGAGTAGTGATGGCATGTCGAGGTTGGCTGCAGAAACATGCAGCTTCCACTGGGCTGTTCCACTCATATTTCAGAGATCACTGCAATAAGCAGAAACCTTTATATTTCTGTTGTTCACTTCCTGATCTTTCCTAACTAACCTCCATCACCCCCCATACCCAGCATAACTTACAAAAGCACAGGTAGGTAGTTCTGGAGAGATGCACTTCTGCAAGTGTGTAACAGCAGTGGTTAGAGGTCCCGCGTGCTACGTACCAGCTGGGGCTCCTCTGCTCACCAGGGATGCAACTGAATGGTCCTCTTTGCTCCTACTTGCTCTCAGTTGGTTTGCTGTGAGCACTTCTGAATGTGGGGTAATGCCCAGACGCATTAATGGTGCTCTGGGTAAGTCCTCTGTGGAGCACATTAATCCATGGAAATGGCTTTAATCTCAGTCACGTGCGGTGCTGGGGAGCAGTGGGTGTAGGAAGGGGAAGGTGGTTGAGGTTTGATGGGGGTCAGGCAAGACCAACATCTTTTAACACATTTAACTGTTGTTTTGATACTCGTGGCTTCAAATGTATTTCTTCCCTCACGGCAAAGGAGGTACAAACAGAGCTGGCAGAGCCTCATCATTACAGGGGGAAAGCATGAACGCAAAGCAGCCCAGAACTCACAGCTTTTGATAGAAATGCATCTTTGTTAGGGATTCAGATGAAGCTCTAAGGAGCTTAGGTAGAAAAAAGGGGGATACAGAGTTAAAGGATTATTTTTTCAGTCCTGTTCAGCTCTTTTCAAAAATCAGTTCTTTCAGTCCTTTCTGGGTTTTTTTGTTGTTGTTGAACTTCCTCTGAACAAAGTATGTGAAATATCCCACTCTTGATACCTTCTGAAATCCTTTTTTATTAGAAAAGCAAACAGCAGCACTTAGTCTTATTGTGTGTTATTTGCTGGCTTCTTTTCTACTGAGACCTTTGGAGAATACAGCTCATTTGCTTTTCATTCACTGCCATGGCTAGAGCAGGAATCTGCCTGTTGCAGTATCCCAAATCTGTTGTGATATCAGAATTGTAGCAGAATCAAGGACTGCCAAACAGAGCTGACCTTGCAGTGAATCAATTTGAAGTACAGCAAGAGTGTAACCCTGCCTAAGTCTACTTATGTGCCTCATTTGTCTCCTGTCACAGAGGAGGAGCACCCATCACTTCTATTTAAACTGGGTGAATCAGGAGCGTTCCAGCTATCCTTGGTAAAGAGCACAAGGCTGTGCCAAGCCCTCCCTGCTGCTCCCACAGCCTGAAAACGTGTATGAACTGTGTGGGGTGTGCAGACTGTGGGAGCTATTGGTCATGGAAGGGGCTGAGCCACTCCAGGAAGGCTGCTGTAATGCTTTGTCAGCCTGTTATACCGGAGGACTTGGGACCCTCTGCCTTAAAAGTGGGTCTTCATGCTGGGCTCTGTGTGTGCTTGGTGGGGTTTGCTCCCTGATCCGTCCTGCTGAGCACCCCTGGTGCTCCCCACTGCAGTGTGCCATGGGGTCATGCTTCAAATAGGGTTTCCATGATAACAAGCAGCAGCTGCCTGTATTGAAGAGCATTACTTGCACTGTGCCTGCTGTACATTACTTGAAAAGACAGGCTGCAGTTTCCCCTCACAAAGCTGTCTCGAAGGCATCATTCATTCATGAGAACACAGGCAGATAAGTAAAATAATGTGTGCTGCAGCAATGGAGGCTTGAGCAAACTGTGTATTCTTGGAGACTGGGAGTGTTTGGGGTCCTCAAGGGTTGCAAGTAAAGATTTACAGCAGTAAAGCCATTACTGTTATTGTTAGCCATTAATATTATAGCAGTTAGCACTGCATGCAAAATTAATTCATTACTGCAGTTACTGAGGGAAAGAGCCTGAAGTGCTCAGCTTAGGTGAGAGCACACAGTGTGGCTCTCGTGTACAAACCCCATTAAGGCTTTGGGGAATATACAGCAGTGGGATTTCCTCCTGCCCAGGGAGGGCAGCCCTGGCTTGCAGATGTTCCCTCTCTATCACATGGAGATTGGCAAACATCTGTCAGACAAAAATATTTGCCAGTGCTCTCCAGCAGTGATGGCTTCACTGGGACCAAAGGAAACTTTGTTATTTGTGCTACTTTTGCAGCGCCTGACCAATTTCACAGCTACACTGCATCTCCCAAAGCACCTTCTGCTGTGACAGAATTCCTGTGCAGCCAATGATCCACCTCACCTCCAGGGTCTGTCATGGGATGCTGCATCGTGCTGGGATTCACCTTTGTGAGAGCTGGGAGTGGGGCTGTCTGTGCCACGGCGAGGGAATTCCCCAGCAGAACTGTTTCTGCTTTCAGAGAATTGATTTTTGCTGAAAATACCAAGTTTATTTTTTTAGAAGAAATGGTTCTCTGGGAGAAGTTATTCTTGAGCAAACGGCATCTTTGGGGACTTCGGCCAAAAGAGAACGATTCTCCTTGCAGTGTTTTCTGTCCTTGTGGTTTCAAAAGGAACAAAATAGGGCTTGAACACAGTAGAAGTGTTATGTTGGCTGTGTATTCTGCTCACTGAGGAGTCTGGAAATGATGTGTGTTTCTTTCTGTTGAGTTTTTCTGAAGGAGAAAGGAGAGTTTTTGCTAGCTATTTCTCTGCTGCCAGAAAAGGCATTGAATTGTGAAGGTGAGGTGATGGTGGACTGCAGAGTTCCACCTGTTTGCCTGAAAGCAGTCTGTAAGCAAAGCACTGTGCTGCACAGGATGTGTGCTGGGAAGGCAGTGCAGCACAAACACCATCCAGAAAGGTCATGGGGAGAACAGGCAGAGTCATGTGAGCCACTTCTGTACATTCTCATTTTGTTATTCTTTGCTGAATTATTAAAGGCATTGAATCATTAACTCGCAATTTGTTTCTACAGATTGGCAATGTCAAGTCTCAGTCATCAGTACGGTGCCCTGGAAAGGCTTTGTGCAAAAGCCCTGAGGGCTGAGAGGCAGCTGACAGCCATTATCCAAGGCCAAGAGCACCTGGGGACACCACAATGGTTCTGACCCCATTTGGGCATCTCATCTCAAGGTATCTCAACACTCACCATTCTCCTGTCATTTGAATTTCCAAACTGTTGGAGTATTTAAGTGCGTAGTGGCTCCGTGCCACCCCAAACAGAACTCAGCACTGGGTATGATAGAAAACACTGACAGAAGGACCCAGCACTGACAGAAAGTACTTATTGTTACAGCAGCTTCCAGAAGCCCTTGCTTACTCAGTGCACAAGAAGAGCATGATGTTGCTCTCTTTGCACTCTGCACATCACTAAAGAAAAGCAATTAAGTGAATGCTGCCATGGTATAAAGTCTTCTCACAGTAGCTTACATCACAGGGTATAGCTAATGCCAGCTCCAGAATAGAGATGCAGTAAGAGAATACTCAGAGGCTGCTTGCTCAGCCTTGCACACCCTGCTGGGTGGTCACACACTGTGGCTTAGTCAGCCACAGAGCCAGGATTTGATTTACTGCTTCTCAGTTCTGCAACAGTTCCTTCTGTGCAAACCTGAGGAAAACGAGGGAAGGGCAAATAAGCACCTAACCTGGATTAAATGGCAGTAGGAAGAGTTTCTTTGATTTTTTTCTACTGTATTTTTATGAGGGCTGCACGCTGCTTAAGTGTTTCAATTAAATGTTTGTGATTCGAGTGCTGCATGCTGCACTGTCACTGTTCTGCTGCAGTCACTCACCTGCATACATCTCTGGGATAAACCCTGGTTGTCCTAAACAGCATTTTGGGAGCACTTTTATGCAGAACTCAGAGCACTATCCTGCTGCAGTCCTTACCCAGAGTTTTTTATTCCACAAGTATAAGGAACAGCTTTGATGCTTGTAACACATCATTGCTACCTGCTGATCTGCCACGCTCCTCTGTTCTGCTCACTATGCCTGCAATTCTGTCACATAGCAGCTTGCAAGCTGGATTGGCACGTGCTGGCTGATGCTGCATGTTGAATCAGTTGAGGTTCACCAGTAAAAGTATCAGACATCAGTAGTTCAGAAGATTTCCTTTCATCATTCAGTGCTCTGATCACAAATGCTGGCAGCACTGCAGACTTTGATTGACAGATTTTGTTCTACCCCTGGTTCCCAATATCTGATTTCTGCTATGTTCAGCCAAGCTGTCTAGAAACATCTTGTCCCATTTCAGTCTTATCTCAATAGTTTCTTTCCCTCATCTCTGCTTGGCTGCTGCATCGTGAGTTGGGTGACAGCAGTTGTTCCAGTGCCTTTTGAAGGGGTGTGTGACAGCCTACAGCTCCTGTCCTGGCATTTGATGTGAGTTTTTAGTCACGTGTTCTGGACTGGGGGGAAAAAAAAATCTGACTTTTCAGCTGTGTTTCAGGTGAAGGTAGAGGTATTAAGGACACTCTGTGCTCTTTCATACAAGGTTTGCTGAAGCGAGTCTCATCCATGTGAATTGGAGAGCCAGGGTCCACCTGTGCCTGTTAGATTGGTTAGGATGTTCCAGTGATTGATTACAAATAAATGCCACAGAAGTGAAGCATTTCAGGACCAAATTTTGAGAATCAAATCTGAGTTGGCAGCTGTTTGCCACATCTTGCAGAAAGCAAATAGCTTTCACTTACAGGAGAAACCTGATTGTTCCCTGAAATATTACATCTCAGGACTGCTCCTTTTAAGGGTAATTTTGGGGTCACACAAAGTGCCTTGTAGAAGCATTGGGGACCACCAGCTGCAAATCTAAAATGTGAGCAGTCTGCTGTCCCTGGGGTGTGCAGTGTTTCACCAGCAGAGCTTTTCCTGCTCCAATCCTTCATTTACTTTTGTGCTCCTAATTATTTATATAAGTGTAATTGACTTGCAAGACATTCCTGGCTTTCAGTGCACACTGAGTGAATTATTGACCCATCACATGGGTCACTGATGTGAAGAGACATACGAACAAACTGGGTACAAAAAGCTGCTCTGCATTCTTAATAGCAAATGTACGCCATTAATAACTTTGCCTGGCTCACTCAGAGCCTGCACGATTTTAGTTTAACGTGCATATGGCTGAGTTCATCCTCAGAGTAATTTGAAACTCACTGGGCATGGACTTCATCTCCTCGTGCTGCTTTAAAACCTCTCCTGCATTGAGATGTGAAATGCTAATTCCAGAGTTTATGGCTGACTTGAGATGCTACATTTGAAAAATCAAATCCAATTAAATCAACTTCTTACCAAGGCCAGAGAGTGATATTCAGCACATCTGTTGTTACTTCACAATGAGGAGCAAACTTGAGGAGAATGTTGTGTCTTAACGTATAAACAAGGCTAATCTGTCCTAATAAGAAGGTTTTGGTCTGCAGCACCTGGGAAGCAAGTGGTCAAACCTTTTCTGGAGAGTGCAATTACCTGAGGCTAGTTCTGGCTTTCCACTTCTTTTTGTTGTGCTGTGGGGCCGCTGCTTTCCCCTTTGTGTCTGTTTCCCCATCTGCTCATAACATGGAATCAAAATGAGGGTGTTGTGTGGATTAATTCAAAGACTGCCAAGTGCTTTGAGAACTGTTATGTGTAGAACTGTTTTGTGTACTGCTATGCACTGACAGAGTGGCATCAGCTCATTGTAGTCAGAATTGTAAAGGAGCTCAGGATTCAGGGGACTATAAAGCTAAGAGATGCCCTCTTGCTGTCCTGGTAGGAACTTATTTGTCATTATCTGAGGAGAAGAAAAGCACTTATGTGCAAAGAGCACAGTGAGGGGAGAAAAGAGGGGAATGTACAATGGGTGTTTTTTTTTTTTTTTTGAGATGGAAAAATGCTAAGAGCTGATCTACAGGTACGAAGCAAATGAAAATCTTTAATTTAGGTTCATTAGAGTGTGAGCACTGTGCCATTCTTTGTATTCAAAGCCATGTTATCACCAAAATACTCAGTGGTTCCTTCCGCTGTAGGAACCAGTGCTCCTATTTTGAGCATTACTCCTGTAAACAAGCTCTTATTTCAGTTACTAATAAGCTCTCAGAAGTCTTGGCTCAGTTGTTCTAATCTGTGCAGAATTCAGAGCAGCCCTTGGTTGTGATTTGAGATTTTCATAGTCCCTGTGAAGTGATGGAAACCTAATGAAAGATTCATTTTGCTTCAGTGTACCCTCAAAACGTGAGAAAGGCCCAGGCAGCTGCTTGAGATACCAGAGCCAGCATGCAATGAGGACTGGGTGAGCTGCTGCCCACCCCCAGGTTAGATCTCCTTTTAAGTGAGTAAAGGAGGAGAGACCAACTCCATTATTTTTATCTCTTGCTATTACTGAACATTCGCACACAAGGTAGCTGTTCAGATTGCAGTAGCTCTATGTTGTGAAGGTCTCTTGTATAATTTTGTTTTCCTCATTGGGACAGAAAGCCCCAGGGCTTCAAACAGGCATTGTTTTGTTGTTTGTTATCTGTGTGATTACTCTGTGTGCACACTTCTCTTGACAGCACAGAGAGCATCTGAGGGAGTTTATTAAGGTATAAACCAACTTAAATTACCTTGCATTTATTGTGGGCTGCTGCTGCTGCAGAGGAGGCACATTTGCATATCAAAACCCTGTGATGTGAAACCAAGAAACAAATAAAACCATCTTATCTCTGTGAGCACTGTGTATGGAGGGTGCAAACTTATCAGCCACCCACAGCCTGACTGCAGTCTGTTACCTGCTGTGTAGCAGAGGTTTATGAAGATATGCAGGGTGAGATAACAAGGCTCTGAATCTTAGCTATAAAGCTCCTTCTCCAGTATGCAGGCTGATGTACAGCAGACTAGAAGTAGAGCCTTGGGCTATATCATGCTAGTACATCCTTTGAGCTGTGCTGCTGAAGGAAGAGACACCTTGCTGTGCTGTAGCAACTCTGCATTTTCTCATAGTTATATGTAAAGGAAGGTAAAGCCACGTTCCTGTGCCAAACTCCCCTCCTTCCCACTGTAGTTCAGGCTCTTATGCAGATGCTCCTTAGTGTTCAGGTGAGCTGCTGAGTACAGCTGAAATGCAGAAGCCATTAGTGGCCTTCAGGTACAGGATGCTTAGAACTGCATGGCTGGGAAGAGCTTTCCACTTTCACACCCCAGAATATCACTGCTTACCTACCAGCTCCTGGTGGGTCCACAGAGCTGCCACCAAGAGAAGTGAATTCTCGGAGCTGTTTGTTACGTTTCTAAAGGAGCAGTGAAAGGCAGACAGATCTGGATGGAGCTGGAAACCAGCAAGAAGCTTGATGAAAGGAAATGAGTCATGGAAGGCTCGTGTGTCCTTCCCCCACCAAAGGGTGATGAGGGTTGGGGTGGGGGTAGGAGGCATCACTGCTGGTTCTGTGCACATCAAGATGCCTTGGAAGGTTCTGAAGGCAGGAGTGGCTCTTAGGCAAAAGCACCTGTAGGGTGAGCTTGCTGTCCCTGCCCAGCATGAGCAGGCTGTGTTGGTATTGCTGTAATTCACGGAGTGCTGTTCAGAAGCCCCTGGTGTGGCTGGTATCAGAAGGGCTCAGTCCCTACGTGCTGCTGTATCTGTAGTGAAATTATGCTGCTCAGTCCCTACTGTACCTATGTATGATATTTATTAACAATAGCTGAGGACCAACACTGTTACATCTTACTGGCTGTTTTTAACAGAATTTAAGGAAGTGATGGCAATTATTAGACAAGCATTTGTGCAAGAAGGTTGTGGTAGGGAAGTAGAGGTAACCAGTACAGGAGGGCAGCTGTTACTGATCGTTCAGACCATTACTTTCTTATTATCTTAGCTTGATTCTGTAGTGGATATTTTTCTCCTGTTGTGCAGTGAAGTTGCATCATGCAGAAAATTGGTTTAAGTACAAATTCTTATGGTGTCTTTCATCAAATGTTCTCAGAGAACATTACTAATAATTCATTAAAGGGGCACTGTCAGCTGGAACACGTTAATTACCATTTTCTGACAAGTCAACCCATAAGTGGTGTGTCTTGATTTTCCTATTTATTGCTAAAAAATATGTAGATTTTCTTCTTTTTCCTGTAGATGTTTATAGGAGTTGAATGAAGTAATTGACTACAAGATTGGGGAGGTGAGCCATGTACTACATGTTGTCAGGCCCAAAACAGGAGAGAATTTAAGGGTGGGTACTGTTTTAAACAGTAATTTTGAGAAACTCCTTACTGCAGGACCTGAGCATCTCCCAGCGCATCTGGATGGGGACAACTTGTGGTGTGTATGCATCCCTGTTCCAAACAAGCACAGTGAAATCAAAGCCTAGCAGTAAAAACCATTATTTCCTGCTCCCAGCCTGGGTGCACAGGCTCAGCCTTCTAGTAACTGTGAGGGAACAACAGGCTGCCCAATACTCATACAGGGTTAGAACAGCAATCATGGCAGTTACCATAGCTAGCTTGATACAAATCTGCACTGCTTTATCCCACTGTAGTTTGTTGCATTGCAACACTTCAATATCCTTCCAGCCCTGTGTCATTGCTACCTTTTAAGCAAATAAAATGCCAGTGAGCCTCTTACCTTGGATGTTAAGCAGTGAAGGTGACTGCAGCAGGGAGGTGGGAGGGAAAGCTTCCTGTAGCCCTAGAGCATGTAATTCCCAACAGCTTCTCCACCAAAGGGAGCATGGCCAGGGCCCTCCTTGGCTTTTATGTGTGCCTGTGTCAGCTCAGACTGGTTGCCAGCTCATCTATATGCAGTGGCTCATTAACGTAATGGCTCAGTTTATATACCCTATGTGAAAGGCAGAGAAGTGGCTGCTGGATTTAAAAATAAGGCACAAGTGTTGAGCTGTTGAGGGTAGGGAAATTAGTGCAGTATTACCTGGGAAAGCTGGTGCTGCTATGACTGTATCTGTTACTGTATCCCACCGGTGTAAATCCAGCAGCAGTGTCCTGACTACCTGGGAGGATCCTGCCTTTGTTTTGCATGGCAGCATGGTTTTGGGGAGAAAAAAAACCCCATGAAGTGTATCTTTTAATACCTCCTATATTCTGCAGAACCTTTGCAGTTTGATTTATTTGACTTATGGTGTATTAGAAGCATGTACTCTTCCGTAGGATTTCCTTCCTAGATCTGAGCTGAAAGCCTAATTCCATCCAAAACCTTTGCAGAGGGACTGCAGGAGTCAATTCACAGCTGTGATCTTGGAGTCTGAAGAAGTGAACGTCTCTTGTACTTCTCAATCCTTCAGCAGTGTCTTTGCATCTCAATGGTAAGGGATTGCGTGATTTAAACCTGAAATTAATTTACCTATATGCACGTCATTAAGTTAATACTTCTGGTTTGATCAAATTAGGAAGGCATTTCTTCTCACTCTAAGACAAGTGTCTAAGAATGCACTGCCTTCCAGAGATGCTCATCCATCTGCCTTTACAGACAGAGGACATGAGAGGCTGAAGCAGTTTATATCCTTACCTTTTCAATGCCTACTGTAAATAAATGAGTTCTACCCTCAACATTAAAATCCCCAGATGGGAGATTGATCTTCCCTGGGTTATGCAGCAACAGGAGCCCCGCGTTTCCTCCACTGACTACAGGCAGCTGGAGGCCATGGTGCAGGCAGGACCTTCTTTGTCTCCCAGAGTCTTGGAAGAGGTGGGGGATACAATTTGTTAATCAAAACCTTATTTGACATTTGGGCAAAGCCAGATCTGCTCACACAGTTGAAAGCAACAGGAGATCAATGATTCAGCATCCGAGCTGCTTGCCCTGCAGCATTGTGAAGACAGAAAGCACTGATACAAGGAATCGAGCTCAGGTATTAGCCATTCCATTGTTCAAATAGCTCAGTCATTGATGATCAGTGCGATAATTTAAGTAGTGCTTTTCACCTCCAAGCACATTAATCCATCTGTTGTATCTCCTCACGCTGCTGGGATGCAGGTCTGCTGTTAGCAGTGCCAACACAGCACAGAAATGCGATGTTGGAATGGCTGCAGGTAACAACCAGGAGTCACTGATGTGATGTACTCAGAAATAATCAGTCTGCTTATCGTTATGCTGTACTCAATGCACACAGGAGCCCTGCACTGCTCACCTGTTGGCAGTTTGTGATGTTACAAATTAAATTTCACCAATTAGCATATTGCACATTGCTTAACATAATTTTTCAAAGAAAAAAGCTGCTCTCCTGCGATGAAACTCCTGCAATGGGATTTTTTTCCCATTAGTTTCAAAGAATGTGTTGAGCCCTTAAAGGGTTTTACTTCTGTTAAATATTATCCTCAACACCAGGAAATGAAAAGTGAATGGGTTTTCTTCATTCTTTCACTATGACATGTCAAAAGAACGTTAGAAAAATGAATAGGTTCTCCTGGCTTTCAGAAGCTCCCAGAGTGAATTTCAATTGCAGGTTTTTAGGACAGATTGTAATTAACTTCTTCATTCGGTCTGAGACCAGAACACTCTTTCTGTGTTTGATACAAGGAAGGCAGGGCAGGAGGAGAATAATAAAGCATTTGGGTTTTAATGAGTGACAAATGACTTCTAGGTGCTCTGAGACCACTTAGGTGATGGCGATTCTCATAACATAAAGAGGAGTCATTCTGTAGTTTGTTTCTCATGTTGGACAGAAGCATCACCGAAGACATTCTTGGAAATGTAGGGTATTGTGTTCAACTGGTTGTGTTGTTTTCCTAAGGCAACATTTCCAAAGTTGCATCCATATCCAAGGAGCAGCACAGCACTTTCAGCAGTGGTGTGGGTTTGCCAACAGCCCTCCTCCATTCTCATCAGTTTGGCTTCACTGTTTTATCAGAAATGTATTCTCTGGGAACCTGTCCTGTAAAGAAGAAATGGGAAATGAGGTGTAACTGAGCTGATGGCAGAACATCCCCTGCTGTATTTGTAAATATTTTTTTTTCCAGTGTTTTTCACATTAAGTCAACGCTTTTGATTAAGAGCGTTCTGTGAAGTCTGCTTGCCTGCAGCAGTTTCTCTACATAAATATTGATCATCTCTATCTGCTTTGCCAAATGAAAAGAAAGATGTCATGCCCTTATCTTTAGGAACGATTATTTATAGAAGATGCAGTCTCTCTAGATGTAACCAAAGATGCATACTTTATAAGCATGGTAGAGAAGTCAGTACTGCAAGCAGTTGTTTGTTCATTAACCTCAGTGCAGCTAGGCTGGCAGCCTTCCAGTACTGATTTACTTGGTGTTTACCATGGGGAGGGATTTAAAATCCATTGCAGTTTCATGCCGAGTCCCAAGAGAGGTGATTCCATCCTTCCCATTACATCTCATTTTCTATCTGTTAAATACTGAGCTGATAGTGTAGCAAAGAAGAGAGAAGTAACAGGAGCCTGTTCTGTATTTGTACACACAGCTGTGATTCTGACATTGTTTCTAATGAAAGCAAGGTTTAGAATCCCTTCTCCTTTCCTCATTCTTAGACAGCAGGGAGTTGAAGCCCTTCGTCTCCTCTGCTAACTGTAATGGCAAAATTTAAATGCATAGGCATAATTAAAGGCTCCTTTATTTCAGGAACGAAGCTGGCTGTGGGAATGCATGTGGGAATCCAAAAAGGCAGAGCCCTGTATTATTTAACTCCTTGATGTCCTAAGGGTTGCACAGCAGCAAGGGCCTCATTTGTGTCAGGCAAGTCTGCGAGGTAGAACAGCTTTACTGAGTGCCACATGGGGGAAGTCTGCTTTATGCAACCGTATTCATTGAGAAAATTGTGCTGGCTTCTCACTGGAAGTAATAAAGCTCATTACTTGCATTTACGTGTAATTCAGCTACTTGGCAGAGTTCATTAATGCCAGAGAAGTCCTTACTTCCTCTGAAAATGTAGGGCATGGCTGGACTGCAACAAAGGCACTTCTTTCCTTCCTGCTTGATCAGATGCTATGAAGCATTAAAATGAGAGCATGCTTTGGTTCGCCTTCTGTCTTTTTTCTGTTTTCCAAACAGATAAGGTTCTGAAGGAAGATCTCCAAAAAGCCATTTGTAGAAGTCTGATTTGAGGGCATGAGGTGTTTCTGTAGTGCTGGTTCCAAGGAGCTAGTCCCTACGTCAGCCTCTGGGAGCCCAGGCCCTGCTTTGATGGGAGCACAGATGTGTTTAGCCAAAGGCTAGATAGGCTCTGAAACATGTGATGCCCTGCTTGCTTGAGCAAACCTAATAGCTTGATAAGGAGTGAGGTGGCACACAGTGCACAATCAGGCGTACCTGCATGGGCATCTGCTGGAAGGCAACTATATGAATAGGAATAAGCAGATAAAGGTATGTTATTATTATTATCTGCAGTTGCCTTTCTGTGCTGCGTTAAGCATCACCAGCAAAACTCATGTTTTGAAGAACAGAATGTGAAATTTAGGTAAGCCTATTGTCTGTGTTTTCTACCCATTGCTCTTTGTGAACAAAGAAAGAAAGATAATGCTGCAATATTGTGCAGCAGTGACCATCCTTTGTGCTGCCATTCTTTAAGGGCACTTGAATGTCCAATGAGCTGATCCTGCTGCTCAGAAGTTCCCAAACTTTGCCACCCCTCCGGGTGTCCTTTTGGGCAGGGCATCCAGGGTTGTGTCCCTCTTGGGGTCAGAGTTTACCTTTTTGAGGTCAACCTACAACTGATCATCTTGGCCTTCACTTTCTTTCCAATTTAGGAATCGATTCCATCCATTTTCTGCTCTTCTGACAGACCTCAGCTGTGACTGTCAGGCTCAGAACCTCTTTGTTTCATTGCTATTAGTGTTTTTATTTTGGACATTGTCGCAGTTGCCTAGCAATGTCAGCAGGTGCTCTGAAAATAAACAGTAAAGCACAAGCTTCCTGCAAGACAGAACATTACATTCTGCTTCAAATGGTGTCTTTTATCTGTAAGTCTCCATGGACCCTATCAGCATTAATAAATGAAATTTGCCCTCTTTTGGAATGCAGGGGAAAGAGAGGAATAAAGGAAGCAGTCATCGCTCTATTTTTCTCTGATAATAACCAAGGCAGAAAGGCAAAACAACGGCAGAAAGCATGGTGTGATATTCTGACCTGCTGAAGTCAGGCATTGATCTCCCATGGGAGCCGCGAGGAAAGCTGAGAGCATATCACTTCAAAGAAAGGCCTCTGCTGAATTCCCTTTGCAGCTAATGGGTTGGATGGAGCCTGCAGTGACAGGCAGTGTCAGAAAATGAACAAGTTGTGCAGAGTGATTTTTTTCAGTTATTCCCCAAGAGCAAGAGTACAGCCCCAGAGGCACCATAGGCATAGGACCGGTGGTAAAGAGATCAGCACACCCTTCTTACAGGCATGACTGGGGTGTGCATGAGCAGATAGACAGTAGGCAGTGCTATGGAACTCACAGCCCCTACAGCTCCTGCTCTCCTTTGGTAAATCTGCATTACTGATAGCAATGACAGAACTGCGTGCTAATTTTGTCTTAATTTTCAAAAGCAGTGGAATAGGCTGGTAGTCTTGCATTGTACCCATGAAAGTTCCCCACCAACAACAGCAGGTGCCTCTCCTGCACGCTCTCTTTTCAGAAGTACATTTACTGGATGATCACACAAAAACCCTGGGCCTGGCTGTTGAAGGTCAGGATGTGAGAAATAGCCATGTGAAGCATGACTGCTTTATAGATGAGTGAACCCATCAGAATGGGCTGCTTGGGAGGGCAGTAAGAACAGGCTTGATAGCAGAGAGCAGTTACCACTTCTGGTAATAGACAGCAGGCTGAGGTATCAGCTGTAGCCTGCTCGTTTTCCACAAGTGATGGAAAGTGCTCAGTGATGTGTCCTCATCTATGCAAGGCTTCAAATTCAGGCTGGAAAAGCATGCTGTCTGAGTGGCAGCAATGTGCAGTCAGCACAGCTCTGCTTGGACTGCGTCCAGTTAGGTTTTGTGCAATTGTTCTGGGTGATACACAGCTTGCTTCAAGAGGCAGCTGAACTTCAGAGTCTCTGCCTTGGAGCTGGCCTGGGTTAGGGAGCTGAAATTCCCCATGCTGAAGTCTTCCCTTTGCAGTGTGGTTTTTCTTTTCCACGTGTAGTTCTGCAGAACTGGGAGGTGCTTCCTGGAGAGGAGCCTGGCTCATGCCCAGGCACCTTCACCCCTTGCAGCAAGGCTTTCTGTAGGTCTCTATTATATCATCCACCCTGAGATAAACCTCGGGGATGCATAGATCATCTGTGCAAGATGTGCTAAAATATTCTTGTCCTGCAGTGTAGCTCATAAGTACTGTCAGAACTTTCTAAGGTGGTACAGCCATGCACAGACCTCCTCTATATGGACAACGTGGTTAAAATTGGCGTGGATCATTTCCATGATAAAGCTATGGGGAAAGGCCTTATTTCAGCAAATCTTCTGCTTTGCACTGAAAATTCTGTACCTTCACGCGGGTAGGATGCCTGCTTAAATACTGCTTCAGATGGACGTGAGGCTTTACCCCGAGAATTAGTCAGGATAGTACAGAAACAACGCGGCTGCCCGTCACCCTCTGCTGGCCTGTGCGGGGACTGCGGGGTGACCGCTCCGGTGATGATGGGAAAATCTCTTAAGAAAGTGGAAGAAGCCTTCTGTTATATGGCAGAATCGTTTCGCACAACAAACGAGTGGGATCATTCTGTGCAACAGCAGTTTTGTCGAGTTGGGGTGGGCTGTGTGTGGGGGCACAGAGGGGAGAGCAGTTCTACGTGGATGTAAGAGTGATAGAAGTACTACAGGTCTGTTGGCTTTAGTGGTTTTGTCTCAGATTTAATGTAGTTAGATGAGAACGACATCTGGTCTTGGTTCATGAGGGAATTTTCTTGGCGTGGGCTCAATGCAGTGTAAGTCCCTGATAAATTACCCGAAGCAATGACTGTAGCCTTTCTGGCAATTCAGCTTCAATGAGGTTGTTGTATGACGAGGTGTATGCAAGCTGTCAGCACAAATGAATCAATTCTGTGCAAACGGGATACTACTGAGCCTGTGAGCTCCAGAGGTATCGCCAGCATGGAAACACTACAGCCCAAGGCAATGTGAGTGCTGAGATGACTGTCTTCCTAGAGAACGTTGTGACATTGAAAAGCCTGGGGAGCTGAAAGAAACTTCAGCAGACCAAAGCTTTAGGATTTGCCGTGTCCATATGGCATCGTCTTTTCCTGGGAAAAACTTCTTTCTATTTCTTTTGACGTGTCTACAGTTCTGTCGTTATGCCTCATTTGCACTGGTACATTCTGGGAAATCTAGTCAATAATTCCTTATGTCTGCTCTGAGAGCAGAGCACAGCATGACTTGTGGAGTCATCAGTTATTTCTGTGGTTGTTCTGCACTCTGAGATGGCTTTATAATGACCTGAGATGTCACCAATCCCTGAATTTCAGACTCAGATGTATCTAACAGCGGATGAATTTCACCACGAACAGAAAAGGAGACTTCATCCATTTGCATGAAGCCTCTTGTACAATTTTAGAACTAGTCAGATCTGAAACGCAGAGTTGGTGCATTGCATGGAAAAGGAATAAGCCTCAGGCAAATCCAATCCGGAAGGGAAAGCTTGGCTGAGTAACTGCGGGGTAAATCCAACAGATTTGCCACAACTTTAGCGAGCTGCTATTGCACGAATTACAGTGAATAAGGGAGTGCTCCAGTGAGCATGGCAACTGAAGTCAGCATATGTGCAGAGCAGTTTGGCTCTGAAAACCGTGGAGGACCTGGTTTGCTTCTGAGCACCCCCTGAGTCTCTTTTTCAGGGCTGCCAGAAAAAACCCTTGTCACTGATGTGCATCACAGAGGTGTAAAGCAGGGCACAGCAAAACTCACCTGCTGGTTCTTCAGGAGGATGGGAAAGGCTTTAAGGAAGGAGGATCCCCACATAAAGGATTGCTCAGAAGCTGTGCAGTTTGTGTCCCAGGAGCAGCAGGCTGCTCACAGCCTGTGTGAGGGGCAGGTCTGGAGCTGTTTGGGACTTCAGATGCCACGGTCTGTAGGTCTGTAGCATCATTGGGATGAGCTGCGCCTCAGTGCATCCCATCAGGCGCCAGGGAGGAAAGGAGCTGTCTTGAAATGAGCTGCACTCATAGTGGTAGAGGAAGAGGAGTGTATTTTTAGAGACTGCTGCAACGCCTTGCTGTCAGAGCAGCAGTGCTCGCTGGCAAGTTAATCCAAACAGCAAATGCATCATCCTCTGTTTCATATGAATATGCAGTGATAATGAGCAGGAGGGAACATCTTTCCCCGTCTCCCCACAGAGCAGGGAACATGGGAGAGACAGGAACAGAGGGGCTCATGTCAAAGCACTTCAGCACACTTTGTCCTCAGTGTTTTAGCCAGCCGCTGCATGCACTTTTATATTTATGAACCTGTACCAAGGGATTGTTGATAGGTCTTTAATTTCCTTTGTTTTTTGCTCTGAACAGGCCTCTCTGGGGGCAGTAGGAACATTTTCAGAGTTACTGAGCAGCATCTCTGTGCAAACCAAAGAGAGGAAAAGCACTCTGATCACAACCATAGGGAGGGGGGGCAGTCGGTTTTCTGCCTGCCAATACTTTTTTATTCTTTTTTTTTGTGTGTGTGTGTGTGTGCATGTTGTGAGTTTCAAGGTCAGCTGGCTCCATAGATACAAATATGCCAAGAACAAAATGTGCCAATGTGCCAGGAGTCAGGGACACAGAATGGCTCTGCAGACAGAGCTGGAGCGTGTCCAGCATCATCAGGCCATGGGCACACAGGAGTGTTGGTAAAGAAAGGCACTTCACTGCAGCGATATCAAGATTTATCTTTTCTCTCCATTGTAACATTAAATGTTACAATGTTATTTGTTATTTGTGTGTGCGTGTGGAAAAGCCTGCATTCTGCACAGTGTCTTCATTTCATTTGCAAAACAGAAGGGTTTCATTCGTGTACTACAGAACCCTACAGCAGTATCTGAGCACGTAATTGACATCGTGGTTCCCTGAATAACTGACTGGAGCAGAAATCAGAATATTGGTTCTTTTCTCCATTGTGCTGCTGATTTATTGTGTAGATAAAGACCTTTCATTGTAGCTATTGCAAGTTCCCATACATGCTCTCATTTTCCTCCCATATATGTTTCCTTTTGTCAGTTATTTGCTTGAACTACATAACAACCAGTCAGGCAAAAGCTGGAAATATCTTTGTCGAGCAGTCTTTGGCAGATTTCAAATATTAATGCATTTTATAGAGTAGTTATTTTTTATAACTGTCAGTTGTTGCTACCAAGGCAGGGAATTCCTTATAAATAATGAATGCTGCTGCAAGGTCTGGGGAAAAAAAAAGTTCTGGAAATGTTTCTCTTAAGCTCCAAAATGGCTGAAAAACTGCTGAAAAATCTTCCTGATGTTTGCAAATGAGGTGTAAATCCAGGAGATCAGGAGTTAGCTGATACTAATGGGATTTTCTAATAAACACTCACAGCTTTTGAGTGTAATAGATCCTTGCAGACTGCTTCCTGGATATGGACACGTTAGGATTGAACAAATGGTTTTGTTCTTAAAGGCTCTCTTGTAGTCGTTGTAGCAAGGCAAAGAAATCGCCTTGAGCTTGTGTTGTAAGGGAACAAACTGGGAGGAGCTCACAGCCCAGCAGCTCCAGCACTGCTCTGCCTCATCACCTGAATGCACCTGGGGTGCAAGGAGAGGGCAGCACTGGGAGATGCTGTCTGCACACCCATTTGGTGGCTAAATAGAGGCCTTTTGTCCCCAGGGCTGCTGGGCTGCTGGTTTTTTGTGGTGCCAGGTGTGCACACGTGAGATTAAACAGTAATAAAGTGACTTCACTGGAGTCAGTGAGGGTCACCATTCCTGCAGCCAGAGTGGGGATGAAAAGAATCCAGAAGTGAACTCAGGTGACGACATCTGGAACCTGCTGTAAGAAATGCTGAGTTGCTTTTAACTCCTAAGAGTGCCTTACAAATGGCATTAAAGTATGCCAGCTAAATAAACTGCAATGATATTCACTGCCTAGAATTTATCTTCAGAATATTATCTTTGCACCTGAGATTTTGTCTTCTGAGTAACCATGAGATATGCTGGCAGTGTTTTATCTGGAGATCTGCCTGATCTTCAGTCAGTGCAAACTGGAAGGTGTCTGTTGAAATAACGAAAAAGGTGCAGAGATTTAGAGTGCAAGAATAAGGAAACAGTGCTGCACTGATCTGAGATGCTCAGGCCATCATTGTTTCATAAAGTTGCATTCCTGGATGACAGGTGCACGCCTCTTGTTGGGGCTCCTAGCTGTGCCATAAAGCAAAATTTAGCCTATTACAGTCCCATGCAAAAACATTTGTGGACTTCCCTGCAATCCCTGGTAGATTCCTTGCAGTTAAATGGAAGAGCTGCCAGCAGTGCATTGCAACTGCTGCAGTTTCTCATTTGTTTCTGAGCTCGCAGGCAGCGTGCAGCCAGGAGCCCTGGGGTGGTGATTTGTTCACAGCAGGGATGTGCCATGAGTGTGTCAGCACACACACACCCCCAAGCAGAGCCCCTCACCGGAGCTTTCTGGCCCTGCAGCTTCACGGCCCGAGTGAGAAGTCTTGTCTCTGGGTGCCCTTCAGCCTTAGGTTCTGCTGCACCTGCATAACAAGGGCTTAATTACTGTTAATTGTAATGGAACTGGACTAACACACTTGCGGGTAATCCAGAAGTTAAAAGACATCAAGTGTGTGTTGGCTGGTGTGGATCGCGTTCTGCAGGAGCCCCAGACAGCTGTAGGAAGCGCTGTCTCCTTCCCCAGGTTAGCATTAGCTCTCATTATCATATCAAAGGAAAAGGCAAGCAGACTCCTCCGCACACGCTTAACTGAGGTGCAGGAATTCGGGTTTATTGCTGGCTTTTTCTTCCCGTTCTTTCCTACTTCCCAAATTTCACTTTGAGTTTGGGGTTTGAACGAGCCCCGGAGCACAACAGACCTCGAGGCAGAGGGGTGATGGTCACTGAATTTGGATCTCCTTGAAAGCTGCTCCCGTTCAGCTGAGAGCATCGGGGAAGAGTGGAGGTGGATGAGATGATTTTAGAGATGATCTTCCAGCATTGGCTCTTACGACTCTGTTTCCTCCTGGTGGGATGGTGGGCTGATGGTTGACAAACAGGAGGAGACTGCCTTGTTCCAGAGATCAAACTGCACAGCAAATTGAAACGTTCTCTGGAGTTGCTGAGCCCTCTCCTTTCAGCACACGTGAAGCCATTGAGAGCCACCACTCATTTCAGGGCAAAATACAGATTCTGTCACTGCTGCTCAGACTTAAATCTGCCCCTTTGGGTAGTAAATGCTGTGGGCTGGTCTGTGCCCACTGTGGTGGATGGCTCATTTATGTGCAATGAAACCTTAAGGAAGTGGAGCTTAATCCAACACAAATCCAAACTAAGGTTTGCTTTATGACAGCTTTCTATATACATAGTGGCCTCAGGGAGCTATTTTGTTACACCTAAACGAGAGTAAAGTTTGCTCTTTCAATCCTGTTCTGTTTTCAATTCCAGGAACTGAGCATTCTGCTCTGCCATGATTTCATCTCTGTCAGTGGCCCTATGGGCCCTCGGAGCAGTGAAGCACAGCTGCTGGAGCTGGAGATCACCCCCAGCAAAACCAGAATGTTGCACCAAAGTGAAATCTGTGTCCACGCACTCCAGGTAATCCATCCCATTCTATTGCAAGGCTCTGATTTAGATGCGATCTGGTACTGCTGTCTTTTGCAGTTAGAGAAGAGAGAGCATGGCTATTTAGACTTGGACCACTGTATCCTAAGCGATGCTTTCTGAGGTGAATTTCATCCCAAACAGTGGGCAAAGAAGTTTGCCTCCTTGACTCAGAAGCATTCCCTCTGCATTTCCCTGTTTCCATGCTGAAAACATTATTCTGAGAATAATCCCAAACTGTACTACCATCACATGTGAAAGCTGTCCTGCAGCAATCTGATACCCAGAATAATTCATTATGTTCCAAGCTCGTGAGGCTCTTAGCAGCTTTTAAACCACATTAGCAAGGGCACGTTGATGCCAGTGAGTCACAAAGTGTAGTTTTCAGATCTGCCTGATCTTCAGTCAGTGCAAACTGGAAGATGTTGAAATAGGGCAAACAGTGCAGAGATTTAGAGTGTAAGAATAAGGAAAGAAAAATCAAGTGACAGAACTCCACCAAGATGCACACACAAGGACCATGCAGAAGGTAAACAGTGCTTGCTAGGAGGCTCCTGGTGGACCTCTGAAGTACATCAAGCACTGCTGCTCTGTCTTTGCTGTGCTTATTAATGCCCCTGGTGCATCACAACCTGGAACAGCAGCAGCCTCACAGCACGCCCTGCTCTGCCATCTGAGCACAGCACGGTGTGATTGCAAAGAGAAGCACCAGGATGGTGCAGCTGCTCATGAGCTGATGCCTCAAGAGAGGAGAGGTCTCATTTCCAGCTGAATAATGCAGGTGGAGTGTTGGGAAATACAGCTTTCTGCAAGCTCACACACCAGCGGGAGCTGAGAGAATCCACTTTAAACCCTTCCTCTATTTGTAGAGAAATCAGTGACAGGACACGGTGCCAGCAGATGGCAGTGCCTGTTAGCAGTTTCACTCGTGGCAAGAGAAGCAGGATTTTACTCAAAACGCAAAAGTTTTTATTTGCATTGCCTGGAACTGTGCTAATTCCAACGTGTGGGTGAGGCAGTGGTGCAGCTCAAGGTGGGAAAATTATCACCATATAATGACCACTCTGGAAGACCCTTCCTCTGGGTGGGTAGGTAAGCTGCATTGGATAAGTATGGGGGGATGTGACAAGAAAGGCTTCTCCTGATGTTGCCCACATCATATCAGCTCTGTTCCTCTATGGCTGCTGGCAGAACTGTCCTTTGCAGCACCAAGATTCATTCTATATCTTATTAAAAGAGGTGAAATAGGCAGTTAGTGCTCCTGTGAAGCATGTCTTTATTGCTGTAGGGAAGCAGTATGAAGCAACTCCTGAAAGGGAACGTTGTAATTCTCATGGGGACTGACTCCCATGCTCTGTGAGTTAATGTTTGGTTGGTTTAGCTGTTTATTTAAAACAAATGATCACCAACAGCCACAACTGTTCACCTCAAGCCAAAGTTTAATGAGGATCCTTCATGTATCATAGGCATAGTCCTGAAAGGTAAAATACAAACCAATGGGAGAACAAAGTGTTCCTAATGATTGTGAGCAGGCAGAAGATCTAACGCAGGGAGACTTCATCCCCGTACAGTAGGATCAAAACAGAAATTTATTTCATAGATGATATGTAACTTTGAAGACACTGAGTATTGTGTCACAGCAGAAAATGGAAACAAATGCTGTCAGTTTCCAGTGCTACTGACACATCCCTGTGTCATGATGTGATTTTGACGAGCTCCTTTCTGGCCCAGAAAATCTTCTGAAGAAGCATTTCTGATGGGCTGTAATGCAAGTGGCTCCTGAGAGAGGGAATTAGGGAGGAGTGGAGGATGAGAAGTAAGGAACAGAGCAACAAAGCCTGAAGGCAACCTGCACTCGCGAGGCGGATCTTACATACGCTGCTGGCCTGACATTTGCTTTTCAGAAGGGGAAATATTTGTGAAGCTAGGGAGACAGTGTGGTATTATCAATGATAAAAAAGAAAGAAAAAAGCACGTGTGCTCCCTGCTAAATGTGCGGCTTCTGCATCCTTCCCGTTCTGTTTTACAGCAATCACTGAATCTCAGGACTCTGGGGATCATGCAGCCCAGCCGCTGCTAAAGCAGGTTCCCTGCAGCAGCTTGCACGGGACCACCTTCTGTCTGTGTGATTTCAAACAACGGGTTTTCTTCTTTTCCCTACCCACTGGAAAAGGGGAAAGAAAAGAAAACTCGCTCAGTAATGCAGGAAAAAAGAAGCCAGGCATTGAGAGAGCGGAGAAGCAGGCGGCTGGGTGGAAAAGTAAGCCCAGCGCTCGGGGAATTGGCGAGGAGGGCGACGAGCACGCGGTGATGGGCAGCGCAGCGCCTCGCCTTTTCTCAGGCACCGAATCCGCCCCTTCCCCCCGTTTCAAGGCAGCACTAAACCCCTCCCTCCGCGTCCCCTCCCGCCGCCTCTCCCTTCCCCTTTCCTGCTCGTTGCGAGGGATGCTGCTCCTCTCCCTGCCCCGGGGGAGCTGCGTGCCGCCAGGACGTCATTCCGGCCGGGAGGAGGAGCGGGGCGGGCGGGCGAGGAGCTCCCCGTGTCAGCCCGACAGCGAGAGAGCCCGGCGCCCAGCGACGGGGGTGTGTGATTGTAGCCGTACGGTGCCACATAAATGTTTTGCGATGCCGGGCCGAGGGAGGGAAGGAGGAGACGGCTCCGAGATCGGAAGAGCCCCGCAGCTTGCTGGTGATGGCATGGATCGGCCGCTCCTCCGGCAGCTGCGCTCCACGCCTCTCGGTGCGGTCACCGCCCGGCATCCCCGAAGTGCCGCGGCACGAGACTGATGCAGAGCTGCTCTCAGCAAGTAAGTTGCCTCATTGTGTTTGCTTCGTCGGCTTCCTTGCTTTCCTCTCTGGCTGCTGACAATCAGTAGTCCAGGAGGCAGGAGGAGAAGGAGCTGAGTGTGAAGTCTCTGTGCCCAGCCCTGCCGGGTCACAGCTGGAGACGTGCTGCTGTCTTACTTGTTGGCTGCTGGGAGACCGTGGGAAGCCGGGGATTAGATGTGGATTTTGTGCAAAGGCACTGTCAGATGTAGCAGAGGTGTTATGTAGGAAAAGGCATCATAAATGATGGAGTGCCCCGAAACCAGATTAGTGGAAGTCGCTGGAATACAGCAGGTTGGAGCAGACCTGTCGTTGAACAACCCTGAGAGGCGTGGAGTGACAGTAATCCTAACCTGGAGTTAAGGATTAAATTCTTTTAGATTTAGGACTCTCAGTAGCCAGATTGAGTTCAAAGAACCCTTACAGTGTAATACTCAGGCAATGAATTGGCATGATCAGCCCTAAAGGGAGGCAGACCATTTAATGCATCGGGAATCTCGAGAGGTGTTAATTGCCCCGTGAACTAAAACCCCGACTCGTTATGTACTGACACTGAGCAAATAGTGCCCGGAGCCCGTGCTGTTGCGTTAATTCATGCTGCTGGGAGTAACACGCTAACTTTTATACAACATCTCTCCCATTTGTTTTTGACCTGAGAGTTTCAGAAACCAATCAAGAATTGCCAGAAGTTGTCCCTGTTTCCAGAAGCTTGAAGCTACGTGGCTTTCTGAGGTTTGGTAATCAAGCAGGTCATCAGTGCACCCCTTTCCTTTAGAGAAAGAAACTGCCTTATAGTTACAGATGAGTGGTTTGGAGGGAAACAAAGCTGGCTCCTCTCAGCAGTTCTCTGAGCAGTCCAAGCAAACATCATCTGTGGGAACTGTGTTGGGGGAGTTGCTTCGTTTTTGGGGTCCAATTCTTTCTCCTATTGTTCCTCATCAGGTGGAGATAAGGAATCCGGATCATTTTTGGTTTCCATCAGAGAAAGTTGTCCACCTCTGGAAAGTTCCAGCCTTGTTAGTTACAGGCTCTGAAACAGGCAAACAGACTTTCAGATTCATGTTCTGAGACATATCTGAGGACCTTTATGAGTCACCCACTTCCTATTCACATGGAGGTTGGGAGAAACACTTGGTGCTTGGGATGATGCTGGCACTTAACCAGCCGTTCGGTCTGAGGTAGATCACTTTGTCCCTCAGTGACTCATTTTCTCTTGTCTGCAGTTCAGCGGCACTGTTAGACCTCTTTGGGTGGAAGGAGCTGATATTTGGCCAGTTCATCTTGTAGCTGTTTGGCTGCAGGTTGCTGTAGGGGTGTGAGGTGGTGTTAGCATCCTTCAGTTTTGTTTCCTTTTTAAGCCAGCTGCAGGATTGCACAGTAAATGTCAGTTGTAATAACGGTGCAATATATGAACAATGGAGAACAGGAATGTTGGTGCTTTTGGAGCAGTATTTTCTCAGAGAATTGAGGCTCTACATACCCCAGTACACACACAGTGTGCCATGGGTAGACAGCCAGGAACAGCAGTGTCTCATCAGAACAGGACTGTCTGTCTGTGTTCACTTGTGTTTGTTGAAAGGTAACAATCACTTTTGCAATGACACCTTAAGGTCTCCCTAAAAATAGTCTGGGGTGAAAGGACAGAGAGGCTGCAGAGTGCCTCAGGCACAGCAGCTCCCTTGGAGATGCAGAGATCAAATTGGTTTGTTTTCTGCATTTATTTGTTGATAAAGAATGTACCGTTTGGCTATTCAAAATGGGTTCAGAACACCCAACAGTATAATATTATGAATCCATCTTTTGCACGCAGACTTTTCGTGCTCAACTTGTATAACTCCAAGAGGTATAATTGACTGCTGACCTCCCCTCCTCCCTCTGTGTTACATTGGGGAGTGGGCAGCCCTGGTGCTGTGGGAACTCCCTGTTCTGTAACAAATTGCTGCAGCCTCCACACTGCTGTCATTACGACCTGTCCTGGAAGCCTCAAAAACAACACAGCCTTCATTTTCATTACAGTTTCAGTTTTTCCATCCTTTTCTGCATTGGTCTGAAGCTGATATACTGTGTGGGATTTGTTTATACCTATTGAGAGGAAATATCTGAAAACTGTAGCAAATCCGGAGAAAGAAAAGGTGTTTTCTTTTTCTGGAACTCACTTTTCCAGTTTTGAAAAAGTTCAGAGTAAAGACAGCAGCATTATTATTTTTTTTTGCCATTAGGAATAACCAGGCCAGGTTATCCATGCTGGTAGATAAGGCTCTGTAGGCTTTTCCAAGTAATCACTGGCTGCACCAAAATGCAGGAACTGCTGCTGCTCTGCTGGGAGGTGAGGTGACTTCAGGCACATGTTGGGGATTTGGGGATCTGTAGCTGCCATTCCTGCCACAGATCTCCCATTGCAAGAAGCAAGCATCTCTGTTTTGCTTCCCCATCCTGATAAATGACAACCAGAGCACTTCCTTATTGCACAGATATTAAATAATAATCCTAATAACAACAATAAAAATTAAGCATGTTACTTGTATTGAGCACTGAAACATTTGGATGCTCTGAGGGCACATCACTGCCTCACAAATGACAACAAAAGGGCTGAGGGATATTAGAACTGTGATTATTGCAGGGGAGAAAAATAGGCTGGGAGGTAATGAGCAGATGAAGATGAGGCACAAATGCCCATAAGCTCAGTCTTTGTGCCATAGTAACTTCCAACCCAGAGAGATTTCCTTGCAAGAGATTTTGTTTTGAAAGAACGAACACCTTCTGCAGCCGTATTTCTGAGCCTAATGAACCCCAGGCAGACAGGTCAGCATTGGAGCTGAGTGAGAACGCACCCCAAAAAGCAGTTATTGGGCTGAGGAGCATTGGGACCACGCTCTTATTAGTGAAGTGTCACAGATCTCTCTTGTGCAGTTTCCTAAAGTGTCCTACCTTGGTTTTGGGTAGCATTCCTTCACCTCTAGATCCCCAAGCACTTTGTAAAGAGTCTTTATATCCTCTATTTATTTGTCTATATCTAAGGAAGATGGTATGAATTGCACAAGATGCTATTGGTGATCTGTTCCGTGTGTACTGCTGTATTGGTTGCTTCTTTAGCAGTGCAGGGCTCTTCATCTTGGGAAGCAGGTGATAGAGTGAAGTAAAATGCTGGCTTGGGGAAATGGGAGGGTTGCTAAAGAACAGCTGCTCATTTATTCCCATGACATAAGGTGACACAGGCAATGGGTTTGAAGCAGAGTAGGAAGTGATTTTCTACCCAGACTTAGTGACAAATTCCTATATCCAAACTCCTATTGCCTGCAAGGTTAGACCTCTCCAAAGGCAAATCCTATCCATGCTGAGACCTGCGCTTACCCAAGTGAGATCAGCAATTATCTAAATGGAAAAAGTCACCACGGCCAGCAGGGGAAAAACCTCTTGCAGGCTTTGTTAGGTTTGCCTCCTGCAACGTCTTCAGCAAATTTTAATCACGAGCTCTTGGGACTATCAGGAGGTACATCAGCACTGTAGGATGGGCTTGTAGAGAGCTCTGCACAACAATGCCTTGGGAAGATATGGACTAACTCCAGTGTGACCCTGCTTCTGCAGAGCCAAGATCCCAAATGTCGCTGCCTGCCCCCAAGTCTGTCTGGCTAAAGCTGAGCAACAGCCAGTCTGATAAAAAGCCTCTTTGCAAGGTTGATAATGCAGTGACTCACATCTTTTGCAGCTATCTGTCCAAAAGGAAAGCAGCTTTGTACGAATGTGACATTTTTATTATCCTAGCCCCATTTAACCAAAGATGGTAAATGCCAGTGAAGCACGATGGCGTGCGTGATGGTAAGAGGCAATTCTGTGTCACAGATCTCTTTGCTGGATGGAGGAATGGTTTACAAACTGAAGTCTAAATCTCTGTAAGATGCTTACATGTAATTACCAGCTCCTGGAAAAGATGTGTATGCTTGATGGCAGTATATCATGCAGTAGAGAAGTAAACCAACTCCTTACATAGGGACAGTGGTCCTCTTTGGTGTCTTGCCATCCATCATAAAACTCCCCAGTGCAGTTGAACTAACAAGGGAATAATAGTGAATTTCCTATTAGATTTTTCTGCCTCAGGTCTCGCAGACTGTATTTGTATCACAGATTTTGCAGTTGGGAAATTAAGGAAGAGGGAGAGGCAGTGATTTGCTCAGAATTAGAGAATAAATACTGCAGGCATTTGTAACAGAAAGCTGGATAGTCTTCAGGCCCCCAAACCTGTGCTCAGAGATTCATGTGCTTAATTATTTTCAGTAACCACATACTGAGTTCCCACTGCGACGGGAGAGCATTAAATCAAATATTAGCAGAAGTTGTAAGGCTGCTGCAGCTGTCAGTAAAGTTCATTTACAACAGGAATTTCGTTGCTTTAATGGAGCACTTGTGAGGTGCTCCTAAAGATTTCCAGGCAGATTTCTCTTGACCTATTGCTAAAGATCAGTAGCATTAGAAAAGTGGCGTTGCCGGTCCCCGGAGTGTTTTAGTGTAAGCAAGTTTCCCTGTATTTTCATTAATGGGCAGTCCTTGTAGCTGGTTTCACCACAGTGATATTTCTAGGGATTTAGTCCTTATGATTATTTTTATTCTACTCTGATCTTTTTAATATGTTTCCAGATCCTTTTGGTCTCTTGAGTATGAATCTGAAATATGGAACCTTACACTATAGATGAATGTCTTGAAATCAGTTGTTCTCTCCTTTGTAGTTTTAGTGTAAGTGAAATTCAGTTTTAATTTTAACTTCTATAAAATTTTTTAAAATAACGAAATTCTTTTTGAGATTGAAAACTTGCAACATTTGCCTGCTTTCACACTTCTACACATATATAGATGGATCCAAATCTTGAGTCCAAACGGAGTAATGGATCGATCAAACAATACAGGGAGCAAAAGTGATATTGCTGAAGAGGAAGCAAAGAGGCTCTCTGTATCAAATTCTTTTGAGATCAGTGATGGGATGCTTTCTCTCCTATTAAAAAGCAAAATGAAAGTTTCTGGTTGTTCTGAGCTGCACTTGGCATAGGGCACTGCACGCTGTGAGGTGTCGGTGTGCACCCTTATGTTCTCACAGCTCAAGCAGCCTCTCACACAGCATGTAAACAGATGTACACCAAAAGGCAGCAAAGAGCCACACCAATGTCTGTGGGGATTTGAATTTGTAAAAACTGCTAGAAAATGACTCGAGGAAATGTCTAAATCTGCTGCTAGCCAGCCCTGCGAGTCCTCTGCAGAGAAGGAATGTGAGGGCAGAGGTAGGGATTAATATCCTGCCCAAATTCTTGGTGATGCTGTTAGAGAAAGGGAGCAGCACAGTGCTGGGGTTACCTAACCGTGTCTATGATGTCAGGCAGTGGGCACAGCAAACCGATTCCCTGAGCTTCCCATCCCAGATACACGAATCCCTTCTGCTTCCCCTTCCTGTGACTGCACTGCCCCAGCCCTGGCTCAGACCCTTCCAAGCAGGCAGCTTTGCCAGCAGAAGGAAGCGCTGGGGCTGCGCTGCGGACAGATGGCCGGGCTCCCTGGTGGATGGAGCCAGCAGGGATGGTTCCAACAACAGGCTCTGGCTGTTTCAGTGGGGTAATGATTGATGGTGACTTGTAACAAGGGAGTAGAGCAGTTCTTTGCTGTTAACCAGACTTGGCTACAGCAGCACAGAAGTGGAGATTTGTTACTTCGTGTATTCATCCTGCCTCTGCTTCCTTCCTGCCCACCCTTCGCGCTTTTTAATTCTGAAAAGATGAAGCTACATTCCTCGTCCTTAAAATTACCTTTCCCAAGATACTCTTAATTGTATCTCTACACCTCTTCTTATTCACAGGCTCATAAGAAGATTAAAGATAGAGGGAGCAGTAATAGATTTAGTTGGATTTTAATAGGATTTGCTGAGGGCAATGCAGAGAATGAACATCATAGAGAATATTGCTACCCTATCTTTGATATTCCTAAGGCTTCTCAGGTAGTCTTTCACAGAGATTTTATCTGTGCCCTGCATTTAGAGTGGAGATTCTCATTTTTCTGTGGAGCATGTGTGGGGGTTTTTTTAGAGGTATATTGAATCATCTGAGTAAACAGGATGCTACATGATAACCAGCAAAAAATCATTTCAGACATCATTTTGTCTTGTTTGTATCTGATCAAGCACAGTTTTGCATGTAGACCGTGGGTTTTTAATAGCTGTTACATTTCTGAAAGTGTCTGCTGTTTGTCTGGCATCAAATGAGGTAGAAGAGTTCTCATCTATTTGGTTACCAGTAGGCATGGATCCATCAGACCCATGGACACACAGTTGAAGATGCTGAAATAAAAGCCTATTTCACCTCTGGAATTCAGGATCCCAGAATAATTTGTGGAAAGCAGTGAATATACCCAGAAGGTGAATCAGTACATCTGAAACCTGCATTATCCCTGGAGGTTCTTTACTCTGCTGACTGTAAGGGAAACCTTGATGAATAATTTAGACTTGTGTGAGATTTAGGTAGGCAGTAGTGCAGAGAATTTCTGTGCATTTCTAAGGCTTCTCTTGGTACCCCAGACCTGAGGCACCAGGAAAATCCAATCCCTTTTGAGAGCTTACATCCTTACAGCTGTACTTTGCTTCTGGTTGTGATCTCTGGGAAATTTTGGATCTAAAACAAAGAAACAAGTGAGCACCATGTAAGAAAAGTAAAGGAAAACCAAAAAGTTTCATCAAGGAAAACATCACCCAGTCCATTCTCGTTTGCATGTTTCAGAGGTCCAGTGATGCAATAAGCGAGGTGGCAGGCAGCCTCATAGGGACTGTGTGCTATGGATCAGTTTTTAACACCCCGTTCAGCACAGTGCTGTATTTAGCAAGGGGGTGTTGGCAGAGAAGCCCTTCAGAGTGCTGTGCAGAGCAGTACTAGGAGGAAAGGTGTGGCTCGAGCAAAAATCTTTCCCAGTGCAAAGTTAGCCTGTATCCAGCCCTGTGTCAGCATGCTTTGTCAAGGCAGTCTTAATGTTTGCACTCCCTGTGGTCCTGCTCTGTCTGTAGTGGTTCACACAGTCTGATGATTTGGTGGTTGTCTCGATTCTCTCCCTCTGATCTTAAACTTCATTTCTTTATTCTCCCCCAGCCCAGCCATGGCCAGAGATTCTAGGATCTTCATGAACCAGGACATGGACATCGGAGTTGCATCCAGAGAGCCTAAGAAGATTCCCAAGCAGGCTCGGGATGACGTCCCCATCGCCACTGACAGAACCCGGCTCATAACAGCAGAAGGTAAGAAGCCACGGCAGCGATACATGGAGAAAAGTGGCAAGTGCAATGTGCACCATGGGAACGTCCAAGAAACCTACCGATACCTGAGCGACCTCTTCACTACTCTGGTGGACCTCAAATGGCGTTTTAATCTTCTTGTCTTCACTATGGTCTATACCATCACTTGGTTGTTTTTTGGGTTCATATGGTGGCTCATTGCCTATATCCGGGGAGACCTGGACCATCTTGAAGATGAAAACTGGATCCCTTGCGTTGAAAATCTCAGTGGATTTGTTTCTGCGTTTCTCTTTTCTATTGAAACTGAGACAACAATTGGGTATGGCTACAGGGTTATAACGGAGAAGTGCCCGGAGGGCATTGTGCTGCTCCTGATCCAGGCTATTCTGGGTTCCATAGTCAACGCGTTCATGGTGGGATGCATGTTTGTCAAGATCAGCCAACCAAAGAAGAGAGCTGAAACCCTCATGTTTTCTAACAATGCAGTGATTTCCATGAGGGATGAGAAGCTCTGTCTCATGTTCCGTGTTGGAGACCTCCGCAATTCCCACATTGTCGAGGCTTCCATCAGAGCCAAACTGATTAAGTCCAAACAGACCAAAGAGGGAGAGTTCATCCCCTTGAACCAAACAGATATCAATGTGGGATTTGACACTGGAGATGACAGATTGTTCCTGGTGTCACCTCTTATCATCTCACATGAAATCAATGAGAAAAGCCCCTTCTGGGAGATGTCCCGCACCCAGCTGGAGAAGGAAGAGTTTGAGATTGTGGTCATTCTGGAAGGGATGGTGGAAGCAACAGGTAAGCACTTGTCAAAGTCAGTCCCAGTTCTGAGGGAGAAAAGGGAGAAATTTCACTGAGATCCTATTGGGGTTTATCATTCTCTTGTGACTCATTCAGGTAAGGGATCGTCGTCTGATTTGGACAGTGATTGAAAGAGAGGTCCTTTAGCTGACACTGCAGTATTTGGGGTCACACAAAGGAGTTAGATGAAGAGCTGTCCATAATCAATTAGAATAGATCCATGGGAAAAAAAAAGGAATGAACTGAACGAATCTTTGAGGTCTTGTGTGGTTCTGTTTTCTGTGATCAAAATTCATGCTGCAAATCCTTTTCCATTTATCCTCGGTATTAAAGATTGGCTGCAACTCTGTTATTTCAGATACTGCTGTGGTGTTGCTACTTAATGGAGGCTATGAAGGAAGTGCCCCAGTATTACAATATCCCATAAAACAGCGTGTGCTGAAACTGGATGACTTGCACATGATGCAGGACATGTATTTAAAAAGCAGCTCAGAGAGGAAAAATACCAGCTGTTTAACAGCATAAAACAATTCTGTGCAATAGGCAGTTCAGGAGATATGCTCAAGTGATTCCCAGTTTCCTCCTATGGGTGTATTTGTGGTGGGCAATGAAAGAAATCTGCTTCCATATAAAATGAGTCTGGAAAAGCTGTGTGCCTCAGCCTTTCAAGGTGTGTAAAAGGGATATGGCAGCGTGCCTCTCACAGGGTGAGAGGATGGATATCTGCAAAGGCCCTCCGTGTCCTTCCCACTGCAGTGCATCCCTGTGGGGCACAGCTAATGGAGAAGATGCTTTTACTCTGGAGTCATACCTAAAAGACAAGGCGTAAGGGATCATTTTCCCACTTGCAGCTAATTCATTTATTCTAGGCATTGAGAAAGAGCCAACAGGGAGCAAGTGATTTTAAGCAGCCTGAGATGCTGATGCTCCCTTCAGGCAGGCTTTCTCAGCCTGGGGTTGGCAGCGTGCCGTGGTCAGATCAGGGTCCTTAAGGGCAATGGGGCTGCAGGCAGCAGGGAGGAGCAAATTGCTGTCTAGAGATGTGGGAGCCTAGAAAGACTCAAAGATACAGAAATGCTTTTATGAGTAATTTTGCCCTTTGGCATTTAAGGATTTTTGTTACAAGGCTGCTCTGAACCCAAGTATTTTTTCATCTTGTTGAAGCACAGGTTCTCTCTGAAACACTAACATGGGGTTTCTGCTTTCTCAGTGGCATCAGCATCCTGTCCCACAGATTCTGCCCTTTGCTTACAATTGATATTATCCCTTCCTTGTGATTTGTCCCTGTTGGTCTCCAAACAGCTGAATGTAAGGAGGAATAATCTTTCCAAATCCTGCGCCCCAGAATCTCAGCCCCAAAGATAGCAATCTAGAGAACTCTCTTCCCTAATATCTCCCTATAGTCATTAGTGCATAGCAATAGGTGAGCATTTCTAACAGCTAATTGGTGGTTATGCAGATCGCACTGTGCTTAGGTTGGAGTTCTGTATTGTATGGGTGGAATTCATGTGGCATTGCTAGGCAAATATTCTTCGCCAGCAGAATTTTGTAGAGATGTGGCAAAAGAAGAGGGGGTGGAAAAGAATATTAAAGGGGAGGATTTGTAATGGGAGCTTATTTTGTAGCCTAAACAATTACCAGGTACTAGAACCACCTAATGTGAGCATGGAATGCAGTTCCTTGCATGTCCAAAGCCTCTTTCCTCATCACACCGTGACAACATCCAATTCTGTTTCAACAGTACTGCTCTGCTGTCCTCCTATGAGAGCTCAGTTCCTGCTGGATGTGTGTGAGGGGAAGTCATTATCAGCAACAACCTTAAAATTAAAAGCATGGCATAGGAATAATATTACTTTACAAATGGGCTCCTTTCCCAGAGGGATTGTACAGGCCTGTGTGTAATGATATTAAGGAACAGATATCTGTGGAAATGATTTGTTATGGTCTCAAAGACACGTTGTGAAATTTCAAAACTGGGGCTAGGAGAGCCAGTTTGCACTGGGCTTAGAGCAGAGTGGGAGCAGACCTCAGCTGATGGTGTGATCTGATTCAGAGGCTGAAATGGTTTTCTGAATGGCACATGGGTGATGTTTTGTCCTGGTGAAAGTGGCTTGTGGAAGCACAGAGTTTCTGGTTCCCTGCTTTGTCCTTACTCTTCATAATCTTGTTTAAACCCATTCTGGAGACTTTCATTGTGAAGACCCTCCCTTCGTATCATAACTTTTGCTCCTAGAAAATTCTTTTGGTCCTTTCCCTCCTATTGCCCAAGCCTCATCTGCTTTCCGGAATGATATAATTTACCTGCAGTGCCACTTCTATTAAATGATGGCACCACTACAACCTGTTCAGGTTTTGGACAGCAAGAAAACACAGCATGCTGCTTGTTCCCCTAATAACCCCTTGTTGGGGGGGCTATTAAGAACACCCAGCTCTGCTCACAGTGCTCCAGAGCAGGCAGGTCCTGTGTGCAGCCTGGGGGAGCTCAGCTCTGCAGTTTGTTGGCAGGAGGGAAAACTAATGGAGACTCCCCCAGTCTGTAGAGAACAACAGCCATACCCTGCAATGGTGGGGGAAGATGGCTGTGTTCGGTGAGTTTGGGAAGGGGGCCAGATCCGACTGTGCTGTGATTGTCAATGTGTAAATGACCAAAGGAATTCTGAGCATCATCTCTGAGTGAATAACGTTCAGTGAATAATCGTTGAGGAGAGCAATTTCATTGCCACAGCCTGTAGTTTTAGATAGCCACATGCTGTCCAAGAAATGCTTTGTCCTGCTCTCAGACAGGTAACTCTCTTACTGGCATTAAATTCCCATTCCGTGGAAGGCAAAGACAGTAAATAGTTTCAAATAAAAAGTGATTGTTTGTTTACAAAGTGAAACATGGTTTAAAAGAATGCTTCTATTTTCCACTGGGCTTGGATTTTTCAATAGGTTAAAGAAACTGAGGGTCACCAGCACACAGGAAGCACATCAGCCTGCCTGAAACGCTGGGTTTTCCTTTGGCTGGTGAAGAAAATAAACATTTTATTAGTGAAGTGAGAGTTCTCCAGGGATCCACAGCCATTGCACTCCCACCCTGTGCAGACAGCTGCTGCTCAGGGCCTTTCCAAGCACTATTTCAGTGTGGCTGTGGCACTGTGACTCCACAAGAGGTTAAGAGCACCAAAGGGAGGCTGCATTTCTGGGCAGATCTGTGGTGATCGTTGCTCAGTGAAATAACCACTGGAGGGACAAAATCAATATAGATGACAAGAGTTCTGACTTCACTGCTGCTTTGTGGGCATCCTGAAAGCAGCAGCTCTGCTCACAGTGCTCGCTTAATGAATTGGTCATAGAGATTACTTTAGGGAATTAATTCTCTCATGCCATATCTTAAAGAGACACTCGTCCAGCTGGCCCAAATTTGACCTGCAATAAAAGAAAAGAGAGCGAAGATAGAAAATCTGTTTGCCAAGTGAATACATTTTTGCTTTCACTGTCTTTCTGCTCCCCACAATGGCAAGAGAAAATCAGAACCATCCTATTGACAGAAGGGGGCCAGGCTGTTGTTGGCCACGTCTTGGCCTTGCCCTCCTGGTACTTCATATCAACCAGGGCTGCCAGGGTGTGCAAACACAGTGGGAATTCACAAAACTCTTCCATGTGGTTGCAGAGTCAGCTGGGTTGTGTGGTGAAGAAATGGCATAGGAATAGATTCCATTTAAAAAAGCAATGTCACCATCATTCCGATTGATGACATGGTCTACATACCAGAGAAGACCTCTTTTCTTCCAGCTTCACCTTTCTGCTGCTATTTAGTGACAACTAATCAAGATTAAATGTACCAGTACCTGTCCTGTAAACCTAATTCTGAGTCTACAGTGTCCAGTGTTGCTCACATCTGGGCATAGAGACATTGGTGCATTGGTGTTTGTCACATCACCCTTCGTCTTCACTGGTTTTTGCTGCCCCTTCTCCCCACCTGCATTAAATACCACACAGTCGAAAGACCTGACTGAACAAAATTATAGTAAACACCTGGAAAGGGGAGGTAGATACATTTCTGACTTACAGTCTACATAAGTAAATATATATGTATATAAGCAATCAGCCATGTGCCAGGATTCTGCATCTCAGTTCCTCATCCTGTCCCTGTGGGAATGCGGCCCTTTTGCATCTCAAACCATCCATCTTTACAGAGGATACAGTCGAATGCTGTGGCTTTATATGTAGGAGAAAAAGAAGCAGTTGCGACATAATGCATTCTGAAATTAGTCATGATTTTCTTGGGAGAACAAAGGAAGGCTGAAATAATAAGTGGATTTCTCATGCGTTCAGCATCTGGTTTGGGTTCTCTTTTTGTTTTGTTTAGCATTTTGCATATAAATACATTTTCTCTTCTGCAAGAAAGACCTTGCAGAACTGTTACAGGCAGTGCCTATATAATTAAAGGCAACAGATAGACACCTGCAGTCATTGCTCTCACCACCCACACTGTGCTCCATGGGCAGACGTGGGCACATCTCTTTTCTTAGATGTCCCTGCAGTCACTATGAATGCCTTTGTGAAGGGTCTGCAGCTATGGGTGTACCCGGGCCTCAGGTTCTGCCAGGCAGAGGGAAGGCCATCGAACTCAAGGTTTTCAAATCACAATGCCCTTTTATTATTTTTTTTTCCCAATGCTTGGGAGCTTTCCCATGCCTGGAGAGCATTCAGAAATATTAAAATCCTATTACTCTCCTCTGGCATAAAAATCAAAGTGAATCAATCGTGGACATGTCCTCTTCTCAAAGAGACAAGCATGGATAATCAGAGGGCCATGCTCCTACCTTCTAATATTCCTTTTGAAGTTGGAGGAAAACTGGCTTATTGGAGGTTGCAGTGTTCCTCGGTCTAATTAATGCAAAGGGACTAATAACTTTTATAACTATCCAAATGCTGATGCTAATTCAAAGACATGAATTTCTTAAATGGAGTGATAGAAGTAAATTTTTTATAGCTACTGCTTGCCATCAGTCTGCTGTTAAAGCTCTGAGCCCATCAGTTCTTTCTCTGTACCCTGGTAGTGCAGCTGGAGCTCAGCTGAAGCAGCAGTCTGCACTGTGCAGCCTCAGTGCACCTGGTACAAGGGGAGAAATCAGCGTGTGCACAACAGCACATGAAGCGGGGGCCAGAGAGGTGAAATCACCTCCAGCAGTGTCTGTGGCTAAACTGCAGAGAGAGCAGAGCAAATAGAGCAAACATGCAGTCAGCATCCACATGACGCGCTGCCAGCAGATAATCACTGAGCCTCGTGGCATTTAAATGAGGAGAGTTAATTTTAGGCTGATGAAAAACGTTGTCTTGACAGCCCCAGGGGTTGGGATGGCTGCACCCGCTGAGGAAGTCCAGGCTGTGTAACAGTGCCAAACGATTCAGCTCTGCTGCTGATGCGATCCGATGGAAGCCTGCAGCCATTTCTTGGCTGGTGGGTCGTGCTTTGTGGTCCTCCTGCCCTCTCCTGTGAAACTGCCAATGCTGGTATAGGCTGTGATGGTACATGTAGGGAAAAAACGACCTCTGAAGTTGCAGGGAGACGGCTGGCTCTTCTCTGGGCACCCAAACAGCCGCACAGTGCAGTTAGATTTGGCCCACGATAATGAAGTTTGATTTTAACTGGTGACTTAAGGGTAAGTAAGGCTTGGAAATCTGGAGTGCTTCTCCTGCAGCTTTTCCCCTTTCCATAGCAGTGAAGCAGAGCCAGCAGCCGCTGCTCCACTTGCATAATCAGTGGTGTTGCAAGCAGTGAAACGTTCTGAAATCTGCAGCTCTCATTGAGTGCATTGCAGAAAATATAGGCTCCTCACTGAGAGAGCCATCAAATAACTGTTTTTTGTCAGCATGTATTTACATGCCTTTGCCTTTGATAAAATGTAAGGTGCTTGATCCCTATTGATTTTGATGACAGAAAAGTGCCTTTTTGGTAGAGTTCCCTAACACCAATTTTACACAGGAATCTTTCCTCAGTGACTCCGTTCTTGAATGTAATGAAACACCTGGTTCAACACACACTGCAATATATTTCACATCTTTTCATTGACTGCAAAGCAGAAACAAACCCTTCTGAATGCATGCCTGGCTGCTGTGAACAGGAGCATGCACAGACCCCATTGGTGATCCTGGTCAGCAGAACCAAAGTCCACTCCTTAGGGTTCCGCTGTAATGAAATGATCATTAACACTATGAAATGCTGAATGCAGAACTTGGAACCAGGAGGCTCTTCTCTGGTCTCCAGCTATCTGAAAGGACTGGAGCTGACTCCAGCTTTACTGAAATCTTGGTGCGTCTGCTTGCAACTTTGTGCTTCTAACTTTTATCTGGTTTCAGTTCAAATTCAGTTTTGTTTGCAGTTGGAAGCTGAGCTCTGAAATGAGGTGGGTGAAGGAGGTGGAGCTGGAAATTGAAAAGTGAAAATTTTGCACATTTACACAGATGGCAGGCAGTACAAATTTATAATAGGAATACTTCCTCATTTTGAAACCAGTTTGTTTAGGAGAAAATTAAACTTTTAATGGTCCTGGAAAAATCAATATGCTTGGAAAGTAAAAATCACTGTGATTTTTTTTGGATGTAAGTTTTGAAGCACATCTGCTTATGCTGACAAAGGGGAAATGAAGATATTCTTTGGCATGAAACGAGTTTGAATGAAATGCCCCAGTCACCAAATATTGCTTCCTTCCTTCCCTATAACTATACTAAATATCCACACCATTTAAACCTAAAGCATGTAATTATATCTATTTTAAGAAAAGCATTAGCAGCGTTATTCAAGACCAAGTATCGTACTAGGATTATTTTTGCAATAAATCCAGGGTTTTTAGATCTCCCCCCGTTTATTGCATGCACTCTGCAGGGCAGCAGCACTTCAGACAGCTGCAGCAGGAGCTCACAGGGCAGGGCTGCTGCAATGGAACGGAATGGCAGCGGCCCACTTGGTGTGGTTCTTGATGGAGGTGAGCATAGGATGTAATGATTCACTTCACCCATGGACTTGGACAGGCAAGGCTGGTGAAGTAGAACTGCTGGTTTTTGCAGAGAGTGCAGAGCAGTGCATGAAAGGTGCGAGCCTAGTGAATAAATCAGCCCCACTGCAAGACTGAATTGGACACCTATAGCACAGAAGGCAGAGTGCACGTTGTATGCAAATGGGAGAAGGCTGCATCCGTGTGCTGTTAATAAAAGCAAGGTTTATTGTTTCCACACCTCCTCTGTCATCTTTCTGCAGTTACAAAGGCAGTGATTAGCCGGGGACATTACAGCTGCATTAATTAACCAGGCTGAAGAGCACAGGGCAGCTTGCAAAGCAGGCACTTAATGGAATTTGAGGCAGAGACAATGCTGTTGTTTACTGGGTAATGTAGGAGTTGCCAAGCAGTATGTCCCCACGCAATTAAAATACCACTGCACATGTGCTAAAAAGGAATATTTGAATGGGATTATGGAGCAATTACAAGTTGTCTTATTGTGCTGGCTCTGCGTACCCCTGGGGTTACAGAAAGCAGCTCCTGCAGGAAGCTGGCAGCGAGCAGTATTTGGTTGATGAAAGCTTTCTATTGTTCCTTCCTTAATTGAATATTTACAGCAGGAAATAACCACGATCGTGTCTCTGGAGTTCGGGTTCACTGTCAGGTTCTCCCCCAGTGGAGGAACTATTTCAGGCCATGATTACAAGGCAGGGGTTCCCTTTGGATGCCTCAGACCCCTGCATTTAGCAAAGTCATTCTTTCTTGGCCTGGGTTCACAACACCATGCCTGTAGGCAGCTCCTGGAAAGCCATGGTAGAAGTCAGCCTGTCTGCTCACAGCTCCTAGCCCTGTGAGTATCAGTGGCCTCTTCTGCATTCCTGGGCTTTGAAAGCACTTGGTAAGAGGCAAGTAAAGTCCTCAGCAGATCCTGCTTGTGCTCATGTCTTTATAGACTGCAGCAGCAAAACAAGAAACAAACTTCAGACTGTTCAGAGGTGGCTTTTTGAAAGGATGTTTTTTGATTACTCTGAGATTTCATCAGTCCATAGAGCTCAAGTGGTGAGAACACATACGCTCTTTCCTAAAGCATCTGACACCATTATTTTCCCCCCGTGCATTATTTCAGATTTGTTTGCGTACTTTGGGCTGCAGGAGGTAGGCTTGGAAGCATTGGCTGCAAACTAGATCAAGTGCATGTTTTGAATGTATTCCAGTCAGGGCCATCACTCACACTCCAAAGGAGAACAGTGGGAGGGCTTTGTGAGGTCAGCATTTCTACATTTCACCAGAATGAAGAGCAAAAGCATAACACGTTCAGGATGAGCAGATGACAAATGTTTGGAACAGAAGTCAGCCTTGGCTTCTCAATCAGCTGGTGATTCCAGAGGAGGTCACTCCAATGCTGAATCCTTATCTCTGCTCTGCAAAGCCTCTTTCAAAGTTTTCTAAGCACATAAACAAACTCCAATCCTTGGGGCTGAGAAGAAGCTGGACAAAATCAGTTTCATGTTGCCCACTGTTCATTCATTCCATTAAGAGACTCAATTCAATGTGCTTACAAGCTTGACTGTGCGATGCTGTGTGTCTTGATTCAGACAACCTATTATAGTTGGATTGAACTCTCCAAAGGAATATGTAAGCCAGCATGCCATGTGGGTCACATCAATGGGGCAGGGGGCTGTTCCTCCTTACAGACTGCATCACTTGGTGTGCAGGGGGAATAGCTGGGCTGTAGCTTGAGAGGGACAGCATGAGACAGAGTGGGAGTGCAGGTGACTTAGGCAGGGCAGCTGTTCATCCTCCTCGGGGGCTGTGTGGGTCAGGATTGAAGTGCACTGGCAGGGTTGTATGTCATTCTAGCACGTGATTCATCAGAAATACTGTTAGTAGCAGCCACACCAGGAAGCAGCACTTCGACAGAGAAATGTGAGGACAGAGAGAAGCTGCTTAGTGCTACCAGACTTCAAAGCCTTAAGTGCAGGTTTCAGGAAGCAGTCTGAAGATGCGGCGATGAGTTCACCCCTTTTCCTTTGAGAGCTCAGCTTTTTCATGATAGAGGCTTTTATGAGGCTTATTAAGCGAAGACTTTGTCTGTGTCCCAGAGCAATCAGGTATGGAAAATAACATGAAAGTGCTTTTAAATGAAAGAAGTGGCTGGGTGAGCATGTAAGGAAGCTTTGCATTTAACATCCCTCTCTTTCCACCCAGGGATGACTTGCCAAGCTCGCAGCTCCTACATGGACACAGAGGTGCTGTGGGGACATCGCTTCACTCCTGTCCTCACCCTGGAGAAGGATTTTTACGAAGTTGATTACAACAGCTTCCACAGCACTTACGAAACCAACACTCCTGTGTGCTGTGCCAAAGAGCTGGCCCAGTCCCGCCGGGAAGGCCAACTCCTCAGCAGCATCTCCAGTGCCACTGTCCTGGGTGGAGGCAGAGAAGCAGAGACGGCGAAAGGGGAGGAAGAGGAAGAGGAAGAAGACAGGGAGCCAGCAGCATTCAGTGGAGCCAATGGGACAGCGGGAGAGGTGAAAGAAGATCTGCCTGTATAACACGTGAGCTGCTGGGCAGTCAAAACCCACACACACAGCAAGTGAGGAATTGACTGGGAGTCAGAGAGCTGAGGTTTATATCCAGATCTCTGTTCCTGCTGCTTGATCCTGGCGAGTCACTGCACAGCACCGTGCCTCAGTTTCCCTCCCCTTTTAACTGTACGGCGAGGTCCTGAGCTTTGCTCTCATTTGCAAAGCATTTGGATCTCTGTGGACAAGGCTCACTAAATACAATCACGGTTAAAATTGAAATCCCCACCAGTAGTTGTTTCAAAAGATGTTCATTGGACATTCAAAACGTATTTCCCCTTGCAAGGGTATTTACAAAGGTAAAGATCTAGAAGCTCCCATCTCAGTATGAAGAATGTGTTTTCATGCCTTCACTTAACTTGTGAGTGGATGTGTTGTAGATATTGTTACTGCTTAATTAAAAGAAGACCAAAAAACCTCTCCTGTACATCGTGGAGTTTTTGTTTTGTGATTTTTGCAAATAGAGCTTAGTTGGTGTTCTGCTCCAAGACCACAGAGATCGTTGTTTATTTCTTACAAAACAGGACAGCTTTCCCTGCAGATCTTAGCAGGTTTATCCAATGTTTTTGTCTATCAGACCAGTGTGTCATCTTTGTGCACTCTTCTTATGGAACTACTGACACATTTCACAGTCCATCCACAATGAGAACAGATAGATGCTGCCCCAGTAAAGGTTTCTTTTCTGGCTGGGTGTCTCATTTCCAGTTGATTATTAAAAAAAGATATGTAGCTACCTGGGAACTTGAAATGAATTTCACCTAGAGTTCCTGGAGTAGGTAGACTGGGTAAGTAAATTTGCCAAACTCTCTGCCTTAAAATGCATGCTTACAGTAAGGGTTTAGATGCTGATGTTCCTATAGCTAATGGGAACAAGTGCTGACATAAGCTAAGCCATCTGGCCCCACTAGTGCAAGCATGCTGGTTGGTGGCTGGCCCTGCAACGTTCTCCTTTCGTGAGGTAGGAGGTGCAAGAGTACAGAACAGGATTAACTAAAAAGATAAGATAATAGGGGGAAAAATAGGTAAAATTTCCTAGAATGGCTTGTCCTTTTTCTAAGATCCTCACTTCTCACTCTACCTCTGCCTCTGCAAAGATTTTTTTTTATATTCCAGAATGTTTCAGTCTGTAGCTGAAGTGAACTCCTAATGTAGGAGAGAGTAATGGAAAGTAGAACTGTGACTGATCCATGTGAGGCAGAGGCAATTTCAGCCCCTCAGAGGGAGGTTATATAAGCTCTAGCCGGCGAGCTAACTTGTCCAGCTCAATTCAGCATGAGAGAGGGCTGGCTGGGTCCCCTACGTGATGCCAGAGATAGACAGCTTGGAAAATGGCACTGGATTGCATCTGTACCTTGCTTCTTCTACCTGTGTGATACCCTCCAGAGAGAAGCTAGCCATCTTCAAATTGCCAAAATGCTATTTCACCACTTCATTTCCCCTGAGATCTCATCACACAAAGCTGCTCTTTTCCAGTACTGTCGAGTCTGAGAAATCGTATATCCTACACCTTAGAAATTTTTGTCACTGAACATTATTAGTAGCAAAATAATTGCTGAATGTATAGTTGGGTGTGTGTGCACAACCATTACAATGACTGAGAGTTAAGTATTTCTCTCTTCTTGAGCAAAGCCATTATGCATCTGTGTATCTCTTGGCTCCTGCAGACTGTTCCTGCATTTGAAGTTTGCACATAGGCCTAAGCACCTTGTTGAAGAGATGCTTCAGTGTCAGTGTGAGCATGCACCTTAGTATTCAGTACATACATGGAACCATACTTTCCAGTTGCATAGCAGACAGTCAGGTATGTGGGGGTTGGGTCAGGCAGTCTGGTTGTTGCCTTCCCAAAGCATCTCAAGCCAGCCCATGTTCTCCTCATGAGCTGCATCCCAAACAGAGGTTGACTTCATTGAGCATGTTGAGTTTTTCTGAAAGTAAGAGAAGTCTCTTCCTTCATGCAGTCATAAAGGTAAATTTCGTCTCTCCAGCAGGCAAATCTATGTGCTCAAATTTTTTACGTGCTTTTCCAGCACAATACAGTACAAAACAATGGAAGTCTCAGCAGCCAACAGTGATTGAAGTAGTTTGATTTCAGGTACACGTTTCTTTCCTGCAATCTTTAATGAATGTTTCTGAGCAAACAAAAACTGTATTTCTTGGCAGGATAGATGGGAAACACCTTCCTAACACAGGACAGTTGATGAGCTGTGAATGGAGACAGGGAAGGAGAGCTGCTCACAGTAAAGGCTTTGTTGTTCAGCTTGGTTTTGTTTGAGGGCTTGGGGCTGCAGTGGGAAGGAGACCTGCAAGCCCTCATCCTGCGCATCAGCTGCTCTCCCAGACCACATCATCCAACTGTTCTGCTATTGTGCAGTGTCACAGTGCTCTTACACAGCCCAGCTGACCTGGATGTCTCCATTCACTGCTTCCTCCTGCATGACTTTCCATATTTAAGTGCAGTAAGACTATTAGTTTTTACTGAACTGTGTTTCTTAGATTGATGTGAGGATGCATGGACATTAAAAGTGCAAGTCTTGGCATTTGCTTTCTGGGCATAATCAACAGAAATGTTGAAATGTACCTTTATTTTTCATTTGAGCTTCCCTGGCTTTAATTTTCACTCATTGTGAGACCTGTCACTTGTTTTTATGCTCAGATTTACTCCTTTTATCATTTTCTCTCATTCATTATTATGAATATATTTCCATCAGAAGTAGCGGATCTTGAAGCAGAGATAAGGGGAATGTTATTTATGTTCAAGTAATTAATACCTTGTCATAAGCTCTGCACACTGCCAGCCATATCTGCTGCAATACAGGAGGGCACGTTGCCAGAATGCGTTAAGCAGCAGTTTTGGGGATGATGGAGAGGACACTTAATGAGGTTACAGGGAAACTAGGCAAGCTCCGAGTCCATGCATAAAAGTGACAGCAGTTTCCATTTTGAGGCCAGCGACACAGAGATAAGTGCTGGAAGTCTGATTCTGATGCTTCCACTGGCACCATTCAGCCCAGGGATAACTGGTCACTTAGGTAGGTGCGAGGAGTGGGAAGCAGGAGCATCTATCTGGTGGCATTTTGTTATGTGAAGAAGTCAAGGGCAAGTTCCAATCTCATTTATGCCAGGGAAATGGGAAGACACTCTGGTGGAGCCTGGTGATGCCTCCGTGATGCCAGCATACAACAGAGCAGTGCTCAGCTCTGAAGGACCATTGGCTGTGCTTTGGAGAGGAGGGCTGCACGTCCAGGTGTTACTGTGTGCAGGCAGATGCATACAGAGGTGGCTATTTTTGAACAGCACATGCTGTTGGAATTACTCTTGCTAAAAAGTAAAGCCCTGAGAAAGCATCAAACTCATGGTCCTGGTTGATGAAGATGTTGGGGTTCATATCACAAAAACCTGATATTCAAGTATATTCTTTCTAAATTCTACTTCGGTCCTCCAGTCCTGTACGGATTTACAGCTCAGTTAACTAAATGCAGGCAAAGCCAAAGGTTACTAAAAAGTACTATGAATCCGTGGTTCTATCCCATAGTGGAAGCAAATGCCTCCCCCTTACCTGTTACCCAAACACTCAGCAGTGCCTGCAAAGGAGCGTGTGCTGCTAGCTAAGCAGTTACACTGACTATTCCCATTGCTTGAAAGGGAAAGTAATGCACCATAGGAACTCCTAGAAATAGGAAAGCCCATCAGATGAAAAACCTCATGAGAATTAGGATGGCAACTGTAGCCATCCATATTCATGCAGATTTATCACTGAATGAGAAAAAAAAAACTCGCAGGAATGGGAAAAGTAATGACGGTAAATGCTATTCAGTATTCCTACCCCCCATGTGTTGTTCTATCATGTGTCCATCATTTTCATGCCAAACAAATGAGCAGTACAATCACTACCGAATTCACGCCCCATCTGCCTCCCTCGCATTTGGTAGCAGAGCTCAGCTGTTTCTCTTCCTCCCAGAATAGAAAGAGAAGAAACAGATGCCAGGTGCAGGCAGAGAGAGCCACTGCCCAACCGACCCTTGAAGGAAGGCCAGGAGGGGTTTGTCTGGATGGGATGAGGCTTCTCTCTGCTGCCAGGCTGAGTAGAGACAGACTGCATGGCTGAAACAGCACTCAGATAAGGAGAAGGGAGTGGGTCTGCAGCTCTGAGGACCCTTCAGTAACACAGATGAGAAGTTTTTATCACATTTATTCCATGATATCAGGTTTTACTGAATCATAGCTGCCTCTCTGCCTTGTGCTTCCCTTGCCTGTTTCTTCTGCCCATCTGCTTTCAGGCTCCTTGCAGTGAAACTGAGAGCTGCGGCGTGCAGGACTGCTGCTGTTGTGTCTGCAGAGCAGCCAGCAGGGCTGAGTCCTGCAGTGATTCCTGCAGCATACATGATAGACCACCAGAATAATGAACTGAACAAATAACTGGTCCTTGCTGGTATAAATGAACAGCTAGCCTTGAACAAGCTGCTGTGCTTCATTATGTACAATATCAAAGAATGCAGCATAATTGATGGCTAAGGCAATGGGCTGCAACCCAAAGAACTTGTGTTTTATCCCTGGCTTCCACTGACCTCCTGTACAAATCAGTGTGAGGCAGTGCTTACACGTGGTGCTTTGTTTGTCATATCTGTGTAGGCTGTGGTTCAGGAAGACCCACGAACATGTCCTGAATTTCAAGCTGCCTGATTTTCCAAACTAAGGCTCGATGGCTGCAATTTAATTGAAGCAGGAGCTACAGCTTATTCTGTTGTGGGATTTGGGATACTGTCACGGGGCATCAAATAGCAACGGGTGGGTCATGCTTGTGATTTCAGTCTGATTGCTGTGGTCACTGATGGAGACAAGAACCAGGAAAAACTTCAGAGACACAACACTGGACGGCTCCCAAGCTGTGTCCCCACACTGCGCAGCCCCTACAAGCAAGGCATTCAGCTTGTGCCTTGTTTTGATGGTTGATGCAGGATGCATGTCGTGTTGGGAGTAAGGGCAGTTCCTGTTCCTGGAATGGTAATCGTTCCATTTACATAAAACATATTCATTAAACTGCCTGAGCTCTTGTACCCCTCGATGAGTTCTCTCCCTCACCACATCTTGGCTGCTTCCAGCTTTATTTATGGCCTTCCTGACCTTTTCATTACTCGGTCTCTCATGGATCCTGTCCTCTGTATGTTAGCACATCAGTTTTTCTCGTCCTGTTTGACATTTAATTTTTAGTGACTGTAGTGTAGATGAAGTTGTTTTTCTTTGTTTTGCACACACTGTTCTGCTGCTCTCTAGGCTGTAGAAACTGTCGCTGTAGAAACACAAGGGGGAACTTACTGCCCTGAAATTTTGAGGTTTTTCAGCAGCAAACTGAAAATTAAAGCTGGGGGTGAGTCTGATAATGTCCCCTTGGGCTGCTGGGAATGACAAAGTGGGTACATGAAAGCTACCCTCATCAGGAACCTGCAGGTCCCAGTGTGCCCCTCAGCATCCCATGGCACATGTAAAGTTGCCCCAGGCTCTGGGAGTCCCTTCTGCCCCTCCTGCTCGTTTGGCTGGCGCTGCTCCCCAGCTCTGCAAAAAGTGGGAGCTCATCCTCACGTGAGGAATTATTGTGACCTGTCCAAATACGGATGTCGATATGTTCTGTCATCCAAAACAGTCCAATGTTTCACCTTGTGTTCAGTTGAAGAGTTGAAAGTGGATCTCCTCATTGCCCATGGGACTGTGGTATTATTGACTGAACCACAGTGTTTGCTACTCTGTGTACAAGAAATATCAGATGTCTGGAAGAACTAATGAATATTCAAAGGGTGTTGCATTCCTGTGATCTCCAGCTGATGGCTGCATTCATTCATAGACATTTAAGTAACGCTTAGATTTGATCATTTTTCATAATCCTTCTTTAACGAGGAGCAAAACAATCAGGCTGTGCTTTTATAGAGTGAATTTGAAATTAAAATTAGATATTTAGGTGTTATTTCAGTTGTAAAGTAGCCCTTAGTTCTGATGGGGGGAGGGCAGGGATTCCAATTATGTTTAATTTGTATTCACAAGGCTCAGCTAGGCAAAGTACTAAGGACTCTTAGAAGTTCATAATATTTCTATAGTGCACAGAGCTTTTCAGCACCAGCATCAAATTAGTTCTTGGAAGCAGCTGTTCACTATATTAACGTAATATATCCCACACATAGTGAAAGAAACTGCTTGGCCTTTCAGATGAGAGGACACCCAATCTTCATAAATATTGAACTGTAAAATCCCTGCATGGGGAATACAAGCTGATTCTTTTCTTTTTCACCAGCTGTGAACTACTACGTGTGATGTATGGTACAAGCTCTCCAGGAAAGAGGAGCAAATTGAAAACACTACCCCTGTGGGTTCCCTTATTAGACTTGAAGTGACTGAAATTCACAGGACACAGCTCATTAAAACAAGGCTGACAATCTGTGACCTCTTGAGAAGGAAACATACGATCTGTGCTGAAAAACAGGCTTGGCCTTGATGGGGGAGAGAACTCAGCTCCAGAGGAGGAAAATGTGGGTAGATGCTAATGAACCCACTCGTTACTGAGGCACATCGGTCCTTACAGGTGCATCTTCCAGGGGCTGGGTAAGCAGGGAGCAGCTCCAAATGAGGTGATGGATCCCTGGGCAGCTGTCATTTCCAATCACAGCACCCACTGCTGTCCTTCACGGACGTATTAATGATCTGCTTTGCAATGCACAAAGTAATGGAAATGTCCGTGTCTGGGTATTTCATCCCAAAAGTGGGAATCCAGCACCTTGCAGGGCCCTGAAGAAGTTGCTTTATCCATTACTGAGACTGTTGCCTACATTTGAGGGCACAGCCCAGTACTCAAAGTGCAGTCAGTCATCAGCAGGAGCAAAACTGTGCCGATACCCGGAGCTGTGCCATGGAGCTGTGGTCTGCTTGGTGCGCTGGGGCAGCGCGTGCTGAGCTCTGTCCCTTCCATAACCACCCTTGAAGAGCACCCAGCTTTATATGGGAGAATTAATAACCAGGGAGGGCTGTTCTGGCTGCTGTAAATCAATGTGGCGTTATAGAACTGTCTGAAGCAAGACAAGGCTGCGTTCTGCAGCAGACAAGTTGACTTGCCCGCAGGCACAAGTCCTTTCAATTCCTGTGTGGGTACACACTACCTTAGGGCACTTTCTGTTATGTCAGTACCCAGCCTGCTATTGTACATTTCGGTACTGAATATTCAGTAACAGGTTGTTTGCGCTGAAGAAGAGAGCAGGATGTTTTTCCCACAAACTTACTTCTTGTGCCACAAGAACCCGGGGAGTAACATGTCCAAAAATGCTAACATTTGCTACTTGAAAAGCAGCAGCTGTAGTGGTTCAATCCCTAAAGTGGTCATCTAATTCTTCTCTGACATTTTCTGTAAGTGAATAAACCTGCATCTTAATTCCACGCCTGTCAAAGCTTAAATGATGCGACATCAGCTCTTAAAGTGATTGATCCAAATAAAGACCGTGAAAAATGTAGCCTGGCTGGAAACATTCAATGAAATAATACATTTCAAAGAGGGTTCCCCCATCCCTGCTAATGTGAAAGATTTGAATTGTGGGAAAGGAAGAAATGAGATGAGAACACTTAAACTGATGTGGCTCTGCGTGAGGGAGAGTAGGAGCTGAATACAAAATGGACTCAATAATTATGAGTGAGATTCATGCTCGAGTGAAGGAGGAAAGTCTGTTCTGATGCCTCTCCTAAGGCGTGCAATTAGGTTTCCAAAATGACCCACCAGCCACATCCAAAAATTCTGGCCCCTCTCTCTGGGGATGAGGAGGGAGTCAGCAATCCTGCTTCGTGGCATGCAGACGACTGGTGCTCTACTTGGAGCATTCCCTTAGGAGGAATGAGAAGTGGGAGTTCAAGAAACAGTGCTCTTATAAATTCCTCGTGGCTCTTGTGCAAATCTTACTGTTCGTCTCAGGGAGAAAGGGATGGAAAGGTGCAGTAACGGAGAGGAAAGCCCTTTTTGCTGTTACCATAGCTGTCCATCACGTACTTTGCAGTCTCTGAGCCATTGTTGTGGGTTTTCTAAATTTGTTTATTTGTTTTCCAACTGAAAATAGATCCTGCATTTATCCTGTTGTGATTCTGGCAGAAAGAGGCAGCCTTTCCCTCATCCGAGTCAATTCAGTGATTCACTTCTTACATAGCCTGCTGATTGTCGCAGGGATGAAATTACAGTCTTTGTAAAATGATGGTGAAAGAAGCCTGGCTCATAAATATTTCATTCTTGTATCAGTAATTTTAGAAAGTGAACTTTTTACCGTGGTGCAGCCCTGTGTGCAGGGAGCTCCCTAACCTGATAATGCTGGAAGGAAAGCTTGTTCTGAATATTCAGTCTGCACAAAGCACAGGGAAGAAGAGAGGTGGGTGGGGAAGGAGAGAAATGGGAAGGAAAAAAAAAGAGAGAGAGAAAGGAAACAAAGAAAGGAAGAAAACCAGGAATGTACAGGTTTATTTTTAGGAAGTATTTATTCTTAGAAATGGCAAATCAGAGCCAGGCTGGATTCAGTGGAGCATTTGTACGTGATGTTCTGTGATGTTCTGATACACAGGCATCCAGATGCCCTTCATGAGCCCAGCATGCAGCACACAGGTTGGCCAACCTTCCATCAGCATGGGTCGTCCTAGGGAGAGTGTTTGATTTCTTTTGCACCTCTGCTATTAATAACTGAGGTGGAAGAGGAAAACTGATAGGTTTTAAATGCTGGGGTGATTATTTAAAGTCAGATTATATTTGGCATGCACATTTATTTCCATTCCAATTAAATATGTGGCCCTCTTACTTTAAATAGTGCACGTTTTAGTGATGAAGTAGGATGTTACTGGAAAGACTCTAAACTGGTATGAAGGGGAGTCATATTTCATGGCTAATTGTCACTGAGATGGATGCTCTGGGAATATTCCCAAGGCTGCATTTGGGTTAGGAGCCACAATTTGAACACATCTGACTGGTGCAGCAACTGATGATGGATGGGGTGGTCGTAGTGAGCTGGAGGTCAGCCTCTGCTCCCTGGTAACAGCAATGGTACACGAGGGAATGTCTCTAAGTTGTGCTGGGGAAGTTGGATCATCATGTTGGATATTAGGAAAAATTTGTGTTGGTCGTGTATCTGTGTCCAGCCACCATGATGCCTGTGGGTGCCATGTGTGCCCCCACAATTGTCAGACACAGGAAACTGCAGGAAATTTGCATCTTGGATGAAATACACCCCAAAAATCCAGGTCCTTGTTGAGAGGATGCTCTCACACAGCTTCAACTCCAAACTGTTTGCAAAGACAGAAGGGATAAAATGGGCAGCGATTGTGAAGGACTGACATGAAGATACGCTCCCTTGCTGCTTGTTAAATCACACCAGAACAAAGGATGCCTCTCCTGTCCCCTCTCAATAGCCCAAAGTGCTGACAGCAACCCTGGCTCCCATTTGTTTTCCCTCTCCATCAGAGCACATGGGCGCCCCGAGGAGGAATCCTTTCACGCCTATTTGCGGGGCCCTTGAGAGGTGTGAAGAGTAACCTAGGTGTGAACAATGCATGGAGCAGCACAGGCATGGAAGCTGAAGTGTGAAAGCATTTGCTCAGTAAAAATAGAACTAAGCTGTTGGCAGAAAGAGGTGTCTGCAGCTGATAAACCTGCAGTGATTGACAGGAGTGGGGTTCGTGTTTTATTAATGCATCAGTCTAAATCTCCTGACCTTATGAGGATGGAGAGAGAGTTTGGCAGGACAGAAGAGTTTGTAATTTGTTCCTTAATTCTGAAATGAATGCACCTCTCCTGGTTCTATAGAGAGCAACCGATGCCAGTCTTTAACAGCTGCCTATCACACAACGTGCTTAATTGGAGTAGAGAACAAATGAGGGATTACCAGCTATTACTGGTTCAATAAAAAAGCACAAGCTCATCTCCTCTTTGGTTCTGGAGGTACTGTGGAGGAGCTGCAGCTCTCAAGCCCCTCACCTGCATTTTGTGTATCTCTTCGATTGCCCTTTGGCACTGCAGAGCTCGTCTGTGAGCGTGGCTTTAGAGACTGAAGGTTCTGCTCAGGTGAAATATTTATCGATCTGGCTTCTTGAATAAGCAATACATTGCAGCAAGGGTTTGATACGAGCATCCCTCATGTATAACCATCATACTACAGATTGCAATAATGCCTTCAATCCACAGATCTCGTGGATTGAGATTCACATCCCGCAGAGATCGCCGTATCAAAAGCAGAATGCAATTTGCCAGGCAAGTCACAGCTCGTATCTGTATTACTGTATGATGTATGGCACATCTGATGCAAATGCAGCTGGAGTGCCATGGAGAAGCTTGTTTTGCAACACAAACAAAGAGAATTAGACTAGCAGACCTGCTATTCAAAAGGTAGATATCTCCTTTGGATTTACACTCTTTGCCCTGCTGTTTATTTTGCTGTCTCGCTCAGCGAGCTGCTGTGCAAGCTCTAAGCTTTCTTTGCCTCCAGAAAGGCTGAAGCATAAAATGGAATTACAAGTATCAACAATTGCAGACTCTGCCATGTAGGCATGCGGAGCCATCTCCCAAACGGGCGACCAAAGAAGGGCAGGGAGAGCAGACAAGCAATGGGCCTATTGATGTCAGTGGGATTTTTACCACTGCCTTCAGTGGGTTTCAGATTTGGCTTGATGAAAGCAAGCACTGTGAATGAAATTTCAGACACCCCATGGCTACAGATGCACTTACTTTTAAAAGCATTAATCATGCATCTAAATTTAGAGTGCCGCACTTTTGTTTCATTAAGAATTCTGCTTTGGTTCCAGATAGACTCCCTTGAATCTGTCCCCAGAACAGACCCACATTCCATTCTGCACAGCAGAGCAGGATCTTTTATTTTTAAAACAGCCTCATCTAACCTGCAGCTGCTCGGAACACGGTGTCTCTTCTGCATTCATTCTCATTCGTGGAGTTTGAACCTCTGCTACGCACAGTATGTCATGTGGCAAATGTTGCTCAGCTGAAATCACTAAAGAGAGCTGATTTCAGCCTAAAGCAGAATAATGAAGCCTTCTATGGATGTCTGATGGAAGAAAAACAACCCACATACTAGTTTGCAAACATTACTCATATTTGAATTTCCCTTCTCTGTCATCTCTGAGCAAGCAGCTAGATGCATTCACAAGGCTCTTCCAGATGGGGAAGTGGTAGACAGAGCTCAGCCTTCAATGGCCTTCAATAAAACAGCTCTGCTGAAAATGCACATCTGGCATTTGAATCCTGAGCCACCTCACCCCTTCCTGGGGCTGTGAGCATCCAGCTCCCAGGGCTTGTGGTGAATTCAGGAGTCATTCTGATGGCTCATGTGCTACATGAAAGCCAGCAGAAACCTCTGGGAGGATGAGTTCAGGCATTAGAAAAACAGATACGAGTGTCAAAGCAAGGACCCTTGGGATGGCTGCGGGGAAATGTGGGCACAAGTGTAGACCTTCCTCCTCTCATGCCTCAGTTTCCCCTTTCCTATGAAATGGGGCATCTCCCTCTTGCCACTTCTGTGACTTCACCCATACTGATAAAATGTTAATGGTGGTAAGGGAAGCATTAATTAAGGGATCCTGGTGTATCTGGGCTGTGGCAATAAGCCTTTCTGCTGCTCTGCCTTGGTATTTTCTCATGGCCAATCACACCTCCAGCAGCTCACCAGCTTTTCCCTGGAGGACTGCCATCTTCTGTTTCTTCCCTGGGGGGCCATGCAGGAGAGGAGAGCTATGATTTAACAGCAGAGCAAAACATTCAAATCCCCACAGACACATGGAGATTAAATGCTTCCCCCACTTGGATTCCCCAGCCTCAGCATGCTGTTTCTGGAACACAATTGTGTCTGGAAAGAACCTATCTGGGTATTATACAGCACAGGGCATACTTTTGAGTCCTTTTTCTTCCTATTATCCTCCTTTTCAAGGTCTTTCTCTCTTTGATTTATGGATCTGGAGACCAGCTTTAATTATATCCCTCGAACAGCTGCCTGAAGCGACGCTCACCAGGAGTGAGACAGATGCAGTGTGCAGCCCCCCTGGGTTCTGCATAGCAACATGCTGCATGGAGTGACCATTAATACACAGTGTGAAGGGCACAGTTCCTGTTGCCATGCTGTTTGGGTATGAACGTGTTCAGAGCTGCTCGTGCACGCACACAGACTCCGTCATGCACACACACTTGCACATATTTTCTCTCTGCTCCATAGTCAGTACACCAGAGTGACTCTTGCAAGGGGACTCTTGCAGAGGGACTCTTGCAAGAATATTCCACTGAGGGAAATCATTCTGGATGTAACTCCTGAAAACATTTGCAGTGCTGGCAAATAAGGGCTCACTTATTTCCTTTAACATTTCTACTCAAAGATGAGCGGTGATGATGCAAATCTGCCACAATGCAGACAGGTCTGCCCACATTCACACTTGGTTCAGTTCTGCATGCACCCTGGAGTTCAGTTTGGGGTTGGACACCGATGTTTTGTAAGGCTCTGCCCAAACTGCAGTCAGAAGTGGGATTGCCTGTTGCTGTGTGAGGTCCTGGAAGAGACTGCCAGCAGTCTGGGCTCACAGGGTGCAGCATTTTCCATCTCCCTGGAGGTGCTGGACGTGCAAATCTCCGATCAGCCCACCTTAAAACAGTGCTGTAGCCTCAGTGAGAATTTAACCTGTTGCTGAAGTACTGATATGCTACATTTCCATCACCATCCTGACGCATACATGTACTGGAATGCAGTCTAAGAGCTGGTTCTCTAGGGATCATCTTCCAGCATGCATGGTAGGATATAAAATTGGAGCTTCTACATTTTCCATCTCTGAGTAACTCCTGTTTCAGCTCCCTTATATAATTTCATATGAAAGAAGCTTGCAGTAGCTTTCCCTTGCAAGCAGGAAGATTGTTGTCAAAGCCTCGGGAAACCCCTTTAATGTGGGATGGGCAACTGGGAGAGATGGTAATGAGATGCTGGGAGAACTTCAATCACCAGCGAGGGAGATGAGCACTTCTGAAGCTGACAGAGCAGCATGTTGGAAGGACTACTGTGCTGCCAGCTGTACACTGACAGACCAAAGGGCTAAGGAAATGGCTGACTAAAGGCTTACAGATGCCCCAGACTTCACTGCTTTAGGAACATGGCTCTGAAGGAAGCTCTGGGCTTGCAAATTTCTGGAAACATTTTTATGATTAACAACTGAAGGAGCAAGAACTCATCCCACTGGCAGACCATATTCTCACGACTGATGCTGGCATGCTGCAGGATTCCACACAGCAGCAGCCTGATTAAATTGTAAATCAGCTGGGATGGGAAATCTGTCTTTCCCTTCTTGCATGGCTCAGAATAGAAAGGGATTTCAGTTCTGAGTGGAGCGTGCTGCTATCCCAGTTATAAATACAACCCTTGCAACTCAGTAGTAAAATGGCTTTCTACTGAACCATGTTAAGTTCTTTAATTTAAGTAGAAGAATTAAAGAGCTAAATCTGAACTCTGCAGGCAAAGATTGTTTCCAGGCCCTGCTTATTAACATTCAGCTTCACCTGCTTCATGTTGCCAATCCAGACCACCTCTGTGGCCATTACTAAAAGAGCTTTGATGGAAATGCTGTTTCAGGGCTCTGTTCTGAGCTCTTTCTCAGCTGCAGATGAGTAAGGGCAGCCCATAGCTGCCCCCCTCACCCCTCCCCACACATCACCCACTGTAGCTGAAGAACAGATGCATTAGCCACTTCCTGATACTTAACCTGCCCTTTCCCATCCTTCATCTGGCTCATAAATACCCCTACTGCTATTTCTTGCTGGGGTCAATGCATACAGTAAAGCATTCTGGAGTCAGTCTGACCCAGCCCTAATGGTGTGGGCTTGTCTCAGGAATTCTTTTACTGTTATGCAGTGGTAAATGGCTTGCTCGCCTTCTCCTGGTGTCTGCCTAGCCAAGAAACATTCTCAAGGAGTGCCTACCTGTGTAGCTCCTATAGCAGTACAGATCCTAAACACAATCCCCTAGCCAACATCCTGTATGGCACAGCTCTGCTGGAGTCACACAAGTTGGGATCGCAGATCAGCATCTTTTGCTGTGCAAAGTGCAAAGACGCAGCTGAGCTCTGAGCTGGGCTAAATCCTGAAAGTGTGGCTGGAAATCAGAAATACAGATTGTGTGTCAGACAAATTTCTTTTTCTTTTCTTAACCAAAGTACTGCTGGCAACTCAGCAGTACCACTGGGAACATTGCCTGCTGCAAGCGTGGGCACTGCTGAGGATAACAAAAAAATTACATCGCTCTGGCTTGCTACTCAACAAAATTTGAGGATAGTCTCCAGCTTCTCATAGAAAGTCCCATTTTATCCTTTTGTTCTTTTTTAATGAAACCATTTCTTCCTGAAAGAGAATTGTTTTGGTTTTTTCCTAAGTGGACATTTTCATGAAAGCACGATTTCCAGGTTTTCATTACATGTTTGAACCTGGTCTTAAAAGTGAAACACATTTATTCCTCTCCATGGCATCCCACAAAAGGAAGAAATAGGGGGAAAACAAACAAACAAACAAACAAAAAAAACCCTGAATTTTTGTGGACAAACAGAAAATACATAAAAGCTCACTCGTTTTTAGGATCCCAGGAACTAAAGGGCTGCTTTCGTAACTCCTCAGAGTAGCTAACAATTAATTGTGGTGGATTTCAGCTGTGGCTCCCAGTAACAGGGCTGACCATTCAGGTGCAGACAGGAGCAAGGCACTCTGGGGCTCCTACCCCCCCCCCCAGAGGCTCAGGAGAGCTCATTAAGTTGGTGATTGCTGCCGAAGGAGTTGGACGTTGTTCTGCCGTGGGTTTGGTTTTGTTGGAGCTCTGCTGCAGTGAAATTTCCTGTTGCACACGGTGTGATCCTCCTGGTCTGCTCTGAGCTCTCTGTGTTCTTGTGAAGGGTTCAGAGCCTTCAGCCTCTTCAAGGAAAAGAAGCAACAGCCATGGAGGAGATGGGAGGTAAGGAGATACGGGCAGGGTAAATTTGCTGACCTTGTAGTGCTTTCTGAGGTTTGGATCCTCTGAGCTATAGCTGTGTGGTCTGAGGGTGCCAGGCAGGACTTGCCCTGTACTGTGGAGTAGGGGAGCTGTAGGTTATGAACCTGTTGTGGTTCCTTAAGATTGTTTGCTATGTTCTAGAGTCATGCTGCCTTTTCTTAGGGGGTGTGATGCTTATGTTAGCAGCCAGCAGCGATCGATGCAAGTTGTGTCAGTGCTGACAGCTGCCTTGTTAAGTGATCCCACTTTGTGCACTAAAATGTGGTCCATGGGAGTATGAAAGAGTTATGCTCTGCTCCACAGCTATGGTTCTTGGAATAACACTGACCTGCTGGTAAAACCCCTCCTGCCCAAACCCCTCCTTTCATAGGCTGTGTGCTTTTTGGTGTGCCTCAGTCACGGTGTGCTCAGTCATGTGTGTAGCTTAGCATGTCTTACAGTTCAGTATTTCCAAGTAATTCACATGGCTGCCTGGTGTCAGAATCCTCACTTGTAAAGACAAAGAAACTGAAGCACAGAGCAGAAAGATTATGATTAAAATCTCCAAACGTGCCTGTAGGGAAACTCGCAGTGCAATATTCCCTACTGTGAGTCCTGTCCTTTCCCTGCAAACCTCTCTGATCTCATCATCTGCTGATCAGGCTGTAACAGCACCCCCAGAAAAAGTAGGAATACACAAAAAAAATTGCTATTTCTTTGGCTCTTCAGGTGCTGCAGAAACAATCCCATGGCTGGCCTAACGAGCTAATTAGATATCCCCTACACCTGCTCACAGCCCTGCATGGAACACACCTGGCCTCGCCATATGCTTCCTTCTTGCAATTTGGTGCACTAAAATGTCTTTGGCTGCCTTTTCTGCTCTGTCTTGTGTGTTCAGGAAGCACCAAGCACCTCTCTTGAAAGCAGCAGCTCTCAGTATCCCCACAAGCAGGCAATCCAACCTCCCTTTCCAGTCCTTTGGTCTTCCACAAAGAGTTAAAAGCAGAGTCAGCTCTGCCACGAGGTTGTGCTTTATGAAATTATTTCAGGTTGATCACAGTGCGTTATGAAGGGTTTCTAGTCATTAATGGGAAGTGAGTTCCTACTGTATGAAGATTAATTTGCTGCCTCAGCCATCTATTGAGTGAATAAGACGTGAAGATGCAGGCAGTCCAGCTATTAGCATGTTTATCAGGATAAATAGGATGCTGGAAGGATGCCTACATTGTGGAGGCTTCTGTACAATGCACTCAAGCAGGATTTAGGAATACAAAGTGATTGGCCAGGAGCAAGGCTGAGTAACTGGGTCTTAAAACCACGTCTGGTTCGAGGTGTGTTGGCAGTGCTGCTCTAAAGGAGAGGAAGCACGCTATTTTGGAAGCTAATGACAGCTTAAAGGCAAATCCTACTTGAGGATGCACTGTGTGGGCACAGCAGGCAGCTCTGGGTGTGGGTTGGAACTGGTGGGCATCACTTCATTGCCTGACAGATGCAGTTGATGTGGGGTTGGTGGCTGCTGGGGAGCCGTGGTGTCCTTTCTGGGTGAGTTAGACAATGTTTTCTGTGCACCTCCACAGTTAAGGTTTTATGGAAGCCTGGTTCTGTTTAACATAGCTGTAGTTGAGTTATAAATTAATAATCCCTGCTGCTGGGACTGCTGTGTAGCAAGATGGCTTTCGTGAATGTATGCGTAAATAATTCATGCTATTAAATTAGTTGTGTTCCCTGTCCACGGCTCATTTATCTGCTGTGACTACAAATATTCCTCTCTGCAGTCAGAAGGTGTCAGAATGCGCCAAGTGAGAGGTCTGTGCCTCTCGGAAGGAGCCTTTGCCCCCCACTAAAAGGGTCAGGAAGTTCTTTTGACAAAGTGCTTCATAAAAGTCTGCCTTATTGAACGTGATGCTCTTCACAGGACCAAAATCCATCTTGGGTTTTCAGCTCATGGGATGACTGAGGCTCTGTGGGTGGGTTTCCTTGCAAACTACAGCTCTGGGTCTTTTCCAGGCCCTCTTTTAAGGGCTGTGCCTCTTTCCCCAAAGATAAGTATTCTCCCTGTTTCACATGTGAATTCTGTGGGTTTCCCACCTTACTGTTTTTATCAGTATTCCCTCTGTGCTTCTTTGGGAAGCAGCAATTGCTGAAATAGGCAAGAGTCCTCTTCAGCCTCAGGTCTGAGGGAGCAATGTGGGCATCAGTGCTGTGTGCACAGAGCACACTGAGGAAGTAAAATGGGCACAGAGGAAAGCAGGAGGGGAAAAAAAACCAAACCAACAGGAACCCAAAGGTTGTTATTTTATTGCATAGCCTCTAAAATGATTGCTTCTTTCTGGCACAACCTGATGTTCCAAAGAGCTTTGCTGCTGTATTATTTCTATGCTAGCAAATGGTCTTGGACAAGTTGGTGTTGGTTTTCTTAGTCTAATGCTGTCAATTGTTATTTGTTTTGCCCCAGCTTTGCTGCTGCTCCAGTCCTCATGTAATGCCCAGAGAACAACCTCAGAGATCCCAGAGAAGGCTGAGCTCTGATATCTTCCATCTTCTGCTGCCACACCAGAAATGTGAGCATCTAACTGTAAGTGAGATAAATATGCTTTTATGCTGTGTACATAACCCTTGAGTTTCTTCTATTGCCAACTTATCGTTACGTATGATCTGGATGACTTTTGTTTCTGCTGTGTGTATAAATATTGATGAGAAATCCAAAGCCTTTTTTTTTTTTTTTTTTTTTTCTGTAGAAAATCACTACTTTTATGTTAGACACGAATAGATGTGGGGGAGATGATGTTCCTTAAACCTCTGCTTTGGTGTATTTAGGAGGCGTATCAAGCACAGAGAACTCTGTGTCTGAATACCAAGTACAGTTAGTCTGGGACCAATTTGTTCACTGGAAAAGTTCCTGGAGAAACATTTCAGCATATTGGAAAGCACTAATAGGAGATTTGAGGGGTTTTGCTGCGATGTTTATAGGTACTTGTGACAAATGTTTTTGGTGGAAGGAAAAGAAGGCAGGATGTCACATTGTTGCATGGGCTGAAGGAACTCTGTAACTCTGAAATAACTTTGCGTTTTGGAACTTAGTTTTTTGGGAGGTCTGATGGGTGTTTCTTGGTTAGAAGAGGTTTCTGTTACCCTGAGAAAAGCAAGCTGAAATATTGAAGGGACGGATTGTGTTGTGATTCAAAATTGCTCACCTATCTAGCCCTGGTTTTCCCAGCAGGTAATGCTTGCTCTGGTTGAGCTTCGTACTGGGATTTTCAGATGGTGCTTAACAAATGCTTGATCTGCTTTGTAAATGATCCTGGAAATGGAGAGCAGCGGCTGCTCCAGGATGCAAGGCTGTGCTGGTTTGATGTGCTTTGTCCCACTTGGTCACTGGGAGGCAGGGACAGGAGGAGGCACACGGATGGATGGGTGGATGGATGGATGCGAGTGCTCACAGGCAAGAAATGGCTTCTGATGCCTCCTTTTAGAGATGCTTCAAAGAAGCAAAGGACCAGTTTACTGAGACACCACAGACAGGCATGAGTAATTCTGTAATACCCAATCCCTCCTCCTTGTGTTTCTCGGGTTTTGATGCTGCATTCTGGGAGGCTTCCTCCAGCTGTAGCTCTGTGCAGTGCTGTTTCCACAAAACATAAAGCATTCTCTGTTTTCGTAACCTATTTATATGACTAGATTAACACTGAATTTTACTGAGCATGTCAGCGTTGGAGACGCACCATAAGAGAGAAATACAATCTAATAGGAAGGAATGCACCACTCTGGAGCAGTCAAGCTGTGAGATGAAAAATGTGGTTTGAAACAAACGAACTGATGCACTGTGGAAGGGAATTAACACACTCTTCTCTTTCACCCCTTTGCCCCTCAAAAGAAAAAGCTGAAATTCTTCCCACAGCTCCAACTTGAAACGTTATGGCAGTATTCAAATCTCATACCCAGCGTGCATCCTTTGCAAAGATTAAGAGCAATAGCAAAGTTAAAGGTGGTGGAAATAGATGGATGATGTGGTGGGGCGATGAGGAGGGGGAGATCAGCTGGGATTGGGATGCATGTAACTCTAAAATATATTGATCAGATGTTTGAATGTGCCTTGGTGTCCTCAGGGCTGTGGGAGTTCCCAGACTGTTTGCCTCGAAATGAAAGCAATTTAATCTTTAAAAATAATAATGAAAGAGCAAGCTGTAAATGAGACCTTCTGGCAGACTGACGGGGCTGCTTTCCCAGAGGTGGATGCACATGCTAAGATGACAAATGAGATCATTAAAGTAAATAGTGTAAATTGAGTTTTGGCAGTGGGTAGGAATCCTTATTGCAATGGAGGGCGTTAATATGGGGGGGAAGGAGTGGAAGAATTCGCTGGTGGCAAGTTGACCTGGGGCAGAGAAGCAGTGCAATTTTGTAGCAGTTCCAGCTATCCACTTCATTGCCCTGCAGTGAGCCCATTTAATTTAGCAGGACTTCAGCGTGGCTCGGCTTAGCAATGCATTTAGGATTACAAAGTGTCATTGAATAGCACGGGATGCTGCTTCCTCGGGCTGCAGTGCTCCTTCCTGGTGCAGTCTGCTCTGTGACTTCGTGCTGGGGCACAGCACTGCTTTGCACATAGATTCTCTCTTCTTCAGAGGTTTCTTACGGATCTCTAAAGTCTGATCTCTGTGTCCTCCTGATGCCGTTCCTTGCAGGTTAAGGCAATGCCTTGAGTGGTTTCCCTCCACCACTGTCCTTCCTGTGGCCATGGGGATGAGCTTCCCCTCCTGAGCAATGCAACCAGTTGTACTTAATTTATGTAAAGGCACCTTCCAAGAACATACTAATTGTACAGAATTTGGTATATTCTTTATATTAATACACTAGACCTATATTTCCAGTTCTCTGTAGTTGATTTTCTGTGCTCATCCTCACGTGAGCATTAGTTACGCAGCTTGGATCTGCGCAGTACAACTTCTGGCACTGTGCTCACAGCCAGGTTTGTCTGCACTGTCCTGAAGCTCCCAGCATAGTAAGAGCCAGGGGAGTGGTTATGTATAAACACCCTGCTCAGTGATGGCACTGAGGAGGGAGCAATGTGTTTTCCACCCTAAGTGTGGATCCTCTTCCTGGAGCATCGTAAGGCAAGGCAGGCATCGAAGGGACAAATCCCACTGAGTAGTAATGATGATGGAAGCTAATAGCATTAACTAATAGAACAGGATGAGATTAATGGAGAAAGCACTGAAACGTACTTTTCCTACTGGGCTTGTAGAGGGAGATGTTCCCTTAAAAACATTTATCTCCTAACTCTCCAAAAGCTGCTTTTTTTTTTTTTTCTGTATTTTACAATATGCTTTAAAAATAAAAAAGGCAACTGCAGAAACATCCTTCCTCTGCCCAGGAAGTGCAGATCTCTTTTGAACCATCACGGCATGGTAATACTGATTTGTGTGGAGTGTTGAAAGGAATAAGCACTGAAGCTGTTTGGGATGCTGAGAGTGGCCCTGCAGTTGTGGGAAGGAGGGAAGCTGAAGGTTTAAGGACAGTTTGAGGCATTTGCATTAACAAGCACTGGTGGCTTTGGATTTGGTTATCTCCAAAAAGCATTTCACACTAGCATCTCTTATCACTGCAGCATGAAGTAATGCTTCTAGAGTGTTTTGTTGCTTATAATTCGAAGAAATGCTGTAGGAGAGGTGGGGGATGAGCAAGGAAATGTGATGTGAAGGAGCTCAAGTAGCACTTAAAATCAGGAGCCCAGACAATCTGCACCAGGTGGCCGTACGTGGTCTCTAAAAGCAGCTCTCCCATAAATGCTGGGAGGACCACTGTGTGGCCATGCTGGTGTTTCTGTTTCACATTCCATTTGCAGCATGGAAAGCTGTGTGATATTCATATCACACAGTGTGGGGCAGGCTGACTTGAAGGTCTCTTGCCACAGGGCTCACGGCTATTAAACGTGGCAGCACGGTGCCTGTCCCCTGCCAGCCCATGTTCCTTGCCTTGCAGCAGAGCAGAGCTGCTGTGCAGTGCTGGCCCATGTGTTCTTGGGGGTTGGTGCAGAGCTTAGCAAGTTTAAAAATTCTTTTGCTCTTTCTGCAGACAAAAAGCATACAGAACACCAAATGCTTGCAGCAGGTGCAGGGCTGCAGCTTTCTTCCCATTTCCCCAGGGCCAGCCCAGCTGGGCTCTTACAGGACATGAAGAGGATGCTAAGAGCTTGCTTGGAGGTCTCCTTTCTGTAGCTTCAGGATGGACTGGCTCTCTTGGCTCTGAGCTCATTTTGACAAAGCCCAATGAAGCATGAATCACAGTTTCTTGAAGACTGAGAGTTAATTTGCTTAGTTCTTCCTTTTTAATTACTGCAGACTGCAAGTCTGCTCTTCTGTGCTGGGAGTGGCAACCTGAGCTGCAGTAAATGCGCCTTGAAAAAGAGGCCAGGAGGAAAATGCCAGTTCGTGGGTGTCTGGGGAAGGGGCCTGGGGCTGATGGGGATGGGGCTGAGATTGCAGCTCAGCTCAGCACCATCCTAGTGTAGATCCTGGCTGTGAAGGGATCATTCAGCCTATGCTGCTCGTGCCAAGCTCTGGGTACCTGATGGAGCTGTGGGTGTCCCTGTTCATTGCAGGGGGTGAGACTAGATGGCCTTTAAAAGTCCCTTCCAGCTCAAACCATTCTGCGATGGATTCAATTCAGTGCAAAATCCCAGCTGCACGAGGCACGTGGGATTGTGACACTGGGAAACGGGATCTATTGCATGATATGTGAAATGCATGCGAGTCTGTAGCAGAACTGTGATGGGTGGCTGCTGTCAGTGGTCAGTGCTCTGCCTGCTGTGATGAGAGGTGGGAAACTGAACAGAAATCGAAGCTCAGCCCCCAGTTGTGTCCATCTGAAGTTCTCTGTGCTCTTTGGGTTGGGGAATTCAAATCCATCTTAATGCTGTTACTGGTTAGCGACTTCTAAATGCTGGGAAAATGTTTCTAGACTATTGATAAAATAGCTTGCTTTTTTTTTTTTTTTTCCCCAAGAAATGTTCAAAACCTTTTATGCTGGGGAGAAACAGTGTTTGAAAGAAAAAAGAATGTTTGGCTGCTGTAAATGGTACTCAGAGCAGTTCCCCATGGCCACGCAGAGCAGACCAACAGCAACACATCCTCAACCAACAAATGTTCCTTGAATAACAGATTGATTTGCTTAGGAGTGCTTTCCCCTAAGCAAACTTCCACATCAATAACTAATTATTTGCAGGAATAATTTTTCAAATTTCCCATCACAGCTAAATTCAAGAAAATGGTGAGGTGCTCCAGCCCATCTGTGAACAGCAAGAAGTAAAGCTAATTATTCCCTTAGCTCCAATGCTAATAGGCACATTATTTTTTCCTGCTTGTACTTGATGGAATAGCTGTGCTTAACCCATGGCCCAGCTTATGCTGGGGGGGGGAGAAGGGGGTGAAGAAAAATCATTCAACTAAATCGTTCCAGAAGCTGAACTGGTTCATTAACTGGAAGTTGGTAGTGTAGTTTTGAACTTAATCACTGTGTATAAACCAATAGCATCTGTAGTAAGAGTTTGCCCATGATGAATGACATTCAGATCCACAAAGGTGCTGCATCTCCAGGGCTTCCACCTCAAAAATCAAGCACCCTAACATTCAAATCTGCCTTTTTCCCTGAATGTTTCCCTTCACTTTTATTTTTTCCTGATAATGGTGCGTGGTAGAATACTTGGCAATGTACAACCTGGTAACTGCTGGTGATTCTGGGAAGTGTGGAGGAGAGGACAATATCTCTCTTGGGTGTTTTGTTTGTATCAAAAGAAAGTACAAGCTTCCCCAGAGACGCCAAACCAAGGATGGATTTCGATCCGTTTCTCCATGCATTGCTGCTGAATACATTCAGCATTTGCTGTTGTCGCTGCTGTTGCCTTGTGTGGAAACCAGACCTGGTGAAATAAGCAGCTGTGTGCAAAATGTGGCTGTGAGGGGAGAATTCAGTACGGTTATACCCCAAACCATCAACTGCCTCTTGCAGGGCTGCCCCAGCACTGGGGAGCACCTGCACTTCCAGTGGCCACTCCTGGCACCGCAGGGTCTGTTCTGCTCTGTTTTTCACCTGTCAGCTGGGAACTCTATCCAGGTTTGCTCCTGAATGCCAAGAATGCATTTCCTTCCCCTTAGTCTCTTGTTGAGCACTCTCTCTCTCCAGGATGTTGTGTTTTGCTTGTCGTCAGCAGCTTTCTCTGGAGAGGCTAAATCCTTCCTTCCCTCCCTGGTGCCTCCTGTCCGTCTGTTAAATAATCTGCCTGCACAGCTCAGCCACAAATGCTCTTGTAGAAAACCGGGCTGAAAGCCCAAGTGTGCCTGCTCATCAGCTAGGAGTAGCAAATCCAGGGCAGTTGTGTGACCGACTGTGGCCCTGCTTCACCTCAAGGCACAGAGGCTGGTCATGGATGGTGCAGCACAGGAGGGCAGTGAGGTGTTCCAGAGCTGTTAGGATGTGGCACTGAGGGATGTGGGCATGGTGGGGTTGGACTGGAGATCTGAGAAGTGCTTTCCAATCTCAGTGATTCTATGGTTCCATGATCTGGGTGAAAATGAGTCTAAGTGACCAGCAGCATGGATTTACAGTGGATTGCATTTAAGATGACTTTATTTTGTCTGTTTACTTCAAAGCTCTATGAAATTCAGCCTGCTTCTATTCTGGGTTAAATGTGTCCACATAGAGATTTAATCCAGTTCATATATCCAAATTTTATTGTGAGTATCTGCTCTGCTCTTCTTCTGCACGCCAACAGCTCTCTGGGGAGCAGGGTATCCCAGGGAGTGCAGGAGTCTGGTCTGCCTGTTATGGCCATCAATGGGCTGCATTTACACTGCACTTGCACCAAGACCCACTCCCTGTTTGACCTTGCAGTCAGTGATGGGTTGTAACTGTGCCAGGAACAAAAATAGTCCTTTTGAAGACCACCTTCTGTCCTTAAGACCAAGCAGGGATTCTCATCTCTGCTCTTCTGAGCTGCTATCTTTGCTCGAGTCCTTGCGGGGGCTGGATGAGAACCAATCCCCTTGTCTAGAAAAGCTGGAGGAGGGAAGGAAATAAACCTCATTTGTGTAAATGTAGGGAAAACACAAGAACACTGTGAGCATTAGTGTCGCTTCTGTATTAATAAGTCTCTAATAAGGCCCCAGGTTTTCTCTCCAGTCTAAAAATACCCCTCCAACTTGGCAGCGTGCTGTCGCTGTGATAATGAATGTGTAGCAGCGTGTGCGTGCCACAGCTTCTGCCCTTCCCTCCTTGGGCTGACAGCAACTCTGCTGTTCTCTGAGCAGAGACAGGAGGATGCAGTGAGCTATAATGAAGCCCCCTCTGACTCCTCGCTCCCTTCTGTAGGGCTGCAGCCCGGAAATCTGAGCTTCAGTGGAACCAGGTGTATTATGGCACATCACACCTCTTAGCCAGGGAGAGCAGCAGAACACAAAGCAAGAATGGCACCAAAGTTAAAAACAAAAGACTGTTTTCAAAATGATGGAGCTAATGTAGGTTTGCTGAAAATCCAGAAGCCTGTGTGCATCCCTGCTTACAAGGTGATTATGAAGCTTGGAGCAAGGAGGGCTCCCTGCACACATTCTGGTTTATGAATATGTGTTAAAATGGTTCTTTGGGGTCTGAGCTGGGAGAGGACAGTGGTAGTGCAGCTGCCCAAGCACGTCCTTATGCTGTGAAATCTTCCAGTCTGAGCTGAAACTAGAAGTCAGAGCTGTAACACAATAGCTACGTCCTGGTCTGGGCACTGCTGCTCTCTGAAGCGGGGCTGTGAGCAGTGCCTGTCCTTTGTGGCACGAATGATAGGCACCTTCTGGTCCTTATAGCTTAGCTTGGACCATTGCAGCCAGAAATTACAAATCACATGGGAAGCCCAGGTTGCTTGGTGGCTTTTTCCTTTCTTGCATTCTTTATGTCAGATGAAAAAAGATGTCCAGATCTTCTCCACGTTACTATTTGGATTTCTCTCCATGGCATTCAGTTTAGTCTTATGCTTCCCCTTACCTGCATGGGCAGCCAGAAATAGGTGTGAAGAGCAGGACCTATGGATACCGGTGTTGAGGGGCCGCAACTTTGTGCCCTTGAGTTTAGCTTGCACATGAAGGGATGCAGAGGGATTTCTCATTGATGGTGTCCAACAGGATGCTCCTGGAGGGAGCACAGCCTGGAGGGGGACATTAAACATTGTGTTTCATTTGTTACTTTAATTGCTTTCCATATCACTCAGAGGGAAATCACCTGCTGTGAGGAGCCCTGCTATTTCTGCTTGATTTTCCTCATTTTCTCTCCTTCCTCTTCTCTGCTGCTCTCCTGTTCTCCGCAGCAGCTCAGTGTTGCAAGGTGTGTGCTGGCCCAGGCTTGGGGTGCTGCTCAAGTGTATTGAAGGGGGAATGAGGGCTGAGCACCCAGCTCTGCTGCTCTGTGTCTACAGATGTGTGTTTCTCCAGGTTATCTGCTGATTTCCCAGTGCAGCTGAGCAGGAGGCTCTCAGCAAACCCCAGCAACACTCTGACAGCTGGATTTGGCCAAGCTTTGACACTCCTGTTGACTTATATTTCAAATTTATTATGTCCTCCCATCCCATGCAGCTGAAAGATTTATTGCTGCCAGAGGAGCCCTAGAAATGTCCTTTTCTTGCAGTTTTACCTTGAAGTTTCAGTAGCGGATTGATAATTCACCGCACGTGCAGGGCACAGTGCACTTCTTTCTCCTAATTGCATTTGGGAGGGCTGTTTGTGACTCTCAATGAGGCAGCCGGGCTCAGCAGCTGCAGCAATGTCAGATGTGACCCGAGCACTTGAGGTCCAGGAAACTTACAAGGCTGCAGAGAAGTGAAGTCAGCCCTGTCCTTGCACATCTCTCTCCTGTGCCTTTTCACAAGGATGCCAGGCTGGCTTGCATTGTACCCTGGGAAATATCCATAATGGATTTCTCTGCAGAAAACACTGAGCACTGACATTGTCTTTGGAAGAACAGAGCAGAAAATGTAATTGAACCAGCAAATCATCGAGTGTTTGGTGTCCTGGGTAGAGCAGAAGCCTTCAGAGAAAGGACTCCAGAGTTGTTTGCCAGCATTTGCTGCTGGGTGACGTCCCTGGGCTGAGGGACTTCTGCACAATGTCAGTTCCACAGAGCAATGGTGCTCAGTAATGGGAGCCTTTGCTGCTTGTTTTAGTCCATGTACAAGAGGTATGCACACAGGCAGGTGGGTTACCAGGCACCTAGCAGAAGCTCATTTGCAGAAGGTAAGAGTGTCAGCTCATTTGTTGATTACAGCTCAGAGAAAAAGTCTCAACAGTTGTTTAAATGGAAAATCTTGTGTGTACACAGCAGGCAATTCACAGCTGTCAAGTGAAGATGTTGCTCGACAGCAAGCAGGCTCCTGCACTGCCTGGTCCGTGCTGTGTCTGCTGTACAGCTGGCAGGCCTGGCACACACAGGTAGAGTCACTGGCAGACACTCAGGAGGTGCTCAGTAATAAGCCTGGTACCAAAACCAGGGCTGCTCCAATTTGGGGAGGAAAATAGGACATTGTGGGAGGAAGCTCTTCTGCTCCATCTCTGGTTTCTTGCTTTCAGCTTTTTCTTCTCCTCTTCCTTGTTCTTGAGGAATCGGAGAACAATCAGGGCTTCCATGCTGGTGGTTCTTTGTGGATGAGTTTAAGTTGAGAAATGTTTTGCAGGGTTTTAAGGGATAGAGAGAAAAAGAACCTCTTCAAACTGAATTGCTTTGACGCTTCTCTTTCTGAAGCGCTGATGCAGTTTTGGAGCATGAAAGCCCACGTGCAGAAGCAGGGAGGCTGGGCACAATCCCTTGCAGTCTGGTACAGCTCCATCCTGCTTCTCTGCCTGGGAAAACTAATAAGAAAAGTCCCCTTTGTGTTTCTGAGGAGCAATTAGAGGCTCAGCTTCTCAACATTGATTAGCTGCTTAATTACCTCTGAAGATCGTGCCTAATTTCTTGATGCTTGAGCTAAGCTAATGTTTAAAACCTGAAACGGGTTTTGCTGAGTGCAGAGAGCTTCAAAAAGGGCTGTAGATCTCACATCAGCATGCAAGGGTAAATTATGAGACTGGTTTGAAGCCAGGAGGATAAAATCAGTCGTCATGGGGCTGCAACCATCTTGGGCAGTATCTGCACAGCCCCATTCTCACCTCTGGTCACCATTTGACCCCTTCTGCCCAAGAAGGGCTGATTAATTAGGAGCAGGCTGAAGTCAAAGTACAAGGCATGGTGCCCCTCCATTGTGTGATGTGTTACAGGAATAGATGAAGCAGATGTTGAGAGCAGGAGTGTTAATCTAATACACATTAATGAAATTTGGGACAGTTGGTTTATTCAACTCAAGATGGCAAGTAAAAGCTCATTACTTTAGGGAGCCCCTGGGCAGCTTCATAGCCCCCATAGCCTGAGCACCATGCAGAAGGGAAGCAGGCTGGTGGGATGTGTTTGTAGGGTCATGTACGCTCAGCTCAGCCTGCTGTAGCTCAGGAACTGCACTGAAAGCCAGACCCTGTGGTGAAACTACTGCCAGGTCTGAATTTTGGAGATGTGCAGGCCTTCATCCCAAGCACTGGGTCTGAGTTGCAGCTGTGATACACACAGGAAACCATGATAACCATGATAAAAGAGACTGATCCTAATTCCTTGCGGTCTCTCCTCTCCTTTATGATGGATCAGGCAATGACAGAGCCTCTTTTCCAGTGATGCTATTTGTGGGCAGATGGAAATAAACAGCTTCCTTCTAATTTGACCAATTTGGGTTTTAAGCTCCTCTCTGTCTGACCTGAAACCTCAAACAGACATGTCTGCTCCCTTCTGTTCCTCACCACTGCTCCATTATTCATCCTCCAGGAGATGAGCTGGAGGAAGGCCGGAACAAGGACGCTTAGGCTGCTCGATCTGAGAGCGGGAGCAGAGCCACGCTCTGTGGAGAAATGCTGATGTGTGTGCAGGAGCAGAGGTTGCATCTATAATTCAAAGCCACAAATTCCGTTGGCCAAGGATGTGAGATTCGGCACACAGGGGCTCAGGGTGTGGTTTGTGAGTGCTGCAGATGGAGCACAAAGCATCTTGCTGTCATCCAAGAGCACACCTGGGCTGGGGCTGCTCAGGGCAGTGCTCTGAGCGGAGCTCACTGCACAGCGATGCTGATTGCTGTGCTCATCCTGCAGCATGAGAGAGATAATCCTGGGGCAGAAAGGAGATGTCTGCGGGTTTGAGGTTTTGTTAAAGTGCTTTTGTTGCGTTGCTGACTGAGGAGAACACTGTTCCATTTTAAAAAGTTGTCCTTTAACACTGTTTTCTTTTTCCAAGAGCCTTTTGTATGGGGGGAAAATAGGAGAGTGTTCAGAGTTGCCCTCCTCTTGCTGTGTTACAGAAACCAGTGACTGCTCTGTGGTAACTGAGGCACCTTCTGTACCCTACGTGCATTTCAGCAAGCATGAGCTGGAAGGTTGTTGCACTGTGCAGTGTTATCAGCAAACCTCCCCTTTTGTTTGGTGAATCTTGGATGCCCAACACGCTGTCCCATTTGTGTTTGGGGGGCACAGGCTTCATTGTGCACCCACCCACTCCCAGCATCCCAACTTCTGCTGTAGAAGCTGAGACAGACTGTGCTCCTCTTCCCATCCTTTGAGGCTGGATGAATGGGGAGAAGTGAAACTGAAGGGAGAGAAAAGAAACCAAAGGTGCAAAACAAACAAACAAATCCTTTATGTAAGGTGACTGCTATGATGCCCCTTAGAAAGAAAACTAAAAGATTTTGAGGTAAGTGAAACCTGTGAAAGGTGATGAGCGGGTGATGATGGAAGGGCAAGGAGCACAGGAGGCGTGTCTCCCACCCTTGGGAGCAAGCCTTGGGCTGTGGATGTGGCTCTGCTGCCTGTCTGAGAACCTGGCCCTGTCTGGCACTTTGTTTTATAAATCTTGTGTTTAAATTTACAACTTGAAGTGCAGCAGGAAGGCATTTCCCTAGAATATAGCTACTGATGAGATTGCCTGTCTTTGAGACTGAGCGCTGATTTGGAGGAGAGGAGGCTTTGATTTTTGTGTGCATGCCTTTTGTGGACTTGTTGTCACTCCCTGGAGCCCCCAAAGCAGCAGCAAGGCCTGGGGGCACAGCTGCATCCTGCAGCAGGTGCTCAGTCTCTGGAGATAGAAGATAAGCTGGGAAGGAAGAGCCTACAGGTGGCTCCTTGCACTCTGCCATTGTGTTGGCATTGCTCTGATGGCTGCTCGACTTGGTGCTTGTGGCCTGGGCTCTTCAGAGCCCTCTAGAATATAGCGGGGCATCTCGGGGGATGGAACAGAGGCACCAAGGGAGGGACTGAGCAGTGGTGCTTCTCCAGTCTCAGCTGCTGCTTCTGTATGACTTGTTTGTCGTTGAATTCTTGTACCGGTGCGTCTGATGCTAAGCAAATAGATGGCAGCGTTCCTCTGGGGACGGAGCCCCGGGACAGCTGATGGTTTTCTGAGCAGCAGCAAACTGCTGAGCTCTGCAGTTTATGTGTCTGCCTGGCAGGAGTGCAGGGACCCACAGCACTGCAGGCACAGCACCTGTGCTGCTGCAGCACCGAATGTTCTTCCTTGGGAAAACAAAACCCCAAATCTTTCCCTGGGTGTCAGGACTTGGGGACCTGAACAGAAATGGCTACAAAGAAGCTTAATTCTCGTAAACGGTCTCAAAAGTTGACTTTTAGCGGCAGAAGTGGTTGAACAGTGCCGCCTGGTGGGAAGCACGTGGGGAGAGAAATAGGGAGCTGCTGCTGGAAGCTGATGCAGGCATTGCTGCACACACGCAGCCCTCCGATGGGCGTCGGACAGCCCCCAGCTCCCTGCTGGCGGTGATGCTGGGGGCTGCTCCAAGCTGTGCCCTTGCTTGCCTTGCTTTTGTGGCTTGAGGCCAAACCACCAGAGCAACCCTACAGCCCTCCGTGTTGAAGCTGAGTCTTAGGGGACAGGTTTGACCGTGGACCCGATCTTTTTAGCAATTAATGTATAGTGTTGCCACAAATGACATGAGTTCTTGTGGACTTGAGCAAAGTGATTTGTGTTTGTTCACCGTGTTCTGCCTTTGCTGATCTCGTGTTAGGAGCCTGTGTTAGAAGCACTGCTGCTGACCTCAGTACGCAGTTTTGGGGTGGGGGGAGGCTGCCTGTTGACCTTCCCAGGGTCCCTCTATCCCAAGCAGAAGTTAGCACAGCAGTAGCCTCACCATTGTCTCCATGATAAACCCCAGTCATTACAGGTGCACAGAGAGGACCTGCTGAAAGTCCTCCCAACAACTTTTGCTATTAATTAACAGGAAGCAATATGCCTGCAGTGCCTGAATCCCCCCGGCCAGGCGTAAAGGCCACAGAGCTGCTGCCATCTGTCCATCCCCACCTCCCTGCCCCAATGCCTTCTGTGCTGAGCTATTTCTGCTGCCCTGTCGTGCTGGGTGAGAAGGACGGCAACCTAAAAATGCCCAGGCTGGTTTGTTGTTTGCTGCAGTCTGGGCACATAAGCTGCAGTTTGGGGTATTGGCACATGAGCACAAAGTCACCTCGTCCTGTGGCTTTAGAGATCCCTGCTGTGGGCATGAAATGGCTTTCCAGGGTTTGTTTTGTTTTGTTTTTTACTGTTAATTAATGAGGCAGAGACACAAACACACACGTACACAGGAATAGTTTTTAACCTGGCTTGATTAATGCTGTCAAGTTGTACATCTGAGTGTGAGCTCAGTGGGACTGTTGCTTTTGCTTAATACCACAAGACACCTCAGTCTGGATTGTTGCATTACAGTACAAATAAAAAACAGAAACAAAACCACATCTGCATCATACAAGGTGAGAAGAATATGAGAATTCTAAATATTTACAGAGGAGGGCAGTGGGGAAACCACAAAAAATATTTACATAAAAATACATGAGCTTGTCAGCATATACATTTTACACCAGTTCACAAAAAAAAAAAAAAAAAAGACACTATATAAATTAGAGTGAAGGGAACTCCAAAGGTAACCCAAGACTTTCTGGGACGTTTCTCTCATGCGGCTCAGGGAAAGAAAAACCAAGTCTTCTACAGCAGGAAAATGAACAGCAAAACAACCCTGTCCTCCCCCCACCCCCCGCCACCCCCACAGACTGGATGAGGCAAGACTGCACACAAAGGTATTCTGCTGGATGGTTGCTTACACCAGACCATGCCTTCAATACTGGGTTTCTGTAGCACAAGGTTTGGGGAAAAGTGTTGCATGCCTAAGCCGCTGTAACAAAAGAAACTGAAACAATTTCTCATCCAGATTTCCTACCTACGCATTGCTTCAGGCAATGCCCTGGCCACTGCTGAATGGAGAGTGCATGTGAGGTTCTGTCCCTTCTGGGGTTAAAGAGGAACAGCGTGTTTTGGGGTTGGTTTTGGTTTTGTGTAGCCATTTATACAATCCTTACCAACCACTTTGAAATGATGAGCGCAAAATGAGCATCTCTGGAAAGACATAGGCACAAAGTTGTGGGCGTTCTGTCACTTCTGCATATAGATTTCACCTGATAAGCCTCTTCTGAAAATCAGAAATGATTTTCTAGGGGTCAGGTCCTCATTACTCACAGGTCTCCTGTGGGTCACTCACTGCTCCAAGGTTGAGGTGAAAATTCAGAGCTGGAGTTGCACCCTGACTCTTGCATTGCATGAGGGAGAACTCAGTTAAGAACTTAGGAGGTGGAGATTGAAGATGTAGATACTGTGGTATACTTACTTGTGGTAAGTATAAGGGAATTATTTTAGATCACACTGCTTGTCATCTTGGCTGGGAGTTGAGGTTAGGCAGTAAATTACTTTATCTGAGCAGAATTGGCCTTGCAATGGATTGTTCTTTGTTTGCCTTGCCATCCCCTTGCTCTCTCTCCCATTTCTCTGCTAGGATGCTGAGAACTGCATTACCAACTTACCTTCCTGGGACATCTGGTGTAACCTCCTCTCCTTGCTCTGATGCACAATGCCCTGTCTTTCATAGCTGATATGATTTTGGAAAGATATCTTGACTGACTGACTGTGAATCAATTAATGGGCATGGAAAAACTAAGGACCATCAGCTTAACCACAGTGCAAGAGCAGAACTGCATAGCTGGCTATATGGCTTTGCGTGGGGTGGGTGTGGGGATGACTGCTGAATCCTAGCAGTGTTTACCAAAGCTAAAAGAGAAGTGCTCATCTGTATTTGTGCCTGGGACTGAACCTCGTGTTATTTAGCTGTGGCCCTGCACTGGTGGTAGGCTGTTCTTTGGGAGTGCACAGCCCTGAGTACGTGCTCACGTGGCTGTGCAAGGCTGGGGTGATGCTGGGGGAAGCTTTCTGCTGCGTGCCTTTCTTTCAATAGAGATGTTCTTTCTCTTAAGGGAAGTTTGCAGCACCCATCTTGGCGTACGGATGTGTGCTTCTAGGAGCTCGTTTGGAAGGTGCTGAAAGCTTTTGTTCCCAAGGGGATGCTCAGCACCTGGTACAGCGCAGGGAACTGGAGATGGCAGGCTTGGGGGGGTAGGAGCACTGTGGGGAACGGTTGTCCAGGGATGGCACTTGGTATCTACAGGGAGATAGTGGCTTTGCACAGGAAAATCCAGAGGCATTTAGAATTGGTGGGAGCTGATTTCAGCCCCCTCGTAGCAGGATAGTCCTGATTAGATAAGGCCAAAATGGAAGTTAGGTGCTGGGGGCAGGAGGGGGGAGTTAAGGCTTTCACAGAGAGAGAGGTTTGACCTCCCAGCTCTCATTACCTGAATCCCAAATAGCCCAAACCAAAGCACAGTCCCTCGTTCAGATGGAGACCTCAGCAGCCATGGGAGTCTGTGCTCAGCACTACAGGACTGCTTCTCATCCTAACAGAACCCAGGGTGCTCAACCCAGACACCCCAGCTCTTGCACTGAGGGTTGGGGATGGCTCACCTAACACCTTTCTGTGCATCTTTTTGTTAGTCCTTAAAAGCAAACATTACAAATAGCGTTTCCTCATGAAGAAACAAACCCTTCTACCTGGTAATTACTGGTAACCTGGCTCACAGTGCTTTTTTTCTTTTTCTGACTTCCAGATTTACTTCTGGAACACGTAACAACTCTTCTAGACAGAACGCTTAAAACATCAGCTTTGCACAACAAAATAGGACCATTAGGTAATGTTACTGAAACAGCCCCAGACAAGGCTACAAGAAGCAAACATCTGAAGACAGATCAGCTGCAAGAAGCAGATCTTCTTAGTGATTCAAAATAGCCATGAAACTTCTGTTTAAAAAACAAAACAAAACAAAACCAACACAACTGATGTCAGCTCCCTTTAACTTTCACAGCTGTGTCCCAACTGCAGGACCTCCAGCTTTTTAATACAACATCAGAGATTCGAAATGGGTAGGGAAGTTCTTCAGCCACACAGAACAGGAATTGGTATTTATCAGTGAGCATTTAAAAATTCTAAATCTCAAGTATTGCTTGCAAGTCCTGTCTAACGAAACGGATGTGCTTTGTAAGATGGGGTTGTAGTTGGTGCTGGAAAGTCTGGGAGGCTGCACAGGGTGGGTGCCTGACTTCTCTTACAGTACAGAAAGCTTTTAAATACTTAGGACAGAGATATTGGTGTATTACAGAGTGCACTGGCCTTCTGTCCCTACTTCTAACTGAATACTGGTATCATCTACGCTTGTGATACAGGAGGGAATGTTATTTCACAGCACATAACTGCTCCGCATGTGCCATGACTTCACAGGGATCCCTTTGCCAACACAGAGCTGAAAGCTTACAGAAAGCTGTGTCCTGCAGCCTTCAGCTTAAGGTCAATAGGAGCACTTCCCTGATCTAAGAGCTGCAGGATCTGGCCGGGGGCAAAGAGCTGGCTGTTCAGGTAACTCAGCACTTGCACACTCATTCCCAGCTAGTAACTGTGCTCCCATTTACAAGCTGGGCATAACACTATGGAGATCTTACCCTTTCTGTAGATAGGGGATACTGGCTAGCCACAACATGGATTAAATTGTCTGCACCATAGCTAGCCCAGCAGCATAAAGGGTTGGCATGAAATGGATGTGCTGCTCCCAAGTGTCTGTTGTTTTCTTGTGTTGGCTTTTGGTATGAGAAATGTAGACCTGTGATCTACTCGGCTTCTACAGCAGACCTCTGCTTATGCTAGAGAACCTTTAAAGTAATTTGATTTCACGTAGGCAGAAGCAACTTGTTAAGCAAGCAATTTAGAAAGTGTGCTGTATTTTGGATTTGCTTCAGAGCCTATTCACTAGGCTGAGGTCAAAATAGGCTCACACCCACTTCAAAGCAGTTGAAGTGGACCCGCTATGCCTAAGCAATAATCTTTCAAGGAGAGGCTTGACCTTGGCATTGATCAAGAAGAAAGTGTTCAGGAGGTCTCCCCCTGCTCCAGCAGCTTTCCACCTGCTCTTCCTGCATAACCTCAGAGGGGAGGGGAAGCAGTTCCTGCACGTCATGGAGAATCTTTCTTGGGAGCTAACAGTGGGAAAGGCAACACATGGGGCTCACAAAAACAGCAGCATGCACAGTCTGTCATGCATGGGATAATGGAGGCATGGTGAGGAAGTGGTAATAACGGCCAATGTTAAATCCAGGAAAGAAAAAACTTCCTTTCCCCTACCCCAGCAGCATCTCTTTCAGCTCTGCCTGTCCTCTCTGGCAATATCTGTGCACCAACAGCTTGCCCTGTCGTTCCAGTTGTCTCAAATGACATGAAAAAGCTATATCTCTACTACATAAAAACAGTGAGTGGTGGGCTGGGAGGGATGGGGCTGAAGGTGGGTTTGCTTTGCTCATTGGGGCAGGAATTTATTTTTTTTTTTTTTTCCATCGCTGAAAAAATAAAACAGTCCACTGTCCAGCAGAGGCTGTTTAAAACTCTATTATTTCAATTATTTCCATTATTTCTTTTACCTCCGTGTGCTCACTCAACATGGACCTCTGTTTCAGGCCTTTGCAAACACAGCTCTGTGGGAAGGAAGGCCCCCTGGCCGAGGGCCGTGGCGTAAATTCTACTGTGCACATGGGTAAAAGCGGGGGGCACACACCCCCCTTCTCCAGCATAGCCCCCTCTTTGGTGCTGAGGCATGGTATGGTAATCTTCCACGTTATCATACTGGGACATCACAGTCATAGTGCTTTGGCGTTTCCCAAGGGTTTGGTACGGGTAGAAGAGGGCAGAGTCCTTCTCCACGGACTCGCGGTGCTGCACCCTGAGGCTGTGGCTCCGTTCAGGTGAAGGCGGCGGTGCCATGGGGGAGGCTGCGTGCTCCTCTTCCTTGTAGCCATCTCTGGGGTGTTTCTCAATGGACGTGCTGGGCCTGGCTCGGGACCTTTCCAAATCTGGCCTGTCCTCCGCCAGCCTCACTTCCTTGTGGTTTAGTCTCAGGGTGTCCTGGTTTGCCAGGATGTACTTCCTGCCCAAGTGCTGGTAGCCCATGGGCTCAGTGGGCTCGGCGCCTTTGGGCCTGTAATCAGGATAAGGGGGTCCGTTTTTGGGTTCGGAAGGCTGCCTGTGGCTCGGTTCCTGCTGCAGGTGTGGCCGGTGGTCGCTGGCGCTGCAGGTCGGCTCGTGCAGCTTCCTGCTGCGGATGCTGCTCTGCTTCTGGGGAAGGGACGGCTTCTCCGGCTGCCCGTTCCCGTAGGCGCCATGGTAGTGGGCTCTGTCCAGCTCTGGCTCAGGGTGCTGCATGTAGTAACGTTCCTCCCCGTCAGGTGTAGCTGCCTTGGCCGGGTACTTCCCCTCCTTCCCTTCCGCCACAGTGAGTAGCCCGCTCTTCCCAGGGTCCGACTTGCTGCGCAAGTGAATGATATCCGGCCCTCCCGGGTCCTCTGGCAGCAGCGGGGTCACGTTGTCATACTGCGACATCAGCGGCCCTTTCACTTTCTGCCGTGTGCGGCTCTCGCGGCGAATAGACTGCATGCGGTACTTCTCCATGTCCTCCAGGTCCCACGACATGTACATGTGCTTGATGTCCGGGGCAGGAGGCACGTCCCTGCTGATGAAGCTGTGCTCCTTGCCTGCCAGGTGGCCGATGAGGCCGCCCCGCGGGTAGGCAGACAGGCCGGGGTAGCGGTGCAAGCCCTTGCTGTGAAGCCGTGCCTCGTAGGACGCGAAGTCGCGGCTGTGCAGCGGGTGGAAAGGCCTGACCCGCATGGTGCTGTAGGGGTCCAGGTCATAGAAGTTCCCATCGGCAGAGGTGTAATAGGAAGATCCGGAGGAGCTGGAATAAGGGCTGTAGCGGTAATGCACCCTCCCATTCTCAAAGTAAGGCTGCAGCTGAGTGACGTGGTAGTCGGAGTGAGGCTGATATGGCTTGTACTGGTAGAGGGGCCGCGGGCAGAACAGTGGCTCATCGTCTGGAGGCACCTCGGTGCGCGAAATGGGGACGGAGCGGATGGCAGAGGCGGCCGGAGTGGGAACGTGCAGCGACTGAACCCTGCGGATGGTGGGGTAGGGTGGAGGGTCCTCAGCGTAGGTGGCGTTCCGCAGACCTGTGGGGCTCACGGAAGACGCGAACTCCATCCGGCTGCGAGGTTTGGAGTAGACAACAGAGCTGCTCCTCCCTTGGTTTGTGTAGGTGTTGTAGCGAGCGCCCGCAGAAGTGGGCGTCTCTGATCGAGGAGGGTAGGCTGGGTGCTGATCCGGCTTGCTGTGATAGCTCACGTGAGGAGGGACGCTCTCAGGTCGGTACTGGTGGATGGAGGTCGGCTTGTGGTGCAGGTAGACGTCTGGCCCGGAGGGCTCCAGGATGCTCTCGGGTTTGGGGTGCGGCACATACATGGACTGCAGGGAGGCGTGCTTGGGGGGCGGCGGCGGAGCGAGGGGTGGTGGTGGCAGCGGTGGTGGTGGCGGTGCTGGAGGAGGCAGCAGGACTTCCTCTACGGAGGAGGCCAGCATGGAGGAAGCCAGGAAGGCGTGGTAGTTGGAGTTGTTGATCGCGTCAGTGTTGTTGGAGTGCATGGCGGCAGCTATTTTGCTCTCCAGCGTTCTCACAGGTGGGACAGGCGGAGTGAAGCCATAGGAGGAGTGAGTAGGGACCGACTCGGAGCGCAGGTGCAGCAGGGGAGCCCTCGTACCCTCCCGTGGCTTTTCCAAACGGCTCTGGTGGCTGCTGGGCACAGAGGAGGAGCGGTGGCTGCTGGAAGTGCTTTCTGTGGCAAAACCAGGAGTAGGCTCGGGTGGTTTTTCAGGTGCAGCTGCACCCCAAACCTGTTGGGAAGAGATCAGAAGTTAGAGGCAATTCCCTCACTGGGAATATCTGTCAGTTATTTGGTTTTGAGCACTTCAGAAATGCCATCCGCTGAATCAGTAACCCCAGCAAATACTTCCCCCTTCCCCTCCATCCCCTCAAAACTTCTGAGAGCAAGTATATTTGGGACATTATTTTATGTTCACCTAGGCAATTTTGTGCTGCATTCCTGTCAGGCTGTGCCTCTGCCATACACTCACAATTCCAGTAACTTGCAAGGAGCCTCCTACCTCTTCCAGGAGCGAGACTGACTGAGTGCAACTCTCCCTGACTTCAGTCCCCTACAATTACATAGGAGCTGTGCACAGGTGTTGCACTAGCAAACAGGTGCAAGGCCGAGCAAGGGGCGCATCCACATACCTGACTGGAATTGCTGGATGCTTTTGCAGAGGCCGCTGGCACTTGTCCCACTGCAGACTGGTGATCCTGCCTCTGTGGTGGGGTGGGCTGGCTGCCTGTGGGTGTGCGCTGTGCAGCCGTGCCAGTGACATCTGCCTGAATTAGGGCTGGACCAGCTGCATGCTGACATGTTGGTGCACGGTTAGGCTCAGCTGCTGCTGTCTGGATGGTTGTCAGGTACGGCACTGGGACTGGGGTGCTTTTCTCCCCAGCAGTTACAGGAGTCTCAAGTTTGTCATCAGCTGAACAGGTGGAAGTGAGCTGCTTGTCCCCGGACGTGCATGCATGAACGTGGGGCTTATCCATAGGTAAGTCGGTTGTAGGTGGCTCCCAGTCGGGCAGTGCCCCTGGAGCGTGCTGCCGTGTCTGCTCCCAGTCCTCAGCAGGGGCTGGGAACTGCTCTTTGTTCTCCATTTGACCAGCAAGGTAGCTGGGCTGCTCTTGCTCTGCATCTCTTCTAGCAGGCACATCCCCAGGCACGCTGGTGTGAAGAGGCTGGGGGTCCTGACTTCCAGGTGCACCTGGAGGGTGGTTCTGCTCCTGAGCTGTGCTGCTAGCTTGAAAATCCTGCTCAACTGGTGCACTAGTCTGGAAGTGAAGCTGGTTCTCAGGCAGATCAGTATACAGGTGAAGCTTGTCTGGAGCTCCAGCAGAGAGATGGAGCTTTTCCAGAGCTGTAGCAGCTTCAGTTTCTCCATAAGTGGTGCTTTCAGAGTGGGCATCTCCTGGCTTTTTCTGAGACTGAGCAGATGCTTGCTGTGCAGACTCAGCTAACGCTAGGGCTAGCATGCGCGCTGCGTTTTTCGGAGGAGGAGGAGGGATAAGAGACACAGAACTGACAGGAACAGGATCCTGGGGGGAGTCGAGGGCAACTGCTCCTAATAGGGGGAAAATCGAAAGAGAGAGTGATTTTATGTTACCCAGTAAGGAGAGTGACCTAACCTTAATGACTACCCCAAGAAAAATAGATGCTTTCCACATTTTCACAGTAGTAATTCCTTCTGATGCGAAACACTGTATCTTCTGTCTTACATACAAATGCTGCTCAATAGCACAGCAGTTCATCGCAAAGAGGGAAAAACACAAGAGATTGTCTAAAGGCTCCTCTTGTATTTCTAGAGAGGTAGGAAGTAGGTAGCAGAGAATGAGACACCCTTACACAATTTTGATCATAAGTTTTTGGGCAAAAAGGATCCCTTCTTCGAGTGTTGGCAGATCTTTAACTTAAAAAAGAGAAGTCTTAGATGAACTATCAGCTGAAATGTTTTAGAAGAACATGCTATAGATTTTCGTGTACAACATGATGGGAAAAGAAAGCAGTACAGAAAGTATTATGGACAGGTATCCGAGATCTGTGTGATGTAGGAAGAAGACAGAGGTTAAGACCGTACCGATTTGCACAGCCCTGCAAGAACACTTGTGATCAGAACTGACGGGCAATCCCCTCTCCTAAAAGGCACGCAGAGATGGACTTTTTTGAGAGCAGGTCCCCTTTGGAACTTAAAGAAAGAATGGAGGAAAATGCACTGTACCTGGCTGTGCGTGTCCACTGGGTACAGTCTTATTCTGACTGCTTGACATTGGTCTCTCCCCTTCGTCTGGCAACTCTGGTTTGCCAGCAGCAACTATCTGGGCATGCTTTAGCTCTTGATGGGCTTCCTCCTCTGCTGCTCTTTCAGTTTCTTTCAGAGGTAAAGACATCTGGGTTGGGAACCTGTTTGTGATTTCAGCGATACCAATCTCTTCGCTCCAGTTGGAAGTGGAAGAGTTTCTGGTTGTGATGAGCATCCCCCCAATTGATTCTGACGTGCAGCTGGGCAGTGCAAAGGAGACAGGTTCTGATGTGGTCAGCGGTGGAGATTTGATGGGCTTTTTCCCCATCTGGGGCGAGGTGTCGCTGGGTTTGAAGGTCTTCTCTTCGGTCGGGCTCAGGTCCAGAGTAAAGAAGGGACTCATCTTCTCTTGGAATGGAGAGACTGGCTCAGAGCTCGTGGCGCTGCCTGGTGTCTGGGACTGGCTGCCTGATTCTAAGTCCTTCTTCGAGAGGCTCGGCTTCTCCTTACTGATGCCGATGGACTCCAGCATGGAGGTGCTGCTGTCTGGGCAATCAGACTCCGTTTGGGGTGGGCTGCACTGAAAAGACATTGGGTCAAAATCCAGGCTAGCAACGCCAATATCTGGTGGGCTCAGGTCAACATCTTCAGCAGAGCGAGGAGAAATGAGGGCAGGAACGTGGATGAGCTCCTTGTCCCCATCACTGTTGTCATGTGGAAGGTTGTCATAAGAATTACAGCGATTCATGCTTCCTAAGAGCTCTCCATTGAAGGAAGCAGACAGTGCATCGCTACTGGATCTGGGTCTTCTGGGTCGAAACCGGTTAGATTCACCTAGGAATGAATAGATACATAGGGGTTAAGTGTCAAACTTTCACTGTCTGAGGAGGCAATGGCTTGGTGCTTCTCAATAGCATGCAAGATGCTCACCTGGCGAGCTCTAAACAGAAAAACAGTGTAGTTATCAATAGCTGTTAATTAAGTTTGCTCAAACTCTTTTCAAAGTAGTTATCAGCTCCATCTCAGTCTGGAACTGAGCTGTTTGCATAAGTGAAATGGGTTGAAGTGTGCTGCGGTTCTGCCTCTCTCAGGAAACATTTTCCTTCCAATGCTATCTTTTTCAATTTAGAAGAGAAAGGGGGAGAGGGCAAGGAATGAAAGGGATACAAAACTCTCAGATGAAAAACAAAGATCTGAAAAGCACTGCTCTGATACCACTGCCCAACAGCGCTGGATAAGCTGCTTCATTAACAAGTCCAGCTTTTACTGAGGGGTGGCAGGCATCTGCCCTGCTGCTTATCTGCAATCTCTGATGTTACCTTTTTTTTTTTAAACCCACATTTTGCCTTACCATCAACGGCGTGCAGAGAGGTAAGTGATTCTTCACTTTTAGCTGAGCGAAGAGTCCCGCTGTCTCCTCGTCCCCCTGGGGAAATAAAACCAGACAGTGACAAGCTGAATTATGGAAGTGGTTGACATTTGGTTATGGAGTGGTGGCAGGAAGGCTTCTAGCAACGGTACCACTGTCTTGAAAGTAATAGTTGTGCTTTCATTGTTTGCTGTTTGGTTTGCACTCCAAAGCCCTTGAAGAAAACCATTATCCTGTCATGGTGTTAATGTGATTTAGTCTAAGATGAATGCAATGTTTTTGTGGGGGAGGTTGGCCTGGATGGCTGGCAGAGGTCCCTTCCAACCTGTGATTACAAGAAGTGATTACAAGAGAGTATCAATTTTTGATACCAAAATGCCAACTCACTGCTGCAGATGATGGGTTGGAAGACAGCTGCTCCACATGCCCACTGTGCCAGGCAGGTCCTTCTGGATGTGCCCGTGGTAACTGGGTAACTCCTGACAGCAACACTCTCACAGGGGGGAAGCAAGCAACATTTGCACAGCTGGTTTTATGAGCACTAAACAAGCACAACTAAAATGCTCAAGGGAGACTGTCTTCACGTACAGCCATGGAATGTGTTTGTTACGCTGAAAACTAGAGGGTATAATTTAAAAGGGCATCAGGGTGAGGATGGGACACAACTCCCCGCTGGCCACACTTCAGGATTTGTGGTATGTTCTTCTGCAAAAATGCACAGTTGCTGTTTTTAAACTTGGAAAGAGACAGTAAATTATATATGGAAAGGGCTGAGAAGTCAGAGTCTACGTAGCTACAGAAAGATGCTGGATGCCTTCTTTCTGTGGGAATGTTTGTGGAAAAGTGCTTTTACGTAGTTTAGATGTGTGTCTTCTGACAAAAGCAAAACGGTGCCAGAAGTGAATTCCTACTTCCATAGCAAGTGTCGGAAGAAAACATTGAGAGCTTTGTAGAGGCGCTCATTTATTGTCCTTCCAAAGCTACTCGGAGGAAAGGCAGAAGGGCTGTGCTCTAACGGGTCCGGATCCTGAGTGAACACACATTCGGAAAAGCTGGGTTAACTAAAGATGCTATGCACGGGCTTGAACGCTAGAAGGAGATCCAAGCACACTGAAAGCATGAATCCTACACTGCTGTTTTTTTTGAAAGCTGGCTTTGCAGCCTTACCTGCCAGGGCTATGACCTTCATCTCTGAGGGCTCGCTGGGGTTGCGCTGCAGTTTGCGTTTGGACACAGAGGATGACTTTCCCAGGTTGAAGAAGGAACGCCAGCTGCCAACGGGTGATTTCTTCATCTTACTGGGCGGTCTTTTTCTGGAGTGAGAAAACAGAGTGAATGGGGTGAGTTGTGGTGCAGGGTGAGGGAAGAGCTGTGCTGAGCTCTTGAGACCATTGGCTTGTTACTAGCATTGCCCAGCCTCTGCTGAAACAGATCTTAGAAATTCAGCCTCTTTCAAAGATGTTTCCATTCTTACAGCTCAGCCCTGAAGCTGGCATGAATTCCTCCAATCTATGCAAAGCAAGATGCAGTGCAGGTGAGCAAAGGCTCCACAGCTGTACAGTACAACATGCAAGGAACAGCTTTTATTCTATAACTGCTTTCTGAGGAACCATGCAGCCTTACAGGGCATTCAGAAGCATCTCTTCTGCTGTGATAAAAAATTATCAGCCTCCTTCCACTGCCCTGTTTGATTTCCAGTGCCAGCAATTCTGTCCAATGGGTCTGCTTAGACAACCAGAGTTTGTTTCAGCCATGGGGTCCTGAGATCAGGAAAACCCCAGTGTTTCCATGTACAACTAGCACAGGCAAGGATAGAAATCTGATGGCTTTATACATCTCATGACTGCCTGCTCAAAAAGGAAGGAATGGCACTGTTGTGTGGCTAAACTGAGCCTACTAACAGGGCAACTGTGTGTTAGTTCATTGAATCCTCAAGAGTCCAAAGTGGGTGGAAATTGCCTACAGTGCCTTATGCATGATTAGCGTAAGTTAGTTTCAGTAAGTTTTCGCAGTAGTAATAATACAAAACAAAACAAACACATTCAAACAAATGTGCTGGAAATGAAACTCGTCTCTACCTTTCTGATGGAAAGTCAATGACCGTGTGGAATTTCCCTTGTAAAGCTGCAGGTCCTTCTCCCACTTCAATGTATCTATTGTCTGTCACCATGGGGGAGTTGATCTGGCCTTGTGTCCGTGCCTGTGCCTCCTCCAGCGTGAGCAACTTTGTGGAGGGAGAAGACACCAACAGAGACTTGGGTCGTGATAAAGAACTGTGTCCTGTAAGGGAAAGCCACAGATAAGAGGGAGGATCAGAAAGCAGCAGCACAGCCATCACACTTCAGGGGGAGGTGATATATTCTACTGAGACTTGGCTATCCTAACCACTGGAGGATGATGTCAAAACAACCATTTTGTCAGGGATGTTTATGATGAAGGACAAACTCATAATTGAGAGCAGCTTACTGTATTAAACACACACACAAAAAAAAAACCTGGAAAACTGGGTCAAATAGGTAGAAATCTTCACTGCCATACTTTAATTAAGCTTCATCTCCATGCAAAACATCATAATGACAGTGAGTTTTGTTCTTATAAAGTTCAGGTTTAAGCATTTTCAGGATACGGCAACAGGAAATGCTGCACGCACTGAAGCTGCTACAAACCAGTGTGCAGGTGGATACAGAGAACTGCATCTAGCTGTGTCTTTCTCTTGTCCTGCTTACAGCCTGTGCTTGTTTTTGGAGATAAATGCCAGCTGCTACGATCTGTTGTTCAGCCTTAGAGGGCAGAGCAGTGCTGCAGGGAGCACGAGGAGTCTGCTCTAAGAGCTGTCCTTGTTTGCCATTGCTTACAGAGCAAGCATTTACGTGGTTATGCTCATGTGAGTAAGAGGTGTGGGAAGGAAGTCTGTCATCCCCTTCTATCACCATCCTGGTTGGATCCATTCCTACTATTTATTCCTTTAGCATCACAGCTCCTGGGTAACACGTGCACAGCCTCATGTGTCTGTTAGCTGTACCTGTGTACTCAGGGTGAAGTTTGGACCAAGCAGGTATTCAGACATCCAGCTGTCTTGCAACTAGACTAACTTGGGATGGCTTAAAGCAGGATGGGGAATGCTTTTGCTTCTATCAGCCTGGTACAGGTTGGGATGCTGTGCTGAGAGGGACTGCTTTGCCAGAGCTCAGTATTCCTGAGCTTAGTTGATGCAGTGCAAGACACCCTGACCCTTCTGCCCCCCAGTTTTGTGGTAAAGCAGACAGTGTGAGCCTGAGTCATTAAACAATTAGCCAAATTTAAACGCTCCACTCTAAAGCCTGGATGATCATTTGGCTCAGGTTCTTTGCATGTTGATCTTCCCCTGGCACAGCTCCACCTGCTGTGGGCTGTCCTTTCCCAGCCAAGCTAACCTCTGGTCCTGACATAAAAACTGCCTTCCAGCAGGAACAAAAGCTGGACTTGCAGCAACTGTGCTGTCCAAAGTAGAGTAATGCTTGTATAAAAATGGGAAGCAACAAATATTCTAGGAAAGCAGCTCTGTAAACTCCACAGGTGGTAATAACTGCATTGGCTGTGCAAACTTCACTGGAAGGTCAGCTTATCAAAGCAGATGCAACAAACTGTGGAATAGTAACAGTTTGTGCTCTTCACGTTTACTCATCTAACATGAGTAGTGGTTTTTAAAAAGAAAGGCAATGGGGAACAGACTTAAGATGTTCTGTATGGCTTTTCAGTGCTAGGACCTAACAGCAGCAGCCAAACATTCCCATGTTGTTGTACAGCATCCTGGGCTATTTCAGAAAGGTGATGGTGGTCATGTTTGCCATATTCTTATACAACCTTGGAAATCTGTTGTCTCCTTGATGGTAAAAGCATAGTTCAGATATTGTGGAGGATTTCCATTAAGCGTCTGCTACTGTTTTTGATCAAGGTAAAGCTAATGGAGGAAGATCCTCACCTGCTCCATCTCGTATGACTGAGCTGAATTTGGAGCTGAAGAGGACGTCTGTGTGGTTCAAGATGAATTCCACAACGACTGACTGGATCCGCACCTCCATGAAGGCAGCTGTTCCACTGAAGCAGGCAGACTCAATCTGCTTTGATCTGAAGAAAAGGCAGATTAAGTACCACTGCATCCAGCCAGAAGAGTGGGAAGGTGTGCGCCCCTTGGGTAAGGCTTTGGCTCATGTTAACTGTTATGCCTCACTGCACGGGCAGACAAGACATTAGGGACAGACAAGAGATGAAATCTCATCAAAGCATTATACAGCCATCAGACTGACTGCAGTGATTTATACCCTGCTGTGGTTAACCTGGCAGGTGGCTCAGCACCATGCAGTTGTTTGCTCACTTCCTGCCTTCCCAATGGGACAGGAGAGAGAATCAGGGGAAAAACAAAGCCGAACTGGTGATTGAGATAAAACTGTTTATTAAGATAGAGAAAAGGAAAAGGATAATAGTTACAACTACGTACTGCTCACCACCCCCAGCAATGCCCAGCCAGCCTCTGAGCAGTGGAAGGAATGAACTCCCACCCCCTTCAAAACCTCCTTGTCGTATGGGATGGAATATTCCTTTATCAGTTTCATTCAGCTGTCCTCATCCTGCTCCCCCCCACTCCCTGGGCTCTCTGCTGTGAACGGCCTGGGCTCTGCACAGCACTGCTTAGCAGTAACTATGAACATCAGCTATCAGAACTGGTTTTCTCTTAGAACCATAACATGGCACTGCAAAAAAAAAACCCAATTCCATCCCAGCTGAAACTAAGACATACCCAGATTTTGGGTTTAGGCTGAAAGAGGCAAAAGAAACACTGGGTCAAAAAGGAAAAGAAGAGTGTGGCAGGTCCAGATGGAGGTAAATGTATTGCATACACAAAGCAGGAGCTCACCCTTAACTTCCTTCCAGAAACAATGAGTGGCAGCAGTTTAATGCAGTGGCACTGCACAAAGCCCAGCATGGGCTTCTGCATGGCTTTCCCTCCAGCAGGGAATGTCTCCAGCTGGTCCTGCTCAGCAAGAATCCCAGTATTCATAACAGCAAACTCAAATGAGATCTTTTAAAAGGAGTGCTTGTGAGTGAATTGCCAGAGAGGAGAAAATAGCTCTCCCTCATTAACTGCTCACAGGGGGAGCTATGACTCAGACTTCTCAGGCTGGTAACAAAGCAGTGCAGAAATCAATGCAATAGAGGCCAGGGGTGATTTTCTTTCTTTCTTTTAAAGCACAAATTTTAAAATTACACCATTAATTTTAGAACACCCCGTCAGGCACATTGAAAACAAACTGTAGGGAAATGATCTTGGAGAAATGACTCCGAAGTCTGAATTTTTGCAGCCAAAAGCTGTCAGATGAAAGCCTGGAGATTTCTGCAGTGGGAAATCAGTGATGCCACTGGACACGTTTTCCTGGATGATCAAGGACACACCAGTTCCATACAGTGGAAATTATCATCTGGAAATTGTGCTGGTGGGGCAGGGGGAGAACAGTCCAGGCTCTTCCCCTGCTCTGAGTATAACTTATTAGACATGTGACAAGAGAAAAGCACATTTGATGGAGAAAAGGGTCAGATTGTTGTGGTTTCCTTTTACTGGAGAACAGATATAAGTCTCGAAATGGGAAAAAAACAAGTTTACCTTAAAAGGTTTGGAGCCCAAACAATCGCTAAGTTCTTCGCGTGCATATTGGTAATGGTGCAGTAATCAGCTAAACGAGCTAAGTGTCTCATTAGGTATTCCAGTGTCCTGGAAAACAAGAGAGGCACAAATGTTCAGCATCAATGAGCGTGCCATGCTGCAATCGACAAAACGAACCTCAGTTCATTGTTTGCATTTTCTTTTCTTTTTTTTTTTCCTACTGTAACCAATCAAAACAAAAGTTGCACTGTGCACCCTCAGAAGAATGGTGAAGTTGTCCTTATCATAACAGCTACATGGGGGGGGGTCTCTTCTGAGTTATCCAGGGCAAAGGAAAAAGCTGCTTTCTGCCACAGGACTGGATCCAGCAGACAAGGAGGTGGACGGGGATCAGCCAAATGCCACCAGCAGAGCACCCTGGAACTTCATCACGTTGCTGCATTATCACCACCCCATGACTAAAATGCAACTTATGAAGCATTTTGATCATTCTGCAACGTTCATTGAGAGTTCAGAGAATCATAGCACGGCCTGGGTTGAAAAGGACCACAATGATCATCTAGTTTCAACCCCCCTGCCATGTGTGCAGGGTCACCAACCTCCAGATCAGGCTGCCCAGAGCCACAGGAGTTACAGGAAAGAACACTGAATATTAACCTGGTAAGGGGAGCCTGAGCTTCAAACAGCCCAGGATGCCAGCAAAGTGTATCTGAATACAACTTAAGCAATGAGAGCCTCCAGCTTTCTTACAGATGTAGGAGAGAGGCCCAGCAGATTCCAGGTTAAACTTCACCAATAAAATAAAGCTGCTTTTTACATTATCCACCACTGCTACTGCAAATCTGGGCAGAGGGAGAGGGGCTCCATCCCTCCCAGCACACACAGCCCCATCTCACTGCATCTCACATAGTGCCCACAGCAAACAGCACAGCTCAGCACCTGCCTGCATGCTCCTGCATCACCACAGCTCACATTTAGTTGGTATTAAATCCCATACAGCACATAAATCACTCAGTGACGTTTAATTAGCAAATAACATACACTGTAATAAGTCAAGCTAATTACCATACACTACTCATCAATATTTGAATACCTGCAAGCATAATTTCTAATGTACATAATCACATTATGATTGGTCACATTGATGACCATGCATTATGATAGATTAATTATGATAGGTTCATTATGTCTTACTGTAAATTATTAATACCAATCACCATACATTACATTTAGTTAACACTAAATATTATCACTAGTTAGTTATATATTAGATTTAGTTAGTTAATCATATTTTGAGATTAACATATATTATTTATACCAATCAATATATTAAAAATGGTCAAGACAAATTATTATTAATACCAATCACCATACTTTGTAGTACGAGGACATTTCTTGTACAGTGCAGAAGTTATTAATACTGGCTAATTGCCTATTAGTATACATTGCAATGGTAAGAGCTAAATTATCACACACCACAAATAGTCACAAATATCAATTAGCACATATTGATATTATCAATACTAATTACTGCATGCTAGTCTAATAAGCTTGTTGCCATTTAAACAATAAACACTATCAATAGTTATTAAGTCAGTGTTAGCATTTGTTAATTATCATTATTGCTACTGGCATTAAATATTAAGCAGATACTAAGTGCCAGACTGCAGCACCCCTGCAGCCACCAGCTGCATCCCCATGGCGAGGGACTGACCCAAAATTGGGCCCTCCTCAATGGCATCAGCCACTTCTGACCTCCTCAGCATGGATGTCCCTCCTGTATGGACTTCCAGAGGAAGTAAAATAAGACTTTGCAAAGTATATAACGGTGGGTTGGTAATGATCTAAGTAAACTACAAACCAACTATCTCCATGACCCCCTTTAAGGTACACAGGCATAACGTAGCCAGCATGAGACAAAACCCGGAATGGCATCATTTGCTGCTCTGAAATGCAGCAGTGCAGAGCGAGGGCAGCACTGACCTGTAGTGAGGTGGGGGCAGCTGCTGGATGACATCGTGGATTCTCACCAACCGCTCCTCGTCTGTAGCAGCAGAAACAGCATCCTGGAATAATGCAGAAAGGGATTTAGACACAAATAGCTGCTGCAGGATCTGGAAATATGGGGACAATGTGCTGCTCGTTAGCACCGAGGCAGATTTTTTGAGCCCCTCTGCCTTCCAAGAGGCACCTTGGGAAGATAGAAGTGTATGCAGCTGATGTGATAAAAGGATGAGGAACCCAAGCACTGGGCTGGTTTACAGCCTGACTGTGCAGCTCAGCTCCCTGCAATGGGCATCCATCTCCAAGTACCATTCCTGTTCTATGAATAGTTGGGGCATAGAAAAAAAAAGCAGGAATTTTCCAAATGTGGCATCAGTGTGATGCAGGACATGGCAGTGACATGTGAGCAAACCTCATGGGGCAACAGAATAAGGGTCTCAGGCCTCGGGCACCAGTGTGCCCATTTCCCACTGTTTTAGTGGCAGGATGCTAACAGCAGGTGGGCACCTGGTGCGTGGGAAGCACGAGCTGCTTGTTTTACACATTACATCCTCTAGATCTCTATAATAACCCAAACTTAAACTGAATTTAGACCAAAAAAAGGTGAGCAGATGTGTGTGTATGTGACAGGTCACACCACGAGGCCCTGGGAGAGCTAAATGAAAGACATTGCCTCGTACTTACTGAGAACTTCTCGTAGAGTTGGTAGGTCAGCAGAGGGTTCGGGAGCTCCCTGAAGTACATTTTGCAGAGGGAGCTCACGCTGTGAATGTCATGGATATAATTGTCCTTGGTTAGGTCAGGAATCTGCTCGGAGTCAAACTCATGGCTGCAGAGGACACAAAAATGGGCACAAAAAAGAGGAATTAAAAAAAAAACAAACAACAAAACAATAAAAATTACAGCCAAGAAAAGCAAGAGGTTCCTGATGTACAGGAAGAAATAAATACTTAGTCACCAACACCACACGAGCCATGCTAGACTGGATGTTTCCAAAATAGACCTTTTCTTTATGGTAAGGCATTCTCAGTTAGCTTTACAACTGACTGCCTGGTCTACAACAACTTGCAGAGCCCCCAGAGCATGTTTTCCAGGAGCACAGAGCTGCCTGGAGGAAAAGTCCCTGCAGCTCAGAACAAAAACTGCATTTCAAAGGCCTGGAAACTGAAATGAGAAAGCAATGCTGAACAGCAGCGCTTCTGGCAGCTGCTGTCCACTGAAACTTTAGCATGCAGAAATTCCTTGGGTCCACTGGTGAGCTGAGCATGCCTCTGCTATGGGGTGAAGAGTGCCTGGAACCACACGAAGACGATCCCTGTGCATTCCTTTGGTTTTCAGAGAGAGAAAAAAACAAAATCACAAACATCTATGAAAGAAAAGCTGGGCTTTGAAGGCCAGGAGCTGGCTTGCTGTTAGGGTACGTGCATGGAGGTTGCAGTTTTGAATTAGCAGGCTGGCTCTGCAGGGGCCAGCAGGGTGAGTCAGACACAGCGAGCTGTGAGAACAGGGACTGCTGCAGCCAGGGCTTGGTTTCCCTGCAATCCTCTCTAAGCTGTAAACCAAAGTGCTTAACATTGACATGGGGAATCAGCTTGTCTACACTCCAACTGCAGCAAAGTCAGGAGCTCGGTGACCCTCATCTTGGCTTCCCTGTCCAAGCCAAGCAGTGTGAAGCACAGAAGGTACAACCTGCCTTAGCCTCAGACACCGCCTCTGTGCTGCAGGGAAGATCCAGTCTCTAGCATGCCCAAGGCACCAGGAGTACTTGTAATTGCAGTGTCAGGTGTGCATCCCCTACAGGATGGGGAAGGAGATGCTCCCTGCACCTGGACATGACGGGGCAGACAAGGGGAGAAGAGAGGTCTGCTTCTTCAGACAAGAAGAACAGTCTGCTCCAGGTCCTCAGCCCAGAGAAGGCACAGAAGGAAATAAAGGTTTCTGTTTTCCCCAGCTGATGGATTCCCTGCAACCACAGTCCTCCGTGTTCAGTCTACACAGCTCCCACAGGCGTGTTCTGACTCATCACCTACTCACATCTGGAAGACAAACTTGTTTCCTGCTCTTGGCTCCACAGAAGAAGGAACTCAAAACCAAGAGCAAAGGAAGGCACCAGCCCACCCCTACAAATAAACTGAGCCCTGGCTGATGCCTGGCCTCATCCTGCCCTCCTGCTACCCCTGAGTATTTGCTGAGGAAGAAATCTCATGCCATGCTATAGAGAACTACCCCTGCAGAAGCAGAACACGGAGTGAGGAAATGGAAGCCTTACATTCAGCCTTCCCCAAAGGAAGATTTTGTTAGCGGGAGAGCTTTGCAGTATCTCCAAAAAAGCCAAAACCAGAATGCAGAGGGAAACATGCCAACCTGACACTGCTGTGCTTATCAGACTCATCAAGGCACATTTTGCTTACAAAAAGCAGCAGTGATTGAGATGAACAACAGGGACGGTGTCTACAAGTTATGCCATGTATTCCACTCCTTTCGTCCCAGAAAACTGAGAAGGATGCTATCATCTCATTCTCTTTATTAGACTGGGGAATTATGCAGTTAATGTGTCTGGAAAAAACATTTTTAAATGTACATCCAAATTGAAAATGGTCACGGCTAAGCAAGGGGAAAAAAATGGGCTAGAGTGGTGACAGAAAGGATGGACCAGCTCAAGTTGGAACGAGGAATTAAAGGGTTGGAACTGAGGCAAGGACAACCATTTTATTCAGCAGACTGCTGTGCACAGCAGCTACAGGCTCCTTGGAGCCCTCATAGCAAAGCCTCACAAGCAGATTTTCAAAATTGTGATGAAAAAACAGGATTAAGCCGAACCAGAATAAGCCCCTCCATACAAGGGCTCGTACAGTAAGTGTGCCGGCTCAAACCTGTCTATTTAACTTGGAAATAGCTGGTACAAAAAGGATATCCTCCATAGGGAAAATACCCCTTTGCTGCCTCTGAGGGCCTGGAATTGGTCACATCCCACAGTGTTCCCTAAGTCCCTTCACAACAGAAGAAAGCACAGCAAGCGAGGGGAGAAAAAATCCAGAGCCTCACAAAAGGATAAAGGACATAAATGGTGACACGAGCAGCTCCCAAGTGGGGGTGAGGTGCACTTTGCCATCCCTCACACAGCAATGCCGCCCACCAAGGATTATGCAAGTGCTCCATCACATGTCACTAATTAATTGCTAATATGCCAGGAGCCCAAATCAGCAAGGAGAAACATCAGCTGCTCAAAAGGGCTCCGGGAACAAAAGGAAACAGGAATGTAACCTGACAGCAGTGACAGTGCAGTCCCAGAGCCTTCCAATGCTCTGTCCTGAAGGAGAACTTCCTGCACCAGCAAGTCTGAACACCCCGTGTTCCTACAGAACAGCAACAAGCCTTGCACAGCACTGCTGAGCACACACTGCCTGCACGCAGCTGCCCCACAGCACAGACCTCTGAACACCCCAAACGTGGCACGTGTCCCCTCCCAGCCCCACTGACAGCTGTGTCACTCACCGCAGTTTCTGGATGTTGGACGCGACGCCGGACAGGCGGTATATCCCATCCACAATGCCATGCTTCTCAATGAATTCAGTGCAGCTCTTGAGGACCTGGGGGACTAAAGAACAAGTGTCAGCAGTTAGTTGAGCTTGTTATTCAAGTGTGGTTCAGGCTGTGCTCTTGTCACATCCCATCCACTAAGCCCAGCCGGGCTCCATTGCTTGGTTCTTCCTTAGAGGAGAAAGCTGTCAGAGATGTCACTGCTGGTGAGGAAACTGGACAGAGGTGAGTTCTTTGCTTTAAAGAAGTGCCAGGACCTATGAATCAGCCTGGAGAAAGTCATTCTGGTGAAGCCAGAGACACTGCAAGTCCCATCACAGCTCCCACAAGAACGGTGGTGTTGAATCTCATGTCCAGAAGAGCTATGAAACTGATCCAATATGCTCTCTTTGGCCAAAAGGCTCCCTTTGTTTCCAGACCAACATGGATTGATTTACACGGTTTGGTTTCAGCAAATACAAGTGTTGAGTGGATGCTGCTTTCTGCACAAGGGAAAGTGCAGTGTTTACAACTGGTAATTTCCTCCCCAAAGTACACAACAAACCACACTCACAGAAAGAGCAGACAGACCGTGGTATGACAGAATGGAAAAAATAAGCCCAGAAGATATAATTAGGTGTCAAGTTAATACCTAAGCCACTTCACCAACTGATTCTTTCCAGTTGACTTCAGCCCCACGCAGCATCCACTGCCTGAATATCTGTCCATCTGTAGGTTTGAGGAGGAGCACATCATGTTATCTATCATAGGGAGATAAAATTTCCCTAAGCATAGAGAAAATTAGGACTGAGCTCCTGAGAACAACAGCAAACCTGCAGGGCAAAGCCCACATTCGTGTGGATTCCTCCACAAAACACCTTCGTGCCATAAGTCCTATGATGATCGAGATTTATTCTTACATGAGATGCTAAGTCTGATCCTCAATAGGTCACGTGGCAAATCCCCTTCTATCAAGCAGCAAATGCCATCTGCCACTCAGTTCTCCTAAGTGTTGCAGAACAGAGATGCAGACAAACAGCAAGAGAAGAGTTGTTGTAAGTGGTTCCATGGGGGTCAGCAGAAGCACCCTGGCTTATGGGCACGTCTGCTCCCCACTTGGGCACACAACAGAATGAACCACGCAGGCCCAGCCAGGCAGAACGTGTGTTCCTCATTTTGGAATGGGTCCTCAGTGCCGTCAGCTGAATGTCTGAGAGCAGGGCAGGCAGAACAGATGGCCCTACACCAGAATAGGGTTTCAAGAAGCATTTTTAGAGGACACAATCTTTATGAAAAAAAAAAAAAAAATAAAAAAAAAAAATTCCACACCTCTTGAAAAAGAAAGTTCTAAAGTGTAAAGCGGATAGGGTAGGAGTTGCACCATACTCCAGCAATTGCCAAAAAAGGCAACAGTGCCTTGCATTGCACTGCGGCATTAGACAAGCGTGGCCCAGGTATAAATGGATGCAGAAAGATGGGACATGAGCACAGCACCCTCCCCTGAGGTGGACAAGGGACTGATGCTGACACAGGGTGAGGAAGGAGAGCACCGTGGACTGCAAAACATACGACATCAGCGCTCAGTTTCACACAGACAAAGGAAGATAACGCGGGATGTCCCACGAAACCATCAGCACCCACTGAAAGAAATAAGCAAGCAAATAAATGGTGCATTCCCTGCCTGGCTGGTTCCCACTAGGGAGGCTGACACCACACAGCACAGGGGCAGCCCACGCAGACCCCCTCTTTCTCTGCCCCTCCTTCTGGGCTTGATCTAGCTGTGTAAACACACAGCATGGTGAGAGCGGTATTTATGTCCCCGCTCATCTGAGCAACGACCCGTTGTGATACTGTGAATGGGGTCAGGGGAGCACGGAGGGGAGGAGGGGGCTGCAGGAGCAACAGCACACAGCACTCATCACGGAAGGGCTGGGCACAGTCAGAATTAATGCACACTGAAAACATCCAGCAGGCTTCTTCCACGCATTTCCTAATCTGGTTGCCAGGACGATCTGTTCTTTAAGCTAAATATATCATGCCAGCACCACAGATATTTTGGGGGGAATTTTGCATGGTTGAAGAAGTGACTGAATTACAAAGTAGGGCCTTAATTATAGTTGAAGGCCCTTTGCTGGAATGGTGATTCGATTTTTCTGATTTCTGAACAAAGATGACACCTGACAAGTGTGTTTAATCGCCCTCTCCCCTTTGAATTCTAAGCCCTTTAGCTAGATCCACACTTACATATGTGTATGGATGGGAAGAATCATCTGTTGCCACCAGAACAAAGCATCAGGAAGACAGCACAGGCCACAGCTTCACTGGGCAAACGTGAGCTCTGCCACAACTGTGCCTCCTGCAGGTACCTATGCCTACCAGTCCCTGCTGTGGGGGCACAGAACTGCTGCCCGTGCTCACTGACCCCACACACAGCCCTTTGCAGATCCAAATCCCCGTGCATTTGTGGAGCAGCATTGCATCAACTTCTGATCTCATTCCTAACCCTGAGCTACACCGTCTCCCTGCACTGCTGTCACCAACTGACCGCAGTGTGCCAAACCCGCCTCCAGCTGCTGCATCTGAGCACCTCGCCTTGGGGAGGCTCTGAGCACTGCACACACATCTTGCTCCAAAATCCACCACCTTCCTTCCTTCCATCCCTCACCCATTGCTTTTTCCAACCACGTTGGCATTGTGGCCAAACAATGGGAATGGCTGCCCCAGCCAAAGCCCTGCCAGACTGCATCCCTGCAGCAGCTGGAAGAATTGCTTCAACTTGTTCCTGAGCATCTCTTCGGTGCTATGAAAGGTTTATTGCATCTCTTAGGGCTCATCAACTGGTTAATTCTTCCCCATTAAGAGAAGGCAGAAGTTTTATGGTTTTCATTCCGAAGAGCAACTTGATTCATCTTGAAATCAGACACATTTCCTCTCCTACCATCTTGTTGGTTTTTGTTTTGTTTTGTTTTTCCCTTTTTAATCATTTGTAATGTTCCCTCCCTGGATTTTTATTTTTCCAGTGCATTTCTGGAATCAGAACTATTTGTTCAGCCTGGGGAAAGAGGCCTCCCATCAAACTCCCCTCTAACAGCATCATTTCCACCCTATTACAGCAATAAGGTGTGCTGCCACATAAGCCAGGCCTTTGGCTGTTTAATGGCCCACAGCCTGTTGAAATGCAGCTGCTCAGCTGAATTCCACACACAGCAAACCAATGCAGAAAGCAAAACCTGTCACCCACCAAACACAGCAAATGAACAGCCCTGAGTGCCACCCAAGCACAAAGGTAAAGCCAAACACATCCATCTCCCTCACTGCACAAACCCAAGGTTGTCTAAGAACATACCAATGAATATGTTCAATAAATAGCGTTGCTCTTATCCCAAACATTCTCCTATTTTTAGCTCAACTTTTCAAAGAAATATCCAAGTATTTCCACCCAGGGCATCGCCTGCACATGTTTTTACAAGCATACAGACAGCAACACTCCCCACGTAGCCACAGAAAAGCTAACTCTGAAATATTTTCTTTCTGGGACCTTTGGCTCATTCTACATCTGTGTCCTTAAGATTGAACCACCAGGATTAAGAGAGAAGAACAAAACCAAACAAACAGCGACTTAGAGATGCTCCCTCCCTGATTTTGCAGAAGCGACCCACACTGTAAGGATTCGTATTGCTGAGGTGCTGAGTAAAGTCCAAAGCAGCACAAGCTGCACTATTTCCTGGCAACGTGCAACACTTTTATTTGAAGGTGTGACCCGTGTTCTGCATCCCTTGTGATAATGAAGAGGGGCCATAAAACACAGATTGGTTACCACGCAGTGCTCACTGCGGAATCAGCCTCTGGCACTGCCCTCTGCTGTGTAAGATGGGACTACTTGGTTATGGCAGCTTGTCCAGGAACTGTGTAACAGAAAAAAAAGGGCAAGGTCTGAGAAACGTAAATCTCACCTGTGCTGCATCAAGCTGGCAGGCAGGCAGCCACGTTTACAGAGCACTGTGACGTCAGCAACATGCTCAGCATCACAGGTCTATCTGTGCTAGGGAATTCCTGCTTTCAGCTGCCACACTTACTGCTTTTACATCCAAGATAGGCGTTGTTGTATGGCACGTCCATCTCCCAGTGGTATCCACTTAACTCTCTGCAGTTGTTTGCACGCATGCATCCGTTAAATGAAACGAATATACTACAGATACATTCCTACACAGACCATTTAGACCAATCACACCACAATGAGGTAAGGGGGGCAAAGCAGGAGCAGAGTGAGGGGTAACAGAGCAGCAATTCCTGCGTGGAAGGAAACATTTTTTTTTCTCCTGTTTGTTCCCCCTGCAGCTGCAGCGTCTCAAAATGCAAATTAATTTTCAACTCCCTGCTGTCCCCTGGGTCATTCAGGCATAAAGAATGCCTCTCCTCACAGCTGTAGGCATGGTGAAAGGGAGGGGACTGAGAAATTGTCTCTTTTCTTAACTGCCAGAGCTTGTACTGCCTTCTCAGTTCACCCTTTTTTGCAACTACTTCCCCAAAAACAAGTAATTCTCTGTGGGAACCCCACGTACCTCTTTGTGATGCTAACCCCATACCCAGCAATCTCGAGTTCCAGCAATTGAGAGGGCAGATGATGAAGCAATAACAGCGCCTGTTATGGTTGGAAAACTGCCCCAAATAGCTCAGAACTGTTGGCCTTTAGAAGTTTCAACTGGTGCTCAACGGGGTTTGTGCATCTGCAGAAAGTGGGATATTCTCTACTCACGTGCACACTGGGACAGCCACCGCTGCAGGGTCTGTGCAGTGCTGCCAGCTCTAAAGAAATGCCCGGGCACACAAAGCACAGCAGCTCTGCACGCTTTACACAAGTGCTCAGGTGGCACTTTTTGGAAACATCTGCCATGTTTAGATCTGTGAAATTATGCAAATTCAATTAAGGAATAAGTGCTGCCTCAGAATGCATCGTCAGAGCCATTTTTTTCTGAGTCTACACTGCATGCAGAGCTGAGGCCAACAGGGGCTCAGATGCACGAGAAAGTGCTGAGGCAGGATGGTGTTTCTTCACTGCAAAACATTAAGCAAATAGGAAATGGTAGAGGTCCATCAGATCCTGGTTTGGGCTCTGACACACAGCTCAGATCCCAGTGTTCAGATTCTCCCCTTTGCCATTGGCTCCTCAAGAACAAGATAAATGACTTGGGGAGGATAAGAAGTGTACTATGACTCTGTGACATGAAGCATATAAAAAGCTTTCAAAGTTTCAAGTACTGAAAAACATTTACGGATGGAGAATCACATCCTCACCATCTATAAGTGCTGTCCTCTGAGCTCATTCAGACCTGCAGACCTGTTACCACTTCTCTTTAACTGAACAAAGTATTTCAGAGAGAATCTCCTCCTTCACTTTTGGTCTTCTCAACAGGACTGTACCATACAGATACTATTAAGGGAGATGAGTTTCATCAGTATCTGCATTACAAGGCAGATTCATTGGGAAGCACCTGGTGCACCCACTGCTTTGTGAGCTGTAACATCGAGAGGAATCCTGCCCTTACCCAGTGTTCTGTTTATGCCTCTCTTCCCACAGCTACCTGAGGGCATTATGAATTGCATCAAAGCAGTAAGCATGCATTGTCTTTCCTGTGGCACCAATGGGAAGTTAGGATGCAGGTGGGTGCTGTTAAGAAGCTTATCTGAAGAGCACAATAGCTACCAGAAGAGAACAACCCCCTCCCTAGTAAGCAGTTGTTGCCAGTGCCCAATACATAACAGCATCATGTATGCTCTAATTTGATCCTGCAGGCAGTTTGGAAAGGACTCAGCTTTAATTTTTTTCAATGCTGCCCAACTTGTCACAAATAATTGATAATAAATTTGGGGAACTGGGGATAATGCGAGGAACAGAGACCAAGAATCAGGAGCGTTAATAAGCTTTGTCTTCTGTTGGCATTTTCTTTTTCAGCACGAAAAGCAACACCTCCTCCTGCATCTAAAGCACAAAGAGGAGATTACAGCTCCTCTGATGGGAAAACTGGAAATCATAAACTGTGCCATTTCTACACCCTCCTTGTCCAGTTAAGGAAGCTGATAAACTATCAATGCAGCAAATGCACAAAGATGTATCAATGCAACGCAGACAAGAGGAGGAACAAAACACATCATTTGCTTTTAGCCTACAAAATCCACTGTGATTAGAGCTGACTTTGCTGGATGGATTTTGTCATGAGTAACAGGGCACATCAGGGTTAGCCTGCACCCAACTCCAACTGCCCAGAGAGAAGCAATATTTCCATCCAGTGTAGGGCAACAGGAGCTTTTCAGTGCAGGCAAACAACTCATTTACACCTCAGCCTCTGTAATCCAAGCGATTCCAGCCCGTTATCCCCCCACACACCTGAAGCCCCTGCACATCCCTGCACAGGGATCCCTCAGCTTTGGTCCAGGAGCTCGCTGCATCTCAGTGCAGCACCCAACCAGCTGCTATCAGGGCCTGCAGGGCTCCATCAGCAGCCCCTGCACAGCCCACAGCAACCACAGCACCGTGTGCAGCCACAGAGCAGGGACAGCAACGTTCCCCAACCTTCTGAGGCGCAACTGAGGACGCGGTACGGATGCTGCAATGCAGCATTTAAGCAGCTCCCACGCTAAACAAACACATCCTCCGCCAGCACAGATCTGTCTAATTGGGGTCGGGCTACATTTCAGTTCTGTTTGGTTTCCTTTGAGAGAAAAAAAATCAGGGGAAAAAAAAGGCTGCCTACTCACTGAGAGCACAGAGACTTCACCACTGGGGACTGCGCTGGATTTGCTGCAGCTTGCAGCTCTGTACAGCAAAGCAGCAGGGGCACAGATCGCACTGGGAATGTCCCTCAGGATGATGCAGAATGAGCTGCTCCCTGCTGAGCACGGTCTCCTTTCAAGTGGCGGCAGGGAAAGCACTCAAAGCCCAGAAGAGCCAACAAATGAGTAATGCACTAAAATTAAATGGAGATGGTGCTCCCAAGGCAGGCTGAGATGGCCATTGGGTGTGTACTGCATAAGGCAGCATGCTTGAGGGGTGCACCACCATGGCCTTGGCTAGATTGAAACCCAAGAGAAAAGTCAAAAATCCCTCACATCAAAACTGGTTTTACTCCTACAGACATCATCCCATCAGTCAGCACTTCCACACAGAACAAGAAGGGCAGGCTGTGCTGCTTTCACTGCAAACAATGTGCCCGTGTACTACTAACACAAAATGGCCCAAAGTGTAAACACACTACAAACTGGAATTAAAAAAATAACAAAAAAAAACCCAACACAAACCTGAACCCTAAACCAGGATGTTACAGTTGCCAGCCCATAATCACTGCAATCCCCAACATGAGTCACCAGTCATAAAGGGAGATTTTAAGGCGCAGTACTCATCCCTACTGCTGTTCTTGCAAACATTTTTTACCATCCTTACCTCCCTCCCTATGCCTGTTTATAGGGTTACTTCTCAGGTGCCTACACAACAATTAAAAACTTGACAAATTGCATCATCAAAAACAAAAAGGCAATAGCAACAACGGCCTGCTTGCATCCTATCACACCCAGCCACCCTTCCCTGGGAGAAACTGCAGTAAGCAGAGCCATTATGTCCTGCAGTTCTGCAGACACAAGTTCTGTCACGCCAGCCTGAGATGCATTTTCTGCCTCAGTGAAGCCCAAACTCAAAAATTCAGGGGAACTAAGATAAAGCTTTGCCTATCAGGGAGCTGAAAGCAGAGCACACCTACGGAGCTCTGTGGGATGCTGTCACCTGGATTCCTGTTGCACCAATAATATCACTGCTGTATCACTTTCCTCCTGGACACCTCATGCCAATGTATTCTCCTTTTGACAGAGGTGCAGAAGGAGAGTGCTGCTGGCTGTGCTCACAGAAAGACAACATTCTGCAGGAGGTTATTTGCACGTTCTGCTCTGTTTGCACGTTCCCTCTGGGTGCACAGACATGCAATGCAACTTCCAGCTACACCATCTGAGCCCGCTGCCTCAGTGTTCATTTAACAAAGCATCAGACCTCTCAGCTGTTGCCCTTCCATCTCACTTTTACCCTCTCCATCTACTCTTCTCTCACCACAACAGTGAATCCTCTCACATACGCAGCAATGTTTATTTCCCTGCCAAAAAAATATTTAGTATTTATTCAAAGACTTCAAGAGATGGAGAGCTCATCTCCAGTGCTCCCACGCCGAACCATCACGTTCGCCTCCAATTAGCATTAGCCTCAATTAATCTTTCAGCCATCAATTCCCATCACATATTTCTCCACTGGTACCAACCTGCCCCTTGCTAGATATGATCGCTCTTTCACTTTTACATTCTCAGCAGAGGAAAAACTCAGCATTGAGCTGCTCCTTACCATCCTGGCCAGAGTTGAGCAGATGCTCTCCCAGGTCACAGCCGAACACCCTTTCCTTCAGGATCCCCCTCTGTTTCAGTTTCTGTTTGGTTGGGCGGGACTTCATGAAGGAACGAAGGAAGGTGATGAGCTTGCCGTGTTTCTTTGACACTGCACAACAAAATGAAGAAAGTAATTCGTTTCAGATTGGGCTCAGTTGGATGAGGCCGAGCACAACACATCCGATGTTGCAAGTTAAAACTGTAAGAACACTACTGACAATCACATGCCCAAGGAGGCTGTGCATGCCCCATCCCTGCAGGCATCCAAGGCCAGGCTGGATGTGGCTCTGGGCAGCCTGGTCTGCTGGTTGGTGACCCTGCACATAGCAGGGGGTTCAAACTAGATGATCATTGCAGTCCTTTTCATCCCAGGTCATTCTATGACTCTATGACATGCAGATAAAAGACATTTTCTAAAGTCTGGTAATAAAGAGTTGGCTTTTGTTCTGACTCTTGGGCAGCAGAGGCGACGTGGGAGCTGTAAGGAAAGCATTTAACACAAAGAAACATTGATCTGGAATGTGACTTTGGGTGGGAATTACTGCCCATGGATGCTGCAGTATTCACCTGTGCAGAAGGAACAAGGCTGAGCTAGCAAAACATGCTTTTGCATCAGGTCCCTTTTAGCAGCTTGACAGCACTACATTGATACGCAGCACCAAAATACATCTGAACACCTGACCTCCCCACATCCCCAGCAAAACCCAGGTCTGCATTCTCAGCAGTCCAACCAAAACATTTAATGAAACACAGAAGCAGTGAGCAGGACAAACTGTGATGATGGGGACTTTAATTACAGGAATGTTTTCAGTTTGATGGGGCTTTTTAATTACGCACAACAAACGAGCAGACCGTGCTGACACACCAAACAAAGCTGGGGCAGATTTTGGTTGTGCCCATCACAGTGCAGTAACACCTCCTTCATCAGCTCCCACCAGCCCTGCCCAAAGGCAGATGGGGTCTCATCCTGACCTGTGTGCAGCCATGCAGGGTGACACCATTCGGATGCTGTGATAATGTCTCCAGGGCTGGCAGACCCAAGACAAAGCTTTCTACCAGTCTGACAAATAATACACACGTACTCACTGAATCATTTCATACACAATGCATGCAGTTCTTGCTTGACTTAATGAAAACCAAATCCATCAGATAATGGAAGAACTGAGAAAAACATCCAATCCCAATGCTGCAGAAATGATGACTCTGTAGCAGCACCTCTGACCAGCAGCACAGTGCAGTGCATACATCTCAGTGATGCCGGGGTGTGCTTTGCTTGGCACTGACACACACTTACACCTCTATGCAGAACGGAGACCCTTTTCAGACAGAATCAATCTGCTCTTAGGCTGCTCAGCACAGGTTAAAATAACTGTTGTGTTTTCTGCACCATTAAGCAGAGCCCTGCAAACACAGAGCAGCAATCCATGACAGAGCCACGCAGTGCTTGGGCAGACAAAGGAACCCAAGCTTTGCCTATCCCAGCCCAGGGGAACAGCTGCATGCTTCCTTGCTTAAACAGCTTTCTCTGAATCACTGCCCTCCCTGCGAGAGTTTCTCAGCCTTAAGCAACTTCTGGGGCTTACACATAGGCAGGAATGATTCACTGATAAGAGGAGTCAGGCTTCTTTGGAGTGGGGGGAGAAAATGTGAGAGAACTCCAGCACTGCTCTCCTTGCTGACAGGTTATCGAAAGGAACAAAAAAAGCACGTAGGTGTCTGATCAGGATAAGCCATCACAAGAACACAGGAGGCTGTCAGGTTTGCTGTCTTGGGGCCAATAGCAATAAAGGAGAAATGCTTTCCATCCCACTTCCAGCTCTTCTGGCATCATTTGACCCTCAAACCAGCAAAGCATATCCAAAGAGATTTCATTTCTGATTCATTTCTGTTTTGATTAAGCTAGCACAGCAGTCCCAGTTTCTGTATAAACACTGACACCCAGGTTGCTACCAAGAATTCCACAGAATAAATGTTTTCTACTCCAGAACACCGCACCAAAACCTCTGCTGTCAGCTCCAGCAGCAGCAAGGACATCAATGTGCCAACCCAGTGCTCCAGCTCTGCCAGCCCAAACTGAGGAGTGCAACAACATAATGGACCCAGGGAGAGGATCTACACCAGAAACGGACCTAAAACTGTTCCAGGCTATGGAAATCTGGACAAACTACTGAACCCTTTCCTACTCTTCTTCACCAGCCTATCTGTACGTTCCTGGGGCTGCAGAATCAGCAACAGAAATACAAACACAACTAAGCGAAAATCCTAATATTTAGCCACATTACTTTCCATCTCAAATGCAAACGCTGTACAACAAGTTGTTTATCAAGAAACTGCAGCTCTCCTAGAAAGAAGAGGGCTGATCTCCCTCCAAGGGCAGGTTTGGCCAAGCAAGCAAAGGCAAACTCTGTCAGCCACAGTGAGAATGGCTGCGAAAAAAAAATAATAACAGTCAAAAAATAACCCAAGGTTGGACTTCTTTTAAAGTTTTGCTGGCAAGAATACGTCAATTAGGAGTGCAAAAAATACCACACCCTTCAGTGCCACAGCTGTGCTGGCCAAAGCCTTCGTGCACGGAGGGAAAAGCAGCAGAGCTCCGTGCCAGGCTTGCTGTGGCTCTGGGAAGCTGCCATCGCTGATCAATCTGTGCCGTTGTTGCCATTCCACCCAGTCTTTGTAGTGTAAGCAAGGCCCCCAACTCCCCTGACATTGATAAAAACTATTAAATAACAATTACTTCATTAAAAGCAGGGCTTGCTCGCCCTCATGCCGCAGACTGTAAAGCACTTCAGGATACACTTTACGCAGCTCGTTTCCTGGAGAAATGTGTCAGCCAGCAGCTGCTTCAAAGCGCTTTCACGGCTGCAGATCAGCACAAAGTGCTTTTCCTGGGTTACTGAGGGCTGAGTGCCCACATGGATCACTTAGGACACGCTGAGGAGTTGCCCACCTTCCTTCGAGCATCACAGCACTCCTCCTAGGTTCCCGCATCCCCCTGCAGGGCTGCACTGGGAGCTGAATCATGGAAGTGACCTGGATCAAAGCAACCTGCTGAACCAGCAGTATCATGGATGGGCTGTGAAACTCTAATGGAGCCCACTTCTGAAATGTAGTATTTAATTACTTGTTGTCCACTGCAGTTGTCCACTGCAGCACAAGCAGAATGAGCTCTGCCTCCTGACCCCTTGGCTTTCAATCACGGGGACCAAAGAGGAGAATTCCCTCAATAAACGCAGCCTGACTGTGTAACCAAATCTTTCTGTGCTTTTCCCCTCTCCTTTTCAGTCATTTCTCACTGCAGCACACTGAGAACAAAATAAAGTACAGACAACATTGTACAATGAGACACTTGCATCCCGGGAGAGCATCTCCTGCCTCTTCTCAGAGAATGGGGAAATTAAGAGAAGCAGAAATGAGCAGCTCTCAGCACTTGCAGTTTATGCGCACATAAGAGCAAAGTGCTCACAGACACACAGCACCAAACTTCCAGCAGGATAATGGCAGCTTCCTATGGCACATCCTCACACATCCATTGCCTGTCCCCTTCCAACCCACTCCTGGAAATAACCCCCTCCATGGGATGGTTGATAGCAGCATGCTTTCTAACAGACAATTGGTAAACTTGGACTCTGGGAGAAGATCTGAGCTGCTCGCTGACCCACATTGCAGCACACATCACTGTTTGTTTCTCCTGCTCCCCCCAGGGGCTGCGTGCTGCTGAGCCCAAGCAGCCCCTGCTGAGAGCTGCTGCAGAGCTAAGGGCAAAGCAGGGCCACGTGCTTGGGTCATAACACGTCAACGAACTGCAACACCCAGACACAAAATCAAAGATGGAACCAAGAGGTGTGGGAATATCATAAAAAAAAAAAAAAAGCAGCACAGCGAGGGATTGCGAGACGAAAGGAAATCCATCCCCTGTGATGAGAGATTTACAGTAAGGCGAGCTGAAAACATTCCAGTCTATCAGCCCCCAGAGACCCATTTTCCTCCAAAATTAAACTCTATTGTGGGGAGAGAAAGAGCAGCAATGGGAACCAGGAGCATATCAAAACTCAGCGGAGCTGCCACCTATCTGATATGCTCCTGATCCTGCACACTGACTGCAAACAGGTTTACCTGCACAACCACTGCTGAGCAGACTTAGCTCAGCTGCTTCCCCTCAGAGCAGTTCTCTCGAGCTCTTCTTAAAACCTCAGTCAATATTTTTAATATCCTTCCCTTCACACTTAGCAAGATGTGCTCTGTGGACCCACATCTTACTGGAGAGAAATCATACAAAGCCAAGAACTGAGTCACATCTCCCAGTTCTCTGTCATGTTCCTTAGCAACGGGGCATTTTGCTTCTTCCCTCCTGCCACAACAGATTCTATTTTGGAAGCTAATTTATACAGCCCTAAAAAACCAACCAGAATTTGGAACCACGCGCCATCAGACTCCTTTAGCTCTTGAATGGGACCAACCACCACATCAGTAACCACACCACTGAGCTCCCTTGTTGGCCATAAAGATTTTTAGGAAGATTTCAGAATTCCAGAGATCTGAGTCTAAAAATATCCTTCTACCTCATATCTAATAGCCTTGATAAGTGTGTATTTGCTTATTTGCTCAGTGAAAGCAAACGACGACGGCTGAGCACTGTGATGCTGCAGCATTTACCAGCTGACATCAGCTGAGGCCAGCCTCTGTGCCACAAGAAGTCAGAAAATAGGTTAAAAGTGCTTCATTTCATTCTCATTCGATAAAAATCATCAGACATAACTAGGATGGTAAGAACAGGCCAAGAACAAGCACGTAATTCCAGCTACTCTGAAGCACCACAACCATGGAGAGATCATTCAGACTGGTAAGTAACGTTGCTGCTCTTGTTCACAAAGCCTAATGAAGTGCACATCTGTGATGGTGCACACACACATCACCCATAGTTTGAACAGTCTGGAGATGGCTTCTATGCCTCCAGGAGAAAATACATAGAAGAACCATTCACACTGATAGAAACTCTTCCCAGGCACTTTGCTGCCAAATTTTCTGGAGTATTCACAATGGGACAACAGCAGGAAGTGCAAGGCCAAGTGCATCACCTGCCCACAGACAGGGAAGTCTGGTACCAAGAAATCTGCAGCACTTTCCAGGTAAAGAGATGCCCGACCTTTTCATCAACTCAAAGGCCATAAAGGAGCATGAAGATCATATGACCTCCTGAGGAAACAGGACATCTCAGAATTCATTTCTTGAAGGAGAGCATCTCTACACTGGGGGAAGCAGTATGTGGTCAGGAGACATAAATCACAGCTGAAGGCTAAGTGAGAAAAGAGAGAGGGATCAAAGGTACACGAGCTGACAAGGTCAACCCGTTAATTCTATCAACCTATTAATTCTATTAACATGCTTCCCTTATATTTGGGGAAAAAAAGCAGCACTAACAGTGGTAGTGACAAAGCAGCAGGGATGGGCTTCAGGCAGGCAATGCAGGTCCTTGCAATGGGAGTGGGGAAAAGGTAACAGCCAGGCAACACCAGGGCAGCAGCAGGATGAGGAGCGTGAGCTGGGAGATGCAGAGCTAGGAGAAAAGGAGCAGGAGGGACACCTGCACTATTTTTTTTCCTGTCTTTTTTTTGTTCATTCTACACTATGTCAAATCTCTACGTATCCCAGCGGAGCTCAGTGCAGCCCTCCTGCTTATCTTGCTCACCTTGGGGATTAATGATCCTCCTGAAAAGCCATGCTCTGGCAGAGGCAGTGCATCACTAGCACAACCGAACCTCTATCTGTCCACCAGGGACACCAACAGCTCCCAGCCTCGCTCTGACTAGAAGGAGAACTGCTTTGCCCTCCCTTATTCTTGCTGCCTGCAAACCCCAGCCAAATGCCCCGTGCTGTACCCTCCCCTGACCAAAAAGCTTCAGAACACCCCGAAGTCAGAGCGTGGCTGCTGGCTCCTCACCCACACTGCTGACACAAACAGCAGCACTGCTGCAGGGGATTGTCCAAAAACCTGACAGTAACCAAAGCCAACTCTGAGTACCATCAGGACACACGCACGCAGCCCAGAGCCTTCACTTGTCATCCAAGCCCAGTTCTGACATCAGCCAAACCAGGATAACCGGAGTGACTGCAGTCAAGTTCCTCCAGTTCTGCATGCAGCTCTCTTTGGCTCAGGTGGTGGGAGGAGGCAAGCAGTGAAAAAAGACCCAACATGAATCACTGAACAGCAAAAGCTGAATAACAGCGAGTTTGCCAGGTGAGACCCAGTTCTGGACTGAGAGGGAGTCTGATCTCATGTAAGGCACTGGAAAAGAAGCTGCTGTTCTCTCAGAAAGGGATGTGAGCAACCCACCTGGGCTGAGGAGGGCTCAGCTCAGAGCACAGCATCTCCCTTCCCCCAAACCACACAGCCAAACCCAGCACAGACCTGTCACACTGGGAGCACTGCATACCTCCCAGTTCTTGTTGCAGCTCTCCCAGGCTGGCACTGAAGATCCCTATCTCCATTTCCATTAGCCAGAGGGCAGATGTTTACCATCCACACCAGCCACTTCCACACTGCCGTGACCTACTCTGCCAGGGTTGACATCAGGACAGTTCTTTGCCTATTCACAACCCTGACTTTTTCAACTGTTTCTACTTCAGCTATTGACACCCACATTAACCCCAGGGAGGATTCTGGCTTTGGAAGCCAAATCTGCACTCGCCTGGAGAGGAAATGATATTGAACACAAGTAACACAGGACACATTCATGTCAGTCACTTTATACGGCACCGAGGATGAGAATTATGTATTCCCATACATCTCCTTACACTCCTGAAGCATACAAAAGCTTTACTGAAAATCAGGCCCAACGCATTTGTGGACTCGCAGCAAACTACAACTACTTTCTAAGACTCAGGAATGCAGACATTGCATTGTTCTGCATGTTTTATTCTTCTCCTTTTTCATACCAGCCCAGAGCTTTGATTTCCAGTGACTCTTTCATCATGCCTGTGTGGTGCCCGGAACAAAGGAGGTCGAGGAGGAGTGCAAAGGGAAGGCCTCCTGCCTGCTCTCTCATAAATAATAAGACCCCGCAGGGCACTTGGTCCTTAAAATAGCCGGTAGCTTCTAGGAGGCTTTCTGAACAAATAGGAACAGACGAGCCGTGGCTCTTTGCAATGGGGCAACTATGATCCCACTAACTGCTCCTCCTGGGAATTTTGTTTCCCAGAGCTGCACTCGGTGCCCCGGGGCTCGGGCACACAATGGACGAGCAGTTCTAAATAGGAAGCCCCATTTTGCAAACAATACCATCCATAATATTAATGCTTGGGAATGCATCTTACGCCGGTCTGAGAGGAGAGGGGAAACAAAGTGATATGCAAAGGTCTATTGAAATGCAAATGTTAGACATGCCCATCTGTCAGCCGCCTCTTTGGAGGGGTTTAAACCCGTGGGTAACCCCGGTCAGCAGAGCACGCACATGGGAGGAGGTCTGGGAGCTCCGGAATTCTTCCTCCCCTGGGATCGCGGTGGGAATCCTCACACCAACCCTCCCAGATCCAAAATGAACTCCTTATCAGCTCCGGCCTGCTACACACCCATGGCCCGAGCCTAAGTGCAATAAACACAGTTTATGGCTGCGGATCTAGGAAGCAGGAAGGTGCGACAGAAACCTGAAACCAGAGGTTTGTAAAAGCGAAACAGAAGTGGCAAAGAGGGGAGGCGTGCGGGCTTCCACCGGCCTCTGCTACGGGCACAGCCCCGGGCTGCGGCTCCCATCCCGCACAGCGCACAGCCGCGCTCGGTAGGAAAAGCCATCTAAAGACGTTCCCCAAAGCGGCAAATCGAAGACCTGTCGAGTTACTAGGCAACAAGTGGCCGCCGGGACCGACAAACGCAAACCTTACATAAGGAAGGAACCGGAGCCGCTCCGCTCCCTTACCTCCCCGACGTGCTCCGGCGGCAGCGCCCGCCCGGCTCCGCGCAGCCCGGGGCTCCCGCGGCTCTCACTGCAGCCGGCACGGATCGGAGCGGAGGTTCGGAGCTCACCGCCCCCGAGATCCTTCAGGCCCCTCCCCGGCACGGCGCCCCGCCGCCCGGCTCCACCTCCACCTCCCCAGGTGCCTCCTTCCACCCGCAGCCGGGGACGGAGCGCAGAGGGACGCGGCTCCTGACGGCCCCGATCGCGTCCCCTCCCCTCCCAACCTCCGTTATCGATACGGGTTTGCCCACAGCTTTCCCATTCCTCGCACGGAGCTAAACTGCGCTTCAAGTACAGAGTACAGAGAACTCCGGGCTAAGGTCAAAGGCCTGCTAACGGCTGCTATGGGACGACTGTTCACCCCCCCGCGCCCGGGCGGAGCCTTCCCCAGGAGCCAGCAGGGATCTGCTGCCCAACCCGGGCACGGCCGGACCGGACCCGAGCACCGGGAGCTTCGCTTCTCTCCCGACCGCAGCGCTAAGGAAGCAGCGCTCCTTCCCACCCGCGTGGCTGCGAACCACAACACGCTTTGTGACCGCGCCGATCTGATCACCGGGAAAATAAACAAATAAATAAAATATTTCTGTTCCGAATTCTGCCCAGGTCTGTTGTTTAAAACCAAAGCCAAACGGCAGGGAGAGTTTTGCCGTGACCTCATTTATAGCCTGATTTCCAACCCCGACTGTATTCAGCACCCCCAGCCCCGAGCAGAAGGCACAGGGCAGTGGGGACAAAACCTGGCAGGGCTGAGCCCCGCAGCCCCGCTTCTCTCCGCTGAATGGCATTACCTGCATCTGCTTGAGGAATTAATGCCGTGCACTGTTGAGCCACGCTGACCCCCCGCGCCTCAGTTCACTTCCTCAATCCATCTCAGAACCGTGGGCTCACTGGGTCAGTTGGGCAACCTCAGGGTCAGGAGATTAAAGAGGAATCTGCTTCTCTGCATGCAGACATGCATCAGGAGGTGAAACACTTCTTTCGCTGTTCAAATGTGTTATTTTCAGAATTGCTTGCTGACTCATATCTCCTAATAACGCTTTTCTCCAGCTACTTACTCAGTATTTATTGCTGGATCGTTTTGCTTGGACTGTGACCACATCACATTTCTTTTTTCCTTAGCAGCCAACCGTGACTGCTGGAATCCGGCTGTGTGTGTGCCCAGGTACAACAGCCACTGCACATACAGAACCCACATCCTTCTCCCAGGAACGTTCTTCCTATCAAACCCACTGATAACCATCACTACAATCCCAACACAAACAGCAAACGGATGCAGAAGAAGCAACGCTATCCAAAATTCACAGGCAGAAGGCACTCACAGCAATTCAGAACAGAAAATCAGCCCTCACAGGGCTGCAGAGCAGTCATACAGATGCTCAAAACTGACAGCAAAACGAGTCTGCTTCTTTGGTTTTTTTTTTACTGTAGGACCCAACGCATCTGAGTGCATTGTGACATTCATTCACAAAGGTATTAAAAAAAAAAGCAGTTTGGAATGACACAGAACAAGTGGGGAAGAGAGGACTTTCACTCACCTTCCCTTTAGCAAAAGCAAGTTCCCATGAGAACAGGTCAAAGAATTTGATGCAAGCTTTCTGCTGCAGTTACAGGATTCAGTGCTGAAGAAGAATGAGCACGACACCGACACGAGTTCTTAAATGAAATCCTGCAGATGAAACTTCAGATCAGCCGAGTCTTCCAGACTAATCATAGACACAAGCTGAAGGGGGGCAAACCCTAAAGGCCAGAGCAATGCTGAGATCTCTGCTGTGCTGCAGCTTAACGTCGCTGCTGGGGGGAGGGAGGGAGAGCAGAGAGGAAGGAAGGATGGCAGGGCACAGCGCACAGCAGAAGCTTGTAAGCAGAGGTTTGATGTGAGCATCTCTGTGACCCTGTGCCACTGCCAGGAGAGGTCAGAGCCACCGGCTAGGGCTGAAGCCACCTGGAGAGCTTTCTGCTGTGGCTCAACAACTTGGCTCCTGCACTCATCCAATTAGTCAGGAATGATTCACAATTATGCACGGAAAAGGAGAGCAGAACCGACCACCTTTCTGCCAGGAATTCAGAGCTCTTAGCACAAACACAGAGCTTTGCTCAAGCCAACTATTCGTAGAGCCGAGTCCCGCTCTGACAGAGCTTGTGAGAAAGCCTCGTTTTAAAATAACAAGAACTTCCAACTGGAACACATGGAGAGCAGTGAGAAGGAGCACAGAGCACTGGGCACGGCCGCCCCAGCACCACCCCCTGCAAATACCTTCAGTTCCATGAGAGAAGCACTAACGCAGTGCTTTCATGTTACTGACAGGATACACAGACTGTGCACTGATTCATACACCACCATTATTGCTTTCCTTTTCCAGCTCAGACACCCCGAGAAACACGGCCCAGGCTCACCACACATCCACCCCTTGAATACTGGGAGCTCAAAGCTACCAGCTATGGGTCCCAGAGAGCCTGCAGTGATCTCACCCAGAAGAAACAGCACAGAGGGAGTGCAGAAATCACAGAACCACAGAATGGCCAGGGTTGGAAGGGACCTCAAAGATCATGAATCTCCAACCTCCCTGCCACATGCAGGGCCACCAACCTCCCCATTTAAAACTAGAATCAATCAATCTGCATCTTCCTTCTCCCCATGCTGGGGTGGGCAGAACTCGCTCCCTGAGCACAGGGCTGCTACCTTTTGCTTCCTTACAGCACGACCGGCTACGCCAGGAAAAACACGAGCGTGGATCTGGCCCAGGTTGGACACAGAGGCCTCATTCACTGCTGTCCCACACCTGTGCTGTCACTGTGCCACGAGGTGCAGAGCAATCAGCCCTCTGCTCACCACGCACGTGACTGCACAGGCAATGCTCACGTGAGATAAAGCGCTTGCTTTGCACACACGGCCGTTTGTTTCTGCAATTACAAAGGTTCTGTGGTGTGGGGGTTGGGAGGGAAGGAGAGGACGGGCAGGGCTTGGAGCTGACCTAGAAATTCAGCTAAAAAGGCAAAAAAAAAGAAATGCTGTGAATGAAACAGACAAAACCAAACCGCATCCATCTCCCCACCTCAGGTCCCCAGAACGTGCAGATGCCCTTTTGGTGTAGCACAGGCTTCTCCTGCAGCTCTTTCCCCACACCGCAGAGCCTTTTGTAACACCCAAACCCTCTGTTCTCCTGGAGGGAAACCATCACATCCAGAGAAGAAGAGAATTTCAATCAGTTTATTCACAAACACCAGATAACCATTACGACAAAACCAACAAAAATCTCTTTTTTTCCAGCGTGCCAACACCACATCAACTGCAAACATTACCAAAGACTCCAGACAGAGTCTGTGGGTAAGAAGCACATCCGTGGGTGCCTACAAACACTGCCCAAATGTGGGAGTTCTGCTTCCTACCACTGCCACAAACAGCTGCACCAGTCAAGGATTAAAGGATTAAGGAGGAAAAAACATTGACTTCCTAATGCTGTGTGTCCCCAGGAATTTATCTGCAACACTTAACATTCTTGCTCATCCCTCGCTTATGAGCTAGCCTGGGGTTTATAGATTGCATTTATGTGGTCAGTATTTCAGGTTTGCCACCGGAGGCTGAATTCAAAAGCAAGTTACAGATAAAAGGATGTTCTCACAGTCACAGTCTGCAGAAAAAAATACCTGATATTCATTCACTTTTAGGACTTTGTTTCAGTTGATTCCCCCAAACGGGGCAGAAGAGATGCTGCAGGAGCAGGCAGGCAGCTGCCCTCGAAATGCAAACTACCTGCAAAATACTGCTAAATAAATTCGTCTTTTAAAGTAAGCATCCAACAAACCACTCATTACAGAAGTGAAATAAAGCCTGGTTAAAAAGCAGTTCTTCCTTTGGTGACTCTAGAAGGCAGCAATGGAAGAAGAGATGTGGATTTCAGCACTGGGACATCAGGAGCAGCTTTGCACATAGGAACCACAAGAAGACTGGTAGTTGAAGTACAAAAAGTTGTTTTCTGCTCTCTCTGTGCAACCATGGATACATTAGGAGCATTTACAGTGCCATAAAACTCCAGTATTTAACCACATTTCTTTTCTCTCTCATTCAAGCAAGCTCTTTCCTCCAGAACATGGTCTAAAATGAAGCAGTCTTTCTTAGCAATGTCTGCGTGCAGAATCAGTGATGTGATAAGGTCATGAAAAACAGCAAAAAAGGTGAGGTCAGATGAGATGAGCCAAGAAAACACCTAAATTCCCAGAGAAGTGGGGCTGCTGAGGATGCAAGTGGATGCAGGAATAGGGCTGCCTCAGCAATGACCACAGCACACGTCCAGCCTTCAGTTCTGGTACAAACACACGTGTGTTATATAAACACACTGCTGCAATCAGTTTTCACATTGAAAACAGAGCTTTTAAAAATACACAGAATAGATCACAACTGAGTTTGGCCAATGCTGGAGGATGAATCACAGAGGGTTAAACACAACTGCAGCCTGCACACCTTTGGTAGGGCTGGGAGCTGCAGGCAGAGCTCCTTTAAGAGATGCTGTTGGTTTCTAAGTGTATCTCCTCCTCCAGTGCTCAGGAAGCAGCATCGCCCACCCTGTGCTCTCCAGCAGAACAGCAGCTGGAGCCCTGCATCCCCATTACCATGGTAACACAGCCCCATCTCCATGCCAACGGGCTGGAAGTGTGTACACAGGGAAAGGACATATGCATCTCTACATGCACGCATATATATTGCTTTTTTTAATATAGATAGGCACACAAACACAGTATTTGCATATCCAATTTTAAGACTGATTTACAACATCCCAGCAACACCCCAGAAGGAGCTGTGTGTATAAGTGAGAGCTCAATGGCAAAACAGGACATTTGCAGGCACAGCAATAGGTTATTGCTGGGAGCCTCACACCGGCACTGGCAGGGCCTAAAAAGAGGCTGAGAAGCAGTTGCTTTTTTTCCCTGCTGTGTTCTGCCCTATGTCCAAAGTTTTACAAAGGCACGTGTCAGACTGAGCTCTGTTTCGGATTCTTGGATATCCTTCAGAGCATCAGTGCCACTGCCTGGTGTGTGCAGGGGGAAGAAAGGGAACAGAGAGATGGAAACAAGGGGGAAACCAGGAAGGAAGAAACGTATGGCTTTGGAAATCCATTGGGATCCAGGAACTCCCCACCCAGCGTGTCCCAGCTCAGGAACAACACACCAGGCATGCCTGAACTCTGCACAAGGCCCACCCTGCTGAGCAGCACAGCCAAACCTCTGCTTTGTTTGCAGCCCTTGCAGTGCCTGCTAAGCATGTGTTTATGGTTAAGCACTTTGTTGAGTCAGAAACCGGGCTGGAAGCTGTAGTGTGTCTTTATATAAACAGACAACGCTGATCCATTAGCGGCAATAATTAAAAATACCTCACAAATTTGTAAATTTGTTGTGCACATAAATGGTTTTCTTACGTGTTCAGCTTTCCTCCGTTTCTCGCAGAGCTAAAGCAGACAGCTGCTTTATCTTACATTCCATCCCCTGCATTCACTGCCTAAGATGCAACGTTTCCCTCTTGTCAGTGGTTTTCCCCCCCCCAAAATCACTCACTGCACACAAGGCAGACTCAGCCCTTGCTGCCCCAAGAGTGAGCTTCATGTTTGGATGGAATGCAGAAGACACAAAGCCCAGGAAATGTCATCCCCCCCCAGGTCAGAGCAGTGATGTGATGCTGGCACTGCCCTGCTGAGGTCCCTTCCCAGCTGCTCAGAGGAACCACCAGCACACTGCACACTGCACTGCTGACCTTTCATCCCCAAACCTTTGTCCTCTCACTCCATAGGAGCTGAGAAAACACGATTTCTTCAAGGATTGGTCCTTAGGTTTGTCAGTGCTGACAGCAGTGTTCTGTCCTCTGACCATGGACTGCTTTAGGAGCCCTGAGCGTGTTGTGTGTTTGCTCCCTGTCTGCTTCCACCCTGCAAACAGCACCTGCATTGCCTCAGTAACATTTTCATTTGATTTAGCTTTATTGAAACAGTTTGTTTACTGAAGGTTAACCAGAATGGTACTAATTAGGTACATCTTCTTTCCATATTTTCCTTATAAAAACACTAATTAAGACATTATGCACTCACCAGTGTCAAATGGCTGTTCAGCCCTGCCATCTGCAGCACGTCCTATCTATTTGCACCTTATTCTTCTCCATCTTTTAAATAAACACCCCTTCACATACCCTTGATTTCATATAATAAGAGCACATCTCCTTGTTAAATCTGAATTAAATGAACGGATCAGAGAAGAACTTGAAAAACATCCCTCCACAAACGTGGGCAGAGCTGTTGAGCCCATTCACTCCATTGCCCAGAGCAGGATGGAGGATGGGTGAGAACTATCCCTGAGTTTTTAAAAACACTCTTTTTGGAAAAAAGTTGCCTTCTTACCCCCCATTTCTTCACTTGAGCTCAAACTGACAACTGCAGCTGTGCTCCAGTGGGAACAAGATGCTCCCAACCAGCAAGCATGCTTACAGACCAACAGCAATGCCAGCGCCTCCAGGCATGGGGCAAAGTGCATGGATGAGGTGAAGCACGGTTGGTGGTTTTAAATACTGTCAGACTACACATATCCACGGTTATGAGATAGAAAGGGGTGAGACAGACAGCTGAGACACACTGCCTGGCAGAGCTATGAGCAAAAGCAGTGAGCAGGGACAGCACGAGCACACAGACACTGCTGCAGAGAGACAGCCAGAGCTGGGCAGAGATGGAAAAGAAGAGGAAATGCAGCCACAACCCAGGGGCAATTCCCAAAAGTACAGTTAGGACTTGCACAGCCCATGGAAAGACTTATTTGAGAAGCAGTTTGCACTTCAGCACAGCGCTCCTCTCCCTTTGCTGCCTTTTGTTTCCATTTGAACTTCTGTCATTATTGGTACTGGATTGAAGACCATTGCAATGTTTTATGGTTCCATTAAAATGTTGCCCTCATCACTTCTGCAAATCAAAGCCTCTTTCTGTAAATAACAGTAAAAACACAGGGCAGGAAGTTCTTTGCTTTCCATCTGCTTTTCATTACATTACTCAATGCAGCCAAATCTATGGACAATTAAACAGCACAAGCAGTCCTACATTTGTGAAGTCCTTTAAGGCAAAGAGCTTTATGCTGCAGATATAACACGTCTTGGAAGCTCTGCACACCAAACTTTGATTAAAGAAAATAAAGTTTGGATGCTGATAAGCATGCTTATCAACCCCATATCTACAACTTATCATAAATTCTGGATGAAAGACCCTGACAATGTTAGGGAAGGTCAAATGCTCCAAGTGGTTCCTTTTAGGAAAGTCTCTATTCCAGGGAAAAAGCCAATCTAATGTTTAAAATGTATCTAAATGGAGGAAATTTAGCTGATGTGGATACTAAAGTGCATGGAAAATATCCCATATATGCATAAGCTGCAGATTAAAAGGCATTAAACGCATCGGGTGAGCAAAAAGCAAGCTCTGCATCTTCCCAGCAGTGCAGTTCCTTGGCTGACCCAGCTGCACACTTTGCAGCAATGCTTCTCAAGCACCTCATTGCTGCCCTGTGCCTCCCTCCTGCCCATACTGACACAGCAGCTATGGGAACCCAGAGCAGCAAACTGAAACTCTCTCCTCCTCCCTGATGTTCTCACCCCTTCTGTCCCTCACACATCATTTTTTCCCTCAAGTCCTCCAGTTCTGCAACACAACATTCAGTGTGCTTAACCACGGGAGGAGGACTGCTCCAAACTCCTTCCAGCTGCCTCCAGTCCCAACTTCTGCAGCAACCAAGGGAGAGTTGGAGCCATCTGCTTCCATCACACAGTGCACTGACATCCAAGGTGGAAAGAAAACAGGGAGTGCAACGCTGCAGTGATAGGGTAACACTGATTCTATGTGCAAAGGAAGGGCAGGGGAGGATTACAGAAACAGCTGCAACATTTGCTCTAGCAGTCCATGCATGTGAAGCCTTCTCACTGTGCTGCTTCTGCCTTTAATTGCATGCCTGGAATGACTGCCAGGGAAGGGCAGCAGGGACAGCCTCGTGGCTTGGCAATATCTCATTATATTACCTTTAATAGGATTCAGGCTTTTGTTATAACTTTGTAGCAAACATTTCCCTGGACTGACAGAGGAAATCCACCCCCCAGCGTGTTGTTAAAGCCAAAGAGAATTTATTAATCCATGCTACTTCGTTATCTCTCATTAAAGCATAGCAAGAATCTACTCACTAGCAGTTCATGACATTTAATTGCCTGAGCCATATTTAACAATAAACATTCGCTTATGATTGTTTCTATCAGCTCAGCCTGTACATAAAGGCTTCCTCATCCACCATGCTGCAGCTGGCAGAGCACAGAGCAGGGGCTGAGCACAGTGCATGGAGCTCAGCATCCAACAGAAGGAGGTACTGCCCTTAGGGAATGACCACCTGCTGCACTGCCTCCAACTGCCAGTGATCTCTGACACTGATCTCAGCAAATACATTTGCACGCTCCCAGGAATAACAAAAGCTGCCAAACTGATTTCCCTGAACTGGAGAATGCAGATGAATGCAGCAGGCTGATAATTTAGGGTGCTCACGATTTCTTACCATTGAACCTGAAAGCTCCCAGGTCCTAACACAAGACCTGATAAAATGCATTTCCTGCAGTAAAAATCAGACTTTGCAATTGCATCCGTTTGCAGCATATCAAACCAGCAATCTCATAAGATAAGACCATTGTTAAAATAAAGAAAACAGATGAACCCTCGTTAAGCAGCTCTCCAGCTCAACATGCCTGCTGCAAAATGTTCTGGGACAGATCAGCAATTTCAAACTGCTTCTCATCATACAGAAGATAAACAGACACACAAACACTTGTGCATAAGAAACTGGAGGAGTAAAACAAAAGCTTCAGCACCAGTAAATTCTATGGACATCCCAGCACCTATAACTGGAACCACTTCCAATGTACACTAGGACAACAGGAGGAGGGCAGCTTACATCTCCTACTTATTTTCCCTTCCATCAGCAGAGCCTGCTGTTGGTTTGCCTGTACTTGACACAGAACCAAAGGGTGGTAGGAGTGGATGGAGCTGTATACCCAGAACAGAAGCAATGAGGATCCCAATTCTGTTCTAGCTGATTCCCTCCATCACACTCCAAAGAGAAAGCAGCTTGCAAAACCTGATTAATCTATTCCATCTAAATCAGCAGAAGCATTTTTGGACCACCGGTGTGTTCCTTATAGAAAACCACAAACACGAATGTAAAACACCAAGAGCTGGGAAGCTGCATGGATTGCTGCAGGAATCTTATGTTCTCACGTGCCCAAAGTCTTTCAGACCATGCAAGAGATCAACACTGCTACTACCATACAAAACACTGTAAGATATTTAGCAGTGGGTACCATTGAGAGAGGAAGAACCTGCAGATGGTCAACACAGAGAAAGAGCAGCAATGGAACGCATAGAGGATGATCAACACGGAGTGTGACATAGGGTGTACAAAGGAGATGTTAAACATGGAAGACATGAGAAAAGACTCCATTTCACTTCACTGCACCTTAAAATGCAACATACATACCTGGCTTTGGCACCGAATTGGTGACAGACTGAGGAACTTTGTCGTTAATTAGTTCAACACACTCACTAGGGAAAAATCCAACCTGTGGCAAGAACAAAAAGAGAGGCAGAGTACTGAATGCAGTGTTTCTAAGATCTGAAGTGTTCAACCCACAACCACATAACATTTTCTTTGGGATGTGCTTTCCTGGTGCCCCACAACCTCATCCAACACAAACCAGACTGCTTAAGAGTCATCATTCTTCAAAACGCTGCAGTCAGAAAGTCCACAAACCAAATAATTGTTCTGTTCTCTATGCTTGTACACAGGACAGAGATGGTCAACTTCTGTGCGTGGGGCAGGGAGAGGACAGTATGCCTTAGAGCCCTACACCAAAGGGGAACTGAAGGGAAAGACTTCAGCTGAGTTCCCTGTGCGTGCAATGAGAAATCTAACGATGAAGCAGGTTGTTCAGCTCTTAGCATCTCATTCATCTGTACTCAAATCTCACCAACACCTGATCTTTTTCCACTCTCACAACAGTATATTCACCAGCACTTTGACACTGTATTCCTTTACAAAACTGCGGTAAATATTTTTGCATGTCTGTGTAGTGTCATTGCAGAAAAATGCATATTGTTCTATAGCAAAATAGGGAGAAAGTGCTTTATACAAAGTGTTTCTGAGTGTCCTAATTGCGTGCACACAACCTGAGGAAGGTGGGTAATTGATATTCCTGAAGCATTCAAATCAAGTACATTTAAGCATCTTGTTAGACAGCTTAGATGTGGTTTTTGGTTAAAATGAATTCCACCTTAGAATTGAGAAGAGGTTTAGTAACATCTCCACGGAGTAAAATGAGTTATTCTGCAAATAACAAAAGAGTAATTTGACTAGAAATAAACCCAGCTATTTCTAGAAGGAGCAGCACGGTGCAGCAGAACAACCTCTAACAGCAGAAGGACTCCAGGTCTCACATCGCTCCTGGGCAGCAACACCTCTGTCCTTCTCTCCAGCCTTTCTTCCCTTTGGATCATAGCACAGCACAGAAGAGTGCTGGCTGGAGGTAGGAGCTCAGCCAGCAGCAACATCTCCTGCCCCATGTGAACTGAAAGCATCATCTCAGCCCTGCAGCCACGCTTTGCTCCAGTGCTGCAACAACGCATGGAAGGAGCCTGGCAGAGGGCTCTCCCCATTGAGCCATCTTGTACAACTCCCTCCTGTCCCCAGGCAGAAAGGAACTCTTCCTTACTCTGCAGTGATTTTCACCAGTAAGCTCCCAGTCAACCAGCAGCAGCGCCATGCATGCTGTGCCCAGGTGAAGAGCTCAGCCTGGGAGACTGTTCCTAGTTCTCCCTGGAGATGTGGAGAAAAATGCTGATTGGCAAATATGCAAGAAGTTCTGCTATTTAAACAAATTTCATCATGTGTATTTTAAATCACTGCTCTACAGCTGAGAGTCTCTCTAAGAAATTTCCCATGCAAGAGATGCAGGGGACAATTTTTAGGTTAGGAAGAATTGAGATGTGGTGTGATGTCTTTCCTGTTTCTCGGTGCAATACAAAATGCCAACCATGGCTTTTGAAATGAAACGTGGCTGGGATGGCTGTGTCACTGCTCTGAGATATCTCTAAAGCCCTCCCAAATATAACATGACTCTTGCTTCTACGCCCCATTTTTTGCCATGTTCAGAACCAACAATTGTAATGAACAATGCTAAGGGAAAGAATTCTGGCTTCTCTCAGCACTTGCAAACTCTCTGACATTAACTTCCTGCTAACAGAGCTGACAGCTTGCATTTTTTTGACTTATTTATCCTGACATTTCTTAATGATCCTCAGGAGATCATCTGCAGGGTCATCACCTATGACTTCTGCCTCATTCCCACCCACTTAAATGATGCTGCTTCTCCCTGCATGGAAAGTTCTCCATGATTTTGTATAAATACATGAGTTAAGTCCAAGAGTTAATCTCAGCAGATGTAGCAAGGCGCTGTTGGTGCTGGGGCCAGGATTAAAGGATTTGGCAACGTACGAAAATTAATAGCAAGGATAACATATATTTAGATAAATACAAGGTCATGTGAAGGTTAAAAAATCACTCACGCCTGAACCAAGGGAGGAAAACACACTGCTGCTGTGTGCACACATTTCTACAGCAGCTTCCACATCATTTCTTTGCACAGACTTTGCTAAAGCTGGAAGATGCCGGAGGTTTTATGGGAAAGACAAAATAACAACAACCACTGTCAGTGGTGGAGGAGGGGATCCCAATGAATGGGAACGTATCAGCAACATAAATGTCAAATAAAATACTGTTTGAGACACTTTGATTGCATTTTGGTCTTGACAGAGGCTAAAGCACGGATTAAATTTAATTCAGTTCTTTTTCTGTTAGTTGTAAATCATAAAGGGTTCCAAAAGCACACGATCTACTGCTGGTTGCACACATTGTTGTGCATCATTTCGTGCCACCTCCAGCAGCTGGGCAGCTTCCTGCTGTGCAGCAATGCAACTAATGAAGCCATACCCCAAAGGCAGAATTATTAAGAACATCAAAAGGCAGTTGTGCATCAGAAGAGGGCCTGTCACTGATGATTCAGCTATCTGACACTGATTGAAAAGACAAAGCATGAAGGAAAAGAAGAAGAGAACAAAGAGGGCTGGGAGGCTGTTACAGTGGAGGTGGCCGTAATTTAGGTAACAATCTTACAATGAAAGCAGTGACTCACTGAGGACATTTGAAAAGAAAAAAGCTGGAGGAAAAACATCTTAAAAATGATTGCACTTTAACCAGGGAAAATGATAAAAGAGCCAAACGGGTTGTTTTGTTCCATGCAGGATTAAGTACTTTGCAATGCAGTCCTTAGATCAGATACTGGGGGAAAGGTGCCTGCAACTGCAACAGGAAACAGAAGGACTAATTCCCAAGGAGTCATTTGAGCTGGCAAAGCACAAACCACCCTTCATACTGAATCAAAGCTGCGCTTCAAATGGAGCATATCTGCACCCTGCCAGGTCTGGTTTCTCCGGACACCTGTAGGCAAAAAGTTCATCGATGGTCAAAGCTTTCCAGGTCAGGATGAGAGATCTGGGAGCAAATAAAGCAATAAAAGCCTTCTTATATTCTGAGGGAAGGACAGCTCTGGCAGCCAGCTCCAACGCTCCTGGAAGGACCTCTCATTGCCTGGGATTCCACTCAGATCGTCTTCTTCTGGTGTGTACCTCCCCCACACATGAGGTGATTTTACCCACATTATCCATCCAGACTCACGTCCTGTTAATGTGCTTTCCGTTAAAAATATGCATCATCAAGATAGAGAAAAGAAAACACCAAGATGGAGGTAAGACAAATCTGAAAGATGCTGCATATGACGGCCCATGGCTCCTTGCAGATGACTGCACTCCCACTGAGCTGCACTCCTGCAGCTTTCTGTTACACATTTTCCATCCTGCAGTGTGAATTTGCCATGCAAAGGCCACCACCTGAAATGCTTCCCAAATACTTCCATCACAGACCAGACTGCTACAGGATATTCCAAAAACTGGAACCCACCAACCATGGGGTCGTCCTACATCTCCTCCTTCTGCCACCCCTGCCAGAAGCACAGCCACCTGTGCTATTGACAACCTGCTTAGAGATAACAGGAGACAGTGCTCAGAGCCTCACCTGAGGAGCTCCACACCACCAGCCATGCACTGGTGTGCATTTCACAGGCTGCATGACATTACAAGCAAGTCTTTGCTCCCTGCAGCACAGATGATGTCAGAACCTCAGCGATCTGGCAAGACGGACTTTGTTGATTCATTTTATCAATTAAAATGACTGGCTCAGCAGATTGTGATCATTTTTACAATGGCTGTTGCTCCTAAATGGGAGCAGAATTGTTTACCTGGAATCAACTCTGTAAAAGTCGCACAGTTTTATCAGTTCTTTTGTATATTACAGAACAAAATCCTTCCCCTATGTCCCCGTTTTTAAAGCATTGATTGATGGCACTGAACTGCAATACATCCCTAGGCCAGGTGCATCAACACCAGAGAAATATCCCCCATCCTTCTGAATTCTCTTGGTGCATATTGGCTCATACACACATCACAGTGGATTTCTGTTTTCTCTTCCTAATTCACTCAAGTTAAATACAGCGTAGTCTGATCACTGCACACAGTACTAGAGCACTTCACTAATCATTAAGTCAGAGCAGCTTGGACATTAAGTGAGATATTATCAGAACACCCATGCCAGATATAAAGACATCAAAAGCTGTATCTATCTCAGGTGCTCTCTAATGAGACAGGAACACAGCTCTGGATGTAACATCCCGTTCAGATGGGATCCAACTGCACGCAGCCCTGGTATTAATGACAGTAGAACCACGACTGAGTCTGGCACTGAAAAGTCCATCTCAGTACATCAAGAGGGCTTTCTAGGCCCAAGCATACAAGTGTGGTCAGTTCTGACCCCCCCCAGCAGGAACTCAAAATCCCACCTACTCAGAGGGGCAACAGAACAAATGTTCCTTCCTGCTTGGAAGGAGCTGAAACTCCTGCAGTGTGAGGAGACAAAGTCAGTTCCCCCCCTTTCAGCAGCTTTGGGACTTTGTTCTGCAAATTAAGGCTTTTTCTTTTAATTATTCTTAATAAGCAGTTCCACTGAACAGAATAACAACTCTGTGGAAGGAAAGCACCATTTCAACTCAGAAGTTTTGGTACCTAAGTCACAGGTAAGCTGCAAACTGAGTCCAAATCTCTCTGCTGGCATTTACAGAGAGCAGCAACATTAATGCTTTCTAATAAATGGAGGCATGAAAGCACACACTAGTTGGCTCGTCCAAGTCAGTGGCAGTCTGACCAGCTGCCTTTGTCTGAGCCCTTTCCATCCTGCCTGAGCTAGTTTTAGCTAGTGGAAAGAATGGTATAACCTGAGTAACTGTCAGCTGTCTCAGACAGGGCTCAGTAAAACTCCCCTAACATCAGGCCAGCAGCATCAGAGTCACAGCTGTCCCTGCTCTGCACAGTTGGTGAGGAGGCAATTTCTACAAAGGCCATATTTCAGCTCTAGCCCAAGCCTAGAGCAAAAGGAAAACAAAGTCCTTTTACACCAACACAGGGGAAGTGTTTATGCTCATAATCCTGTGCAGGCAGAGCAGCTCTAAGCTGGGACTTCTGACTACTTAAGGTGTGCTATCAAGGCTGAAGCTTGTGCCTACCTGAAATCCGTGCTTGCCCCTCCACCAGGTGGTCAACTCCTTTGGTGGCATATCAATAACAGACACAATGTCTCCCACCTGCAAGAGATTGGCAACATCAGCTACAGCCAGGAGGAAAGCACAGTTCAAAGGGCTGCATTCATCTGCGCTGCAAAAACTGTGAAATTTGTGAGCAATTGCACCAACGCAGCTCTGAAGGCATTTGCCTTTGTAAAACTGAAGCTGGAAGTAGAACTGCAATCCCAACGCTTATATTAATACAGAGACACCAACAAAGTACCTGCATCATGCAATGCATGCATCCGAACTGGAAGATGACAGACCCACATGTCTTTCTGATTAGCTCCGTTCTTTGGCATGCAGGAACGATGGCCTTGATTTTGAATACGAACAAAGCCCTGGCAGCAATAGACTCTCACTACTATTTTTACTTCCTGCTGAGAAACGTGATCACAAAAAAGCTCCTTTGGGCAGTAACTGTTTTCCTTCACGCTTTTTTGCATGACACAGTGAATGCTCCATTGATAATGCCACGGTACACAGAGCAAAACACACTGCTTTGGGATAGAAGAGCCAGGAACCCAAAGATTGCATGGTCCACTCTTTGGGCTTTGCCTCCAAGCAGCTCCTGCTCTGCATCAAGCACGATTTCCAGAACAGCTATGGATTATTGCCTGTCTCCTCAGTACCAAATTTTTGACGATCTGGTTCTTCACTTTTCATGGGAGGAGAAGTTTTTAAAAACTTTAGAATAGGAATATAGGCTAAATAGAACTGGCCTATGAATAATTCATTTGGCTTGTATCCATGTACACACATGTCCTGAATGGATTTAATGCACACTGTTGAGTGCAGGTTCTGCTGCTACTCAGAGACCAGGCTAGAATACTTGGCAGTAATCAAAAGATACAAATGCCAAGTAAAGCTATATTTTATAGATGACTGAACTCCTCACTGTACCCAACCCACTGCAAGTCTAATATTGAACCGAATCTTCTAAGCTTCACCTCATCAAACACTGCAGGTTGCCCAAGGAGGCTGTGGATGCCCCATCCCTGGAGGCATTGAAGGCCAGGCTGGATGTGGCTCTGGGCAGCCTGGGCTGGTGGTTGTGACCCTGCACATAGCAGGGGGTTGGAACTGGATGAGCATTGTGGTCCTTTTCAACCCAGGCCATTCTATGATTCCAAAGGTGTCTGAGTGTATTCCTGATGCGTTCACACATTGCACTGTACTTGACAACAAGGAATGCCACTGCTTTTAACTACTTACCTCAAAGGAGAGCTCATCCGGTGCCTGGGCAATGTATCTCTTAATAACATGGGCAGCAGCAATAGCTGGAATGTTAATAGATGACTCCTCATGGACCAGCAGGTGGTTCCCCTTGTTATCAATCTGAAACAAAGAAAGCAGGCGGCTGTGAGGCAGCTGAGGACAGGCGAGGAAGCATTTTATTGGTGCTCATACATGGCTGAGATTTCAAGCTGATTCACAGAGACAGCACAGCTTGGGGCCCCCCAGAGCAGAGCAGCACGGAGAGGCATCACAGAGCAGAGTAAACAGAAAGAAAGGGGAAGAGCAATTCATGGAGTGCATTTCAGAAGGTCGTACATCCCCTCCATCCTTTTAAGGACAAAAACACTGTATCTGTGCATCTCTGTGTGCAAACAGTAGCAAGACAGTGGATGCTTACACCTCCCTTTAACACTTGGTTGTATTGTTTTTCTCTTAAGCGTTTAAAATGACAATACAAGAATGACCACAAAAATTCCTTGCAAAGTAATGAATGCTCAAGAAGTGCAGAATAAGGGGAAATGATGTCAATTGGAAACTCGTGACACTTCCAGTTTTCACCCACCCTTTTATTTCTTGTTATTTTCAGAAAGCATGGCTGCATCCCCTGCTGCTATCAAAATTCCCAGGTTTTTGTGCTCACGTAAAATTTTGCAAGAATCTCAGTTAATTGAAAAGGTTATTCTAGGGAATTTAAACTGCACTGCAGCAATTCCAGTGGCATTTGCTGCCATCTCTACTTCTGCTGGGTTGCTCTAAAGGCTATCACAGTTTCAGTTTTATCTCTAATTTTCCTCCCTTCATGCTGAGGTTTCCAAGATTCGTTTCATCCCAAAGGATTTCATGGAGAGGAGCACATCTGCAGGGAAAGCTGCAGGAAATGCACTGGGCCCTTATCATGAGCACTTAATAACGAATTGCAAGTCTAATCCCAGTTGTTTCTGTTCCTGGTGTGCAAGGAGTATCAGCAGGCAATGCAGACACATACACCCCCACCCAGACTGATCAGCAATGGCACTGATGCACACAGGTGGCACTGCCCCCTGAGCCCCATTCTCTCCTGCACTCTTGGCCCAAGAATGTTGATTGTTTAAGATGGTAGAAGGCTGCTAAAAGGGAAACCAAAGCTGCAATTCACAAGATGCAAACAGTGCCACTGCAAGCACAAAGCAAGCTCTGCTGAGCAGTTCAACCAACAGTGACGGCAAATGGGAACAGATCATATTTATTGTTTCTGCAGCTATAGCAAGGGGGAAAGAAAGAGGAGAAACAGCAGAAATGAGACAGCCCCAGAAAGGAGTGCAAGCTGTCCATTTCCTGTAACCCATTCCTTGGAGACCTCATGGACAGGACTGAGATGGTGGTCGGCTGACACCACCCTTGGTTCATCAAAAGTGCCACCTTCCTTTACTTTGAGAAAACGAGAACGACACCTTCGGGTTATAAAACCCGAGCAGGATAGGACAAATCCTTTGCATGTTTATAATGCCTGATCTGATTCTTTTTGTACTACACCTTTCGTGGCCATCCAGACACCTGTAGTGGGGAAATTAAGCTTTTAGGACTGCTTTTCAGTGATAGATCTGGAAGGTTTGTCTCTCTCTTGAAAGGCAGGAGAGCACATCTGTGGCTCACTCTGCTGGTTAAAGTCAGGGAACAAAGAACAACCAGAGCTTCATTCTGTACCTCCATCCATGTCAGGGCAGGCCCACAGTTGATCTTATTGCATGCGATGGCCGAGAGACGGGACAGGTAAGCCATCAGCGTGTGGGTGACAAGCTGCAATAGAAAAGAAACACATAAAGTTATCACACTACAGCTTTGGGAGACTCCTTCAGAATTACCACTAGTTACCTGTTGGCATAGGCCAGTGTTACGGGAATAATATTCACTTTCACAAAGAAATCTGCCATTAGGAGTAGAGCACACCGTACTCAGGATTGCAATGACTACATGACAAAAAGTGTCTAAAGCTGCAGCTCCCTATGAAGGCAATGGGATTTTGATATAAGATACGTAGATTTGTAGTAATTTCTCCTGTAAAAATACCCTGAATTTACAGCCCTCCTCTCATCATGAATTTCACACGTGCACAAATCACTGATATCATAAAAGAGAAGCCAGTGAGGTCTTCCCAAAGCTTCCCTGCCAGTGTTATGAAGCAGAATTACAGCGCAGAGTTTGTAGGACTGTTTGAAATAGTTCTCCTCAAACATCTGTTCAAACGTGGTCAATTCCAAACAGAAATGAGCCCGGGACACCACGCAGCTGTAGGATGACATTCCACAAAGCAGAAGAGATGCTCAGCATCCTCTGTGCTCACAGATAGGATGCAGACCTTCAGCCTCACGGCATAAGGTACACACTGAATGCATTTGATTAGCTGCACAAATGAAGATTTAAGAGGAAGGAGTGATTACAATATAATTAATTTTTTAAAAATGCAGGAATTCATTATCCTGAGTATTGCTGCTTCTGTTCAATTTAAGAGACCAGTAACTTTAAATTCTCTTCAGAAAGAACTTGCATGAAATCAAAGCAACCAATAAATCACATTATCTGCTGAGCAATAGAAGAGCATTATTGACCCTCTGTACCGAATGGCAGAAGCCCCATAGTCTGCAGCAGGGGACTGATTTCAACCATTGTGTGCAGTTCTAAAGCAATCAATCCTCACCCAGTTGGCACCGAAAGAACACAGACACTGATTTACAGATCCTGGATAGATTCTGCTTTGAACGCTCAGAACGGCTTCAATTTTCTCATCTCCCATTTCAGACAGGCAACATTCCCCTTCTGACAGAGCATGTCAGGGTCAGTCCATGGCCGTGCTTGATGGTAGGGGGCAAACACACAAGCACAGGGCCCAGAGACAAGTGACCTGTGAAATGAAGCAACGGGCCCTGCCTGTAACTGGGATACAGGCTCTTCCCACAGCCAGACTGCAGCCCAACAGAGGCGGTTTTGACATGCTCTGTTGGCTCAAATAACCCTCTGTGGCCACACACTGCATTGTGTCTCTCTCCTTGTCTTTCAAAATGATGCAGTCAAGATGCACCTGCTACTTCCCAGCAAATTATTTCGGACGTGAATGAATCCCCCAGTTATCCACAGCAGAGAAGCTGAAGGATTCCAATTCTCAGCACGCGACGTCTGTGTGACAACAAATGAAAAACCTCTTGCTCACGCTTTAAAGACAATTTAAATGTGACACTAATGCAAATGTACTTAAAAAGATAACTTCAGTCATCCTGAGGCTATAAATACAATCCAGCATTTCAGTGCCGTGGCTGCAGAGCAGCATCACCCCCTAGGAACGATGACTGCGTTAAGTCAGCAAATATCCACGGCACTGGGGAAGCTTCCCAAGGCAAACCAGCATCCTGGTTGAGGCACTGACAGCACAGCCTCCTTCTGGATGCTCCCTACAGCTGCACATTGATAGGTAAGAACTCGCCGGCCGTTTCCCTTGAAAGCCATTGAAATTAAAGGCTGGAAATGATGCCCTGCTCTCATTCCCTGAGCTGGTAACTTACCTCTGGGCTGTCCCTCAGCACGTCGGAGCGGGGCAGCTCTGCGAGCTGGGAGAAACGCCGATCATAAATGCAGAGGTGGAGATGCTTGTCGAGAACTCGGAAATCCTCGTAGCTGCGCTTCACGATCCAACTCTTCCCCTGCACAGAGAGAACGGCCCCATGCGGTTACAGACCCACCAGGGCTGCTGGGATGAGGAAAGTAATGATCCTGGCAGAAGTAGCAGACAGCTCTGGAGATCCCGCTTTGCAAAGCATTTGGAAGTGCTGGAAGTGCCTTAGCGATATTTACGTGTGTTAATTTGCATTGTGAGTGCTCTTCTAATTACACACCAGTGGGTCTGCACGTGGCCCAGAGGTTGTGGGACCCAGCAAAGCTGTTAAGGGCCCCATCTGATGGGTTTTTGTAGCATTTTTGTGAACAAGGTGTCTTTGCACAAACGTAAATTACAAAACGGTTGTATAAATAGCTTGATACCAGATCCTGCCCAGGGTGAAGAACATGCAAACAAGGATCTGAAGGCAGCACTGGGGCTTGCAACATTTCTGTAGGTGCCTCAGGCAAATCTTCAGCTGACTTTAAGGGGAAAAAAATCTATGAAGAATAACAACACTATGAGAAAATTCACTCCTGAGTGCATATCATTTCCCCAATTAAAACCATTGACAAGATGCACACTGCTCGAGGGGACAAGAAAAGGGCCATGGCAGCGCAGCATGATTTACCCTGCAAAGCTTTTAATATCTAATGACTATTTCTAAATGCTTCACAGCCTATTGTGATCAATTAAAAAAACCCATAATAATGCAGCAGTTTGCAGGTCAGAGCTCTTTACGAATGGTTAATCCTCCAGTGCAGCCCAGAAGGTGATGCTATTTCTGTTTTACAGACATGGACTCTGAATCAGTGGCCATGGACATCTACAAACCTCCCCTCCTTCTATTCCAAGCACTTCTTCAATCTTTCTTTTCCAGAAACAACGGTGTGGCCATATTGAAAAAGAAGATATCCCTGTCAGGTTTCCCATAGAGGTTTCACAGCCATGGAAAGGACGAGGGCAGCAGCAGAGCCAACAGCCCAGCCCTGCAGCACAGCACTGAAGATGTCAGACAGAGGATCCATGCACTCCAAGTTCCACAAACACCAACCAAAAGCATTGCTTTTCTACTAACAGCCAAAGCTTGTAGAGAAATTGTAAACACAGAGCCCTTAATCCAGTGCAATGGCTATTTTCCTCCAAATTAATGTAACTCCAGATTGTGTCCTATACCCATAAACTCTGCTTTCAATACTATAAGAAGTGATTTCTATTTCACAAGCTTTCAGAGGGAGTATCTATACAACACAAACTCCTCCTAATTTCTATAAGTCACTTTACTTTTAGTCTATAGAAAAAAAAAAGCAACAAAAACCAACCCAAAACAGGACTGCAAGTTCTGCCATCTTTTTTTTTGCAAGTAAGTGCTTTTGCTCTGTTGGTAAGTCGCCAGCATGACCTTCAGCTGAGCGTGGTTTGGGCACCAGTGTAGCAAACAGCAGACTGAGAAATCCCTGCAATCTGCTCTTTGCTTCTGCCCTACCCAGGCATCTCAGCACAACCTCCTATGCTGCCCACGAAAAAAAAAAACCAAACCTATTTATCAAATAATTCTGTAATTCGCAACATTTTGATGGTAAATGTTGGACTGTGGAAACACAGCCTTGCTGTCATCCATGAAGCCAGCAGGAGTTAAATGCAAAGGACAGGACAGGGGGTCAGGCAGTGGGGCAGGGCATGCAGAGCAGCCTGCACTGCCAGCGCTCTGCTCATGTGCCACAAGATGCATCCATCCCCTGCCCAACACAGAGCAAAGCTGCTGGCAGTGACGAGATGCTGAGTAACCAGCAGGGACAGCTTACCTCCAGCAGCAGAGCTCCTGGCCCTTTTTCTCTCCCGCAGGTTCCTCTCGTGCTGCATAACCCCTGTCACAGTGTGAGCCTGGTGCAGGAAGGTAACCCAGAACCCCTGCTCCTTTTCCTTCCAGTGCAGCAGCCCCGCAGCTGCTAAGCAACAGCTGAGCTCACCGTGCAAGCTGCAGCCTGCAGGCAGGGGAGCTGCATGTGGGGAGACAGAACTGCTGCAGCCCAGAGCCCAACACAGCCTTGACTTCAGGCTCTCGTGCATGAGGGTCACAAGAGTCTCACAGGAATGGGACTCCTTCCATCCCACCCAAAAGGACGGTGCCTATGGTGTGCTGGGAGGGAACACGGTTTCAGGAAGGAAAACCACACATTTCTACCCAGCAGAAAGTTACCCAGCATCCTAAATATATTTCCCAGTGACCCACAGCTTAAAGCCCATCATAAATAAATTAAAAAGTGTACGTACAAAAGCTGTAAACTGTTCTAACAGTGGAGCAAAACAAAGTTTGTGCAGATTTGGAGCCTGAATTATACACGTTTAAGCAAAAATAAGATGGCCATATTTATAAGGGATGTAATAAGGAAGGAACCAATGCAGCAATCCAGAACAGAACTGGTCCATGCTCAGTGCTTCCCCACAGCCCTCCAATGCGAAAATTGTAGATCTTGCTCCCATTTCCTGAAAATTCTCAAGTTTCAGAAAGGTCTCTTTTTTTAATATAGAAGGTTAATAACACAGCAGAAACAAGAAAGCAACTGTTAATTCAGCCCCGTGTTGCCAACCTCATGTTTGCAGCTAAGTGTTTCACAGCAAAGCTAAGCACTGCTGATGCCTCGAGCAGAGAGCATCCAAGAAGCAGAAATGGCTCCTTCCTATTTTATTTCCATATTCAAACCAATGGATGCCTACCATCTAATTTCCAGTTGCAGTTGCAAGGCTTACTGATGGCCCAGATGCAGACAAGCATGTGATATCCCATTAACTCCAATAGGATGCGAGGATAGGGGTGAAGCTAAGCACACAGACAAGTGACTTCCTGAATTCAGGCTTTCAGTTACAAACTGGGTATGACACATTTCACAAAGACAAAAAATCAAGTCCCAAATGAAGATGTCAGTAATGCCAAAAAAGGAGCCATCACTATGTTTAAAGGGAAAAAACCTGACTGCTGACTTTGACATAGAAACACACAAAACCTCTCGAACAAAACCAAAGGTTTCTTCTGGAATTTCATTATACAGAAACATTCACAATGACAGTTACGGAATTTCTCACAAAATGGAAAATTTTGGTTCATTTCTTCCCTTATTACAGTCTGATCTTCCATTCTCTCCTGCTCTTTCAGGCTGTGTAGGACTAAGTGCATCATGAAAGACTGGCGAGACTTCAGAATATTGCACAGAGCTCCTGATTTTCTCCCATAATCAAAGCAAGAAGTGTCATGCTAGAAAAATGATTCGAAATTACCCAACTGATGATTTAAATTCCATGGAGCCAGAGATTGGAACCTTCCATTAGTAAAACCACCACTCTGAGATCACAGATGGGAAAAGGCTACACGGGCTGCACCTCGCAGGATACAGAGGGACAAAGATTCTGAAGCACAGCTCCACAAGCAGCACTTATAGCTTTGCTGCTCAAACAGCCCAAGGAGGATGACATGCAGCCAAGAGAAGTTTCCATGCTCCTCAAACAGCCCAGCTGGTGATGCTCCCTGCTCCCCTGTCCCAGCACTGAAGGGCACAGCATTTCTTCTCCTCCACACCTGTGATATGATTCACTTAAAAACCTGATACACCCAAGTTTTATGATACATTTACAGATATGCTGTCCCTACTGTGCAAGGGAAAGTAAAGGACTGTTTCCAGCTGAAAGTGTTTAAGTCTGCCCACACACCCTTCCCTTTTGTCTATCAATGCATCTTCCAGGCAGACAGGGTGCTACACTGAGCTCCAGCATGCACAGCCTTCCTGTCCCACGGCCTGAGCCTGTTTTCTCTGCAGCACCTACAATTTATTTATGTTAAGGCAGGAGCAGACCTTTCTCTTCTGGTTCAAATGCTCCGTTCCTGAGAGAAATCACACGGACGCTCCCATGAACCTCACCCGTCCACGTGGAGACTGAGAGCAGAGAATGAGATGAAAGAGCATGGCAAAAGTCACTGCAGTTTGACCCTGCAGAAAGGGAACACCACGTATTGAATAGCTGGGAACGAGCCAGCAGCCACCAGAAGGGTTCAACTCGGCCGTGCGGTGACTTTTACAGCTGTCTGCTCTCGGGCTCTCTGTGTTATTCCAGCTTGACCCTAAAACCTTTTCCTTTTTTTTTTTTTTTACTTTTTAATATGAGTCACACTGGAAAACGGCTTTAGAAATTCAGTCAAAACAGAAAGCAAGACTGATCAAATCAGTTCTGAGCTGGTGCTGTAGGTGGCTTTATCCGAGCTCAGCACCATCTACCAGATTGTCTTGGGTGATTTCACACCTTCCAGCACTATTATTACAACCTTAGGAAAATGATGAACTTTAAAATGTAAAGGAAGTTTGTGCTAAGGCAACATGAAGCTGCTTTACTTCTGAATGAAAGCATTCACCCAGCAGCAGCCTGAGGCTCCTCAGCTCACACACCACCAGGTTCCCCTGCAACCCAGGCAGGGATGCTCAACTCATTGCTCCCAGTGCTGCCCCTCAACAGGAGCTCCCCTATTTATCTGGTGAATGCTTCATAGCCTTATTCCACAAATGAAATCAATCTCTTTCAGCACTAATTATCCATTAATTGCAAACAGCAGGGGAAAAAAAAAAGGTATTTCAATGGAAATCAGTGCAGCTCTCCTCCCTTAAATATTGCACTTCCTTGTGCTCTCTGATTCCAATTACAGATAGAAACATCAGGAACACGCAGGAATGCAAGGCTGCCCAAGATCTGGTTGGAATGACAGCAGTATCATTACACTTGCTCTGACCTATTGGGGAACTGACCACAACCAGATATGTGCAGCTTTCTGGGTGCTTCTCCAGCACTCAGAAGAGAAGCTTTGCCTGCAGCATGCAGGCAGCAGCACAGACCTGGCTCAGGCTTTGGTGGCAGCTGGTTTTGTACAGGCACAGAGAAGTGAGGGCACGCTAAGAGCACACACATCATGTGAATGGCACTTGAAATCTTAACCACCCCATCTTCCTCCTATAAGCAAACCTATCTCTAAATGGCAGGCTGGCAGAGAGCGAACCTGAAGCAGGATTTACAACTCTCAACATGTGAATGAAATTCCCTGCTCTCCCAACATGGTATAATTCAAACAATTTGGTAACAATCACCTCCTGAATAAAATTACACCATCAGAGCAAAGGGTCACAGAGACACAGGGGTGAAGGGGAGGGCATGGGGGAACAGCTTGTCTGCATGTCAGAAAATTAAAGGAAGAACCAACATGGACACACAGCCACAAAGGAAATGCTCTGAAGCCACTAATAAGACCAACTGCAATGCAACAGGAACCAAAATGTTACCTGCATCCCACAGGTAGCAAGGCAGCGAGTGAACCCCCAGATACCTGCTGATCGTTACGAGGACTTTGAACACACTGAAATACAAAACTGCCTTTTCCCCGTGCCCACAACATGCTATTATCTACTGGGCACGGACCCACAGAGAAGAAACACTTTTTCATCGAAGCAAGCGAGCACCACACAGAACAGCACAAACAGAAAAGCTTGGAACATGACTTCCCTGAGGTCAGTAAACCAAATCAAATCAAAAAAGCCCTTTCACAACGACTTGCCTGAGATCTGCTACACTGACAGCAGCTTAGACAGATATAGAACTCGGTTTTCTTGCATCCCATTCCTTGGGCATAACACTGAAGCAAACAGCAGATATTTTTTTCAAGTGATCGAAGAACAGAAGCAAGGTTTTGTTAAAACTAATTGCCAGAGAGCAAAAATTTTGTAGGTCCCAAAGCAAGAAGCTCTGAAAAACGAACCAATGAAAACCAGCCAGGTTACAGCTGCCATCAGCAGTGGAGTAATTAAACAGGTCAGAGAGCCCCACTATAAGTCAAAGACGCAGCTGACCAAAACTCCAGGAAAGCAGATAAAAAGGAGAAACGTTATTTAGAAAGCAGAGAAAGAGAAGCAGCACTGATTGAACTGGAGCTGCAGCCAAAATGGAAACATAACTGCTTTGCTGGCAGCTGCACGTACCACTTTCAAGAGATAGATTGGTGCCAAGAGCTAGGAGACAAAGCGCTGCAGACAGGCCATCCTTAACAGCTAATATCCCTGGTGGGGTCTTTTATAAAGGAAAACCAGAGTTTAAAATAAACACAGTACTCTTAAAAACCACAAATTGGTTAAAAATGCACCATTAGACAGGAAGAAAGTCGGCCTCCATCATCTGTCAGAGCCTCAGCTCATGACTGCAAGCTTGCTCTGCAGCATGCAAAAGCATCAGTTTGCAATTATGTTTAAGGAGTGCATCCCAGCCTGTCTGCAGTGGGCAGCTCTGGAGGCTCACAAGATACCCTCCTCCACGGCTAAGGAAGTGGAGAAGCCTACGGGGCACTGACTTGTGCCATGCTTCAAATGCAAATCTGCACCCACTACAATCAGAAGATAGATGTTTCCTATCTTATTGCTCGTTTAGCGTTTTGTCAATTGTGTTATGTTCCATCAAACAGGTGAACAAAACATGCAAATATGAATTATTTCCTTTTTTGCCTTATGCTTGCTTAGCAAGCAGCTGGGTTAAGAGCCAGCAGCTCTGCCAGTAAGGACAAAGCCCGAAGTTCTCACAACCTCAGCTTTCCCATCCCACAAGGTGCCTCACAAAGGGCCACAGCAAAACAAACCATTATGGAGTGTCATCCTTTTTCAGTGGCACTCTCACACACTGATCCAATTTAGAAAGCTGCTAAATGCAGCATAATTTTGTTGTCAAGTCTTGACTTCCAACTGTGACATCCAAAGGGATTCTCTTCATTCTACTGTATGTGCAATCTTTAAGGCTAGCTACAAAAGTTTCTTAAGAGTAAAAATATTGACGTTTCCTTGAGAGAAAACTGGATGCACTGTTAAGGCTCTTGCTGATCTTGCAGCCAGGAAAAAAAAAAAGCAAGCTGCCAAGTACAGCAGCTCCTCTCTACAAAGCTGAAATAGCTCCTGCTTGGCCCAGCTGCTCAGGTAAACAGTCCTTCATTCTTAAATGTAATGAGTCAAAAAACTGCTAAGTGGTGGGATGTGGCCACGTTCAGTCCCTTTTCTGTAGCACTTAAAGCAGCTCTGCAGCCTGCAGAGGATCACACTGCATGAAACTTCTGCCCCAAGCGGCTCTCAGCTTTCCCAAGTAAACAGACACAGATTGCAATTGCCATTACAAATGCACACGTGTTCAACCAGCATAGGCATAAACACTGATGCAACCAAAAGAGACAAGAACATCCCCCACAGTTCCCCCTAGCTGGGATATGAACCAAACCCAGCTCTTGGAGTTGTCAAACACGTAAAATTGAGGACAAAGAGCTCCTCTGCAATGCATTTCCACTTGCTGAGCTGAGGGCAGGAACTGATGTCTCCCCGCAGCACTCGGAGCCAACTGCTCCCTTCCATTTGTGGCAGGCCCTGCCTCGTCCACACAGCCCCATATGACAGCCCCAGCCCTGCCAGAACGCATCGCTCACACAGGGAAACCACAATGGCTGTCCTGTCCTCTTAGATTGCAGCACTGAATTGCACTTTTGCTTCAGAGCTAAACAGAATACAGTTCAGATACGAGGAGATTGATCTCTGTAATTCAGAGCTTTCCTTCTGAAGGCAAAATGCTCAAAGGACGTGACATGAACAAACCACCACAGAATCCCAAAAGCCTCTGCTGCTTCATGGGACAGAGCAGAGCAAGCCTTCATCTTTGGTATCCTGAAGGGGCAGCCTGAAATGCACCTACATGTGCACCTGCCAAAGGAATTCACTATTATTATGCTATTAGCATAAGCACTTCTGTAACAGCATTCATCTTTGCAGTGCTGCTCAATAAACTGTTCAACCCCAAATCCGTGCACAGCTAGAACCCCGTCACTGCATCTCGAGCATACAGAATTGAGAAAGGACCAAACTGACCCCATTTTTTCAATATATGTATTTAAATAGAGAAGAAAGAAATCAGAGTGCTGTAAATGGGAAAACTGTAATAGCAAATCCCAGCTGCTTTTCACCTCTTGCTGTCGGTGCTCAGTCTGCTCTGTGGATGGGGATGGAGGGCAGGATGGGTCCCCCAGGCTGGGCAGCTCACACAGATGCTGCTGTTGGTCGGGGCAGTGCTGCTTTTGGATTCACTACACTGTTGCAGCACAGAAGGCAGCAGCTAACTTCTGAAGAGCACAAATACACTGTGAATGACAAAAGTGAGCAAATGGCACAACTCTTCCACCCTGGGAAACGCATGATTGCAGAGTTATACATAAACCCCACGATGAATGGGGAGGGTGAGGTGCAGCATGCTTTTACAGAAGGGAAAGGACACAGCACAGCGTCAGTCTGATGGATGTGAGTGCTGCCCTGCCCAGATCACTGCTGTGTGGCAAAGCTCCAAAGCACAGCCTGTCAGATCCTTGTCCTTAATGATAATCGTCCTAATTAATGAATGAATTTATCCCTTAATATTATCATAACAGCTACAGAGTAATAGATGTAGATGTTAATTATGTCATTCTTAAAGGTTTCTCATGCAATTCAATCTCTTCTCTCTTTTCCCTACAGATGCTACTCTACTTTCAGAAAGCCTGGAGCAGACCCAAGCCTGGAGCAGACTCTACACCTTGCCAGTGCTCTGCTAGTGCCTGAGCTTTGAACACAACCCAACCACTCTATCCAGGCTGCTTGCCAGCTTCATACATTCTTTATTAACCCCACCCACTGGTGTCACTTCACGTTTATTTATCGCTACTGAGAGAGGAAGGCATGCAGTGTATGACCTGAGATCAACCATTCAAGCACAGCACATCAAGTGATGGATTAGTAGGGCAGGAACAAGGAGTTCGGTTGCTTTCTTTTGACTAACACAGAACAACCTTTCTCATCCTGAGAAATGCTTAAGGCAGAGGTTTGAACATTTGAGAGCATCTGGAAGGACAGGCAAGAAATATTTGACCCATGAAGGCTCACAGTCAGGATTTTAAATGTTTTGGGAGAGTTACAAACAGGTACCAGGTGTCACAACTGGGATTTTCAGGCATGTGATGTACCCAAATCTCACATGCAAACTGGGTGGTGAAGCTGTATTCCTCCAGGCACTTTGTTGCAGTCATCTTCAGGCAAGAAAGCAGAGCACACCCTCCTGCAATGTGTGCTCATTTCACACCTATTGGTTTGGCTGCACCACTACAGACAGTGCTGCACCAGCCATGGGGGGAATAATCCAGTGCTCATCCCTGCTGGGACTCAGTAACGGGCTTAAGGTAAAGCATTATCTGAATTTACAATGCAATGCAATGACAAAGCAACTGCTTTTGTTTTGCAAACTCTTCCTTAAACAACAACGGCAGCAAATGCTATGTTAAGAAAGGTGAGGAAGAGATTCTGCCTTGAGTAGGATCCAGCATGGATGCTCCACATAGATCTATCCCAATCTCTTATGTATATATATAATACAGATAGATGCACACATACACAATTATACATTTTGTGTGCCAGAATTTGGCCCTCAGAGTCCCATCTGCTTAAAGAATTGTAGCTTTTCACAGGAAGAAATTTCACAGCACTTCCACAATAACTCGAGGTGTTTGAGGCTCAATCACACAAGACAAAGCTATTATTCATTAAAGAACAAGCCTTTAAGAGGGGGAAAATAGGAAAAAAAAAAACCAAAACAATCATACAAAAGATTTCTGAACGCTTGACTCAAAAATCCTACTGCAAGCAGTTGTGGTTTCCAATAAGGACTCTCACAGGCAGACTGAATCAGCAAACAGCACTTAAGACATTAGAGTCTGAGTAAGACATTTGCTTCTGTGAACATATATTCCACTCTCCTCTCCCCACAAACCACCCAGGATGGGGAGTCCTGACTGTTCTTCCTATCGGATCTCATTTTTTCCTGGCGCTCTCCCCGTTGCCCTGAAGCACTTATTGCTGCAACCACACTACCAGCCCCGGGATGCTGGGTGAGGTTGCCTTCAGGGTTTTGCAAAACTGTTCTTCAGACAGGAGATTGCGAGCTGGAATCTTGTGCAAGGCAGAGCCGGGAGATACGAGTGGCAGATATTTGTGTAAATGCCTTCACGAACTGCATCAGAGACCTTATTCTATCAATCAAAATGAATACAGCACAGACAGCAACGGCTGCTGCAGACAAACAGGAACAGTGCAAAGAAATGTGCATCCCATGCAACAACATGGACTTGCTCAACCTACTGCCAGCACGAGGTCTGCAAACGTGAGCAGAAACGTGGAGAAAAGCCACGCTGGGACTGAGAATTCAATGCCCTGAGACTAGCTGGGTGCAGATGCAGCAGCATCCCTGCACAGGACGTGGGTACGATGCCATGGGAAGCACCCAGCAGTGACACAGGGAGCTGAGGGCGCAGTGTGGCACTCGGTCTCTGTGTCACGGACCATCATCAGACCTTTGCTCATCCCTCTGGAAGTCAGCAAGGGCTGCAAACACTGTCCAAGAGCCTTCACAGTGCACAGATACAGCACGACCTCATGCAGGCCTCAGCCACGCACTGCACTCCCCAAAGGGCTGCAGTTACTGCTGCAGCTGCTGCCCATGGAGCTCAGCAGGCGCACAGCACAGCCCTCACACCACCCATCCAACTGGCTCATGCTTTTCTATTTCCTGCAGGAAAAAACATCCCTAACGTTCCTTGAAGATGTTCTCCTTCCCAGCAAAAATGCAGGTGTTCAAACTGGGAAAACGCAAACTCAACGCAGGGCTCCTCTTCCCAGAAAAGCATTTCTAAACTGTTTCTAAGGCTCTTTCTCTTTTCCCACTCACCCACTCCTTCTTCCATCACAGAAATACATTTATATTTGTTTTAATGGCAGCAATCAGTCAGCAGCAGGAACTGCACACTTCCTGACAGCAATCCTGTACAAATCAGCTAAACAGTGCAATTTTCCTCAAGAAAAGGAAGATCCACCTTTGCTGTTCTAAAAACCAAAGCAAAACAAAGGAAACCCATTAGCAGATCTCTCAAACACAACTAACAACACTGCTTTAGCCATTTGCTAATCTTCATGGTTAAATGTGTTCAAAGGAATCAGAAGAATCCCACCTTTCCACTTCTCAAACCCACGTGGAACAGCTCTCCATACATTTCCACTTCTTAAGAGCTAATAACCTGGATTCATTTCCTAAGATCTCTAAGCAGAAGAAAAGCTGAGAATGGCCTTTCAGAACCCCCTGCAGCCCACACAAAGTCTGTATTTCACAAGCTGACTTCACACATCTCCATTTTTTTAAACTTTATCTGCAAAGGTTTTGCAAAGCAGTCACCAAACAATCAAAAATGCTCTTGCTGTGCACCACGTGGAGGTGGGTATGAGTCCTGTCCATGGAGGTGTACAAGAAACGCTTAGATGTAGTTCTGAGGGATGTGGTTTAGTGGGAAATACTGGTGATAAGTGGACGGTTGGACTGGGTGATCTTGGAGATCTTTTCCAACCTTGGTCAGTCTGTGAATCTTTATTTTCTGCTTTTGCAAAACAGCTATTTTAAAGCTTTTAAATGCATATGGATATAACTCTAATTAGCAGAACCGCTTTTCTCTGTGTCCATCTGAGAAATCAAGGAGACTTTTGCAATCTGCTGCGGTAGGCTGGACACCAATACTAGTAGTACATCCAAAGGGCAAGCAAAGTGAAATTTGTTTTATAGGCTTTTTTCCCCCTCCTCAATATTTTTGGCCTGATACAAAGGCATCCTGCCAAAACCTCTCTCTGCTGCACTATCATTCCATGAGCTATTTCACACTTCCCATTTAATTCCAATGTGGAGCCAAACCCATCCAGACGCCACTGAGATCCATTGCGTGACAGAATGGAATCTTTCCCTGGACATTAGGGGAGGCCACGAGATGTCAGGGGTGAAGTATCTCCACGGCAGAAATGATACTCAGCTGCACAGCTCCTTTCATGCCTATCCTTTCATTGAATCCAGATGCCATGAGTTTCTCAGCTTCGCAAGGATCTGAGAGACAGGCACAGACTGACACGAGATGAATCACAAACTTGGGGCGTGGAGACATTCGAGATGGTCAGAAGGATTCCTAAATGCAAAAGTGACTGGTTCTGTGCCCATCTTTTAAAGTGATGAGGCCAACTCCCAGTGCTTTCATTTTAGCTTAGTAGAACACTGAAAAAGAAAGCAATAGCTCAGCAGCTGGGCACGACTCGCAGCCTCTGGATCGACTGGGCAGCAGCTCTGTTCAGCCTGGCTGCAAACTGCATCTCCCATGTGCAAGGCGCAGACTCACCATGCTGACCCCAGAGAAATCAGCTCTCTGAGTAGCATTCTGAGACATCCCCACAAAGCATCCGAGGGCTGACAGCAGTTCAGACAAACTGCAGGACAGCTGGGCTCAGACTGGCCACAGCACTACCCAAACCATGCATGCAATTCACTGCTACTTGCAGCTCCCAGGGCTTGCTCCTCTTCTCACATATCCTGCAGGTCCTACAGACCCTTGAGGATATCTGAAGTCTTCAGATTCCTTAAATCCCTTGAAAAACCTCACTGGAAGTCACTGGACTCTGCCCCACGCAATCCAGTGCAGGCTGCACACACATCCCTATTCTGTACTCTTTGTTTTAGTACCCAAGAAAGGTCAGCAGAACCACATAAAGAGCTTTAGAGAGAGACTCCACGGTGATTGCCATTAACGTTCAGTACAAATTGCTGAGATGGATGCTCAAGAAGTGCTGAGATGAATCATGAAAAGAACTGCTATGCTGAGACCAGGAAAATGCCAAACGCAGGCATTAATTCTCAATGGAACTTGCCAACGCAACTGGTCTCCCACAGACAACCATTTCATTCAGTCTATTAAAACATGATAGCCTATTACACAGTGTTTTACTAAGACCCCACCCCTGTTCTATCAGATAGGCACAAAGCAACAGATCCACTTGTGCACAGCACTCTGATTCTGCAGTAGCAGAGGTGTCACTGCTGGGGGTGGATCTGACCCACGGCTCACAGCAGCCTCACCACCAGCACCAGCCACAGCCTTGCACATGGATTTCCTCCCCTTGCATCCCTGCTGTGCTCCCTTCAGCTGCTGGGCACACACACACAGACACAACTGAAGCGTGCATGCTTGTGGCCCTGGGTCATGCTGTGCAGCTCTGCACAAACTGGGGCTGGGATTATTTGCCCAAGGGATTTGTTTCCTTAAGACTAGCTGGTCACAGCACTAAAGACAGCATCCTTCTGAGGGCTGAGCTGGAGGGAAGTGGAGAAAAACCCACACGTGCTGCAGGGAAACACATCAAAACATTACAAGGCTGGGTTACTAAACATGGGCTGCAAAACGACGCGGGGGAGAGAAAACACGGCATTTACCTGGCAAGAGATCTGGACAAGGTAGACAAGTTCCTTGGATTCACAGCCGTTCCTCATCACTTCGCTCTGTTCTTCTGGGAGCGAAAGCTGCAAGGGAATGGGGAGAGGGTGGGAAGAGAGAGAGAAAGAGCAGGTCAGTGAGCAGGGCTGAGCCAGCCATGGGACAACGCACACAGCACTGCAGTCACATCAGCTCGCTCCAAGACACTCAGTCTCAGGGAAGCGGGGAGCAGAGCCTGTCTGCAGTCATCAGATAGGAAATATTCAGCATTCATGCCTTGCACAGACCCTCTGATGCCATTGGATTCCAGCATCTCACCTGATAGCTTAAAAATAAAAAACATGGTTCAAAAATAAAGCAATCATAGGAAGGCAAAGTGTTCAAGGCAGGGATTAAACGTCTGGCTTAGAAGTCTGCAAATTAATTGTTCCCTGAAAATATCTCCATAATTATTCACATGTCAGATAACAGAGATCCTCTCCAATTTCATCCATCCCTTCTCCAGAAAACCCATGAGATTATCCCCTTTGACCACTCTTGGCCTTTTCCCATTCCACCTTCTTAGCACACTCTTTTCTTGGCTTCCTGACACTGTTTTGGTCCCACTGATTCCTTCCTCCTTCAGAGCAAACTTTCATCTCAAAAGCTTTTCAATGAGAACTTCACAATGTTGACACATTCCCACGTTCTCATGAAGGTGGTGCGCAGTAGAGCCCTGCAGATCAACCCAAATTCAGGGGGTCTTTAACATGGTGAGCTTAATTACACCCAAAAACTGCATTCTAGAAAGAGACATATCTGTAAGTTGGACTTTTCTGTGTGTTGCATGCTGCCATGAATGTGATAACAATAACTTATTTCTTCACTGGGGTTCCCCATCGCTTTATCATTTACTATCAAATTTCGTGTTTGAAGTGCTACTACATTTTCAAACCAAACATGCAGTTAAAGGAAAGCCAATACATGGCAATATTTTCCATGTCTGTCAGGTTCCATGGAGCTGCAGGTCAATCAAAAGCAGGTTTCCTACTCAAGAAGAAAAGTTTCCATCCCTTAACGTGCCCTGTGCTTATTTAGGGTCCGTGCACCCACTCCATCTGCCCACGATAGAATTCCAGGCCCTGCCTCCTTACAGCACATCCCTGCAGCTCTGTGGACAGGACAGCCAGCAGCCCAGCCACGAAGTCACAGCACACACCTGCAGCAGCCCCCTGACATGCACAGGACCCAGTTCTGTGCAATGTGAGACAGGGTAGGAAAAGTCACGGGTGCGGTTAAGACAAAGGTGGAATTGCATCACCTTTCCTCTCACACACACTGTAACGTGCACCCATTGGGATTCATGTCGAGCCAAGTCTGTACACGACCTCTCCAGAAATAGAAAGTGAATCATCCGTAGGCGTGAAGTCCCTGTGTGTAGGAGGGCTGAGTTACAGCAAACTGAGATCGCTTTTCATTTGAAAGAGCAGAGCTACCTGAGGATTAAGCTGCTGATTTATACTCATTGCCTTCACACCCACGTAGCTTGCTTTCATTTTAGGGCTTCTCAGTGTCCCCTTAGACAAACTCCTGGTCTATGTGTGCTAAAGCAGAGGCTGAAGCAACTCCTGAGAGGGCCCACAAGCAATGCAGTAGTGTCTAACTTTTGTTTTGCTTTGTTAATAGATATCCATTAATGCTGCTCCAAGGTGACCAAGATCAATATATCTTCCAAACAAAACACCCTACAGAGTACAAGTGCATTAGGTCTGCTCTGGTTTATGTGGCTAAAGACAAGCCTGTGGGTCTCTGCTCTGCACATACTGACATACCAAACCCTGGAGCAGGTGTGGAATTCCTCCTCCTCCTCCTGCATTACATGACATTAAATCACTGCATGCCACTGACCAAAAAGCTGCAGTGGTACTGAAGGCAACCAACAACTGCCCAGCAATGACTAATGAAAACAGACCAAACAGCAGCAGAGATTTCCAAGAACAGGAAACCAGTCCTAGAAGCAAACACCATCTCACTGAACCCATCCACTCCAATGGCAACAGTTTCAAATTGGTAACTTGGAAGACAAAATGAAGTTACATACCTTGTTGGTACACAGTTCTGCCAGGAAAGAGCAGCACTTCCTCGCCAAGACTTTACTGATAACATTTACAGGCAGGGCTTAGAAATGCTGCTGGTTCCTGTGGTCTCCTCACCACCAGAGAAAAAGCAGCTCATCTCCAGTAAGCTAGCAGCTAAGGCAGTGATTACAGGAGTCCCCTGCAGAGTGATTTACTGATTTACTGGTCATTCCTCTTGCAAAGATAAACAACAACACGGGAGGGAAAGCTGGTTATGATATGGCACGCACACAAGTCTTAATCAAAAGCACGGTAGCTCCACAAGTCTACGTGTGTGCAGAATGAGGTTAGCAAGGAACAGAACAAATGCTCTCAGCTGTCCTCTCCAAAGTGGCTTTGGAAGCTCCTTCTGCTCTTGCTCCAAGAATAATCCTCGCATCAAACTCTGGCAGGTCTGAGCTTGGAGCAAAGCAGCAGGCGCTTTAGAGTCTCATTTGTTTGTCTGGAGCTGCACAGGGTCAGCCCTACTGTGATCCTGTCTGCATGGCATGTGGATCCCAGACCTTGAGCAGCAGGTGCATCTGCTGACATGTCGCTTCTTTGGGTCTACATGCAGGAAATGCAGCGCATCCATTACTGCCACAACAGCTGCTGTGCAGTGATGGGCAAACTGCACCTACCTGTGAAGGACACAACGCAAATGCATGTTCTCATCATGTGAAAAATGCCTTTCACAGCCAACTAAAATAATTAGAGATGTAAAATGAACACACAACTGCCCTCTCTAGACTCAGAAAAACTGCAAGGCTTCATAACATTACAATTCAATTTACTTGAAGGGATCAGGCTGAGTGCAGCCTCACTGGGTGCTGGGGGCATCCAGCTGTGCTGAGCAGCACCGGGTGCAGTGCTGCAGGAGGGAGGGGGTCAGTGAGCTGCCAGGAATGGGGCTGAGCTGCCCACACAGCCATGGGTGAGCAAAACCTCCACAGGGTTCAACTCAAACACAGCACACATCTGTAGGAATGGCGAGATGGCAGAACGATGAAGAAGTGTTTTTTGCCAGGAGCCTTAAGTCAGTGGAAAGGCTGACGCTCTCCCTGGCAGAGGATGTGTCATTGTTCCAAGGAAACCTGGTCATCTTCTTATGCTTTTCCAAGATGGAATTTAAGGTTAATTCCTTGGCTGAAGCAGCCAGGCACACGCAGCTGAAACTTCTGCTGCTCAAACTCAGCCATAGCAAAAGCTCATTAAGTTTCCAAAGCGCTGTTACATCTGATTTGTTCTGACAATAGCAGCAATGCACTTCTTTGCTTTCTAAACCACTGCTTCCAATATCTCCTCGATGTCTGTCCTCTCGTTAATTAACGATGATTGTGCAATTTAGCAAATCAGATGAGGAAAAAACCACAGGACAAATGCCAACTTTATGCAATGCTTTAGGAAGTATGAATTGGGTGAAAGCTATGTCTGATGGTCAAAAGCAAGAAATCTGGTGTTAATTCTCCAGTGAAATATTTCCCTGTTCTATTAACAAGAATAAATAAATAACTGTATGGCCAAATATCCTGAGGATGTCTTCATACTCATCAAATTTAGAGGTGCAAAAGAAAAACCTTTTATTAGCTGTTCAGCTGCAGCCTCCAAGCGCACGGCGCCTTCAGTGCCCTTCAAAGCACCCTGCTGATCACACACTTCACCTTCTCTCTGCTGGATCCATTCCTTGCTTTGGGTTCTCCTGTAAGGAGGACCCTTCAAAACCTCTTTTTATATATATATATATATATAAATCCAAAGTCATTGTTTTATTGCATTTGAAATTCTACAATGGCAAATCTTTCTGCACAGTGAATCATGTTCCAGCTAACTTCTCTGACAGTCAAAATGTGTTTACCTGTGGCCTTCTTCCCCCTTTCCAGAATTTATCTTGCTAAATGTACTTATTTGACTCCCACACTATTCCCCATCTTCTGCTTTATCCCTTTCATGCTGAGCTGTGGCCCCAGAGCAGAACTTCCAGCACAGGAGCTTTACCCAAGCACAAATATTCAGAAGTAAGGATGAAAGTAAAGCCAAGAGAGCAACATTCACAAAATATTTCTATATCTGAAGCTCCATTTATTGGCTGCTCTTTAAAACCAGCGCCTTTGAAATCCCCAAAGTGGCACCTGAGAGCAGCAGAAATCAAACAGAGCTCAAAGAAAAGCATCTCCTGCCATGGCCCTGGATGACTGCTCTGTGCTGGCAGCGCTGCGACAGCATTGTTCACTGCACACCTCGTGTGCACGGGATGCTGTGTGCTCACTGCCAACAAGCAACGAGTTTTCATGTCAGTTTTGTAAAGCTCCTATGATACGATGGGGTATAAACATCACCTAGATTAATGCTGGAGGTTTGCTAACATTGGCATTGAGGTGCACTGAGGAATGCAGCTTGGTGTTTGTACGTGGAATTCAGCTCGGCTGCTCCTCTGCAGTAAAGAGGCAAACGGATCGCAGGGAGACAGCCTATTTTTTCCACATGGGCTGCACAGAGTACAAAAGAAAACATCACTGTTCCAAGTAAGGAGGTCACAAGAGATAAGGGTGAAATTAAACGCTGGCTTAAATTCTCCTCCTTGCAGAAACCAGTTCCCATGAGCTCACAGGTGTGCTCAGAAAGCCTAACTTTAATAAGAACAAGCATTAAGTCAATTTAAAAGGTTACAGGAAGCGTGTTTTGCCCATAGTAACGTAGAGAACTATTTTAAGTTTGCCAATTACATGAGAGATGCTTCCTTCCTACGGCAGCATGATTATTCAGCAGTCAGCATCCCTTCAGCTGAGCATCACTGCATGGAGCAACAAACCCTGCCAGGGCTTTAGGCAGGTGCTCACCCATAGCAGCACCCTCAGCTGCTTTAAACATTCCAGAGGTCAGAATAAGGCTCCATGTGTGCCTTCTGGGCACCACAGCAGGTTTCTTTTGGGGTTATTTTGTTATTTTGCTTTCAGTATAAGCTCCCAGAGGCAATGCCTGCACGCTGTGCAGTTCTGTCCATCTGAGAGACTGAAGCAGCTGAGGAATCCCTTCAGCTTCTCTGCAAATCAAAACTGCTGGGGAGGAAGACTTTAAAGGCAGAGGAAAGGATGCAGGGATCCATGCACACGGAGCTCCTCCATCCACCTGAGCAGCCATTGCAGGTGGTGAGCAAATGGCATCCCTGTGAGGCAGCAAAGAGCAGCATCTCCTGAGAAGTAATCAGCTCTGGATTTGGCACCTCAGAGGCTGACTCCAGGATGTAATGCTGGAGAAAGGTCACCCAGGCTGTTTGCACACCGCTGCTCACAGATTTCTGCTCACGCTGTGCCTTTAGAGCAGGAAGCTGCATTTGCTCAGGCAGAGCAGAGAACAGCCCCAATAGATGGCAGTCAGAAAGCACGGCGCCTACGTGCCAGCAGCAGCCAGCTCCAGAAATTCAACAACTGCTTTTAGCACTGACTGAAGTTATCAGCATCAGGCTGACGGGTGTTGATTTGCATTATGTTGCTCTAGCTGAGAACGAAGAATTTGTTTTCTTGGTGATGTAACCACCTTGGGTTACTGCACGTGGCTCACTGGGTGCTTGTGTGCATGCACATCCAGAAGCACGCCTTGTCAGAAAGGATTTGCAAAGCTGCAGCAGTCCACAGCACAGGGGATGTAGCACTCGTGTTCATGCCAGCAGAGACTCCTCTGCAAACATAGCAGTCCCCATGTTTTTAAGTTCGTTTTAAGGATCGGTGCAAGACATTCAACCCTGAGTATCACAGGTAATGAGTTAGACAAAAAGAATAAGATTAAGAAATACTAAAGCACTATGCCAGTAATAGAAAGTAAATGTGAAAACAGGGGGAAAAAAACTTGTCCTGAGCCTGTTGCTCACAGCAAGAGAGATGGAAGGCAATTCCTGGCCACTTCCACATGGTTCTGGAGAGGTGGTGTCATCCATGCCTGCTGCTGTAATGCTGCTCTCAGACACAAAGCACAGCAGGATCCGGTTTGTACTTCTGTGAAGAAGAATTCAAGCCTAACCTTGATGGATTTCAGCTCTGACTGCAGTTAGAAATGCACGACTTCAAAAGACTTCACCCTGAGTCCCTGATCCAAGGTTCAGCTGCCAATGCAGGCAGCTTAATTCTATGCTGCCAGAGTTTGTTGTTTTAATTCTTAAGCCAAATATATGTGATGCCTAAGCTTGTTGAGACACACAGTCCCACAGAGCTGTATCAGAATTACTTTGCCCAGATTTTCCTGTATCGAGTTGCAAGTGTTTTCTCATGTGGTCTCCCCTGTTTATTTCCTCCAAATGTGTAAGAAGGTCGATCTTCATAACCTATAAAATATTCATAAAAACTTCTTAGATGCAACCATTAGGGACTCCATTAGGCAGAAACAACTTCTTAGGGTCTGAAAAGAGAATGTTTTCATGAAATTAAAGCATCTGCTGTTATTAAAAACAAACTACCCCAACAGCCTGCTCCATGCAGCTGCCTGCAGAGAAGTGCAGCGCAGCCTTATGGTGCATCAGCCACCCCTCCCAGCTTTGTAACACCAGCAAACACGCTGAGGGTGCACTCCATCCCTTTGTCCAGATCACTATAAAGACGTTGAACAACACCCTGGGGAACACCAACCATCCTTCCTACTGACGCAGAGATGCTAAAATCTGATAGAGGTCCATATGAAATTGCAGAAGAGATGGGAAAAATGCAGGACTGCCACCAGATTGCTTTACAGATTTCTTTCCTAAGTAGATGTGTGCTTTTAGCTTCCATGATGATCTCATTTTCTCCTCTCTTTCTTGTGGGGGAGCTACTTCCAGTGCCTGAGGTTTCAGAAGACAGCATGAAACACGACACTAAGACCAGAGCTTGCCGTGGGTGTGGGGTGGTTGTGCTCTGCCAGGCATCCAGCGGGGCACTGAGTTCCACATGGCAGCCACAAGCCAAGTTCTGGATCCAGGAGCTGTGGCCACAGCTGGTGCATCACTGCCAGAATGTATCAGAGAATACAGATGGGTGCAGGCACTCCTGCTCCTTCTGCAAAGCCACGCTCAGCAGAGCCCGCTAGGTGCTGCTCAGTGCTGTGCCAACCAGGCTCCTGGTTACAGCAGCCCTGGGATAAACACAGTGTACTCTTAAGCACCAGAGGGTAAATTAATGCAATCTGATGCTGACTCCATCAGCTCCACCAAGAGACAGACCGTGGGATAGAACACGAGGGGAAAAGCTAACGCATCTATGATGGAAATCAAAATAGCTATGGCAAGAACAGCTCATAGGGTAAAGCCTCAGAGATACACATGCATCTGGTTCCAGTAAATACAGAGCCTCTATTATGGCGTGTTGTTGATTAAATGCTTGTTTTGTTGCTCAGAGAGCATGGAGCTCTGACAGGCAGAGCAGCACGATGCCCATGCTGAGCACCAACACCTGCCTGAGCACCACTGGCCAATGCTGCTCTGCAGCCCCACATGGCTCACTGCACAGACACTGGGGAGGGGACACAGGGTGGGGGGAACAAGCAAGAAGGGCAACGTGGCCAGGAGGAAATGAAAATAGTCCTGAGGTACACAAGTCACCTCTTCCAAATTCATTTTCTATAAAACAACGTATCACACAAACGGAACATTTCCATCATTAAAAGCATTTGCAAGGATGCTTTAAATGACTAAGGGCATAGGATCCCACTCATGCTACACTGCTGGTAAAATGTCAATGCAAACACTGGCACAGACACCTCCAGCAACAGGCAGAGGGGGTTGGGTTGGTTTTGATGTAAAGGAGTTTGAGCACAGGTCGGACCAGAGCACATCATGCCCTGCACCAGGCACAGTGCTGCCAATCCCTCCTCTCTCTGAACTTCTGAGGTCTGCAGCTGCACATTGTTGGGAGTTCGGCCCCCAGAACTCCAGAGCACATGGAGCTGTTTCCTGGCAATTCACAGCTTGCAGAGTGTGAAACACAACAAAGAAAGAAGGAAGGAAAGAAGCTAAAGCCATGGCTACACACAGCCGTGTGCTGGAAGGAATCTGCAGGGGAAAGAAACCTGCACAAGTCAACTAGATAGATTCCAAATAATTCATTTAACTCTCTCTGTTCCTGAACTCTGCACACAAGAGGCAGTGCCATGCAAACAGCAAAGCATTCTGAAAGCAGAATATCCACATCAGCCTCCTCGTCCTGCTCTGCAATACAGGAATAAAGCAGCAACCTTCAGCTTCTTCAACTTACGGCAGCTCTGCAGCTCACGTTACAGTGACACAGATAACTTTATCAGCAGCTATTCTGTGTCATGCTAACCACAAGCTCATATGAGAGGTGTCACTCAGCCTGACACCACAAGCAGAAAATAATCCTACATAAAGAGATGCCCTCATCCACATATGCAAATGTGGTGCATGCAATAAGAGGCTCATTGGGCCACGTGCAAAGCAGGGAGCAGATAGGCAGGAAACAGGAAGGGCTTCAAGTCGCAATTCTCCAGCACAAAAGACATGGAGAGCTGATTCAGCACAACGGGAGGGGTTACAACACATCTCAAGTGCTTACAGAGACTTGAGCTTTCCCAAGGAAGGTGCCAGGGTACCTCTCACCACTATCTCACAAGGGCCTCATGCATGCTGCATAGTGATGTGCACTGCCTATGCGGAGTTTGGGACAGCACTGAACTGCCTGTGGTGAGCATATGGAAAATCCAGGAGGCAAATACTGATCCTGTCCAGTTCTGTGGTTATGAATGAGAAAAACAAAACATGCCATTCTACAATAAGTTCCCTGCTGTAAATTCTTCTGTGCTTGCCATCAACATCACTACGTGTCCCTGCACCTGGTTAAAGATTCACCCACATCTGTGTCCCACACAGCTCCACCTCACTGTCAAACAGAAACACATACAGATGCTTATAGGATTCTTTGTGCAGCTGTAAGTTCATAAAAGTGCATCCTCTTAAGCAAAAGATGCTGCTTTATTATCTGAAGATATTTTTTTTTTTTAAAGCAGCAGCATGAAGGATCAATGGGAAGGAAATATATTATACAGTATTTTCATTTTTAAATCACAAAGGGAGCATTCTGGGCACTGTTAGCAGCAGTTCGGAGCACATCCAGCACCAAAACATGCAGCACAGTCCTTCATTCACTGCCCCTCATTTCTCTAATTAGTGTGAGAGTCTCTGAAGTTAATATAAATACATCAGAGCAGCCATTCACTTCTGCACAGGTAAGAACCCAGTGCTGGGCTGTCCCAGCCCCATTCCCAGCTATTTTCTCCTCCCTCATCAGCACTCCTCTCAGACTGACTTGCTCAGCACAGAACCTTGCAAAAGGCCATGCGTTAACCTCTGCAAGCAGTGCCACAGCTGGCATAATGCTCATCTTTAACATCTCCAGCACAAGACAGCCCTTGCAAACTACATCTGCTCATTGTGCAAAGAAATCATTGCCCGTTAAGCTCATTCCATTCGTTCTTTATTGCCACATTAACATTCGGTGCCGTCCTTAAGGCTTTCTTTCAGCTGCTTTTATTTTAGCATTGTTATTACACAGCGTCAGCAAACAAAAAGGATCTTATATCAAGCACAGAGATGACTGAAAGGCTGCGTACTACTTACCCCTGCTACAATGATCTATTCTTTCCATGGATATTTCTTCCCCTAGCCAAGGCCTAGCAGTTCCAGGTCTCTCCTCAGTTTCCCAGCAGCTAATTGAAAAAACCTTCCAGGCATCGGCTCTGCACGGCGAGAGCTCCAGGACAGCAAAATCCCATTAAACTCCCCAGTTTGGCTTCCTCCTTCTCTCTTCCTGGTGCTGCTGCTCCTTCAGATGAACGTGCCTATGAATAGCATTTAAGGTCTGCCTCCATAGCCCCGTTAGCCGTATCCACACTGCCCATTTCATGCTCAATTTGCACTGCAGAGAAGTCAGTGGCGTTCCTTTCTCTCCCGCTCGCTGTCTCATTGGAAAGGTCCCACAAGACAAGCCGTGGAGTTTAACAAGAGCCAAGAGAAACAGAGAGGGAGGGAATGCATGCAGGGATTGTGTTCAGGCGCAGCACAGAAGTCTGCTGCTACGGCTCAGAAGGAAAAAAAAAAAAAATGACAGCAAACTGCCATCACATGCCTGAAACACAGCACAGTTTAAGGCAACCGATTCCTCGTCCCTCTTCCCTTTGCTCTGGTATCAAAATGCGCAGAGCTGAAGCTGCATTAAATCCCTCTCAAGTCCCCGGTGCTGTGCAAGCCCAGATCCAAGCAGGATGTGTGTCCCAGCACAACGGGGCTCTGTTTTTGCTACATGTATTCTCTAAAGGAAACAAGTATTCCAACGATGAAAAGTTTGCTGTCACAATCTCTCCTATTCAGCTAACAGCTAGAAGCATTCTCTTGTCCGAGGGGTCTGCACTGCGACCAACACCAACAGGATTTCATCAATCAGCACCTGATAAGGAGAGCAGTCCTTCCTCTGAGCCTAAAATTTGGGGTTCCCTGTTCAGTGTGTGTGGTCACATCAGCGTCCAAAGCACCACCACCACACCATGCAGCACTGCACCTTCAAAGCAACCCTGCTAGCAGACAGGACATGGAGGTGCAGCCACAGAGAGGCACTGACCATGCATGCAGTTCTTATGCCAGCCACTCTACCCTTGCCTGGCATTTCTTTCACCATTGCAGGAAGGAGCACAGCCAGCTCCCTCCTTACATATCAGTACTTTGGAACTCCCTGATTAAAACAGAAATCTGACAGTTCCTCAGCACAATTTCATGCTCTTACTTCAAGGTCTGACTGGAGACCTGGCCAGATCCTGGCTGACCTCTGCAGCCCAGCTCACAGAAGCAGGCAGGTCACCATGATTGCTTCCAGGAGCCAACAGGAGCTGAGCTGAGCACATCAGCTGCTGTGCTGGGAGTGCAGGCAGCTACAGAGGTGGGCTGGCACAGAACTGACAGCAAATTGTCACATGGGCATCCAGCAGTGTTAACGCAGGGGCTCATTCCATTAACACAGTGCTGCAGGAATTTCCCAGAAGTTTGTATTTTAAGTGCAATACTGCAGAGTGATGGATAGATGATAAACAAGCTCTCTTCCTGCACACTTTTCTCGTTATGTCTCCAATAAGTGAAGTGCATGCAGGAAGATGACAGGGAACTCTCTCACTCCAGCCTTGATCCTTCTACTGCTCCCTGGGTGCAGCTCTCCCAGCTTTCCTTCTGTGCTGCCTGCAGTTGCAATAAATATTAACTCATTTTACATGCCCACCTGCCCATACACTATGTGGAAATATGACCACTTCACTGGGAAGTTTACCAGAAGCTGCTCCTGGCTGCTGTGTTTTCAAGCACAACAAGCTTGCAGAACTGACAAGATTGCTTCTCATACACCTAAAAACACAGCACTGTGGTGCACCAAGAAAACACACAGTAGGAAACGAAGGAAGTTGGCACCTTTCAGTGCTACAGCTGAAGCCACCTCTCCAGCAGCCTCACTTTGTGCAAAGCTGGGTAATCAGCAGCCTTCCAGCTGCCCTTTACCCATCCGAAGGGTGACTCCCAGCTCCCCCCTCACTCCTCTCTGATAGACCAAAAAGTGATTGCTGACACAGAAGTGGTGCCCCAGTGATGTGCAGGCTGGTCTGCCACTGGCACAGAGGTTACAGGATGGGACAGTAAGGAGAATCTATGGCAAACCAGATCCTGAAATGAGTATCTCCTGCAAAGGGCAGGAGAGGAATGTGGAAACAGGTTAATATGTGCTCTTGCTGGCACATACGTGGCTTCTGGGAAAGCCACTTTTCCCCTCTCACTGTGCACCTACAACCAGCAAAGCATTCCATCACAGAGAGAGCCTCTGCCTGGCACCAGAAAGGGCAAAAACTCCAACACGAGTTCCCTTAAAACTGGGAGGCCAACCAAAAAGCAAAACCCGGTCTGTCTCCAAAGGAAACCACCTTTAGTCATTCCTTAATTCCCCCTGGTGACTATAATAACAGCAGGCACTTGGACAGAGGCACTCTGATACACCGAGCTCCCATGCCCACCCTGCTGTGATATTGGTTACACCACAGGCTGTGCTCAAAAAGGGAAAAGTAAATATTTTCCACGTTACCGTTCAAAGCAAAACCAATTCAATGTAATGATGGGTTTCCATCACCACATTGGGCATTTTGGAAGCACAGGGACTCCGATAGGACGCTGCCATCTTTGGTGCATGTTTAAAAAGTGCTCCTGACCTTCCACTCATGCACCAAAAAGCACATCTTTGGAAGTTCGTGGTCAAACATGAAGTGTTCCCAACATTGTGAAGGGCTCCAGCTTTTGTTGCTGTTGTTTTGGGTCTGTGTTGATTAACACATGCAAATGAAGGCATCTGGTGTTACCTCTCTGTTTCCATTTCACACCCTATTAAAGTCTGATTTCACAATTAATTGAAAGCAAAACGGGATTACTCAGAAATTAATCCTCTCTGGCAGCCTGTGCTGTGCTGAGGTTTAGTCATCACCTGGGGAGGCACTGATCCCCTCCTGGCAGTATCTAGAATTAAACATTTTGGGCATCACACAGAGATACCAAAACTGGTGCTGGAAAGGAAGCGCCTGCAAGCAGACCTCTCTTGCTAAACACTTGTTGGGGAACATGAAGGCTTGTTTCTCCTGCACCACATCTATTCACCAGCAGGTCCAAAGAACAGCCAGGTCAGGTCCCAATGCTCCCAAGGCTGGTAGGGTGTGGGATCTGAACTCAAGAAGGGATTCATACCCACATTTCACAAGTGGTAACAGTGCTAAGAGCAAACTGGATGAAAAACCTCAGATGTGTTCTAAAGCCCAATCAAGAAGCATGTAAAGGACACAGAATCAGCATATGCCAAGAAAAAACACATCCTCAAGCCATCCTATGATTCTATGATGGGCAAATCATCACCATTTCTCCTGTCCTTCCCCACCCACAACCCTCACCTCACTCCAACACCACCAAACAATTGTGAAAATGAGATTTTGCACAAATGGCTGCTCGTGGCACTCCAAGTTCATTGCAGCTGATGACAACAGCTGTCCTGAGTTTCCAGAGCCGGAGAACCCTGCATCTCTGTGCACACTAGGTGGCATTGCACTACAAAGTATAGCAGGGCTCAGGCGATGGTTTGGAAAACACGAGGAAATTATCTTCCCCATTCAGCCGCAAATGGAAGGCTGGGACAACTAGGGGAATATTTACAGTGCTGGGACAATGGGGATGGTTCTGCCAGAAGGACGGGCTTGGGGAGAGAAACAAAAAGCCTCTCAAATTAAAGGAGTTGCCTATTTATTTATTTGTTTAGAAGAAAAAGTGACTTTATCCCAACACAAAGCGCCCTTTCTTCCCCTGCAGAGCACAGCCCCTTGCTGTGGTCACTGCCACCTCCCCCAGCACACAGAGGTGCCCTCCCAGCCACCCTGAGCAGCCACTGCATGGGCCAGGATGCTGCACGGGCCAGGATCTGGGCTGCTTTACATTTCTCAGCCATCATTTCTAAACAGGCTCGCTTTACACGCTGCCAACATGAGTTAAGTGTAGAAACCAACTGGAACCTGTAGTATGTTATTATTTCAGCTTATTGAGAAATGCCTTCACTTATAGTAAAAAGAAAACATTAAGAAGAAGTACATTTATTTATTACAGCTACACAAGACACATATATACTTTTTCTCTTCCTGCAGGTGGCATTTCATAAAACTGCTGACTTTCCAGGAAAGTGCATTAAAATTACAGAGTTAGTTATGACTGCCCCTCCTGCTCTGAGCTCCAGAATCCATTAAGTTCTGTGGGAGGTCAGTGACAGTTTTACTCAGAGTCACCTTCTCCATTTGCTAAAAACAAGCACGTTAGTCCTCTGAGAGAACTGGGAATTGATACAGCCTTGTCACTGCAGGCTATTAGGCTCTCGCTCACTTGCTTTTTCTGTTTCCTCCCTCGCTAAATCAATATTAACATTTTCCCCCATTGATAAAAGCCAAAGGCACCAGAAAGAACACCTCATACACCTGAAACGTCCTCAGGAGTTCCAGGGGAGGAGAAGGAACCACAGAGCCCCCAAACCACCTCTGTGATGGCAGGGAGAGCACTGTGCCATGAGAGCTCAATTTGCTTCATCCCACCATCGATCCTTCCTCACCATCACAGCTCCTACGGATTCCTTCACCTTCCTCAGAGCGTAGATAGGTTTATTCTGTGATTTCTCACCTCCAAAGTACTCAAACAGAGGCAGTCACACTGCTTTTAAACACAGAGACCAAATCAAGAGCTGTGCTGTGTAATATCACTTCTTTCACACTTATACAGCAGCAGCAATCAATGAAGAAGTCCAGTTTGCACAAGCACATCCTCCCACTGCAACCCATGGCCTTATGCAAGAAAATGAGTAAACGTGGCAGGGTTCTGTGGGTAATAAGCCACCATCAGAACTGCACTAAAAGCTTCAGAAGCAGACTACAGGCAAAAGCCAACAAGTTTTGCACATCACGTGCACACATCTTTCCAAGCCAGAACCTGCAGGACCAGGCTTGAGACAGAAAAGCAGCAAGGGGGGAAAATCAGTGTTACTACAACCACATCTGAGAACTCCTTCCCCAGGAAAAGCATTCTTTATTAGCTGGCCACGTCCCAACTCCTCCTGCTGACTAAAGGAGCAGCAAGTGAAAGAAAATAATCTCCCCTTCTCTGGCAGGAGGAAGCGATAAAAGCTGAGGGGAAACTTAACTTTATTTCCTCCCATGACCCCAGAAGTGGGAAAGATCAACAGCCACTCATCTTTACAAATGAGGCTGCGTGAAACGCAGTGCATTTGGCATTTACTATGCTTCCATCCCCTGGTTTTTCATGAAGGTTGGTCTGAAAACAGCGACCACCGAATGCATCTTCGTGTTAACACAGACTGAGCACAGAGCCGGGGGGCTGAAGGTACAGTTTGTTTTGCAGTGGTTGTTTAAGCCTTAATTTGATCACAGCAATTTGCAAGACAAATGCACACTTAATCTAAGCAAAAAGTACAGTACATTGTCCACACCTAAAGTGATTTTGGAAGGGAAAATTAAAAATTAATCCATTTGGTACACAAAGAGTTACGACAGCGCATGGATAATTCTTTGTTAAAAATGGAAATCTTCCCTCTCTCCCTGGTTTGCTTGAAACCATAACAGAAAATTGAAACATTACTTCCTGGGCTGCCTGAAGGAGAGCTGATGAATGACCCAAATTCTTCACCTTCATGACATTAGGTAGGCATGAGAAGTTCCACGAGAGGAAAGCAACACTTGACTCTTGAAAACCAAACAGATAATTTATTTGGGTTTCGTTTTTAATCTAAAACACCCCACACAAACAGAGGGCAGAGAAAATGACCTCACCGAAGGCTTTCATTCAATTAGAAAAGTTTAACAATCTCTGACAGCACCACTGAAATTCCTCTTACAGCCGGCTCAGAGCTCCACTGCTCAGCTATTCCTAAGCAACCAAAGAGATGACAGATGGATTGAGAAAGTTAAGACACAACAGACTCAGGGGAAAGGGAAGAGAGAAAGCAAGAAAAGGAACACCTATTTTAACATAATTCGAATGTCAGTGTGTGGGGGAATTGTTTCATCTGCATCTTACACTGCACCCAAAGCAAAGCAGGTAGGAAGAAGAACATCACACAAAAATGCTACACAAGCTGACCCAGAAAAACAGCCTCACAAAAAGCTTTTAGAGGGGAAATGAAGCAGAATATTTATTAAGTAAGAGTGAAGAGACCTCAAAGTGCACCTTTGGTTACTCTGTGTGGACTGATAGCTGACCATGGAACATCCCAGCAGCTGGGAAGAGCCTCCAAGCAGCACAGCTTTAATCACAGGGTAACAAAGGTGAGAATAAATCTCGTGAGCACAAATGCCTTTAACACCTACCCTGCACTCTTATTTGTTGGTCAAGACTTTTAAAGGCAGATATAAAATTTGATTTTGTGTAAGACCCAACAAGGAAGCAGTGCTGGGAAGGTCGTGCTGGTCTCTTCCTTACAAATGGCAGCACAGCTACGTAAGAAATAAGTTAGAAGACCAGCACTTACTGAAATTACTGAGGTCAGAGTCAAGACAAGAACTTCACAGTTCAAGTACTGTTCCAGCCCAGCACTGCTTGACCTGACTTCTGATGAGATCACAACCAAAGGTGGCAAAGTTTGGGATGTAATTAGGTAAATTCCTAATTAGCAGGCTTCAAAAATCAGCTGCAATTGCAAGCTACTATCATTTTTTGGTCCCTCTGGGCCTGAATAGTAATTATGGGTAATTAATCTTAAAAATATCTCGCTTCTCATGGAGAGCTCACAGCAGCACAGCAGGCAATGGAGGACAAAGCACTGTAAGGTAAGGGAGGGATGTAGCTTTATCTTGTTAAAAAAAGAATGGAGCAATGAGACCTGCTTTTAATTCCAAGTTTACTCTTAAGAGGTTTCTATTTAACTTATTTACGCCAACTTCCCTTTCTCTAAGGAAGAAGAAATCACGTCGACAAAATTCCCAGCTCTGAATTCCCCAAATTTCCAGCTCTTAAAAGATCTTCTCCCTTTGTTTAATCTCTACTGAGTTTAAAGTAGCCAGAAAGCGACGGATAAAGGGAGGCTTACCAGAGTTTGAAGAAATGCAGAGCCATGCACCAGGGGAAATAAAAAGCAGCAGAGCTTGGGGGGTATCCAAAGTGCACATCACAGCTCTAGTGTTACTGCTAAAATGCGTTAATAATTCAAAACACGCACACCAGGCTAAGAGCTCCCTTCTTCAAGAAGAGTTTCCAACCCCTATCTAAGTTCTATTGAGCTAGAAAACAAACGTTAAGGCACTGAAACAAACCTTGAGCCACAAGACAAGATGGTGCATGGAAGGAGACTCTCAATCTGATGCTTCTCAAGCATAAGCACGAGTTTCCCCCACCCAGCAGGCAGCACCTTGTCCTGGTCCCACTCACTCCTTTCTTCCATGCAAACCCTTCACAACACAAGGCTGCAGCTCCCAGTGGCTTCCCTGCCTTGACCCAGCACTGCTGCACCTATAATTACTGCAGGATTCACTGCAGACAGAATTCCTAAATCATTTACCAGCTTTTAAGAGTAGAGTCCTGGACTCACAGTTAAAAGTTGTTTCTGTTTTTTTTTTTTTTTTTTTCAACTACTTCAAGTTGGTGAATGGGAACTTGGTCCAAAATCACTTTAAAGACCAACTTTTCTGACATGTCCTATTTGCAATAAATGCTCAAGCACCATAAAAATCACTTACACAGCTGCACTGGATTTCAAGGGCACTCATGAACATTTTCATTGGTATCCAAACACAGACTGGCAACTCTGGATCAGATCACCTACACAAGAACTGAGATTTTCTAGAAGGCAATTTGTTTTACAACCGTATTTATAAGCTTCATCATTCTTCCAATAGAACAGAATTAACTTCCAGGCAGGTTCATGGATCCTGAACATACATAAAGTATATGGCACTATTTATTTTTATTTCCAAGCTGCTATAATACCTGGTTTGCTGGTATTTATTAAGAAATACTATTTCCTCTGAATTATTACTGACATAATTCTGAGTGTGGCAATGCCAAAAGCTCACTGTATAGTGAGAGGTGTTAGCACTGACTGCAACCCACAAATCAATCCCCAGCCATCCAGAAGAGCACCCAATGGGACTCTGAGCAGTGGACCTAAGCAAGCTCCCCATAAAAGCTCCTTATAGGAAACAAAATATTTGAAAAAAAAAAAAATAATAATAATAATAAAAATCAGGTGGCTGTAAGAAGCCTCACACCTTAAAAACACATCCTACAGCAAGTCATCTAGCTTTGACTAATGGTTCTTTAATTCCTATGGTAGACAGATGGAAAGAAGAAAAAAAAAACAGTTATTAGGATCAAAGTTTGTTGTGGTACTTTCAATAGAGAGCAGGTCTTGGAGAAGCATGTGAGCATCACGTGCTTCTTCCTTCATAGATTCCATCAAAAACACCAAAACCAACAAACGGGAACACAAGATGCCAACCCATCACCCACAAACCAACCCAAACGATGAGCACACTGCTGAGCTGCTTCAATGCGATGTACAACAGTAGCACCCTGTTTTATTAGGATTATATCCTGCTTTACCAGAAGAGCAACCTGAATGGAGCAACCTGAATGTGCACGTTTGGCTGTCACAATAGCCAGAAACGAGCAGTCAGAGGAAATGAGTAATTAATATCCTCAGAATCCTCAATGGAGACCAGAGAGCTTTTCAGTCCGGCTGCCCAGGAGGGAACAGAACCTTCACTGCTGCAGACACACCAGGCAAGGGATAAAATAACACAACTACCAACGTCTACAAACATGTTTAAATGCCTTCTAGACATCCTAATAGTATGCGTGGGTGAGAATGTGTGCCTGTGTGTGTGCTTAGCCTTTTAAAATGAAACGCCTGTCTGAACCCAGGCCCCTGGGAAAGTTTAGGTTCACAGAAAATCTTCTGCACAAATCTGTCTCTGTCACAAGTAAAACAAACAGAAAACTTGAGTCTTAGCTTACAGACCTAGAAGCATCCTCTTTGGTACACACATAGCACAAGCTGCTTCAAAATGCTGTCACTCTAACAGCAAATATTGTTACATGCAGTCTGTAAATGCCCCGCCATCCCTTAGATCTTCCTCTCTGCAGGACAGTCCATCCAAGCATCAGTGCAGTGACAAGATTCTTCTCAAGCACTGATCTAGACTTCACCACACCACGCATCCTTGAGTGTGTGAGGTTATACCAGAATGAGCAGATGGGAAAGCACTCTTCAGTTTCCAAGATGAGAACTACCTGGAGCCCAGACCATGCCACCAGCAGCAGCAAATGCTCTCTGCAGGATACAGAGCGCATCTGGAACACAGACAGAGCATGTCTGCACTGCTCACGTGAATGCACCTTAACCAGCAAGAAACCTGTAGCTGGGTGTAGGCATTCAGCAGATTGGGTCATGTCCTACCTGTCTGTATGTCTTCACCAGGAAATAAATGAAGGAGGTTGTAATGCAGGGCAGAGGTACACAAGGTACACACACACACCACTGCAGAGCTGAGCTAATGCATGAATGGTTTCATGCCAACCCTGCCATCAAATCTGGCACACAAACTAAACAAACTCCCATTTTTATAAGTAAGTACAGTAGGCACAAAACATAAAGCTCCTAAAATGATGTTTGGTGCAACAGCTAATACATCCATGGCATGACAGACCTCCATTGGAGGACAAAAACACACCTCTGCTTCCATCAGTCTCAGGGACCATACAACACAAAGGCTCTGTGTATCAAATCACACCACCTCAGCCTTCCTGAAGACCTGTGAGTACAATATTAGCTGCATTTTAACATAGTTCCTGTTCACAGTTCAGCCTACTGAGTATAAAAACAGACAGCTCTAATCCTGTCCTGATCCCCGAAATGCTGGTGAAATAGAAATTACTCTTCTGGAGCATGTGGATTCTTCTTAAATTTTAATATACTTTAATTATACATAGAATACATCTCTCTGTATTTTTCAGGTCATTAAACCTCAGAGAAGAAAAATTTTCCAACACAACTCTGTTCCAGTTACTAATTAAAGCAATTTTTACACCTTCCTGTGACACGCTGCTAAGGACGATTTATGATGGTGGCAAACAGCAGGAGGTCAATGCCAAAGTTAACAGCTGGGCTTATTGCAGTCACTTCTGAGATGCACTCATGTCATCAAGCAGCTGCTATGCACCAGTAAAGACTGAGAACCCACAAACAAGTCTGCTATCTTTGCAGGATTAAATGCAAGGGAGAGCCAAACTGTGCTAAGAAAACCTTAAATATCCAAAGGCTGAAAGGAAAAAAAAAACAAAAAAACAGATCACAAACAGCCTGTTCAGCTGAATTAATAGGGAGAATCTCATCTGCACTGGTGGAGACAACGTATGCGAATCCCATCCATCAATGATGGGTCACCAACAAGGCAGGCGATGACCGTAAAGCAAGTGGTAATGTCAATATTCAGGGAGTTGAGGGTGGAATTATTTAGTTAATAGAAGCAGCTTCCATATACACTGTGAACAGAGTTGTTTTTATATACCTATGTCCTTAAGTAGAGCTCTTGCAACATCTCCCCCGGCCACTTAGAAGGTGGCAGCAGGGAAACCACAGGGAGCAGAGGGATGGGAGGCCTTGCTCCATAGCAGAGCACAGCCAGTCAGAATAAGGCAGAACAGCTCAGGGGAGAACAACAGCATCCACAGATGGATGACGGGCTAAAACAGAGCACCACATAGCATACAATATGGGTATCCATGTCATAAACACTCACATACTTGTGAATACGAAGCCAAATCCAGCAAAATTGTCTTCCATAGCACCAGTACACAGCAAAATCCAGGGCAGGTTTTGTGGTTTTTATTACACATTTCCATCTTCTAAATAGGAATGAGATGAGCAGGGGAATTGCCATTTAATGTTTCATTTTCTAAAATAAATATTTTTTTCCTCTGTAAATGAGTGGAATAAATGAAGACATTACAGCCTGAAGCTGCTCATGATTGCCAAGATGCTGAAAATTACCATGCCCACAGAAGAGCTGAGGGAATGAACAATCCCTCCCACTCCAAAGGCAGTGAGCAGGCTTCGTTTAGCAGCACGGATGGAAGATGAGAGCTGTGCTGCTCGGCTCCCAGGCACAGGTCAGGGGGCATTTCCACATTCCTGTTATTTTAGCTGACCCATGCATGGACTGCTCTGTGCTAAATACCTTAAACTACCCCAGGCAGCTCTAGTGCAGAGCAGCTGGGCAGGCTCTTCCATTTTCATTTTCTTTGCAACCCATCACAGGAAAAAAAGTAATGCATAGTTAACAGAGAGACCCTCACAAGTACGCTTCCTTTCACTAGAAAATTATTAAATAAAAGCAAAAAAGACAAGCCACCAAAAGATGACAACCCCCTCAAGTATCTCCTCAGCAGGCTTTGCTGATAACCACAAGCAGAACTGAACTGCTCTTTGCAATACCTCTCACTCTTAAGACACCACAGGAAAATGCAATTGCAGGCACAACCACAGGGACCACTGAAAAGCAGCAGTGTGCTGTGGCTGGAAGGCTGCAGACAGCAAACCACCCTGCTGAGCTGCAGCAGCATTCCTGGCAGCTGATGCCTCAGACGGAAGCGATTCTGGTTCAAATGCTTCCTTTATCACTGATAACTGCAATCCTACCTCTTGCAATGCCAGGGCTTAACAGATAAGGAGGAGAGGATCTTCCAGGCACCGTAATCCAGTCCTGTTCTGACAGGGTTTTATTTTTAGAAGGCAGCTACATAAACACAACCACAGCAGAACAGAGACGGTGCTGTCTGAGGGGTAAACCTGTGCTAAAGGCAAGATAGCTGCAGCAACAGGAATGTGCATGGCAGCACTTTCTCTCCCTTCGCAATGTGTTCTTCAGCGAGCAAATAAAATCACCCGGAAAGTACAGAGTGCATCATCTCTCCGTATTCCATTACTAAAACTTCCTCAAGTGAAGATAAGTTCTGATTTTTTCCAAGTCTTGATTTCTGGCAGAAAGTTAAGACACTTACAGAATGCTTAATGACTATTTCTCCTGATCACATTAATGGCACAGAGATGGATTTGAAGGGTGGACCATTGGGTGGATAAGGAACTGGATGGCCCCATGCCCAGAGCAGTGTGCCCATAGGAGCCTAATGAGGTTCAAGAAGGCCAAGTGTTGCACACTGGGCTGAGGGAACGTGGGGCTGTGGCAGTGGATCCAGAGCAGGCCATGGAGATGCTTCAAATCCATCTGAAGCACCAAATCCAATGAAAGGCTGAGGGAGATGGGGCTGTTCAGCTGTTAGCATGTTCTGTTAAACCATTCTGTGATTCTATGATAAGAAAAATCACATTTGCATTATGGGAATTGCTCCACTGTAAGAATCACCTTACTATGTACAGCTTAACAAATACAGAGGTTCTGTTAAATAGCTCAGCTTGTACATATTATCAAGCACACTAAGAGGCAGTGAGATTGTATGGCACAACAATTGGAACTGAGATACTCCAATTCCATGTGAACGAGTTAACTGGAAGAGCTTTACAGGCAAAACACAAAACCTGGAAGTTACAATTATCCTGGGCTGAGCAGTAGGATGCTCTGTATAGCAATACCAGCAGAAGCAACATTTACTTTGTATATTAATGAATTGAATGCTGATGCTCTAGAGGCAGGACGTTGGCTAAGCACAATGGGAAGGCAGCAGAGCAGAAGAGCAAAGGAAGGGAGCAGGGCCCATCCCACCTCCTCTGGGGAAGCAGCACAGAGGGCTGAGCCACAGCTGCTAACAAAGCCCTTAGATTCTTACCCAATATTAGGCTCAAATAAATGAATCATCATAAAATGGAGAAATCAGTGATATAGGCTTGGTAAAAAAAAAAAAAAAAAAAGGCAGAAATAAATGTAATGTATTACAGGAAAATAGCAGTGACTTTCTGGCACTGATGCCTTCTGTAAAACCCATCCTTTAACTGCAGCTTTGACAGTAGCCTCCTTTGTGATGAGCACAGCCTTTCCCTGGTAACACCAGCAATTTCCTCCCCATGCAACACGCCTTGCTGGCCAGACAGAGATAAAGTTAAAACGTGGCTGTTGGAAGCAGCATACCAGAACGTCTCTGAAGAGAAAAGCATCCCAAAACGCATCTTGTTGTGTTAGCACAGTGTTAGGATGAGAACAAATCTGTCTTTGTACATCTCAGAGAGTTAATTTAAAACCATCTCATGAGGTGAAATGCCAAGATATTAATACCAATTGCAGCATGAGACCATATTACAAGTGACATAAACGTTACAAAACAATCTGAAGTTCGGCCAGGCTGTTAATAGATAGCATTACACAATTACTGACACAGCCAGATAATACTGCATTTCTACTATGCAGATTTTTAACAGCAAATAGATTTTGAAAGGAGTTTACACCCACGATCCCCTCAGATGCAACTTGGTAACTCGCTATTAGGTGCCAAGCTGTCAGTCACAAATCAGTGCAGCCTACAAAGGAGCCACCAACGAAAGCCACTTGATGAAAATGCATGAGTCCCAAAGGAGCCTATTTTTAAGCCTGTAAACTAATACTGTTGTATTAATGGCTTCTATTTTGCCATTAATTCTGCTGTTCTCCTATTAAGGCAATACCATAATGCCTTATTTGTTCATTTCTCAGGAGCAAAGCTCAGCTCTTCAGATAATTTTATCCATATTACAAAGCTACTACACCGCAGGAATCTTGCTTAGAAAGAGGCTTGGAGGTGGCATGTAGGGCCTGATTGACTGTGCTTGAGCACATCTGGCCTCAGGTACACAAACAGCTGTGTGTATTTGGCTTTGGTCCTGCATAGATGGCTGTGATGGTTTTTCAGAGGCAGCTGAGCACCTCCAGATGCTGTTAGCACCATGCCCCCCACTGCTGCTGCCCATACAGACATGGAGCAAACAGCTCAGGGCCCGACAGGACTGAGCAATGAGGAGAAATTTCACAGAGATGGAAAAAAAAAGAAGAAAAAAAAAAAAAGGGATATATAACTGTTTTATAACTCTGTTTGCAAAGCCACCAAGTACAGGAACATGAAAGGCTGTAAATAATTCACTATATTAGAGAAAATGTTTCACAAATTAAAAGGTTGTAACCTCTTTTTGGCAACAAAGCTGGCAGATGCTGGAGGCATTCCTGTTTCTGAAAATGCAGAGCGTGGTGTGCCCTATTTATGAGGAAATAGCAGCGACTTTTCGGTTCTCAATCCTCCAAGGAACTGCTCAATGAAAAATGCATCTGCCTGTATTTCTGATGGATGGACCACAAAGGAATAAAGCTTGCACACTTTAGAAATGCAGCTCAGAAACTGAGTAGCAGCTCCCTGCATTCTGATGACACAGCTGCTGCCGTGCACAACGCAGAGCGGAGATAGCATGGAGAGGATGGGTAAATTGGAATTAAGAGATTGTATTTACATAAATACATGCACACAGTTGTTTGAAGATACACACACAAGCTAAAGACATGCATGCACTTATCACAGACGGCTCAATAATGAATGATGCAGACTTAAAAGTGTGACATCAGTCAAATGCAGCCTCGGAGGGGTGACTGCATGGCTGGGGACAGAACACAGAAGCAATTCCAAACAAAGAGAGCAGATTGCTTTAACTTCCTATTACTAAACATTCTGCCATGAACTAAAGAAACCTCACTGGAGCCGCCCCCATCAGGTCAGCTGGTAACCGAACAAACATGGAAAAGAGATCTGAAACTCACCTGTATGTTGCCAAAGTCCACGTTTTCATAATGGAAATGTGCACATTCAGCCATCTTCGGGAAATGACCCTTTGTAAAGGATAACCTGAAGCACACCAAAAGCACATCATAAGATGCAAACCGCCAAACCTAAGCTCAGCATCAAGATCTGTTATAAAACCCAGTTACTCATACAAAATGAGAGCTTCCTCACCCTAAAGCCAAGGGAGCAGAGGGGTCTGTTGATGTGATGCACCAAAACAGTGGAGAAAGGAATTGAGCGAGAAAGGAAAACTGAATTGCAAAATGGCTTTTATCATTGCATCCTTAAAAACCACGTGGCATTTCATCAACACCAAGGCCCACAGCTTTAAGGAACAGTGCAGGGACAAGCAGCTCTACCTTAACAAATGCATTTTTGCAGTGCAAATAAGCAGCCTTACACGAGACACATAGGAAAGTAGAACGTTACCTGTGAAAGGCATCACAGCCCATCAGTCCCGGGTTGATGTATCTGAGGGTGCAGAACAAATGCTATTTATCCTCTGCTTTTTCTAAATTCAAAAGTGAGGCATAATTATTCCCAAGTGACTCCAGCTACAGCGATGGCTGACGGGGAGATCCTCTGGCTCTGCAGCATGCTCTGCTTCTGCTGAAGCTATTATAGACTCCTATAGATAACTCTGGTGGTGAGCCAATGAGATTGTCATTATCTAGCTCTCTCTTCCCACGGGAATATAAGTGGGAAGTGAGATACAGCATCTGGCTGCTCAGCACTAGAACAAAGAGCCATTTCCCTCGCAGCATCAGAGCTCTACGGAGAGGTAATGTGAATGCACAGAGCTATCGATACTGGGGAGTTCTGGTCCTCAAGTCAGCATCCTTAGCAAAGACAAGTCAAGTAATATTGATTACTTTCAAGCCTCTTTACAGGTTAGGGGTTTGAAACCTCAGCTACAAACATAATAAGTGGGTTTACATCATCTGGGAGAGAGCGAGAGAGAGCAAAGGAGGCTCACAGGGAAAAGAAAGAGAATCAGAAGGAAAAAAAAACAAACAATGACAGAAAAACTGTGCAAAACCCATTCAGGAAAGAGGCAGAAGGCAGGAGGTGAAAAAAGGGGAAGAGCAAAACATCAAATAAAAAAAATATATAGGCCACCCTAACATACATGTATACATAAATGCACACATATGTATATATATACACACACACACACATGTATACATTTAAATGGATCAATTTCAGAGAGAAACCCCAGAAGTTTAAGAATACAGTAACAGTGAAGTGAAAGAGTCTGACAGGCTTTGCCTCCACGGCATGAAGCAGGCAAGGGACCTAAGGAAACCTCTGATCCCCACTTCCATGCTATGTTCACTATAACTTTGCTTTGCAAGGATTTTGGTTGCTCCCAAAATGCGAAGGCATTAACAAAAACTGTCACTGACTGCCCTGGATGTATTCCAACGCAAGAGCTCAAATCCAGGATGTCACAGCTAGAAGCCCAGCACAGATAGGAAAAAAATCAAACAACACTGCTCTTACTTTTTCACATTCTTCACTTTCATACTTGCTGTGCTGCCACAGGTCCGGAGCGGTAACTCCCCTGTGATGTCAGGGATATCTGCACCACGTGCCTGCAAAACAAGCAAAGGAAAGGAAAGTAAGGATTGCACGGTGTGGATTGCTGTTTTCTCCATATACAATCATAGCTCTTTGGTGATAAAAGCTGTATTTTTAGCTTTTTAATATGGGGGGAGGGAAAGGAAAAGTGAACCATAGGTGCTGACTTAGCATCTGATTGCCTCCTCCTAAAGTGTTCTGTAGAGCATTGCTAATAACTCTGAGATCCAATATTTTGTTCATTACTTCTCCTGGTTTCTAAGTAGAGATTTTCAGAGGTCGAGTCCAACAAACACTGCCAAACTCCATACTCAGACACCGGTGCAGCATTCATGCACGGACCCTGGAAGCAGCTGGATAGTTCATGCAGCACAAAACCACGTTAATGACTGAGCTGCTCATCCGTGGGAGGTGAGCTTTCACAAAGACACTTGAAGCTATTGTTGTAAGCACATGAACCTATTAAAATGTCTTTAATTGCTGACATTCATTTAGTTCAGTGAGACCAGAGCCCCACGCTCTCCTTTTCCATTTGCATTACCCATTTTTGCACCCCCCTTCCTCCTGCAGCTGCAGCACCATCCCTGGGGAAGCACTGAGCTCTGTGTGCTGCTGCTGGAGCAGCTCTGAGCTCCAAAGGCTGAGGTGGCTCTCATCAATGGAAAAGCAATTGAATGAGGATATCCATACAGACTTCACAGAGCAAGGGGAGCAAACTCTGCTCCCTGATGTTGGCTCCCTACTGATGCAGATGAGCCCAGCAGAACGAGCACAGGCTGGATCACAGAAAGATGCCCGTTCTGCTTTATGCAGTACGTTGCAAAATGTGAATGATGCTCAAAATAACAAATGTTCAAGCAAGAGGAAGGGACTCAGTTCAGGATTCCCTCTCTTGGAGGCCCAGAATGAATAAGTATTGCACAAACTCATTTTCTAATGACAGGAGGAGGCAGAACTCCCTGGAGCAGCAGATCAGCACAAGTGCTTTTGCACAAGTCCAGCCAAAGCTCCCTGAGCAGAAGCCATCAGTTTGGCAGCAGCCATGCCCCAGAACACAGCAGTGCCAGGCACAGCACAGCCTGGTGTTGGACGCAAAGCTTCAGTCTGATGTTACAACCCCACAGTCAGGGGAATCTTCCCTGTCCCCATCCCCGAAGCTCTTGTTCAGTTCGACAGGGTCCAAACTCACACGTGCACCATTCATCATTCCTACACCCATCAACAAACTGCAGCAGAGGCAGAAGGAGTGACTCAACTTCCAGCACCAGGAGGTACGCAGCTACAGCATCCCCAGGGCTGCTCTCACAGCTGCCATGAGCAGGCTCAGGGTCAGATCCCAGCACCAGGGTCTGTCTCTGCTTCCACTCAGCCCTGCCTTGCAGTCCGTCCACAGCTGCACAGACTGTGAGCACTCACTCACTCAGAAAACAGCAGGGCAGTATCTACAGACCTGAAGGAACCTCTGCCAGGCTGCCTGACAGCCACGACGTGCACAGTTACTTCAGTATCTCACAGGACACTTGAAGAATCTCATTGTGATTTTCAGCATTAAGACGACCACCAATTTAATTTAAACCTTACGCATCTTTTACATGAGAAAATCACTAATTACAATGATAAACGCACCATTCCTGTAAGCTGCTTTTAGGCAAAGCTGGATGGTGCTCAACTTCATTTTCTAAAGAAGAGAAAATTTGCAGGAAGAAAAATAATTTCTTCTTCAGAATCTGTGAGAATATGAAAACGGTGAAGCAAATCCGACAGAACCACGTGGCCCCCAGGCAGCCTGCAGTGAGCAGAGCCTTGCTGCTGACTCAGAGCAGCGTAGGCAAAACTCACACCTCCAGGAGATGTAAATGCCAGCAGCTCTGCTCCGAGTTCTGCTGTCCTCTCCTTCCCAGCTGAGCCCAACCTTGCTGGTTGCCTTCCCATTTCCAGCATCATGCACCACTGACACGGACCACAATGAGATGCCATGTGCTAATTAACTTCGGGGGCTTTTCCAATTAGATTTGAGCTCTCTGGGCTGTACAGCTGAACATAATCTCTCCAAAGGCTCACAGCTGAGGAAAATGGGCAGAACAGTGATCCTGTGTAAGCCAAGAGCTTTAGTACGAGGCACAAGCAGCAGAAAAGGAAAGGTGATTAGATAATGAAGAAAGAAATCTATTGCAATTTTATAAACCCCACTTCTCCTAACTGAAATGCAATTACTTTCCATTTAAACCACAGGAAGCCAGCTACAGCATAATCACACTTCATTCACCATTAGTTTTACCTGCTTTCATCTCAAACCTGGCACTCAGGACATCGCCCCACATCACCTCTCTCTCAAAACACAAACAAAACACTCCACAGTGAGATTTGTTATCTCCTGTGCTTTGTGTCACAGCAATTTCCTTCTAAAAATCATTTGGAAACAGTTTGAATTATTTACACCTGAAAATTAGCTAGCTAACATCACAGGTTGGCTTCTCACTCCTTTCTCTTCCATGCATTCCTGTTCCGTGAAAGCTCAGTAATTGCAGAGTAAATCTGTTCGCGCAAATTGTTTAGTCTGATTCTCACAGCTTAATGTCACTGCTGCACCAATCAATCTGCTTTGGTCCCAGACTTGGTAAACAAATTAGGCCTTGATCCAGAACGCAGCCTGCTGGCTTCGCGTGCATCCTCAGGCTGCTGTGTTTGGTTGGAGGTTTCCCAGCTCTGCTGCAATGCTCCAAGCTGGGATGGTCCCACTGCAGCCTTCGTGTAATAGAGCAGCACAGACTGTGGGGCAGGTGGGTATCACTGAAAGTTCCAAGCAGTTCTGAGACAACGCCTGTCTGTCTGTCCATCCTTCTGGTGGATGGGATGCCAGGTTTAGGTCACCACAGCCATGTGAGTGCTGGGGGTCACCTGTGCCACTTCTGAGTGCTGCTGCTGAACCTCCCAGGGACGCAGGCTGCCAAGTTTGAGTTTGCAGCCTTTTATCGCCTCGACTTGAAGAACTTCAGCTTTGCTCTCTCTGGCACAAAACCTCAGTCATAAATAATTTATTTCTAACAACTCCACAGCGAAACGTGAAAGGATTTTCTCCGAAAAGTCTCACTGCATTCATCAGCCAACACATCAGCCCTCCTCCCTCACTTCCAGAATCGTAACACAGTGTGAAAGCACACGTGAAACTGAAGCACTCCAGTGAGCAAGATGTGCTAAAGTTTGTACCTGGGTGTCCTCAGCAGGGGAGAACCCCGAGCTGGGACAAAACCCCCAGCTGCAGGCTCACACCAGGACACACATGCCCTTAGCCAAGGTTACCACAAAGCCACAGTAAATACTGGATAAGCATTAGCATTTATGCATCCCCCCCATCACCAGTCTCTCATCCGAACCAGTCTGAAGAAACCAGACTGCTCTGGGTTCCTTGAGCACATGGCCTTGTTTCTAACAGTGGCAGAGCTGAATCAAAATGCTGGAGCCGCTCTCCATGGCAGTCTGCCCTTTACATCATTTTCACTTCCCCTTCCTTTTCCTTCTAAAACCAAACCAAAGGACCCAAAGGACCACGGCCAGAACTTACCAAAAAGGCAGCCTTTGTCACTTTCACTTCTTCACTGAAGAGCAGCAGGAAACTGCTGCTGCAGCACCAGTCATCACCCAAACAGCAAGTGATGCTCTACTTAATTGGAGCAACTGCAGCCACCAACAGACTCGAGGAGAGCAACTTCTTTCTACTCTTACTTGGAACAGCCATGCAGGATCTCCACAATAAACAAACATGCTTTAATACATTGCAGCTGAGTTCTTCATAACTGCCCGGGATACCTGGATGTATTTAAGGCAAATAAGCACCTGGTTTGCGTGCCCAGGTCTGGCAATCTCACCTTAAACAAAAATACCTGCAGTTTTAGTGAAGAAACAGAAAGTAATAATCATCCTCCCAACTCCACATCTCAAAATCGAGCTGAAAAATGAGCATCCGTGCTATTCAGGGGCTGAGCAGCAGAGAGCAGCACTGGCACATGTAATACTGGAAAACAAGGGCAGTCTGCTGTGTGGCCAAGAGTCCCCATCCCCAACTGCAGGAGCTGCCCAGTAGGGAAACTCTGAATCCTGGCTGCGCTCATTCTTAATCCCATGTCTAGGAAATCTGTATTCAATAAAGATGCTTTGATGTGTATCATTTTTTCAGTTCAGGACTTCTAATTCCATTTTCCACATTCCCTGTCACTGAATTGTTCTGCGCAGCCCTCACCGCACAGCATGGTTAGCATGGAATTATTATTCTCTTTCAGAAGACCACACAGGATGTGCTTTTTCTGCTCCCAGCTCCTCCCCTCCAAGGGAAAAAAAGTAAAAGAAAACTTTTAAGCAATGCCATGAGCTGGCAAACGAAGGGAAACCTCTCATTCCTGAGCTCCAGTGTTACAGGCGTTCATCCACAGCACCCATTTACCACAGTTTGAAGGATCAGCCTCAGCAGAACAAAGCACGAGTTCTTAACTATTCACATCCTGCTTTCTCAAATCTAGCTCAGATAGGCAGGAAGAGCCCCCCCAGCTCACATGTAAAGCAGCTAATTGGGTGAATGGAATCCAAGGCACAGAGTAAGCAACTTGGCAGCAGTCTGGCCCTGCTCTGGCAGTGCTATTGTGACTGCGAACAAAACTCACCTCGTAAAGCTGGCAGATTTTATGTCATGATGGGATTTCTTAAGTGGGCTTTAAAAAGACGCAGATGAATCAAATGCACCCAAAGAATGACAGTTATTTCCAGCAAAACAGCCTTACACTTGCATATTCTTTCATTGCTAGCACTTGTTTCAAAGAGAAAAACGGATGCACTGAGCAAAAATGAGTTGGCTACTGGGGACAGCATCAGCATGATAACTACCTGAGAGCTTTAAGGCTGTGGGGCTATAGGCAAGCAGCAGTGAGTGCCTCATTGCCATTCACAAAGAGCTCAGCCCAGGGAGCTGCACGTACAGCACACAGCCCCATAGAATGGTTTCTGGCTGAGGAATGTACTTTAAGAACCAAAATCCCACATACAATATGCGTGGGAAAGGCAGCCAGGGTTAGAGCCCTCCTTCTGTACAGCTCACAAAATAAATTTTAGAAGAAAGCCAGGGAAAAGGGAGCATCCAACGAGCACAATGCTTTCATTCCCATTCCTTGTTGGCTCAAAAATTTCCACCCCAAAAACCCCTTGCTCTGTTTGATGCACTATTTCCACAGCCTATTGCTTCACAGAGAAAGGAGGGGGTCCTAATCACAGCTTACCCATTGAGGACCTGCAGGGTTTTGGGTGCCAGAATGCAATTGCTCACAGCACAAAGAACTTGAGAGATTAATTCAGGCTGAACCCAGCCAATGCCACTCCTCAGTCCCACGGCCATACGCAGAGCTCACGTAAATACCAATGCTGCATTATGTTACAGGTACAAATCCGCTTAGAAGCCAAAGAATTTTCCCACTGCAGTGGAAGAAAAACTAGAAGGCAGAAAAAACAGCAGGCTGACAGTTAACCCCATAGATCAGGAGTCAGTGGAGTTAATGGGAATTCATATTTATGCATGTAAAACCAGCCTGGGCTCGGCTTATAAAAGAGCCAGCTCCAATGGCATAAAAGACATAACTGCTATATGATACACTCATTTTGCAAACCCTTATAATAACACAGCAACGTGAGGAATGTGTCCGTTTGTAACATGCAATTTATACCATCACTATCCATAAACCTCACAGCCCACGAGAACAAAAGGGTCAGCCCAGTCACTGCGCCCCAGAGGGGGCTGGGGATCCCACACTGCTCCAGGGCCTTCAGCAGCCAGAGAAGCCACAACGAGCAGAGCTGACATCAGCATTTCTGCACTCACATCCGAGGTGACAGTGAGCTGCAGCTCGTGCCATGTGGGTCAGAACAGGACACAGCACTGGGCACAGGGCTGCAGTCTGTGCATGCTCCTCCAGGTGAGCGCAGAGCTCCTCCCCACTGCACACAACAGGGATGTGCCCAAGGATGCTTTACTGCCTTCATACAGTTATTAGGTAAATGCTACCAGAAGCATTCAAAAAATTGGCTGATGCATTCCCGTGCCACTTTTGTCTTTTTAAGTTGTCATTATCCCCTAGGACCAGGGAAATTCTTTACACAGAGAGTGGTGAGGTGCTGGTACAGCTGGAGGTGTTCAAGGCCAGACTGGATGGGGCCCTGGGCTGCTGGGGCTGGTATTAAATGTGGAGGTTGGTGGCCCTGTATGTGGCAGGGGGTTGGAGATTCGTGATCCTTGAGGTCCCTTCCAACCATTCTGCCAGCCATTCTGTGATTCTGTGACTACAGAAGAAGAAATACTGGTGGTGACATGCAAACACGAAACCCAAACGTCTCATTGGTGAGATGCTGTATTTATCCGTGTGCATCGGATTCACTTTGAGACAAATGGATAAGCAAAACAGAAGGTCAACATGCCTGAAAACTGGTGAACGTGGCCATCAGCAAGCTATGCTGAATCCTTCTTCCTTTGCTAAGTGCTGCATACAATGGATTTTAAAACAAGTTTGGAAAATGTCATTTTTTCCCCACAGGTCAACACTGTACCACAAGACTGCATGCACTGTGAAGAGAGAAAACATAACTGAAAGCATAGCGTTACCAACAAAAATTAAATGATTGCTATAAATTAGTACTTACTGTCTAAAATACAGTATCCATTCCAGCTTAATCAAACTCAATTAATTGGCAAACCCAAATGGAAGTCAATGTGCCAATTAAGTGATTGTCCCTCACTGCAAAGACTCCCAGGGACAAACCCATGCTGGGAGTAAACCTGTGAAACACAAAGGACTCCAACCAAGAGCAGAGGGAGGGAAAGGACCATATGCAGCAACACAATACCTTGCCAACAGCTTCACAAGGGAAAAAGCATTTGATTCATGCAGCAATAATAAAGAAAACAGGTTACGTGAACTGAAAGCAAAATGGAGGTTATGGGTTTGATGCCAGACCAGAACTGTTTTGACCGAAGTATTATTACAGCCTGGTAGCAGCTTGGTGTGTTGTAAGGAACACTTGTCACATGCCCAGGCCTGTATTACCCATAGCACCCAAAATCCCACCTCCAGCCCATCGTTAGCTCTACTGCAATCACCCCTGGTGACCTCAATGGCACACAGCAGTGGGGTGCTGGACAAGAAAGCCATACTGGGGTTTGGGTAAGATGAGATCCAGTGAGATCCAGCCTTGCCATCAATGGCAAGCCAAGCCCCAGAGCCTCCTCCAGCACAGAGCCAGCCTCCAGCTTTAAGGTAACATTTTCCATTACGCTGAAGTAACTCTTAGGACTGGGAGCCAGAAGCTGAGTGCTGGAGCATCCAGGGGGACAAAAAGCTCAAGCCCAATCCTGGTGCATCATCCAAGCTATTCAAAAAGCCAACAGAAAAGCAGAATCACAGTTTTGTAACTACTGAAATGTTTCCATATCCCTAAAAGCTTCAAAATGTTAAAGAACCTTGAGGTAGGCGTTCAGAGCTCAACATAAATAAAGAAAAACACAAAGAAATTCATAACAGAAACTCCACATACCCCCATCCTCTGCATCTATTCTTGCAGAAGTCACAGCCAAGATCTGGGGCAGCTCTGGGCTAAGGACTGAACAAAGAATGAGAAACAAGCCCAGCTCTAACAAGAGTGACACCTTTCTTGAACCCTTAACAATCCACCAAACTCTACACGGTTTTATAAATTGCGTTTAAAATTAGTTTTCTCCTCACTCCTGTCCCACATTTAAGAGAGTGATATATTGAGGTCTCATTAAAAAGCCTTCGTTACCCTCACAAACCACATTATGTTACCTCACCCACTATCAAACAGTGAGAACACTACAGTTCTCAGAACAGATCTAAGAACAAGGATCGTTACAGGGACTTCATGCAGACAAATCTAACCCCTGTGCCATTTGGAGGCTTGCATTTCTCCTTAAGAAAATTCTACCAGCATAAGCTAAATGGCTGCCTGCTTTTTCAGTTACTCATTTGCCAGATTCACGGATTGTCAGTGGTTTCCTATTGTAACTTAGAGGTTCCTGTATTGCTCTTCTAGGAAGCCTGGTTTCAAACCAGGTTCACTTGGGGATACTGAGGTTACCATCTTAATAACCTCATCCCTAATTGCACCGCCAGATCTCCAAAGCAACTGCTGAGAGGCGTGGGATGGGAAGCCCCTGGACACATCCAGGAGGGATGTACTTCTGAAGGATGCCCTGTGGACACTGTCAGATGAGCCCAGCTGGAAGGATGATCCCAGCACTCTGCTCAGGGCAACGTGGATCCAAATCGCTCAGGAAATAAACCCACCACAACTTTAGGGACTGGAAGATACAACAGACGCTGCAGAATGAGCCACCTTGTTCAGAAACACACGTTGTGTGTATATAGAAAAGAAATCCTATTTCCAGTTTTGGACTCAGTACATTCACCTTATCTCCAGTGCAGGTCTGCCTGCTGGCTTAGTGCAGCTCCAGGTGCTATCGGCCTGTGGCAGCACTATTTGAAAGGAGAACATGAATAAAGAGCTCCACATTCGTTTCACTCTTTTAATTCTGCTTCCCCACAAAATTCTGACAAAATCCTGCTACAGGGAGAGGCAGCTTTTATAGCACAGCAACCCTGCACCCACAGTGAGGTGCTAAGAGCAAGTCAGATGGTCAATGACAGAAGGTAAATGCAAAATTAAGTAAAACGATCAGATTACACTGAAGTTAATGACAGGCTGAGGACAGCTGTTTTGTAGGTTTGTGTGAGAAATCTTATTTAAAGCCTCTTTCACAACTTTATTTCTTCTAGCAATAGAAACGGAGCACTCTTCAGGTCCTTACAAGGGAAAGATGCTCCTTTCCTGTATGGTAACACAACCAGCTCAGAGAGACACTAGAAAATCATATGCTGCAACATCACTTGGCTCAAACGTGGCTTTTTGTCCCCAGAGCTCACAAGTATTTCACAAAGAAAGTCAGCATCACCAACTGCATCTTTCGAAATGGAGCAGAGAGAAAGAAAAAGGGCAGGTGTGAAGGTTACCCAGCAGTGCAGTGGGACCTGGGGGCTGAGACATGAGAAAAATGGTGCAGATAATATTACTAAATTCTAAAAATAGAGAATATAATCAGAGGCTGCTACAAAATATAGCAATCCTTGAGGACTGGTCGAGACGTTGTGTTATGACCTGACTCCTATGAAGTCTGTCCATCCAGTGCTGCATCTCAGTCAGTCTGGCTCTCAGTCTGGCTCAGGATTATAGAGCTCCTATGAAGCTGCAGGAGCCACCCAAAGTACCCAAAGCAACCAGATCTCCCCAAGAAAACCACCTGCCTTTGTGCTAAACTACAAAGAACAGCAGCTGAAAGTACAAATTAGAATCCTACAAAGGACAAAAAAACTCAGGTGCCCATGATTAGCCAACAAGGATGGAAATATCAAAAATAGAGTTTCTGTCCCATCTAATATTCAGAGAACAGGAGGACATTCAACCTCTACGTATTTAAGAAGTCCTTCAGTTTATTTCTTGTTAAGAAGCAGGTTTGGAAACAAAGCACTCACATAAATTAATAATAAGCACTTCCAAACACGTTGCAGATAAAATGGGGAGGGAAGGGAGGGAAGGGGATGCTCGCCTAACCGTGAATGCATAGAGCACCTTTCTCAAAGTACAAAAGCATGTAGAGAGGCAAAGTTCGAGAGACAACTGAATGAGCATCACAGATCTGCCTGTTGTGTCAGAATTTCCCAAGCTCTTTGCATTGCTGCTAGTCTCAGCAGTTCCTCACCTGGCAGAGTGTGACATTCATTCCAAGTGACAAAGCCTCGCACCCAGTTGGGTCCCCAGCTGTCTACAATGAGAAGCAATGGAGAACAGAAAACAGCTCAGCTGCATCCAACTCCTCCAAGCCCTTACAGCCTCCATTAACCAAAGGCTGAACCAACAAGCGACAACAGAACCTGTCTGCAACTTCAACAGTTAACCAGAAAACGAGTTTATTGTGCAACTATAAGAAACTCACATAGCACGTAAGGAGCAAACTACAGGAAAGGGGCAAACCTGAGTCTGCCAAGAATGCAAAGCGAAGAGAGCAAGGAAGGAAGGCTCATGATTAAAAAGATCAAGAAAGACACAAATACAGCAGATTCACTGGTTAAGCAAAAAGTACAACAAGACAATGTAAATTCTCAGCAGGAAAGCATCCTGTAAGTCTCACCTTCCAACTGGCCATTAAGCAGAGGTTGAAATTGTAAATTTGATTCACTTAACACAGAAAAGATGAGCTAGTGAGGCTTTTATGTCCATCTGCATCTAACGTGCATGAAGTCAGAACACCACAAGCACAGATCCTAGCCATTGTAACTACAAGCTCAGTCTTGAGCACTTAAGCCTTATGCTCTACCACACCAAGTCACTGTGCAGCAAATCTCAGACCTGAATTTCCTTGGAAAAAAGCATCCAATGGACTACAACAATCACAGAATCATAGTTGGAAAAGACCTTAATGATCATCAAGTCCAAATGCAACCCAACCATACTAACTCTAACAAATATAACACCCTAAGTACCCTAACTCTAATAAATGAGGTATGCTAGCTAACTTGTGTCACAGGTGGAGACTGAATTAGAGATAATACTCCTGAGACACTCCTGGAGGTTACAGACAGCACTGTGTCAGTGACCCACATGTGCCCTGGCTGTGCAGTGTGAAGAAGCTCCATGCTCTGAGGCTGCAGCACGCACTGCTGGCTGAGTAACCCTGATGAGAACAGGCAGTGCTCTCACACATGCAGCATCACTGAGATCTGCTGGCCAATGCAGAGAGAAGGGAAAAAAAAAAATACCTGCAGATAGAGGAAAAAAAAACATATCCAGTAAGAGACAACTGCTAAAAGTCAGAACTAACAGCAGAGAAGCATTAAGTTGAGCAGAATAAATAGTACAGAAAAACACCAGCAGGACAAATGCTAGAGAGGCCAGAGCTCTGTCTTGGTTTGGGGTTTTTTGGCCTGAAAATGGAATTTGAAACAAAATACCATCATTATGCATAGAGGGTTTGATAATGCTTTTAAAGCAGTACAAACACTTGGTTGTCTTAACATTAAAATAAATACCTGTCTTATAGTGAGGGTACACATCTTAACTATGTATAACGAATATTTCATCCAAAATGTTCTTCATCTGACCCAGCCAGATATGAACGGTGCTTTAAACCTTAAATAATCCATCAGGATGAACATTCATGTTCCACTGGGTTCTCAATGTTTGTTTGCTCTATCTGTCTTGCTGGATTCTTCCACGGCTTCGCGAGTAGCACTGATTCACTTAAACCACCTCTCAGAAAGGCTTGTTCAGCCTGTGAAAGTAAGCTGAGTTGAAATGCATGCTCTCTCACTGTAGGGCACAGAGTAAAGGTTGGGTACTTTGCATCCTTCCTTTGAAAGGTCATTAGAAAGGTGCTGCTGCAGGAAACACAAATGCATACAGGACAAGGTTGATGCTTCCAGACAAAGCAGCGTCTCAGATCTTTTATGGGAGCATTAGGAATCCCATGTTGTCACATAAAGACTGAGGTAACCTAGAGGAACATGTCTGCTGCGATGTTTCAATCCCATTTCACTGCACTGCTGATACTAAATCACAGCCATACAACTTACACCTCCAAATTACGTGCTGCTGGTAGTAATAGTGGTCATTAAGGTGTACTAAGCACTACAGAATGTCATCATAGGTCTGTATGAGAATCCCAGCTGTGGAGATTCTGGCACATACAGCAATGCTGCAGTGAAACAACTCTAACATTTCTCAACAGCACTGCAATTCCAAAGGGAAAAGGACAAACACAAATCATTTACTGAGCAACAGTGAAAACTGTTTCTCCCCTCACATCTCCCCCAAAACGTTGGAGGTTTATCCACAAAAGCCTCTGAGCTCCTTCCCCTTAACCAAGCTTAGGAGAGAACCAGCTCAGCACAGATTTCCCATTCAGCACCTGGGCTTCTCTGCAAACCCTCAGCCCCATACATCACATGGCTCTGACTGCCCTTGCAGCACAGCTAAACCCAGCCCATCTCTCATGCTGCTGCGAGTCAGGAGCAGAAAACATACGGCTTTTCCAGATGCTCTGCCACACCGTGTGATGCAAAGGAAAAATTGTCACTGGTCTCACATCACAGAAGTAATCTCAGCCATGCAGCTGGGCTGCCCCAGCAGGAGCAGCAATGCCACCCATCAACATTCAGATCTTCCCCCTGTCCAAGCTCTGTCGCAGAATGCAATTTCCTCTTCTGCTTAATAGGCTAATGAAGCAATTTAGAATATACGGAAATAACAAGCAAGATAGGACATCTGGGCAGTTCTGTACTGAGGCAAGGCAGGTCAGATGTCTGTGAGGTAAGATAACTTCACAAAACCATCTAATCAGATTGCCTAATTTGGCAACTAAATTAAATAACAACCTCCTGTTTGAGCTCAGCAAATCCTAAAGGAGCTGGGAGAAGAGGAGGTGAAGGCAGAGAGGTGCTCCACTCATTCGTTTGAAAAGGAAACAAACCAATCAGGGTAATGCAGAAGTCTGCAGCCCACAGCCCTCTTGCAGTGTCGTGATAAGGATGAGAGCAGCACCTTTGTGCTTTCTTTTCTGCAATTCCTTTCAGGTTGGCTTTCAGGCTAACATTTCCCTGCTGCAGACTTTGCCAGCATTCTGCTAAAATCACATTCTTCCACAATGCTGCATGCTTCAAAGAGCATGTTTTTACAAGAAGTTCCCTTCATGCTCCAAAGTCTTGCCGAGAACGAGGTTAATGCAGACTGAATCGTTGTGACATTACAGACCTTTTAATTGGTTACCAGACCTGCTTTGGGGCACATATTAATAGGGCAGAAGCGTTATGCGCGCTCCTTCTCCCTCCCCTTGACAAAGCGCCAGAGGAAGGAAAGTATTTTGGTCTTACTGAAACTACAACACAGCCCATTTAAAAAGCCGAAATTCGCAGAGGAAGAATCAAAGCATAATGTGAAACACAAGAGCCAGCATTCCGATTATTCGGAACAAAAGCCACGCATACAAAAATGCAGCCAGGCGTTTTACCATAGCGCTGAGGGTCTCCTCCCAGTCCGGCCTCTCTCGGGGATGGATGCTTCTCTGAAGCTCTGGCACGAAGTCATCTTCTTCTGAATGTAAAGAGGACTTCATCATTCTGAAAAGGAGGACAGACAGGTTTGATACACGGACATCTTCACAGGTCTTAAAGCACTGAGAAACCTTACAAGCTGCTCTTTGCCCATACAAACACCCTTAGCCTGTGAGAAGCAGGCATTGACTCCTTGGAAGGTGCAGCATCATCTGCTGTGGCTTCGCTAACACAGAAGATTCAGGCAGGCTTCTGTTAGTAGATGGCATTTATTGAGAGTAACCCATCTGATAATCAGTGCTACACACACAATTAAAACAAACAGCACGCTTCCTCAGCTTTAAGATTTGAAAATAAGACGACTGAATTCACACCTTTACGTGCACTCTGGATTACAAGTCTATTTACCATACACTCCTCAGGCTTATGCCAGTCCCCCCTGGATTTCCCATCAGAAATCTGTTTTCTTAATAGCCTTTCCCACCAAAGCCAATGCTTTCCTTTTGACAAGTAAACTTCCCACATGCCTGAAATGCTGCCAGCACTGCAGGGCTGCCCAAGGACGCTGTGCCTCCTGCCTTTAGGATGCACGCACAGTCTACAGCAAAATGAGCCGACGGAGTCACCCGTGTGAGGTCTCGATTCAATGTTACCAAGTGGTAACAAACTCAGCAGCTGGGAAGCAGTCAGAGGAGGATGGAAGTGACCTCTGAAGCTAAAGGGATGTTACTGTAAGGATGGCTGCCTGCTTCTTGCTACAATTTATCCCGAAAGAAAGGCAGGAGGAAAGAAGCTGGGAGGTGGGACACCTCCTGTCCTCTGTCACCACCCAGGGCAGAGCAGAAATGAAACAAAGCCTGGAGCTACACTGCCAAGAGGAGGAGGTTTCTGAGCTCGTATGGCTTCACTTAAAGATAAGTTGGGAATATTACACACATGGATATCCACTGCCCACTGACATAAAGCATAGACACGTTTTGTAAACATTAAGGGACAAATGAAACTAAAGAACCCGCTCTGTTCCATACAGCCCACACTCAGCTATTTCATGGGAGCTGTAATTGACTGGAAATTCACTACAATTTAATATGACCCGTAATGACAGAAATGCCACTGTATTTGAAATGCCACTTCTTCAGCTGCTCTGCAGCTCTCTGCGCCCATCAAACAGCAGCCGACACCGTTACATTAATCACAGCTCTGCCTGCACAGAGGTCATTAAGCAATCTCTCTTCAGATGACTGAATCCTTCTATGGTGTAAACTGAGAATCAAATGTACTGGAACAAACGTTTACAGGACGTTTCACAGAAGGCACAGCCCTCTTTCACACCCATTCTTTCAAGTTCTCTACTAAGTCAGGTTTATGAATTGCAAGTCAGAGCTCGCACATCTGTACATGACACAACTGTGTCAAGAAACACCTAATGCCCATTTCCATGCTCTCAACCCCCCAATTTGCCAACTGCCATTCATTGCAGCACTTCCCTATCTGCTTACAAGGAACCAAAGCCCATCCATCGGTGCTGCCCTGCAGCCACAGCCCCGCACTCCTGGCAATGGGTGAGCACTGCAGGAGACGGCTCACATCCCACCTGCTGAGTGTCAGATATGGTAAATGCTACCCACTGCAAACCAGGACTGCCAGGGCCCTGATGCCACCTCACTGCTGACTGATGGTTCTCCTCCAGGACAACACGAGGCACTGACAGATTACATCGAGATGCCTGGTGGTTTGAAAGCCATGCAATAGCACGGAAGCACCAGGCACTCTGAACACCAGACCCCTCATATCACACAGATAATTGTCTGCCTGACAGATACTCATTTCAGACCGGCTATATATTTCTTAAATTAAATGCCAAGCCTGATCTTCAGGCTGCACTCCCCCCATGGGACATTGGGCAGGTCAGCGTTCCCTGCTGCTTCTCCTCCAAATGACTTTTCTTTCTGACCTCAATTTAGGAGGCAAGAGCCGACGATAACTGATTTATTTGTTTATTTATTATTTATACAGCACTGCTGTTGTGCCGGGAGGTTTCTCAGCCCACAGAAAAGCACAGCTCTGCCCCAAGGAAGCAATGATTCCAAAGGATTTAGAGCTCCACAGAAAGCAATGCTTTCCGAGATACGAATCCTACCCAAAAAGCCAAATTTAAATAAGGCCTTTGGTGACACAAATCTATGCTTAAAATCAACGAGTTTCAAACGTTATCTGATAAAAATGGGTATTTTGTGTCACTCAAATAATTTGCACAAAAAAGCCAGAATAACACAGACTTTATCAGGGCTCTAACAACGCTCTGCAGATTAATCTTTGCATCGCTTACAGGGAACTGTGCATGCACTTGGCTCATCCTCCTTGCTCCTAGCAAGCATGTTTGCCTTCAATGAGCACTCTTCAGTTTTGACACTATTAACAGATACTGCTCAAGAGAGGGGCGAAGAGCAGAGGCAGCAGACAGCAACAAGAACAGAATCGTGATGTGCTGCTGCAAGCTCAAGAAGCAGTGCTTCATGGGCACCACTGTCAGGATTAGCAAAACACTCTGCAGACAGATGAGATCTGGGATTGCTTTAGGCTCCAAGAATTCACTACAGGTGAAGCACAGTGCAAAGCCCCTCAACCCAGGGCATATTAAACTTAAAGGGCAAATGTAACAACAGCCTGGATGCAGCATCCCTGTCTGTCCCCATGCAAGAAAGCAATGTTTCCAGGCTTTGATCCCCCACCTCCCAGTCGCAGCATGGAAAGGTACTCCAACAATCAACAGAAAGATACCTTTAAAACCTCTTCTTTAAAGGGTTTAAAAATAACTTGATCGAGACAAGGAGTCACAGAATCATAGAATGGCCTGAAAAGGACCACAGTGCTCATCCAATCCCAACCCCCTGCTATGTGCAGGATCACCAACCACCAGACCAGGCTGCACATCCAGCCCGGCCTTGAATGCCTCCAGGGATGGGCATCCACAGCCTCCTTGGGCAACCTGTTCCAGTGAAGTAAGTCACAGAGCTACAGAGAGAAAATATATCAAGAATTGGAGTGGTCAGCATACAATATATGACACAAAATTAAGGCAGCTTTCCACCATGGACTGCCCTTATCACCACAAGGAAAGGCAACATCTAGGAAACAATTGAGATGTGACATAAAGCATATAAACACCTGGGCAAGAAGTTGGAATCTAGAGAGAAACATCAGCACGTCTTTATTTCTGGCCTCAAACTTACACCATAAAATATATCTGTGCTATCATGAAAGAGATAGGGGAAAAAAATGAAACCAGGAAACACCCACCCTCCGCCAACCCCATTTCCCAAGCAAAATCTATATCCATGAAATTAAAATAATACAGTGGAAAGGAACAAATAATCATGCAATATGGAAAGCGGAGATAGCTCGAGAGCCCCAGGGACAGTGAAACGAGATGGGAATTGAAGGCTGGCAGCGATGACCTGAAAGAGAATTTAATTTCCCCATCTTTTAAATCAGCACTGTCAACACCTTGCTGATTACATTATGTCTATCTGTATTATATAACATAAGATTTCTGAAGTCTGTCTCAAGGTTCACACAGAGCAAAGACAAAAGACATCCAAGGTCAGCACACCTGGTAAATATGCACACCTCGTAAGCAAACAAATGGCAAATGGGATGGCATTTAATCCTTGACCACAAAAATGAAAACCTGGCATAACTAAATGGTTTACTGTGATTGATTCTGCTAAGTTGAAAGCTAGAGTGGACACTTTTGATGTAAGTTCATTATTATGAAGCCAAAATTGGATTGCTTGGGAAGTCACTGGGTAAGAAAAACTAATAGAGAAACACTGCATTACAACAGAAGAACCATTTAAAAATCCTATGCTGTTATTCAAATATGAGCCAGCAGAAACCAACCTAAATTTCTCAGTGACTGCACGCTACCAGTGCCAACAAGGATGCATCTGTTGCCTCGTTTTAGATGTTTACATCAATGGTTTTCAGCTCCTGATTTATCAGTGATGGTCAGAGAACTGCTGAGATGGGGCAGCATGAGCTCAGTACCAAACGTTCCTTTGTGCAGTGCAGCTGCTCAGTAAGCACAGGGCTTTCAAGGACAGTTCTGCTCTTCTGCCACAACGTGGGCAGCCTTGTGTACCCAGCATCACCCAGCTGTGCACCGTCTCAGCTCAGGAACACCAATGGCAAGGTACTTCAGTGAGCAGCAAGATGCTCATCCACGCTCTGCAAGGGGCTGCAATGGTGCCTAAGGGCTCTGCTGAACTTGGCTTTAGTAATTTGCATTCAGGTTTTGCTAAAGGAGGATTTCTTTGAACGCTTCATGGAAAGAATGTTCAGCTTCCACATGCTCTGAGCCACGTTCTTGGTTATTAAAGAGGTTTATTGAAAAAAAATCACAGAATCCTCATCTTTCTGCATACGTGTATTATTGGACAAAACTGCTCTTTGCTTTGGCAGCACATAAAAGGCATTGTTTTAATAAGTGCTTAGTATTTTCTTCCAGAACACAGTGACAGCCAATTAGAAAACTTATTCTTTAAATAAGCTTCTCTTATCACTTTTGCCCTGAGTAAGAAAAGAATTAGGAAAACGCTCAGTTCTTAGCTTGGCTTCCTCTGGTTTGATTCAGGAACACATGAAGAAACAAATTGTCTCTAGGGAAAAAGAGTCCTGGCCTCTCATTGACAATTAATGAACTGCTATGAGCAGCCCTGAAGTCTGAGCCCAGAGAGGAGATGGGGAAGGATGGCTGCTTTTTGAGTTCATGCTTTCTTCTGGGCACGGTTTCATTTCATGGCTTCCTCTCTGCCCAACAAAAGCCATTCCAGTCTTCACTGGAGCCCTTAAATACCATAATACAAATCAGTAATAAAAACCATCTGTTTACAGCTAATCCAGATACGGAAAAGTTTTAAGTTTACCCCAAAATTACGAAGCGTGACCTAAACGCAGATCCAAGGACATTCATCTGGACTCATTTCTCATTTACTTGTAGTTCAGAAGTAATGCAAAGCCATGGCAAATGTAATCCTTCCTGATCCAAGCATACACTGGAAAAATGATGCTTTTCAGCACGTGAAATGATCAAGCAGCAGCAACTCAACAGTTGCAATTCGCCTCGTGTGCTGTTAACATGACAACTGTTCCTAACACAAAACAACACTTACAACTCGTCTGCTCCCTCAGTTGCTTTGTAGGGAAACCCCATCTCCAGCCAAACGCATGCACAGGGCTGGGCACCTTCCACAGCAAAGCCTCCCATCTGCCCAGCTCACTGCAGGCGTGCTGGGAACACACTGTGGGGAGAAGAACAGCCAGAGATGAGCACTGCCAGGGAAAAGAAGGGAAACGAACTCTGAGACATCGGAACCTGACTGACCAAATAGAGAATGAAAGATAAGCAAGCATAAAAAACAGCTGAAGAGTAGTTCCAGCCATCCTGCCTTTAATGACTTGACTTAAATGGCCAGCTGACCAGCATCCTATTCACAACAGCACTTCTGCTATCACTCCACATCAATGGTATCAGCAGCAGAAAGGAGGAAAATGCTCAGTTCTTTCTGTGCCTATAGATTACTGCCAATATGCTGCACTGTTATTATGTCTATTGCATGGTTCCTGACCCCCTAAATTGAATCAAATGAAGATCTACAACTATAATAAGTCATCAAGGACATGTCTGACCTGGTAGGGGTTATATGGCCACAGTCAGTGCAAACCATACTGCAATTATTTCTGCTGCAGCAGAGAAATGTGTATTCTAAACAAGCAGGTCATTCTGAAGCTAACATGGATGGGAAAGTAAAGGAGTAACCAGGACAAACCTGCAGGCCTGCTTATCTACTGCTTGAATTTCTGATGCACAGCATGAAGAAACAAGTGGCAGCAGTGCAATAAACAAGAAGGGGTGACGAGTGGAAGGCAGCACCTGCAGACCATAATTAAAGGTGTTACACATTTCCCACCCTTACCTGATGCAGAACCAATGTCAGCACTACAGACAGACCCAGCGTTGGTGTAGCTCTTCAGTTAGCACAAATCAGTTACTTCACCCCCTTGGAATGATTTACAAATGTTGAATATCTTAGAGCAGAAACAAATAAACATACAGGAAAGAGATCATTGATCTCCCTTCCTCAAGTTCTCAAGGATACAGCTGCAACCACTACTACCCAATCATTTTCACCTTCAACACCCACGTCTGCATTTTTGGTACACAAGCATTCAAGCTAGCACACACGTCTGCTGTGAATGGAAACCCTGCTGCTAGGTTTCCTGCTGCCACAGAGATGAATAGAGAGAGAGTACAATTAGCCAAGGCTTCAGTCTAATTTAGCTTTATTTTTCTTTTTGGAGGAGAGGCTGAGAAATGGCATATCATAAAACAAAACACGAACTCCAAAGGCTGCGCCGAGAAGCACAAAGATGAAATACCACATGTAACCTGTATTATAATGGCTTCTGATCTTCTGACAAAGAGGGGATGAGAAAGATCTGAATGTGCTCCTCTCAGAGACCTCCTTTTGGCTTTGACCTCCTGTCTGCTAAAACCCCAGTGGGTTTCTGCAGATGCCATCCTGATGTGCATGCACTGCTCTTCATACTGAGTGTGGAGAACCTGGACGTTTATCTTAGCTTGGCAAATGCTGGAACCAAGGACCTGAGGTTGTACAGGCACTGCAATGCTTCATCATACAGCACCACCAGGTAACCACTTCGATCTTACATCAGGCAGCACAAGAAAGTCCCTGAAATACCTATCCGAGCATCAACCTGATTTTTAAGACATCAAGGGAGTGGGGAGTGAACTACATACACAGGCACAGATAATTCAAATATATTCAAAAAACAAAAAGGAAACCACTTTCCAAACTCATTTCGTAGAGGATTAAAAACACAAACGGTGTTAAAACTGCCTAAGCAGATGCCAGCAGTGGAATGTAAGAAAAAGCAAATAAGGTTTTTTTTTTGTCCCCTCTGCTCCGAGATCCAATGTCAGCATTCACACACTGCTGCTGTGTGTAGGAAGATTAATAATTTTTCAATGCTAGCATTATGGTAGGAATAACAACTTACAGAGCACGGGGTAAATCCTGCTGTTAGGACATGTCTCACTCGCCTCAACCACGGAGTGACAGCATGGGACCATCTGATGGAGTTCTGCTTGGAACCAGCACAGCTACAGCAAAAGCAGGAGGCGAGAAGGAAGGCACACGACCGACTCAAGGCTCCAGGAAGCAAACCACACAAATGACTGTTGAGTTGGGCAATGACTCAGCAGGAGAATAAATAATAGCAGATAGGCCAGTCTTTTCCATAAGAATTTATATCTGCCATCAAAAATGACGTAAAATAAATGAAGAGAAAGAAGGGCACCCAGCGTGGAATTCTGCAAGGACTTGTAAGCTCGGTGCACCAAGGTGCTGCTCTTTCACCTAATCAGCCATTCTTTATTGCTCCTCTGCACACCTGAGCAAGCAGAGCAGCAAACTGAGCTGGCTTAACCCCTGCTTTGCCACTGCCACTGCCACTGCTGGGGAGGCCGATAACATGCTGCTCTGCAAAGACAGGCTTTGCTTTGTGAGCAGCATGATAGGAAGCTACAGCCAGGAAGTGAGCCAGGTAAGCACAGGGTGGAAAGAAAACAGCAGCCTTGGGAATGCAGCACTGCTCAGAAAGGAGCCGGGCTGGAGCAGCATCAGAGGCAGCTGCTCACTTCCCCAACCTGCAAAGCCAATGAATACTGACAGAACAGACATGACACGATGCTTCTGCACGGCCACTGCTGCTCTCCTTAGAAAGCAGCATGAAATTCAAGCTCCTGTTTTACTCTCAGAACTTTACCGGACAGCTATCCTATGCCTAATGGGGCTGAACAGCTCTTATACATCTTCCTGAAACAGCGAGATTAAATGTTATCTGTCAAACATAGATAGCATAGTCCAACCTGCCAGATGAGCAGTCACACTGTGTAGATCTCAGCGCTCAGTTTGAGCACTCTTGCTTTCATTCTCCCCTTTGCGAGCCGTTTTGCAAATAGCAGCTGAAGAACGTTTAATCCCCTGCCCTCCTGCATTGCCCCTCAGCTGGAAGCAGGCTGCAGAAGCACCAAGGCATGCAGGCAGCTGCCTGGTTCACCCAGTGCTGAAGTTCAATGAAATTTAAGCAGATGCTTACACGCTTTGCAAGGCTGGGGTAGAAAAAAACAAACGTATCAGGTGACCAATTCCTTTCCAGTGTTCTTCACTTACAGACCCAATCAGGTGAAAAATACTATTCCTTATCGCTTCCTTCTTGCCATTAAAATCTCTCCTGGCGTGATTCCACCTGTATAAATTCGACATACTATCCCTGCTGCTATTACGCCTATATATGAGATAATAAAAGCTGAGAGGATGCCAGTATCTTCTCAGAGCAGCAGCAGAAAACCAAGTAACTGCGGGCAATGGCAGAGAGCAGCAAAGCCAGAGGGCAGGCAGGGGGAGAAGGGCTCAGGCAGGAAGGCCTGGTATCAGAACAGGTATCAGAACAGGTATCAGCACTTTGCACGGTTTCTAAATGCTTTTCTTTGCCAACACATCCTTAGCCTGCCTGGTTGACACACAGCACTGTCCATCCCCACTGCTGGGAGAAGTAAAGCTGTCCTGGGACAGGCCAAGCTGGGGCTTCATGGCTAGAACATGAAAACCCATTAATTGCATGGCAATGAGGGATCAAGAAGGATTGTGGACTTCTGCATCAAAATAAGTTACAGTTGAAAACAGGAAGTCGCAGTGAGGAGAAGGGCAGCTCCTGCAGCACAGTCCTGACACCTGTGTCAACATCCATCCCCACCCAGAGCCTGGGGCAGCATTCCTGGGATTTATGGGGTCAGGAGGGGAACACAATAAACAAGGACAATCCCGCTCAAAATTACACTCAGCCACCAAATCCACTTTGCATTCCTGCTTCAAAAAGCCAAGTGGAATAAAGTGAAGTTATGCCCTGAAGTAATTTTTATACTTAAGCCATATAGTTCTTCACAATTAACTTAAAACGTTCCAATAGAAAAAGCACCATTTTGGTATCCTTGCTGGCACAAGGGTGAATAACATACAAGAATTTACCCACTGGCTGAGCCAGCAAAGCCCAAATAAAGGCCACGATCCCTGCTGCCTCCTCCCACCCAGCAGCCTGCTCCCCTAAACCAGGGACACTGATGCTCACACAGCAGCCCACAAACAGCACCATAAGAGCACTGCACTTCTTCTTCCCAGGCTGCAAAGGAAGAAGTCAGCAGACTCAGATAGCTGGCAGACTGCTGCCTTTCAGCTATCAGCACACGGAGTGTTAATTGTGCTGCTCAGCATGACTAAGAAACAATTCATCCCGAATCATACCGTATCATAGAAGCTGGAATATTTCACCACTTTAATTGTCCTGACTCATGCTGTCAGCAATAAAATGCTCCCTTGGGAAAATAAATAAATAGGCAAATAAAGCTTTAACTGATTTGGCAGAGTGTCTGCCAGAGAAAGCACGTGGTCTGATTATTTTTAAGACATTAAAAAGGGCTGCAGGTGCAATAGGATAACCTAAATGGACGGGTGATGAACAGATTTATAGCTTTTCCATTCTGACATAAAACAAGGCAGCGTGGATCAGCTTCTGAAAGCGTTTGTCTGGAGCACCCAAGGGTAATCTGGAAAATGAAAGCATTTCTATTGCCTTGGCACTTGTGCAAAAAGATAGGATAATGAAGTGACCGGGCCAACAGACTCACCGAGAAATGAGATGTTGAAACCAGAACACATTTGTTTTAGTGCCCAGGAAAACGACTGCAAGCAGTGTTCTTTAGGTTTGTTTGTTTTCTTCCTTCACACAGTATTCAGGATGGCGTTAGAACCAGAACGGGCAGAGAGACCTTTTAGAGCATAGCAAATAACTCAGCAAAGAGGGAGGAACGGGATAGGAGAAGTTAAAGAAGAGATATGAATATAGTGACCAAAGCCACACCACTGCTCCCTCCCAGTCCACGTTCCCATGAGATGATGAGCGATAACAGAGCACCTTCAAGGCTCTCAGCAGGGCTCTCAGCACACAGTGACCAGGAATCATAGAATGGCTTGGGTTGAAAAGGACCACAGTGACATCTAATTTCAACCCCCCTGCTATGTGAAGGGTCACCAACCATCAGACCAGGCTGCCCAGAGCAACATCCAGCCCGGCCTTGAATGCCTCCAGGGATGGGGCATCCATCTCTGCTCTCTTCCTCCAGTTCCCCACACATGGCCAAGGGGTCCAGACCCACTCAACACCAACACTCACTAACTACCCTGCTCCCTTCACCTTTCTGACTCATCACACAAGAGCGTGCACTGAACAGCACGTATCCTGCTGCTTTGCAGTGTGCCTCTTTCAGCAAACACCATTGTCTTGCTCAGGTCCCAGAACGGGTGGCTTGGTTTAGACAATAGCAGCTATGAGCATGGTATGTTTGCTTTCCCTTTTAATCACATCTTTTTTCTAGCAGGTAACACCAGGTAAGTTGCCCAGATGTACTGTCCACAAAATGCAGTGCCACAGCACACACCTCATCTGTCTGTGCATACATACCTCCACTAAGAAGCAGTCTGAAGTTTCTTCATTAGCTCTCCCACTTTCTGGGCACCTAGACACCCTGGTAATACTTCTTCCTTAGTGGGCACCAAGAAAATTCTGTGTATGCAAGAGAGAAAAGGCAAAAAAAAAAAACAAAAAACAACCAAACCGTCTTCCCTTCTTTTACAAGAGGCTGAGGATTTATCATTTTTCCCTACATAGAAATGCATCTGGATTCAGAAAGGGGCCAGCTGCCAATTAAAAAGTCTGTATGGGCATCAGCTGGTGTACAACACCATTTCTACCTCTGAATGGGTATTTGTTACCAGTGTCATATCCTATGCCCATATATTGTTAGCTGTAATCAGACACAAAGCCTCATTTGCAAAGCGTGCAGCACCGCTGAAATCAACACTGCCTGCCCTCGCTGCTGCAGAGCCAGAGTTCATTAAATGCGAGATGTACTCTGCAATTAAAGCGGTATTTCACGGTACTTCATCAGGATATATAAAAATAATTGAAGCATAATTTGCTGCCGTTTGCTTGTTAGGAGACAACCACGAGTTCCCGTGGGTAGACCCGTGTGCTGGGCCAGCCTGCCTGGCACAGGAGATGCTGCCTGTGTGTATTTACACATCTGCACACACAAAAGTTATCTGGCCTGCTGGTTTTCAAGTAGCTGAAGAGAAAAGGGGAAATTCATTGCCAGGTCAACCATTAGGACATATGTATGACCACGTAAACGTTGCTGGGACTGAATTATAAGCACATCAGAACACAGAGTACAAGGCAGCATTTGAACTTCATGTAAATTCACTGCTGGTCTCTCAGCATTTCATATTTTCAAAGTTGCACTCACCAAGTCCAACAGGTAAGTGATATCCTCAGCTTTCACTGCAATTATGAAATGATCTTGCAGAGGAAAGCTGAGCAACGTGACCCACCTTGCACTTAAAAACGCGAACTGGAGGGCAAATTTAGGAAGAAAAGAAAACCCAAAAAAATCAAAGTGCACTTTAAAAGCCACACTTTTTAAAGCCAACCTGGGGTTTTTCAGAAACTCAACTGCTGAACAGTTTAAATGCTTGAGGGGTCAGTTATGCTACAGATAAAAAGTCACCCCAGCAGAATGGAGTCTCTTTAAATGTACTCTTTCAGTTTCTGGTGCCACTGCACACACAGCCCAATTTAGGCAGGGATTCCCAGAGGATGTTTGCTCTTTCAGCCCCATGGTAGAACTCCCAGTGCTGCAACCACACCAGCACCACTCTGAGCACAGGGAACCCCCTCAAAGCTGCCCAAAGTATGGCTGCCATGGGGAGGATCTGTAGAGCACATCTTCAATTAAATGAAGGAAACCAGGAATGGGAAAACTCAGCACCTTCAGAACAATACAGAGCAGCTCCAGGAAGCAGTACTGTTACAAGTAACAGAGATGAATGGCTAGCATCTCCCAAAGGTCCTGAACGCTTCTGTCACAGCTGTGTGACAGCTCCAGGATGGGCCTTTTCTGTTGTACAACTTCAGCTCCTTCCTCAGCCCGATGTGAGCTCACCAAAAGAGCCTGACCTCCAGTTAAGTGGTCGTGAAGGGAAAAAAAAAAAAAAATGGGAAAGATGCAGTGATTTACCCTGTGATATCACACACGCTTTGCTCCTTCTGATTTAATCAGTGATGGAAGCCTGATAGCGCTGTTTGCCAGGATGTTAAATGTATTAATCTCACTGTGCACAGACTCAAAGCAATTACGGATGCAGACTGTTTAAACAGAGTGAGCGCAGACGGAAACCATGCCATGATAAAGTTTACCAGCTTTAGCTTTTTTTTTCCCTCTCTTAATATTTTTCAGAAACGTAGCATCTCACTTTTTCTTAGCACCCAAAGAAACCAAGCATTTTTAACAGCCTTTCTGCTGATCAAAGAGGCAGAAAGCACCAAGAATGCCTCCAGGGAGGTTTCTGCACCAGGAGCCCACATCACATGCTTACAGTGCTGCCTCTGTGAGGTGGAGCTTTGCATTTACACATTTACACAGTGCTTTTCAGTAATGGCACGTGTCCCTAAACCCATCGCCACGGATTCCAGAGAAAAATCTCATAGCAAAAAAAAGGAGCAGTATCAGATTGTCCTACAGGATTGTACTGCAGAGAGCATGAGTCATTCTGGAGAGCTCCGAGTTGCTGACAGATCACAGACAAATGGCAGCAGAACCACCAAAAACCCACGGAATCATCAGATATCTACAAGAATTCTTGCCCTTCTTTCCATCCTGTTTGCTGTTTGCTCTGTTTATCTGGTGTTACGTTAACCCACGAGGGCTTTCTAAACCTACATAAACTCCATCTTCAACATTACGAGTTTGACAGGCATGCATTAGATGATGGAGCAAGGCTTTCCTCCACCCCTGCAAGCCAGCTTTCACCAACACTTTGCAACACTTTGGTTGCTGCCTGCAAGCAACCTGATCAGCATTTCTCACCACTACTCACTATGGCAGGACTGTGCAGGAGGTGCCAGACTTGGGGAGCAGCTGCTTCCAGCTGGCACAGCTGCACATGCTCACCCTCACCCTCATACAGGGAGCAGCCACAAAGGCTCAAGCAATTCCAGACCTACTCTTCCCGGTGGTTTTCTTGGCTGCTTTCTGTGCAAATGCAGTCAAGTGTTCAACTGACAGCACGGTGACTCATCTGAAAACAATTTAGAGGATTTATGATTATCTTTGCTCTGACATTTCCTCACCGAAAAGGGAGTAAAGAAAATCAAAATCAATAGACTGAAATCAACGCTCATTGAAGGGAAATCTTTACCATCACACAATCTCATGGCCACAAAGCTCAGACTGACCTTTTCTGTATCATAGGAGCATCTCTGACCTGAGCAGCTGACTGACCTGTTCTCATGGGGTCCAAGGTTCCCTCCTGATGTGCACGAGCAGCAAAGCAAAGCCTGAATGGTCCTGCAGACCCCACAAACCCCACAGCTCTTGTTAGGAGTACGGTTACAATAGCAGCAAAGTCCCTCCAATTTGCCAGCAGCAACTGGACATAGGAACAGAACAATAAATAAAAGCACATTCATCTTCTAAATGTAAAATTCACATATACATGCTTCTAGAATTCAAATATTCAACGAGGCAATTCTACACTTAAGAAACAATTATGGGGATTGGAAAACGTCAGCATGAATAGGCCCAACACAGAACATAATATTTGATACATACAGGGTCTGCCTGCATCTGGAATTATTTGGGAGCAGCTGTTCCTGAAGTTCCATACGTGGTGAAACCCTCAAAAAGGGAAAACACTCCAAATCGCAGACACTGCAGGAGTGAATGAAGGGTTGGGGTGTTTGTTAACATACACCAGCACGCAGAGACAGAAGGAATTATTATTTCAGGTAATCACATTCCTACAGAAGCCAAAACCCACAGGTTTCACCCATCTCACTGCAGAGAAACCATTTTGGTCTGACAGAGACAGCCCCCCCCCCCGGGAAATTGGTGAAAACTAATTAAAATCAGGATGCAAATTAGAAGCGGTTGGAAGGTAAAGAGAAGCACATAAGGCAGAGATCTCCGCAAATTATGCATTGCAGCTAATAACATCTCAATGATACTGAAGACACCAGATAAATGAAGCACAGGAACAGTACTGAGGTTTGTCTTTGTTTAACGATGCACGGTTCATCCTCCTTTTGGTTTTGCTTTGAAGAGAAACTTTCAGTTTTTCACACAATCAATTACAGACGCCCTTATAGGCAAGAGGAAATGTAATTCAGATATCAATTTGTTTTCATAAATCAGACTGCAGGTGCTTGAAAACTACAGACCAATTGCCTGCTGGCTTGAAGCAGGCAGAGAGAGCAAGGGCATGGAGGTAAGCACCAAGTGCTTTAGGGCAGCACTCACAAGAAGGAAGAAGTTGGTATCTGCCACCTGTGGAGCCATGAAGCATCACAGCAGTTCTTCCAGTAGCATAATTATCTCCCTATGACTCTCACTTTTCTCTTCAGAGCATCGACACCAAGGTAGGTAGGAGAAATCTTTGCCTCTTCATTCCAATAATGAACTCCCTGACTGGCAGCCTCAGCACCTCTCCTGTTCCATGAAACCTGCTGGCTCCTCCATTTTCACAGCAAACAAAACATCACCTTACATACAGAGCACTTTGCTTTGCCCATGCAGCCCCCACACAGCAACAGTGCTGTGACACTTCCACAGCTTCCCACGGGGATTCAAGCATCAGATACAGCAGCCACCAGAGGCCTTAAATCTCATTAAGCTGCTTCTGCGAGAGGTGATGAGTGACCATGGCAGCATTAGACAAATTAATTTGGAGATGAAAAAAGTCAGCACAACCTTAGTGAGCCTTCTGGACACCAGTACAATGGCTTTCCACACAAGCACTAAAATGTAAGAAAAACAGTCTTCTGGAAGGGGTATCTTCCCTCAACCATTATTTAATAGGGAGATTTTCAGTCCATGAAAACCTAAGTATTTTCACGCGTGCCTTAAGCAGCTCCCTTGGTGGCAGAGGCTGGGAAAGCCCTAAAGGGAATCTGTCAGCACTGCACCTCAGATGAAACTGCAAAATTAAGAAATCGTTGGCTTCCTTGGTTTTGTGTGGGTTTTCCCCCCCAACCCCTATTTTGCTTCTGCTTAGGAAAGTTCTCCACCTAGCCTGCTTTTCTTGCAGCACAGTAGATGAGAACAAGTTAACATCAGAACATTCTTCACATTGCTCCTGCACTGTGGCTGTTGCCCCAGACCACTGCCAACAGTTGGTTCTGAAGGAGGCTTTGCTTATGCAAAAGCACATTAAAGGTATTCTTTAAGGGCAGGGATGCTTAATGGTGTGCTAATGTGTCCCAAGACGTCTGAAGCATCATCCACAAGGACAACCGTGTCAATCTCAAGACCAGGAAGGGGCTGCTCTGTGTTTTCATGCCAAACTTCAAGCCTTATCACATCCCTAATAGAAAACAATGAAATGTTGAGTCAGGGCCCTTCTTCCCAGCACTCTGAATTACAAGATTTGCTCAGAAACCACATAAAAATGGAATGCCACTTATTGCTCTTTTTATTTCACCTTCTGCTTCTTGACTGAGTGCTGGATATTGATATGGTACTCAATGTTTTCCCAAATATCTGTATTTAAAATAAAAAAGATCACTGTCACCGGAGGCGTATGCACTTAAAATACATTTTGTGAAGTATTTCTAAGGCATGACAAACAACGGTCCAGCATGTTTATATTCCTGAAGCAGAATCCAGCACAGTGACACCGGACAAGCTGCAGAGACATACGTTTATCTAACGCAGCAATAACCAACATTGCATTGAAACATCAGCAATAGAAAATGTACAGAAAATAACATTCAAAAACCTCGGATATTTTGGAAAAAGTTTGGGTGATGCCTCATGCTCCACTTCTAAGGACAAAACCTTCTGAAACACAGAACTGAAGAAGTGGGGCCAGCAATTAAAGCATGTTTGCATGGCTGAAGCACTCCTTTAGGGCTGAAATCTCATCTGCTGCATTCCAATCCTGAACAAGGTTTAGAGCACTAATTTATAAGCCCTGGGGAAAAAAAATGTTGAGAAATCCTTGACTATTCAATAGCACTGTGAATAGGAAAATTGCTCTATAATACATAATGGAAAGAAGAAAGCACACATTGCTGGAGTTCATTAGTGTGTTACATTTGGTTTACAACAGCAAGTTGCACCCAGAGCCTGAGATCAAGTGGAGAGTCACAAAAATTGAACTGCCCCCTCCAAGAGTGGTTAAATCCCTTCAGGACTACACACAGCATTAAATTTACCTGCCACGAAAAAGCAAATCGTTGCTATTGCCTGTGTATCAGCTCAGTGCCCAACAAAGCCATCGTCTTATTTCAGCAAGAGCAATAGGAGCCTTGTGATCACCAGCTAAAATTGCCCTCAGCTTGAACTGTCTGAATTAAAAAACAAAGAGCTGTGTTAAACTCTTGGCACACTTTCTAGTCCTTAACATCATGAGAAGTGTCAGGTTAAAAGCCCTTCCCCGAGCTTGATGAACCAGAGGTTTCAAACCTTCACAAAGCTTTCCAACAAAGCTGCAGTAACTGTGACTACGGCACCCAACAAGCAGCAACGCGCTGTCACCTTTCGGGTGCATCAGAGGATCATTCAGCCATGGAACTTACTGATAGGGAAAGAAAAGGCTGGGCAGCCCCTGGGAGCTGAAGGAGAAGCCATGTCACTTCCCTAACACTGATGATCCAGCATACAGACACCGCTCTCAGCCCTGGAAGGTGAGCAGAGGGCACGGCAGGTACAGCCACTGAGCACGGGCTGCGACACATCTCTGAGCAATGCTTTGGGGCTTTGAAACAAGACTGTAAGAGATTCTTTCAAGGAAGCGTGGCACTTGCACTGCTGCTTTGTGCAATGAAGGAAGAAAGGCAGATATAGGATTGGGGGATTCGTAAGAATGGGGCAATGCAGGGGAGGGGTGCTCCAAGAAGATGCCACCAACACCAAGCAGCGCAGAGCTCTTCCTGCCCACTGCTGGGCTGCTCCCTGCCCCTTCCCCAGCAGCCAAAGGGACTGCTGCTGTGTGCAGAGCCTCGGCCTGGCAGCCCATACAGACATCAGTTTTCTCTCTCTGCCCTGGGAAGAATACAAGCATCAGTTCACGCAGCACAGATTTACCTTTACTCCAATAATCACAGCTCCCCATGCTGCCAGTGTTAGGAGCAGCAGACTGAGCACAGGGTTGAAAACACATCTTATTAAATGCAATCCTTGCTTGTCAGAGACAGAGCCAATTTTCACCTCTATGTTGAAAAGCAGAATGCAGAGGGACCACAGGCAAGAGGCCTCTCCTTAGGAGACCCAGCCACAGTAAGCCAGCACCAAGCACTGCCACATGCTGGCCTACCTGCACAGGGGGAAAAAGGGGAATATCCCCATCAGAACTGAAATGCATTTAACCATCCCTGAAATGCCAGAACTGCACAGGTTGTATCAGTTTGTAAGCTTTACTCTTTCCTCTGGCCAGCAACCTGGGCAGATCCATGTGCCAGCCCTGCTCCCCACCCCACACACCTCAATCCCACTCACACACCACAAAAACCCTCTGCTGTTCCTCCTTACACAGTGCTATACGATGTGTGTGCAGACGTGGATGTTGTGCACTGTGCTTTTTCTGACACAAGGGAAGCTGGGGAGATAAGGCTCCAGCATCAGCACACCATACACGTTTAATTTTTAAATACAGATTTGTTGAGTAAGAGGAATTACCTTGGCTGGTTTTCTCTCAGCACCTCAGCCACTCAAGCAGTGTGAAGATACAGAGCAGCACTTCTAAGGCAAAATACTTCAAGAGAAAGGAAACAGACAAACGTTGAGGGTTCTTGCAGTGCTGCTAGGAGCCGCTCTTCAGCTCCTGGCAGTGCAAGCTGAAGTGGGTGGAGTTAGCATTAATTATCAGCACTGTTGATAATGCATTATACAGTGAAATGAGGACCTGAGTCTTCAGCTTCTGGCAGCTGTGTTCAGAAATAAACCTGTTGGCAGGATAGAAACACCCTTGATCTCTACACCAGGTAGGTGGTAACAGCATGCCCAAGACAACACGTTTGAATTACACTGGTTCCTCAACTCCCTCCCCCCTCAGCCCCCTACACCCCCAGGAAATCTTTATGTATTCTCAGCCCTCACGCAGAAGATCCCAACTAAATGCAGCAGCAATGGGCTTATTTTATATCAGCCACGGAGTAAACCTACAGCCAGGGTGAAGGAGACGATTTGCCACAAAGATAATCAGCACTGCCTCATTCCATAAGAATGTTAACTACACAATAACCTGGCTCCTCCACATCCTTTGCTCTGACACTCTATCAGCAGCGCTTAGTTACCCATTATAAAGGACAAGAAATGCATGCTGAGCACAGAACTCTTCTCACTGCTGCTGCCTGCGAACAGCTGAAGGGCAGACTGCATGCTTTACTCTGCTACAAATTGGAAATATTTCGTTTTTGGCTAAAAAACCGAAGTTCTGCTCATGCAAATATCAACACTGCACACAAATGGAAAACGCCTCAAACACCTCAGCGACACAAAGAGCAGCAATGCCAAATTACTCTCTGCTTTCTGCATGCTCACACAGCCTCTGCAGCACAATCTGATCAAAGGCTGGAATTAACCTTTCTCTATTCAAACACTCAATCACTTACAATGCAGCCGTATGCACATACTAAAAAAAAAAAAAAAAAAAAAAAAACACTAAAAATTAAAACAAAGCTGCATTTCCAAGTGCAAACGACATGCCTGCATTTCAACACTGCGCTCAGCGTTTCCATTACACGCTGCCCGCTATCCCCAGTTGTGAAGCAATTACCTTCCGTGCAGATACAGAACCATTACAACCCTCCACGCAGGGCTGCAGAGACACGAGCCGTGTGCCCTGCAGGAGGGTCCTGCCGGCACCGAGTCGGGACACAGAACCGGGACCCGGGCCAGGGCGCACACAGCCGCGGGCTCCGGCTGCTCCGTGCCTCCCATCGCCTGCAGGGCTTCGTGCATCCCGGGCTGCTGCAGGCTGTAACGCTTTCCTAGCTGGATTTCTCTGCCCTGCCTACCCTGCGATGCTCTTACCTGGCCGGACACCTCTATCCCGAATTCAAAGCTCAGCAGCTGTGATGCATGTGACCGGTCGGAGGCATAAAAGCAGCAGACTGTTCCCAGATGTGCCGTAACCTTGGCTGCATCGCATCAGCGTTCTGCCTCCTCCTCCTCCTGAAAACGGGACAGCGTTCACCGGGTTCCCAGAGGAGACTCAGAAGGCTTTAATTTATTCCTGCCTTTACGCAGGCAGTTTTAGAAGTTGTGCACAGCTGATATTACCCTTTCCCATTTACACATTAAGCCATACAGACCGAGCACCATCACCCAACTTCAGAGCCCACCCCATGGGACACACACAGAAGGCACTGAGGTGCAGCCCTGGGCTCTGCCTGTGCCCCCAACTCACTGTGCCACCTCCATCAGCCCTTCTCTGTCTCCACACAGCACGGAGCTGCAATATTCCTGTGAAGCAGCACTGCTTCTCTGTGCTTTATCACTGTACCAAAGCTCTAGCTCTGAAACAGCAGCTGGAGTAAGTAACAATTTCGCTATTAGGGACTGCTTCCACGCAGGAACACAGCTGATGGAAATTCATTATCATCCAGCAGCACCCAATTCTGCACACTGTTCATTTGCCTCAGCAGGTCATCAATTTTAAATGCAGATTTCAAGTGTATGAAGTATTTCTGTGTGCTCTCAGGACTCGGTGGAAAAAAAGGAAGTAGAAAAAATAAAGTGTTCCTACGTAGTAAATCTGTTTTAAATCGAAGAGAAAAGGCTGCCCAATCCCAAATTATGCAAAACAGCCAACATAACTGCTGCTGCTGTGGGCTTTTTTTCCTGTTTAAATGGCTGGATTACTGTTGTTTGTGTTGCATTGTATGCTCTGTAACTCAGCAACAATGACCTTGTTAATTAGACCTAATGAATAAGGACAGAGTCATGCTAACCATTAGTTCAGCAGTTCCAGGAGAAGACCGTGGGCAAAGTCAAACAGGTTAGACCTGCTCTGTGCCTAGAAAGCTTGATGACTGTTTCTAAATCCCTTTCTCCCAGTGCTAATTTTTCTTTGTTTCACCCAAACAGACCTGCCACGGTGGGACAAGCTGGAGATAAGGACAAGTGACTGGGAAATAACATGCTCGTTTAGAAACAACCGTTTGCACTTTGCACCAGGATGAACAACCACAATTCTGAGAGGCCCAGAAGGTAAAATTCTGCTGCCAAGAGGTGTGTCCTACAGCTGGGGTGTAGGACAGCAATGAAACAGTAACAGAGCAAGAACAGACTCATTTTATACGGTGATGAAGCATGACAACTCAACAGATACCGTCTGCAATGCATCAGCTGTAATTTCAGGCATGCTGTTGGGCTGAGCAGTGGAGCTGCAAGGGGAGAAACCCAAGTGTGTTCCTCATACAGCCCCCCCCTGTATCCTCTACATAAAGAAAACAGAGCAGAACGATGTCAGTAACAGCAAACTCCAGCTAAGGCAGCCTCAAGCTTGGACACACATTTCAATCTTAACACTCAGGGTAACAGGGAGCAGGGCAGGACTGCGCCTCCAGCCCTCAGAGCTTCTGACATCACTGCACTGGGGGCCAACTGAGCAGCCTCCACCTCGACAGCTTACAAGGATGATAATTAGATTTACATAACAAGACAGCCTTCTACTACCTTAACTGGGAAACTGCATCAAGAACTCCTGTTCCAAGCAATTCTTCAACAGAAACTTCTGTCAAGCACAAAGAATACGGTTATACAACTTGAACACCACTTGTCACCTCTGCCAGTGCATTCATTCCTCCCTTGATTGCTTCCTAAACTTAAACGAAGTTCCATTTTATATAATGAGCAAGAATGGATATCAAGTTTAACCCCTTCGACTGCTTGAGTTTATCTAGGCAAGGAAAGAGCAAGGATGCCACAGGACTGCTTCTGCCCTTGCTCTGTGTGTAATTCTCTGTTAAATTAAAAATTAACTGCAATTAATACTGTATGCATGAAAAGATAACGTAGGACTGCTTCTGACCCCAAAAGCAAATTAAATTTAATGGAAAAATACATTCTGATGTTGAGATACGTGTATTATTTGCCTAAACGACTGTAAGCATCTCCATCCTCATAGTGCACACTGAAACCAAGGTTTTAGCCATGGCATTGCTCAAAATGCACTGAGTCCAGGAAATGATGACCTACTGGTCAGCTGGAACCAAGAAACTAAAATATTTAAAAGGAAATCTTGCTGCCAGCCCAAGACAAGAGCTGTGTCATTGCTAATGGATGACACAGGTCACCCACTGCTCTCTACTGGAGCATATGACAGGACATTTGACTTCTTGGAGCAACCACACACAGACGTTCATCATCTGCTCAACCTCACGTTATATGAAAGGGTTTTTATAGCGGAAGGACTCAACGAATCACAGCAAAAGGAGGAGAAAACCAGGCTGCTGTTTCTGACTGACAAAATGCATATCCAACCATTCCAACCCTTCACCACATCAAACACTCCTTTTGCATGGTTGAAGTTGAAGCCCTCTGAAGGGCTGGTTCACACCATGCCTTCCCCAGGCAGAAAACAGAGATGCTGAGCAGGCTGCAGTAAACATCTTCTAATCCCTGTCCAAAAGGAGTTTGCATTCCTGCACATTCTCCTGTACAAGAACTGTGCTCAAGGCTCTATTTAAAGCACAAGGCTATTGCCACAACTGCACACCTCCACAATTAATCATCTTCAAAGGCCATTTACACAGCTATGTGTTAGTACCTCCATGACAGTCACTGCTGGGCTGCATTCCTTGGTATGCACCTTATTCTTTTGATGGCTGATTAATCTACTGAAGATAAATTCTGATTTCTCTATAAACAAATTGAAAAGTTTATATGCATAAGTGGGGAAAAGAAAAGAGGGGAAAATTTGGGGTCTCAATGAAAGCAGCCAATCCTGCATACATCTTGGGTGGGAACTGCAAGAGAGCGATGGAGATGCAGGGAAAAGCCTCCTCATCATGTTGGGCACAGAGCATCTGCAACCAAGCCAATTCTTTTTTCTTTTTAATTGAGGATTTAAAATACAAGACAAGATAATTAAACATTTCACAAAACTATTGCTAGAGATGCCCAACAAAGCAGAACATACAGACGAGGCCAGCAGGCAGTGCAGGTGTTGTATCAGTGCAAAGCCCCCACACAGCAAGGTTAATTTGTGACAACTGCACACAGTGCTGGTGCAGTGAAGAACTGGACATAATCACAGCCTACCGAGCTGAAAACCTTTGTATCCTTTGTATCCTTCACCTGAATTCTGTGCAACATTTTATAAAAAAAAATTGGGTCAGGAGCCATAATTTTCTCTGTTGCAACACTTGCCAGAAGAAATGGACACTTCCTGCAACATATGGTTAGAGAAACCTGGTTCCCAGGTGAAGAGAAACCCAGCCTGGTGGAGCAGACTAAAGCACGAGGAAGGGCAGCATTCCCACAGTGCTGCTCTTCCTCCATCCAGCAGCCTGAGCAGGCTGCCATGCAGCACAAGTCTGTGCTTGTATGGGGTGCAGGCCAATCCACCTGCCTGGATTGCAGTGCTGTACCTCTGCCAGCTGCCCTCCAGGGAGAGGAAAACACAGGGGGGAAGAAAGGGGAGCTTGCATTTGAGATGCGTGCTCCTCAAATGCGTCTTCGACATGGAAACAGAGAGCTCCATGTTGCAAAAGAAAAAATCAAGCTGCATTTAATATTGACATCTTCAGAAATCAGCTTTGTAGAAACAGACAATCAGCATCACTTGAAAACCTGTTCCTCCCAAGCCTGGAGAAGACACAAGACAAATTACTGAGAGGGAGGCAGAACAGAGAGAGGAGAGAGAAAAGCAAGCACAGCAGTTACCACACACAAGTTGTGTTGTTCCTCCAGTCTTGGATGAGCCACCCCACCAGACACCCCTACCTAAACACACAGTCACACCAAGGGCTTGTTTTCCCCAGGCACAAAGCTAACAGGCTGCTCTGCTTCTTATATTAGCCAGCTATGATTTGACACACAGGAATACAGAGTGGTAATGATTCTGTCCCTATTTATCCCACCTCAGTATCCTCCTGGATAAAAGCTTTCAATTAAAATATTCCCCAAGAGAGCTGCAAGGAGAGAGAGGACAATCTCTGTCCTCTGTCGTTGCTCTTTCCACCACCCTGATTCCCTCCCATTCTGAATAATCCTCTCTGAAACAGGCCTGCTGGGATACAGTGTGCAATGAGAGCCATTTGGATACCCCTATCTGTACACTCAGTTCTAACCTATCACTCAAATGTGGTTATACCTCCATTTTTCACACTCAACATCCAAACATTTCATAGCATCTCACTAATAAAGGATATTGCCAATATCTTCGTTGTGAAAAAAAAAATAAATAGGGGATAACAGAAAATGAACAATAACCCAAATCACCAAAGATGAGTGCATGGTCCCCCAAAGCATGGATGAACAGCACCATGCTGGGTTCTCCACACTTCCCCAGAGAAGAACGCGTGATGCTTCAGGGATGAGCAATTAAGGGCTAACGAGGCCAGGCCAGTGCAGCATGGCAGCCTCAGAGCCTGCATGGAGCCTTGCCCACCAAAGCTGCATTCTGCATCAATGCCACTGCAGCAAGGTGGTGGTGGTGTAGTTTATTTTAACACACAAAAGACCTAAATGGAAATAAAATGGCTGTTTTGAACATAGAAGTGTCATCTCCTTTCTCCTCAAATGAAAAGGGAGATGAAAGACATCTCATTTTCTCTCATCGCAACCCATTCTTAAACAGATTCTCGTTAATTGCTTTTCTTATGCATATAATCTAATCATATAAAGCTGTAATAAACCTAAGAAGCACCGCAAGAAAATAAGACAAAACCGAGGAAGCACTTGGGGAATTTTTTAGCAAAATTTTCATTAGTTTTGCATGGAAAACAGCTAAGCAGCTCAGATGCACACTGCACCAAGAGAACTTGGAGCCTGGAAAGAAGGACATTTGGAAAAGGACATTACCTCCGTGATTTCCAGGCTCAACATCTACAGCACTGAGCAAACAGCGTTGGTTTGATGTGAAAAGGAGTAGAAGGGGCTGTTACACGCTCAGGAAAAATGAGTTGTAAGATATACTGAGAACTTCCCTTCAAACAATTATCTTGGAGTAACGCTGTGGTCATTCATCCCCACATCCAGGAGCACAGCCACTACCACAGGACTCCCTCTACCATAAACACAACAGTGAAGAGCTCAGCAGATCAACTGGAAGAAGCCCCAGGAGGATAAAGAGTTACTTCCTCATTAGATTTCAGCAATTTAATGAGCACACAAGGTCTAAAACCAGCAGTTAGAAAGCAAACAGACGCCGTCCCTCCCGTCACCACAAGTTGCTGTTTATAAACATTCTCCAATCCAGAAGCAAATGAAACGCAGCACAAACTGAAGAAGTTGATCCAAGGCACCTTTCCCAGCACTTGTAACCGATGGGGAATGGCAGAGCTGGAAGGAGTCGCACACTTTGTCTGTGTGCTCACACCTCTGCAGCAGGGCTGGCTCTTCCCAGGTGCAGCACTCTGCAGCAGGCATTGCTGGTGATGGGTAGGAGCTATTCTGCATCCGTGCAACAAAGAACACTCAGCACACTCTCGACTTCCTTCACTCAGCAGAAAGCTGGGATTCCTACAATTACCGCCCCTCCTTTCCCATCCATGATGTTTACTATTGCAGAAGACCTAACAGGCAACATCTTCAAACACTCAAGCAGGGTCCAACAACCCAAAGCTGACCCTGGACCTTTCAGGGCAAGAAAGTTCCAGCTACCAAACAGAGAAGGCAGTAAACATGCTCCACTGTTGTGGACTACAAATACAACTAAAAGAACAAAGGAGAACAGCACTGCTGTTTATTTCCTTTGTAACCCCCCAGAGAAAGCAGCATTTTCCTGAAGGCCAGGCCTAGATGTGCTCCCAGCAAAGCACAAAGGGCACCGATAGTTTGGAGTCATTTGTTCTGCCTATTTGTCCAACCACAGAGGTGGACATGAAGATGCAACATCCTATTTGTTACAATGAGGAGCAGGCTGTCATTTCTAAGCCTTACAGACCCAAATGTGGTTTTATGATGTCCCAAGACTCCCCACTTCTGTAAGACGAGGGAAGGGGAAAAAAAAATTCACTGTGTCAAATGGAAACTATAAAAAGAAACAGGAGTGCCAGACTTCTGGGTGACAACTGCCATGCAGGAGGAGGTGAGTCACCCCCTGGCACAGACAGGCTGCAATTTAGTGCAAAGAAGTTCTCATAATCAATATTTATAGATGAGTATTTTTATGAAATGAGTGTATGTTTGCCACAATAAGGATCTGGAGTCTGCTCTCTGAATATAAATAGGAAGAGCTAGCTGAAAAATGGCCTTGCCCCATCTCTCACCCCCCGAAATAAATACACCCTAAAACCTGAACATGCAGAATGGACGTTTACTGCATGAAACTGAAAGGCTGGGCAATAAAAAGTCACAGAGGCAGAACCTCATGTTCCTTTTGTGTTTGCTGGAGGACAAACTGAGGAATCCAACTGAAGAGCCAGGTGCAATAATTTCACAATGCTTCTACAAAACAGGATAGAAGCCCCTGCTGTGCTAAGTGCTGTACCAACACAAAGAGAGCTGCATATCAAAACCCACGCTGGAATATAACCACTGTCCCAGTACCCCCATAAGGAAGAGATGGCTGCTCAATCAGGGACACATTATGAAAGATGTTTATAAATATAACTGAGGTATGTGTTACACTATTATACAAGTGTTAAATATGCTTGTATTTCCAATAAGGAAACAAACACTGAGAACTCCTAAGAGATGAATCTCCAGGAAGCCCTGCACAGATTATTACTTGGATGCATCTGACAATTTCAGCTGTAATGGTGAAGTGAACCATCACTGGTGCCTCTGCAAAAGGGCTCAAATTTGGAGTTTCAGAACCTGATTTCAAACAATTCCAATACATTGCTTGCAATGCAGATGAAGCACATAGATAATCAATAGCCAAATAAAAGCTGCTTGTAATAACATTACTATTGTGCCCATGAGGAAGAGGAAAAAAGGGGCTGCAGACAATCCTGATAAAGTTCCTACGCTGTAAACACATCCCATAGATTTGATGCTTTCAAAAACATGACTTACAAAAATGTCAACTCCACAAACACTCCCGGGGCACCAGAAATCACATTTGACACCATTTCTGTGACTGAAAGTCAGTTCTTTTACCTCAAAAGTCAACACAGAACTTTTATTCAAGTTGTGGCTTCAGTGCCAAACCCTGCACCAGAACAATGCACAAAAGCACACTTCAGATCACAGTGAAAGCACTGCATTCTTAGAGCTGGCAAGAAAGCCTTTCACTCAAACTTGTGCCAGGCAGTGTCTTTCCTCAGGAAGATGCATGAAGACATGCACAAATCCTATGCTCACAAGCTAGAATAATGAATCTACAGACAGAAAGATGCAAATTACCCCTCTTTTCCCAATAGTATTTGACACAGGACTCTGCACCAGAGATGCAGGAGAGCCTTAGGCGACTTCAGCAGCTCAGGGTCTGTGTCCAACTCTCCTCTGCCCCACGTACCCAGTGCTGCACACTGCTCTGCTCCAGCTGACCAAGACTTATGCTGGCTCTAATCGTTGATGAAACCTTTAAGATTCAGACATCCTCTTTGGCCAGACACGAGGTACGGGTTGGTTCTCGTATGAAAAGCGTGCTGCCCTATTCTCCAGGCATCTTGTGATGCGTGTGAGCTGCTTCAGCATATCACTGAGGATCTTCCCGTTCCAACCAGCAGACAGGCTGGGAAATGCACCACAGCTCAGGCTCCTCAGCCTTCAAAGAGCTTTTGTGGGACTGTTTCTGGCATTGGTACCCCATGAGCTTGGCAGAACACCAGGTAATTAGGCAATTACTCTGACTAAGGTACAGCAGTGGCTTCCTGCAGGCCTCCAGCTCTCATACTTGAACAGGATCCCCCTGCCTGCCCACTGGTCAGCAGTGCTGCTCTTCTCCCACTTATTAAAGCATTCTTAACCCCCGCTCACAACTGAAAGTCAGCTCTTGTAGAGTAGCTGCATTCTCATGTTCAAGAGAGATTCATGCAATCTGAGCTAACAAGTAATAACAGGAAATAATGGGTCTTAATTGCAAGTTGGAGTTTGGGTTTGCACCTGAGCAGAGCTCAGGATCTGCTTTAAGTGGAACATGTTAACACTCTATGAATGTTTCCATTGTTCAAATGTGACAGGAGCATTAGAGAAGCTTAAGATGTGATTACAGTTTTGATAGGCAGACTGCTGAGCTCGGCCAGAGCTGTGGGCTTCTCCTTAAATACACGATATGCACCCAGTAGTCAAGAAAACCATCACCTATGGGCTGGGCTGAGCCCACACACAGCACAGGCTGGCAGGAAAGGTGGGGCTGATGGCTCCTCAATCCCAAACCATTCCAACCATTCCTTTTCTACCCAGAGAAGCAGCCAGCTGTGGGAGATGACTTGAGAATTAGAGCAGCCAGTCACAAGGCAGTGAAGATCCAACATCCTTCACATTTATTTCTATTGGGAAACCTGGAAAGAATGCTTTTAAGAAGTCAGAAATATTAAGGCGGCAACTACGAGACAAAATCCAAGTTTCTGAACGTATAAGAAGGGTTTCTGTAGTTAAAGATGAAAAGGAGAAAGTTGCCAGAAAAAGACTCTGCAATGCTTCAGGAGAATGGAGAAATTATTGCTACCATAAAAACCAAAGAGGCCACATTTATATGACAAAATTACTCATATTGACAGCAAAAGCAAAACCCACATTTGATGTTGGAAAGGTTCCATTCTCCTTGTGGCTCAGTCCATTTAGAAGAGATATCAAGCACTTAACAGGGCCGGGTCTTTTAAGAAAGGAATCCTGTAGGGAATCCTGTAGAATGCTTTAAGCCAGCAGTGATCTCCATTAAAAAAAAAATCTGCCCTGGGTCCATCACAGTGTATGCCTTTAATAAATGACACACATTTTCAAATTACATTCCATAAAATTCCATACATTTTTATCATTGCTGAGCACCACAATAATCCTACAGAAATGAAAGCAAACAGGAGATTAAGGAAGAAGTGTGGGAATGTTCTTACTTCAAAAACCAACAAGGAAAAAAAACCAACATTGTTCTTCTCCCAGCACTTGTTTATAGAAAGAGTGCTGCAATAACAGAACACATCTACTGAATATATGCATTCAAATGTAAGTTTGAAAGATTTCTTTAAAGCACGAGTTTCATTAACTCTGAGCCAAACAAAAAATAAAAATCCAATAAAATGAGGCATAAAACACTAAATTGCATATTATGGAGGTGGTAATTTCATTTCCATATGTGCAGGTCCTTGCATTATGTGGCATTGGAGTATACAGACATATTACTTCAGTATTCTACAGAGACCTCAGTATACATTCCCTCACTTTCTCCTCTGCATATAGTTTTTCAATTTTGCAGCTAATCAAAGCAAAATTATTTCAGGATCTTAACTTGCATTATAGTGCTGGCCTACTTAAATACATATCACCATCAGCAACAAAAAAAACCACCAGAAATCGTGTACTTCTCCATTGTGAAAATGAGTCAAAGGAAAATCTCTGCTCCTCCTCTGCTCAGATTATTGAGCCAAACAGGCTTACAGGCTCTGAGGAGCCATAAACAACCCAGCCAGGATGGTACAGAAGGGAAGGAAAGCAGATGGGGAAAGAAGAGGCAAACTGCAGCTCAAATAGATCAGATGCAGCATCACACCTCATTCGTAGCCATGGGGCACTGGAGCAGAGGTGCCTTCTATCCTCAGTGCCCAGGAGAGGAAATAGATTTCAGTGCTGGAGACAAACCAGCAGTTACTCATCCAGCTTCCTTGGACAGCTTCGTTTTCACAGAAACAGAAAATATTTGAAACATGAAAAACCTCAAGTTTCCCTGAACTATTAGTACCAGTAATATTCTGAATATCGAATGCTGTATTTAAGCTCTTGGCAGAAACGCGGATCTAGCTCTGGTATCAGATATCCACTGCCCTCAATCATCCTTTTTCCATAAGAACCAGCTTCCTTCATACCAATATATATTCCAGATGACTGAAATAAAGACTGAGTGACAAACAGAGCACAAAGGCTTAGAGCTGCATCAAGAATTACACAGGTTCCAGCACCATTGAATTTCACCTGGCCAGATACCATCGTCAGTTCAACCGCAGTATGTTGGGAGCCATAAAGCAGTTTGCATCCTCACAAAGGGCAAACTCAGCTCCATTGTGACAACCATGGCCTTCCTATGCTTTGGAGGGTCCAAATATCTCCTGGCAGCTGAGCTCTGCCATCATCCTACACTTCAGTGCAAAAGGAAAGCCCCTTCCTCCTTGAATAACATCAACCAGAAATGGCACCAAATACTTCCAGAAATCTGCTTTGTAGATGATGTGCAACCAAGTCAAGCGCTGCTGCCATGTCCTACCTAAGCTGCAAATGCTTGGAAATCAAAGAAAACGAAAAAAATTGAATGTTAAATTTATCACGAGTGAAAAAAAAGCAAATAAATGAAGGAACAGTCCCAGCAAGGGATGGGCAATGATTGCAGTCACATCAGCAGCAGCACTGTGCAGCACTCAGACTCATATCACAGCTGTCCCCACCCGTGCACTTTCTTTCTGCTGAACCCAGTGGTCTAACAACTGCATAAATTAGCTTAAAATCAATCTGCACCTGAAGGAGAGGTAAGTGGGAAAGGAAAAAACATGGTAGGTACCCTTGGTAGCAGCCTTAGAGGACAGGCATTTACAATTATGTGATCGTTTTAAGGAGGCTTTCCTTCCTCCAAAGCATTTTTGTCCTCTGCACAGCGCAGCTTATCCATCGTGCTCAGCAGTTCTATTTATATGGATGTGACTCACCTTAGAACTGCCTCCGAGACAATGCAGCCCTTCCACTTTCTCTTAAATAAAATTAGAGATAATAACAAAGGAAAAACAGTGCATAAATAAGATCCTTCCCTAAACCTCATCCTGAAACTGTGACAAATCCATTCCAGTCTGACAGGTCAGTGCAATTCTCAGGGTTCAGAACACCCAAAAAATTATGTGGGGGTCTCAGGTGAGCATGAATAGAACCAGCAGAGCAGAAATTCTCATCCTGATTCCATGTGACACTGCCATATGCATAACACTGCAACATCATCACAAATTAGAAAACCCAAGACGTCATCTGCAGACCATAATTTCAAAGGTACCTTCAATGGTCTGAGTAGTTAAATACATTGTTGGGTTTTTTGTTTGACTGTAATCCCATCATTATGTTGCTTTTATTGCTACATGGAGGGCATTCCTTGGGCTTGTGGGGGGGGGAAAGGCAGCGAAGCATGGCTGAGAAGTTGGGTAGATGCATCCCCAGAGATCTCCTGTCTAAAGTGAAGGAGCAATGGGCTCTGATCTGCAAAGTGCTGCAGATGGTGATCCAAGGGAAAGCAGGGGAACACAGCCTCTCCAGATTCAGCCCTTCTGCAACACCTAAACCAAAAAAAGCTGTAGAGTACCCATCCTCTGTGCAGAGAAAGAGCGAGATGTCACTCCAAACTCCTCAGCTGTAAGCAATCTTATGTGAAACACTGCGAATGAAGTACAGCCCAGCTTGTCCTCTCATGCAACCATAACCAAAGTGTCAGCATTCCTTGGTGAGGGCCAAAGGCACACAGAGCTGTTCATCACATCAGTCCACTTGCAGTTAAGCATGCGCTGAAATGCCTGCATGAAGTAAACGGCCACAACAAACCTCTTACAGTCTGTTTCTCCTGATCCCTGTCCTGCTGTAAGATGGCTTTCCTGGATCCTGAGCCTGCTCCACCAGCCTGCCCTACAGGCTGGGATGCACTCTCTCATTACCAACCCCACAATCACTGGGAGCTATTTTTTAGGGCATCCAGCCACACCACTGGATCACAAGACAATCCTATACAGATACCAAAACAGCACTGACTAATAGGAGTGGGAAGGAATGGTCCTCCAGCAACTTTTATTTCCCTCAGTTTCAGGATGGAGTGGAATTACAGCTATTAAGAAACCAGTCTGCACCAGAGATGAACAGAGAACACAGGGAAGACTGCGAGGGTATGAAAAAAAACCCAGAATTTCCTCCTCCAGGTGCACAACTCCTGTAAGCAAGCCACATCTCAGACTGACATCTCAAATGCCATCAGTAATGTCCTTATTGCATTTGGTTTCAATGGGCAAATCCCATGAATGGAAACTGAATCAGGGCAGAGCAGGCTAAACAAAACTTCTGCTTTGCTGCTGCCTAATTAGATGATGCTGACTAATCCTCTACATTACTTCACAGAGAAAGGAACCCACTGGGAGCGTTAGGATGTGTTTTCATAGAGCTAAAAGCTACCAATGATTTCTTTTCACAAAGAGCATTTCTCTTGCACAAGTTGCTTCATAAAGTGCCATTTTCTAAGACTGCACTCCCTGAAAAACTCGTTTCTGTGACAAAGTCAGGACAAAGAGCATCAGGGAATAGAACAGATGGAGAGGGAAATGCCGGACAGCAGCTCCTACAGAATCCTCCACATGAAAGTGATGACAAGAAGAAATAATTTGCAGGACTGGCCTCGTGTCTTACCTCTAAACACGGAATACAAAGTTTTGCCCTCCTCTTGCAAGACTTAACAGGCTTTACACAGCCAGCTATTTAAATCTAAAGTGATCCACCTTGCTTTTCTTTCCTCAGAGATTCTGCTAAACCAAATACACAGCTTGGAAGTATGAGACCCCAGAACCTGAGCTACTCGAGGGTGGGAAGCCATTATCAGTCATTTCTGAAGCTTTAAGAGAATGACATTCACCATCTCATTAAGTTAACTGGGTCATATGGCAAGGAAAATGTAACAGCTCAACCCTTCCCTTTTCTCCAAGCTCAGCTCATTAGAATTATGATCAATTAGGAAAGCACTGCTGGAAAGACAGAGAGAACAATGGAAACCAGTCAGCAAGGACAGCACCTTCCAGAATCTAGCCCTCATAGCTCTGTTGGATAAGTGAAGTGTTCTTCATTTCGAGCTACTTCAGCCAAGAAAAAACAAATACAATTTGTAGTGGATTAATTTTCTAAACCATTTGGCCAGGCTGAAGTAAAACAAGAACAATTCCCCAGTGTTTTACTTTCATTTAAAGGCAAACAGCACTGTTCATTTCACTTACAGCCCAACCTGTTCTGAGACAGATCAATACCTGCCAACTACTGCTTGCCATGTGCCTGCACATACAAAGAACACCAAGAGCATACTGCTGTGATCTGAGAGGAATAACAGAGGAATTCAACCCTCTGCAGCCAGTTCACAAGGCCTCACGTTCCATACCACATTCATATCAGCTGCTAATTAAAGACTGATTGCTGCACAGGGTGTATCTTCCTCAGGTTCCTGCACCTTGAGCTGTATTGATAAGGACTTCTTAGGAAAGGATTCAGTTTCAGGGATAAAGCTGTGGTCTGAGAGCTAACAAACAGCCTCTTCCTCTGTAACAGAGAACTGCTGGAAGCTCAACAAGATCAGATGTGCCTCCTTATACTAGTGCCAAAACCAGGTCAACAGAACTGCCTGCATACCTCCAACACTTAGCAGCGATCCAACAGGAGCAATATGAGGGCTGCAGCACTCACTGAGGACAGGTGGGGTTTTTGTTTGGTCTTTTCTTAAGGCTTACCTGAACACGGAGGCTGTTCTGATGATGCTCTCTTACCAATGATCACACAAACTGGGGTTGGTGATGGAGAGGGACAGGTGGGTTTACAGAGTTCCCAAGTTTGTGAATGGGAAAGAGGCAAGAGAAACACAGAACTCTTCCTACTTGCACTGCAGATACATCTGGGATGGAAACCAGACCAGCCTTTTAGATCTGCAATTTTGATTGGCAGGCAATTTTACTGGTACCTACTGCAATAAAGCTGCAGGAGTATGTAGATGCATACCATGCAATTAAAACAACTAGTTCTCATTAGGGGCATACATGCAGGTATGAGAAACAGTAGTTGATGCAGAGCAGCTGAACCTTAAGTCAATACATATGCAGATGCTGCACTGCTGGAGATGATTTTCACTCAAGGTCACTGGTGAAGCTGTTTTAAGGTAATTTATTCTGTAACATTTAGAACCATTTAAAAGACAGCACAAAGCAACGATTCCTATTAAACACAACAGGAAGCCAAGACTGCGCAACGCCTACCAACAAAAGCAACACTTTCCTAGCTGGCATCAGTGGGGCTGGGAGAGGGTTAATGGCATCCTGCTGAGTCACCAAGCAGCTCACAGGGTGGGGAAGGAAGGTCCCTGCAAAGTCAGAATAGGTACAAAATGAAGGGACAAGGAAGTTCAAGGCCAGCTGCTCTCTGCCACAGTAAACCAGTGCATTCAAAGACAGAGCAAGAAGGCTCCACAATATTTTTTCAGCTGCAAGAATTTCCAAAGAAACCAAATGAACTTAAATATTAAATTTCCATTTAAAAGGAAGTATCTCATCTACAGAGCAGACTCAACATGGCATCCAAGAAACAAAATGGAATAGCAGCAGCTAGGGAAGGATGCTACACCTCAGGATGTATGTCAGGTTCAACCAAGCAGATTCAGTAATTTGCAGTGCATTTTGTTTCAAATGGCATGTGACCTATTTTAGGAATCAATCTGATTTGACTATAATTAACTGCAATTTGTGTGGATTCCTATTTAGTGCTTTACATTAAAAAGAAAAAAAACCAAACCAACAGGACAATTTCTGATGTTAAAAAAAAACCAAAACACATCAAGTATCAATTGAGTCTATGTATTATTCCTCCAGATTACTGCATTTCCAATAGAACACTAAGCATTTTACAGAGGCTTTTAGGACACTCAACCCACAGCACAAGGACAAAGTGTGATTTTGCAGTCTGAAAAAATGTCAATTTCCCATTCAATGAAAACACAAAATACATCGTTTGTTTTCTTAGCATGAAGGCAGATCCTACTTACAGCCCAGAATTTGGTTTTGCTTTGGAACCCATCCTTAACCCTTTACACACAGCATTATGAAAAAAACAAAACCAGTTTCTCAAACTCTACACAAACACACACTTTGTAGTTCTTCAGGCTTCTTCACCCACAAATTTTCCTCTATGAAGGTGAACTATCACAAAATCCCTTTGTAGCATCACCAAGAAAACGAGAAGAAAATCTATGAGGTCTTAAATTACAGCTTCACATGCTGCACATCTCCAAACTGATACTCGTCCTCTTGTCACCAATCTGCCACCCCAGTGATAGCTCTGTGCTTTGCGTGCTCCCTTTGTAAATTACCAGTGAAATAAAATTCAAACAAAGAAAGCAACAGCAGCTTAAGGAGTAAGGAATAAATGCACGCAACCTTAAGAAAGGCAAAAATGCCTTCCAGTGCCCTTATCTGCATCAACAAGTTCATGAAAACCACTGGTTTCACTCCAACACACTCCCTCTATGCAGATGGCCATATCTGCCTCAAAATTCAGAGTCAGGCTCTTGCCAAAGGTTTTCCTGACTAATACTGCAAAGTCTGGCTGGGAACCGAGCTGCAATGATTTCAAATGAAAAGTAAGCTTGATAATTTGCAGGGCTATCCAGCAAGCTAAAAAACAAACAAAAAAAAACCAAAAAACCCAAGGCAAAGGATGGAAAGGGGTGGGAATGGAAATAACAAGCAATAGATGAGGCAACAATTCAAGGAAAGATGAAAAAGGAGTAAAACACTACTCTGACTTAAAGCTGAGATAAAGTGAAGTCTGAAAGAACAGAAAGAGTTGCTGATAATGTGAAAACAGCATTAGGAGTACTTGCAAGTATTTACTTGCCCTGCATAGCTGTCATTCCTACAGCCCAGACAGAACAGCTTCTTGCCTCCCAAAGATTTCTATTGCACCCATTTTGCATTTATCTTCCAAGAAAATTTTACTGTAATTAAGGAGAGTGGTTTTACTCATAGGAAATTAAGTTCCTAGCATCACAGCAGATGAACAGCAAAGGCATGTGCAACTTCCAACTTGCAGGGTATTTAAGAGACAGACCTTGCAAAGACAACAGCCAGTTAAAATAATCCCAAAGCTATGGAGAATCCCCACAAACACAAATACAACCCAGGTTTCCAACACGGATGTATAAAACAGCAGCTCTGCAGCACAGAACAACAGGTTTGGGCTCCAAAGCATCTTCTCCAGCTTAGCTCTGAGGGTGCTGCTGGCCAGCAAATCCACTCTGATGTGCCATGAAGCGACAGAGGATGTGCACAAAAAAGCACAAAGCTGTGTTGTTTTACATACATTAACTTCATACGCAGTGCAAGAGCAGACAAGCTGAAGAGTCAGGTGAGAGACAGCACCAGGCAGGAACAGCTGCATGGCCCCAGATGTGTCCTATTTCCCATCCAGCAACCCCTCTGCCCTTGCAGGGACATTAAACAGCCAGGCTGCAGAGCAGATCCCTCCTGCAGCAGCTCTCCATCTGCTCCCACTGCAGCGCACAGCAGTGAACACGGCCTGCCTGAATAGCATCACTGCAACATTTGTCCATCACAAGTTTGTCCCAAAGAAATAAAGAACGTGAGGACATACAGGGAACAAGGAGCATAATGCAAACGCTTCAGAAGAAATCCACGCCTCCTCTCTGGCTCTCAATTGTCACTGCTTTGGTGGCAGCTGTTTCTCAGCACTAGCACCGTGAACTCATAAGGAGAAGGGCAGAAATGAGCAATGCTCAAAGTCCCAATAACACAGCTTGTTGTGGGCTTTATTCAGGAAAGAATAACACCATTCAAAAAGAATCATCATTAACAACAGAACGAGGATCTCAGCCCTCTATAGTAGCAGCTTTGATCCTGGTGTAAATGCTAAGTTAGTCGCTAATTAACAAGATTTCTTGGCATTCAAGCTCAGCTTGAAACACCACACAGCTTTGCCACCAAGAGCTGACCAAAGCCTAAACCTCCTTACCTGAACCAAGGGAAGGTGCTTTCTAATCAAGACAGCACTTAAAATCTATTCCTTCACTGAAGTCCAATCAAGTTTTCAGCTGTCTGCTTCTCTATGCAACAGTGATTGATGTGCTATGCAGCAGCTGAGGCCATGCAGCAGCAGCCTCACCAGAGCAGGTGGCACTGAAACAAGGCAGGGCCCCAGAAAGGCTTCCTTTTGAAAAAAATCCTAGTTAGTTTTTTTCTTTGTGATATTCAAACTGATTGTGTGGTTTTCAACAAGCATCACGCTTTGTTTTTTCTCTCCCGAATAAAACGCCAGCCACTCTCACCACATAACTGAACTTGTGGCTGGAGAATAAAAGGAAATAAATAATCACCCACTACACACATGGATAAGCAGTGATATTGCACTTGTTTGGGCTTGTCACTACTGAAGAGCTATTCCTAATGAAATAGATCAGCTGAGCTCTCAAACTGATGACTCCCTGATGCATGGGGTTTCAGTACCTGTATCTACCTGATGGATCGAGTGGCTGAAACACTCCTATTTATTCTTTGGAATAGAGGAAGCCATTTAGATGGAGGCTATAAAGCCAAAGGAAAATATGACTTTCCAAACTGTAGATGCTGTAAAAGCAATGAGGTCAAACACAGCTGAGATGCACTGCTCCACAGCAGCAAGAGTATCAACTTCAACCCCAGAGAATTCAGATACTTCAGCTTAAAACTTATCACCCCAATCTCAGAAACCCAACTTCTTTGTACCCAAAATTCAAGATAAATACTGATGCTACAAACACATCCCACCAACACAGGAAATTAATGAGAAGAAAGTTGTGATCCCATCGTTAACCTTGTAATGCTATAGAACTATTTGGGATCCACAAAGGGAACAGCACCAAGCTCGGCCATTTTATAAGCCTTCCATATGATTCAATGACTGCAAGCTGCTTTTGGCAGCTTGGCTCACTGCAGAGCCTGCCTGGTGACCTTCTGCAAAGCCAAAACAGACCCAAAGTGAGCTGCAGTCCCCACCTTCTGCTCTCCCAGCACACTCCCATCAGACAAAGGAAGCTCAGAGGTGCTGACACACAGCAGGTACACAGCACAGAATGCCATAAAGGAGAGAAAAACCAGTATCTCTAATGACTATACTTTGTTATCGTACATATTTCATCTGTTTAAATCAGACCTATCAACAAGCTCAGTTTACAAGACAGCAGTTGCACCAACAGTTTCAATCCAATCCCAATCCTCATAGCCTCACCAAATTATCTCAGGAAGGGAAAAGAGCCTTCCAAAGCTCAATATCAGATAAAAGAGACAGGAGAAAATTAAGCATTGATTAGCTACGACATCCTGCAGACTTTGCAGAACTCAAATTCTGCATGCACTGAATTTGAATATATACATATATTTCTCACAAAGAAGCAAAATCAGTTCCAGCAGGCTCCTGCAGCACAGGCAATGCACTCACAGGGAGGCCAACAGCCACACACAGAAAGAAGAGTTGAACTCACCCGGCTGATGAAGGGGACCTCCAGCCATGCAGCACTCCTCCCCCAAAGCAGCCCAGCCCCAAGGGATGCTCTGCTGCAATGGTTGGCCTTTATATGAGCTCTGAGTGGGCAGCACAGGTGGAAGCACTTAGCCTGAGCTTCCTGGGCTGCCTTTCTCCAGGTGCTCAATCACCACCTCAGCCACCACCCAGCAGTTTCGCTACACCTGTGAGCAGTGCTCTCAGCTACCAGGATGATTTTATTTTTTTCCTTTTGAGTTACACATTTATTGCTGTTTGTGGCAAAAATGTAAGGGCAATGTACTCAACTCCAGATTGCATTTATAGTCACTGGGGGAAAAATGACTTGACACCACTGCTGGGGGCTGGAGGGAGGAATTAAGTTTACCTTAAGGCAAGCATTAAAGACAGGTCATATTCCTCACCCTCAGAGGTGCTTATTCATCTGCACCAGCTGCAGAGGAGGGCCAGAGGCAAGCATTCAACTTCAGTGTGCACTTAGGGCAATGAGTCCCACCAAAGGGGGTGGTCCCTAACCCCAATGGATTGGTCCAGTGACTGAACATTGCTAGAAAAAGCTTCAAGACTCAATACAAGGGAAAAAGATCAGGTAAGCTCCCCGTGCAGATAGGGCTGAAGCAAAGGTAGCAGTTTTACCTAGAATTAGCATGGAAAGAGCCCTGCGGTCCCCAGTTTAAGTAGTGCAGTCAGGTCACAAGCATCTCTAACCTGCCTTTCAAAAGGGTTTTTGCTACTGTTGCTCTTGCTTTGGCTGTACAAAAGCAAGTAAGTTTGAAAAGCTTCACATTCAGGTTCTGAACAGCTGAATCGAGTGGATTCTAAACAGTTAGCCTCAGAGATAAAGAAAAACAAAGCTTAGCAGAAGAACTTGTCTGCATAAAGCTACATCCAGCACAGCTGCTACACTGTTGAAACTGGCTACCAAGGGACAAAGCACAGCTCATTCTTCGCCTTGATTTCACAGTTAGATATTTCAAAGAGCCCTCTTCTAACCAGGGATGGTGTGGGCTGTTTGATATTCTGTTTGCACTTAACAAGACGACTTCATCAAATATCTAAAGTTTGCAGGAAGGAACAAGCAACTGTCACAATTTCTGTCCCTTGCTAAATTCACACTCCAATATTTACTTTCATACTAAAAGTATTGACTAGCCTTGCTCCCACCCGGCTAACAGGCAAACAATAGAAGTACATTAATGTTTATATTCTGCCAATTTTCTCCAGCATCAAAATAGCATTCTGCTATAACACTCCTCAGTGTTACGCCAGTGCTCAGTCCATTTTAGAGCTGGCAGAAGATGCATTCGGGAACCCCAAAACTCCATCCTCACTGACCATGCTGGATAACTTTCTGCTGTCAGCAGAGTGCAACCACCTGCTGCACCTTTACCTGTGCATCATAAGCTGTGGTTCTGTACTATGACAGAATTCCTTGTGCTCAAGCAGAGATCCACTGAGGCCAAAATGGTGCTGGGTGAGTACACTGCCATGAGCTGTGCAGTCAGAAAGAAGACAGATCAGAACACAGCAGCTGAATTCACAACTGAATACTCAACTCCAGCATCAAAGCATTATTTTGTTCAGAATACTAGAAACTCTTAAAAAAAACAACAGAAAAAACACTAATGTAATAGCAAGTGGGCAAAAAACCCTCACAGACCAGCTCATGGAAGAGAAAAAGCATTTTGGAGCACCTCAGAGTACAGAGAGATGTCTCATAAAGCCCTCAAGGACTGCAGAGGCTTCCTTCCCCTCTCTCCCCCACACCAAATCTCTCTCAGTTGCACACACTGCAAACAGATGAGCCTCAGCATACAATGAAACAACTATGTTGAACAAATTTGTTCTTTTGCTTTTATTGAAATAAGGTGGGTGGGAGGGCTGAAACCAATTCTGAAACAGGAAAGCCAACCAATACTGGGCCACAACGAGTCCCCCCAACAGCCCATTTTTTGCTCCTACATGTACCCAATTACTTGTTTCTCCCACATAGCTGGGTAGAAGAAACACCCATGCTAATCTCCTGCCCAGCTGAACCTGTGATGTCAGCATTCCTGTTTGCACACAGGAGGAGAATGGGTTTAAAGCTGATTATGTCCCAAGAGTGGTATCACAGCACAGGTGTGGAACTTGCAGCAGCACCAGAAAGCCTCTTCCACAGGACAGATGATCAGCACACGTGCTCAGAACGTGGTCTTGCTGCTCACATCTCCATTTGCGTGGAGGTATGCATGCTCAGCTATCACTTTCAATCAATATATAAACACATTATTTCAGCACAGGCACCAACAAAATTTATAGAAACTGAAGCCGTGCTTAAAACACCCTGATCTGCAATTATCACATTCTTCTGTCCTACACTGAGACCACATTCTCACACGCTGTATCCAAACCTGCTCTCAAACTCAACCACAATTAAGTCAAATTGCTGCATTTCAAAACTCCATGGTACAGGTTTCATATTTTTGAATTTAAAGCTATGCTGAAATAAACCCAACAGGAACATTCATCACGCAGAGCACTATTTATTGCTCAGATGCAGAGCACCATTTGAGAGCATTCTTCCTATCTATAAAATGGCAGAAGTGAAAAAGAAAAAAAAAAAAAAAGAATCCATAGGGAATTACAACATTCAGAATATCTCCCAGGGGAAAGAAGAGAGGAAAACAACAAAAACCAAAACACAAATACTACTTCATTCAATTGCAGGAGGCTCAGAAGTGAAGTCACTTCCAAACACCCACATTCGGGCTGTGATTCACCCTACCTTGTGGCTGGAAGCCAGTGCTGCTGTTCTAGTTACTATGACAATATTGATGCCTCCGAGCTCTTACGTATACAGGTGTGCCTCCAAAAATAAACAGTCTGTTCTGGGGGCAGGCAAGGAGAGGCTGGGGGAAGTTGCTCAAAGAAAACGTTCATCAAAAAACACCGATACAGCATTCAAAACCTGCTGAGAACACAAGGAAACGGCAATCCACCATGGGAACCATCTCTGGAGCTGAACACCTCCCAGTTCTGAGTGCCCACCCTGCTCTCCTCCCTTTGGAAAGACACAGCAACTCCCAGCCATTGAGATGCAAGTCTTAACAAACCCTCACGCTGCTCCAGCTTTTCTCCCCTGGTGTTACAAGGGCTGCAGTAAGCTTAATGCACGACTGCAGTGCACAAAGACAACATGATGCAGAAAGCATCTGGGGACTGAAATGTCAGGCTGATGCATTCCATCAAGCCAGACACCCAAGGAAACAAAGAGCTGTCTTCTCAGAGAGCATTTCATCCCGTGCTGAAGGGCTTACAGGCACTCACAGATCAGCTTTCTGAGGAGTTTCTGATAACTTCAGTTATGTTAAATGAAACCGCCATTAACTTGAGATGAATCTCATTCAAAAGATAACTTCAGCTTCCTCACAATTGGCAAGCGGGCCAAGAAGCCAGCGTGACTCTCAGAAGCAGACCTGAAGGATTACATTCTGTGCACCCACAAATGCAGAGATGCTCCTTTTCATCACAGCCCTTCCATCCCATCTGCACACCTCCAGAAAGAACTGCCCCTCAAACAGCACTGAGCACAGGAAGGAAAGGCAGCTCAGAGCTCAGCGTGGCAGCAGCAAACTGCCCTCCTGTGTGTGTGTGTGAACAGATTCTTCTTTTCTATTGTTCCCATTGACTAACAGTTTGCATCACAGCCCATACCACCACACTATGTGGGAGTATCACAGCCTTCTAAATGCGTTATCCCAGTCAGACAGCTACACATTACCAACCCTGTTCTATAGAACTGCCCATGGAGGTGCAGTTTCTTATCTCGGCCACAAAGATAATGCAGGCAATGAAGTAAACCAGGTTGAAAATTAAGGCCCCCCCGCCTTCTTTCCCCGCAGTGGTTATTTTTGCTGCTCACTGAACCAGTTCATTGCATATTTCCAGAAATAGTTGCACTGGATTAGCTGAGAGCAGACAGGGAGATGCAAGAGCAGCTGGCAGAGGGGAGGCCAAACAGGAACAGTTTGAACTCACCTAAGTCCAAAGAGATACCCAGCAGCATCTGTACTGCTCACGGGTTACTCCTAACCCAGATCAGGCACTTCAGTACAATCTGCTTTCCTCCACAGCTGCATAACAACAAGATGCAAGTGCCATCCCAACTCTCAGCTGCTGGGACAATTGCCTGCCTGGTCAAGGCCAGCTTTAGCCAGCATGAGGCCAGCTGATATTACAAATTCCCATAGAACAAGTAATACAAACCCACCACTGTTGGTATTGTTTTCTTTGCAGACCCAGCTATAGCTTTATCCACTCTCATCATCCATAAGCAGTAATGCAAGAACCCCTTTTCCAGCCCACGACGTCCCATAGCACACAGCTCAGCGACTTCAAATTATTTCTGTCTCTCTCCTTCCTTTGGGTATTTTTAACACACCATTGAACAAAGCACGACAGCATAAAGGCTAATGGATCAAAATTACCTGTTAGCATGTCACCTGCAAATTATCACTGCAAGTTCATGCTCAGGCCTTGGAAGAACTGTTGTCTGGGCAAGACACTTCTCTTGTGCTACAAAGGGCTGCACTGCATGTGCCTTTCTGCATTACGGCCCCAGTTTTGTAGCAAAGAAACATCTGGCCCTCATTAGAGGTATTATAAGGAACTGGTGACTGTGTTTTATCTAAGAAATGAAAGAAATTTGCATTAAATAATGAAGCTGCCTTTTAAAAAGGAGGTCAGTTCATTCAGTCAATTCTGAAAAGTGCTGCTGCTCCCCATCTTTTTAAAACATATGCTATAAACCTTCATACAGAGAGAAAGAAGTCTTGTCTTCCATCTTCATATTTGATAGCACTGAGACAGTCAGCAACTCTGTAGCAGCTTTTAGCTCTATGCTGAGAGCAACACAACATCTGCAGGGCATCACAACTGTAACCCATGCTAAGCATAGGAAAACACCTGATAAATAATCACACCCTTTGATAATAAATAAGTGTCTCGCATATCATGTAAACCTCTCTACTACAGCTTCAGTCTACTACCTGCAGCTACTGGGCTTCTCATTTTTTAATAAAAGCTTCCCAGGTGTGCAGCTATTCTTCTACATTACACAAAAAACAAGTAGAGGGGAATCATCTTTGTACTTAGAGAGCAACACTAACACTATGAATGCTTCTTCTGTAGTTTCTCTCTTGTATCAGAGGTCAATGACAGCAAGGAGCCAAAAATAATCACTGCCCTTCTGTAGCAAAGAGATGGCTATTAAAGGCATCGGGTTGTCCAGCCACATTTCAGGCGATTTGAAAAGATTCAGACTATTGCTTTGTGCTGCTGTCAGCACACAGCAGCTGTGTGTCCATCCTTGGACCAGCTGCCTGGAGTGCTGCACTCCATCAGTGGCTCCAGTGCAGGGCTGGGGGGCTCCGCACCCTCAGAACACATTGGGTGCTGTTGGCCCATTGGTGGGCAGTCCTTCTCCACCTCTGCCACCCCCTGCCTCATTCTGCATCACCAGCAGCTTTTCCTTCCAGCCAGCAGGACGCCAAGCCTGCCAACCCCCACAGTCCAACAAATCACACGACTACAACAGATCCAAACCCAAGATGGAGATGCTTCTTTGTCCGAAGAGTTGGAGCTGAGCTGTCGAAACAAACATCAAAACAAATGAATCTGGATCCATCACACATTGTGCTGTCCCTTCACTCCAACAACAACAGCCAAAAAAAAAAAAAAAAAAAAAAAAAAAAAAAAAAAAAATCAGAATCATGAAGTGCTGCAGTAAATGTCCAAAATTACACTTCCCAACAGAGGCAGATTGAAAAAGACAATATATTTTATTTGGAACAATTACTCAGAACTGAAGAAATTCTGTGGGAATCACTTTGTTTCCATTCATTACCAGCATTATAATGACACCCAAATGATTCTTGCTAGAAACCCAAGCAGAGCCCATGCTGCAGCTGAAGGTGCCCTGTGCTATGGCAGCCATGAGACTCTGTTTGTTTGGCCCAGAAAAATCTCCACTGAGCACTTCCATGTCCCACTGACTCCAAATGCATACAGCTCTTCCCCCTCTATGCTTTTGCCCTTTCACATCCCAGATGAAGACAACTCCCTTATCTCACAGCACTGCCAGCAGCACTCATTAAAACACCAATTCTAACAGTAATGCTACAAGCAACTGCCATCTTGTCACACTCCAGCTCTCCAAACACGTAGTTTCACTCCTTAGCCCAGCATCCAGAATTAGCACATGACTACGGTCCATCCCACAGCCATCACACAAAGGCTGAGTGGTCACCTTCTCTAACAAAAATAAGTGTAGAAAAAAAAAAAAGGATTTAATTTTTAAAACACCCTCTGAAATGTGGTTCAGTTTTAATTATTTAGGGGGCAAATGTCTCAATTCTTCAGCAATAATTTTGCTTTACAGTTCTCAGAGAACAAAGCCAGAAATGGTATAACCACCTTAAGAAAAGGCACCACTTTGTCAAGGAAAGAAAAATCACCCAACTTCACCTTCAGTTCACCACCACCTTTAATGAGGTGCTTCTTGTTCAGCTCAGCTGATCAGCGTTATGCTGGTTTATTGAGCAGAAAATAAAAAGGTGTCTAGGGATGAAATACTTCACACAATTGAAACTGAGAAAGGAAACAGCAAACTGGTTTTAATAATCTAAGGTGTTATTATCACCTACACAACAGCACTGCTTGAAAAGCATCTTCCCATTGGGCTTTCCTTTAAACAATGGGAAAAGTTTATTTCCAAGGCTAACAAAGATGTGCAGACATGCTGATGGCTGGTAGGAATAAACCCACAGAGAAGTCTGTCAGCCTTACCCTGTAGGGCCACGGAAGCCTGCAAAATAAGGCTATTCTCTTCACCAGAATTAGGCTGTAAAGGACCCAGGGGAATTTCTCTCACATCCTATTTGCGAGGCCTGTCCTGAAATGGAAATGAGCAGCCCTTTATAGAACTGCTTCATCTCCCCCCAGAGGGTGTGATAATCATAAAGGATGGACACGGTCCCACAGAGCTCTCACTTTGAAGCAGTGGGCTTCTTTTGCAAACTCCTGAGGACAGCAAGGGCACATTCCCTGCACGGCAGTGACAGAGCACTGATTTTAACTCACAGAACACACTGAAAGCCCAAATGTAACTTCCTGGCATTTGCAACACTGCACAGCTTTGGAGAATGCACAAAAAAACCTGTTTTTTCTCCCTGTCAGTTCATTCTTCTCCCACCCTGTTCCAATCACCATCCGTTTCTGCTCTGTGAAGCAAGTACAGCTGTTGTGCTTCCCATTACAGGCAGGAAGAGTAACACCAGAACAAACTGGAAAAGCCAGTACCAAGCTCTGACATAGACATGTCACATTGGCCTTCCTTCTTAAAGAAATCAACACCTGACAAAAGCACAACATAGATGCAAGCTTCTAGAAGTGCTGCTGCCACCTCCAAAAGCGCATCATGCTGGGATGCCCTTCCAGGGTGCACAAGGGCGCTTTGGTCCAATAGCATCTACAGTAAAGAAGGTATTTTTCTGCCTTCTGTATCTTGTTCAATTCCTCCCCTGGCTCTCCAATTGTAAAGAAGGAAGCACCACTCACAGTACCAACTGCCTCCCCTTCAATTTGTGCAGCAGGCAAATGCTGCTTGGCTCTTTTGGCCTTTGGCATGGCCAAGATGCTCCTCGTGCAACATCCTTCATCCTTCTCTCATGTCTTCCACCTCTCCTCTAAAATAAATAAAACAGTCCTCTTTCTCTGGCAGCTTTCTAAACATCCTCACCCCAAACAGATCCCACATTTCACTTGTTCTTGCAAACCCTTTCCCCACTCCTCCCCCAGACTCGCTTCCAAACACTCTGCATCACTTAAAACTTCACAGCCGTGAAAGTCACACTCTCTGGCTGTGTTTGCTGACAGTGATGTGTTTGCTCACCTTGGGAGCCACTTCCATTGCACACCATCCACAATGCTAAACCTTCAGGTGAAGTTCGTGAAGAAAACATTCTGTGCTCCAGAACTTTGTACTTAACACAAAACCTCCCACTGAAGCAGTAATTATAAATTCCTTCCCGATGTTTCACCAAGAAAAACTTGAGATGACAATTCCCTTCCCCAGGAGCTCTGTACTTCAGCATGGCAGTAATGCCAAAACACACATGGGGAAAAAGAAAATCCACCCCTCTCCAGGTTCTGGGGTTTAAAAACTAGAGGCCACTAGTCAAATGAGCACAGAATCAGGTTCATCACATCTGTCAGGTTCAAAGCACCACCTAAAGCCAGGCTTGGCAGAAGATGACATTCTGCAGCCCATGCCATAAACCCTCCCTTCCTGATTCCATCTGAGTTCTGTTATTCCAGCAAAGCTTTGAAGTGTGTGAGAAATGCTTTACACTAACCAGGTGCAGAAGGAAAAAGCAGAGTCACAACATTCACCATTTACCCCCCCTAAGAAGGAAAGGGTTAAAAACCCTCATTTTTAACATAGTAGGGTGGAATCAGAAAATTCACCTCTACAGACTGAAATCTTAAAGGCTGGAGGCAGAATGCCCACTGGCTCTTGCTGGCAAAGGTCTCGAGTCAGGAAAGGCATTCAGGGTTCCATTTAAGAAACAACGGCAGCATCTCCTCATTTACTGCTCCCCAAAGCTCCAGACTGCCCCTCTTCCTGCTCTAAATATAACCAACACAACCTGACTTAAATCATTTGTAAATAAACGTGGAAGTCCTTCCCCATCTGCCTGAATCGGTGACTCATTTCACAGCACTGCTAAAGGATTTGGGCTCTCTTCCCTTCTTCCTCCAGCTAAATTCCTCACTACATTCTGCTGCTCTGCCATTAAGCTTCACCATGCAAGCATGTCTCTCCCTCATCTGTTACCATAGCAGCCACAAGAAGCAGAATGCACTGTTAACAAAAGATCACCCCCCCACCTTTAATTTATTTATACTCCAGTAACCCACTGAGAGCTGACAATAGCAACGACTTCAAACTCACTCTACAGGAAGAGGGATTTTTTTTCCGATTTCTTTTTTACGTGTGTGCTACCAAAAATAATTAAAATTCCTCTAGAGGAGAAAAAAAAAAAAAAAAAACAACTCAGCTTCTTAGGATTAACGAAATGCAATAGCAGATTTGGATAGGATGCTGAATTGGAATTAAAACTGCAAGCAGAGGGGGGAAAGCAAGAGGCTTAACACATCCACTGCTCCACTGCCACCCTCCAGAAAGATTTTCACTTCTGTCAACAGGACTATTAGATCCAGAGAGAGGCTGAAATAAGATTCCTAACCCGGTGCATTGACATGTAATGAAAGAGAGAGGAGGAGCACACTAACTAGAGACAGCCTTTGCAATCAGGCCTTTGGAGAGTTAAAGGTTGGTTATGCACACAAGCTGTTAAGTCGTTGAATTACAGTAAAAGTGAACAATCTTGCTCATAGATCCTCAATGACAAACAGCCAAATGGCTCCAACCCCACTTAGGGGTCTTTGGTCGAGTGGGGGCACAGGCTGCACCCATGGGGGGGAACTCAGACCCACAGGGTGCCCCAGCTCCCACCAGAACTGACAGACACAGGGCAAGATGTGGGAATTCCACTTGAATCAGAGAAGTGACAAAACATCAAAGAGTGCAGGGACCTTCCGTGCCATTGACAGCACATTGTTACCCATGTACTTAGCACCGGTTAGCAAAGGGTGACAGCTTCAGCTTTCGGCATCTTCAACCCAGGGAATTATATGTCAGCATCAAATCTACATGAGAAAGTCATTTGGAAATGCTCAGCATTCAAATGTTGAGCATCCTGTTTCTAAGGATCTTTCAGGTCTTTGGCAAACACACGAATTAACCTTATAATTCTTTCCCTTTCGAGTGTGACATGTTGAGTTTTCTTCTTTTTTTTGTCAATCCTTCACTGCCTCATCCATTTTATGAGGTCAAGTTATCAACCCACAGAAGAGCTGCCTAAAAATCACAAGTAACTCAGCAACAACTTCAAGCCTATAACCCATATCTGACTTCCAGCCTTGGGTTTTCATTGAAGTATCCTTTTCAGAGACTCCATTTTACTGCTTATTTTGTAGATTAAGTTTTTGAGGCATGCAGCACTCTTTATTTCTGCGTTTAAAAACAGATGGCCTTAGTGAAAGGAATACACATCTCACATACCAAAGCATTTGGGGCTGTTGAAGTCCAGTGAGCACTAATGAAGGGTAACAGTATGTCCAGGACTGTCAAAGACCTTCCAATCTAAACAACACAGGGAAACAAGCCACACTGGTGACACACATTCCCACCTTCACCAGATTTCTGATTGTACTACTTGTTCCATTCTAACTTGCTCTGTTCCGACCAAGGTGAGTACTTTTAGATGTCTGAGTCAAGGGAGGACACAGGATTGAGACTTCATTAAGGAAAATCTATTCATGAAAGAAGGAAAACACATTCCAGTTCCTGCTAAGGTCACAACTGCACAGCTTTACATATTTTTTTTGCATGTACTCTGCAGAACAACGTAAGATTTGAATGAAAATCAATCTGAAACACAAGGAAAGAAGCAATCTAAAACCAAATACAGTGAAAAGACTTCAGAAAAAAAAAAAAAAGATGTTGGATACATGCTTAACCAACACAGATTTTTGTTGTTAAGTCGTCTTAAAATTTGAAGCTGCATCACTCTGCTAAGCAGCATTCAAATGATTATAATCTATCTTACAATTAAATTGATTTTTTTTCTTTCAGCTTCTTAGAAAGGCAGTATATTGAATAGCACAGTGTTAGTCAAAAGCATTACTTAACAAGAATCCAAGGGAAGGCTTTGAAATCACATTCTAATAGTTCTGTGTGCTCAGTGCTTCCTTATTGTCTAGCAAGTTTATTGCCCAGTAAGCAGAAGTTACTCTCCCCTTAATATATGTTCTTTTATTTCCACCTGTAATGGAGGCAGCTGCTTTGCACTGACACACCATGAAGTGTCACTGCTGTTTAGGTCTAACATCTCCACTGCAACGTTTAGGAAACATGGATCACAATTACAGGGTGTGGAACAGGGATGTGTCTCTGGTGGGATCCAAAGTTTGCAATTTTAGTGTATTTGCTTCAGGGCACAAACAATTCTGCCTCGCCATAAACTTGTTAATGCCATGAATTATTCAACATGGATATAAGGTGAAAAAATTCTGCACCATCAGAAACGCTGTCATAAAATGGGCTACAGAAAGCTACTTCGCACTTGTGTGATTAGATTTAACATGATATAACGAGTGAAATCTAAAGACACACCAGCCTTCAGGACCCAGAACTCAGGAGAGCAATGCTCTGGCTGTACTGCACACTTCTATTTGTGCTGGCCAAACGCATGGGGCCAATGCAGAGCAGCATCACATGTAATACACTCAGAGGGATCCAAAGAGAAAAGTGCAATTCAATAAACCACTTTTTCCCCCCAGGCTCAAGTGATGACCTCCTCTTAGACACACAGGTTCCTGAAGGTGCAGCCAAAACGTAGGGTTTGTCAGATAGAATAACCTACATTTAAAAACGTAGGCCAGACAACGTCAGCACCAAAACTTGGTGAAGAAAGGAAAAAGAAGCAACAAATGCTGTGGCCCAAGCTTTGGTGACACTAAAGAGAAGGGATGGACCAACTTCCAAGGCTCTGTCAACAGAAACTCAGAACAGATCTTCAGCACCAAGCAATGGATGCACACACACAGTGCAGGATGGCGTATCAGGGTGGTGGCCATATGTGCTCCTTCGTGCCTTCCAGATGAATAACTGGAGAAGGGTCTCAGATTAAAAGTATTTGCCCAGACCTAACACTGATTACAGTCAGCATCAGGGAAGTTCATGCTACCTACTTGTAAAAGGGGATTAACTCTATTTGTCACCATTGCAGAGAGCTTTGGAGTCAAGATTTGAGCAGCACAACACAAGATGCAAGCACTCTACAGCAGGTGACATCACAGGAGACAGCACAGATCACAGCTTTGCTGGGGAGGAATGAACAAGCTCTTACTTTGTTAGGAGATAAACTCTGCAGAAAAGAGAATGATCTTCAAGGCAATGGGTGGTAAGAGAGGATAACCTTGAATATTAAAAGGATGACAAAAATCAATAAACGAGCAGGGAAAGAGAAACCTTCAATCTTCAGCCCCAGTCTTTCATGGTTTCAATAACTGAGGTCATCACTTAAAACAATTTACTTTTAAAATGTGAGGAAAATCATTTCAGAACAATTTTCTTGCTCCATATTCACAAGCAGCTTCCAACCAGCAGACTGAGATATGAAGGCAAAGATAATCTGAGAAGATGAATCCACATTCACCAGCTCACTTCACACATCACACTGCTCTGCTCAAGTCACCTCTCCTGAATAACTTCTGCCCCTCTACATCAAAGGAAAGGTGTTACTTAAATCAGAGTCACTGTTAATATTCACTTCTCCAAGATGGTGAATGATGGCAGACTGAAGGAATTGTAGCCAATCTGCCATGAAATGCAGGTTAATCGAGATAGCTTTGCAACAGACACACATGTTGGTTTTAAAAGGCATCATGTTGCTCAGACATCCACAGTCACAACACAATTTCTACAGCCTGTTCATTACAAAATACAAGATCTGCACTGCTTTAGTTAATACAGCAAAGACCAGAGCTGTCAAAAAACTTCTGTCTGCAAGGAGAGCATTCTCAGAAGAGATGGGGGTTGGATTCCTTCTAAAAGTTTCCCTGTTTCACCTCCATTACAGCACCAGGACATCCCCTAACTGCCACTGTTGCTGACTTTGGTGCTGGCTTCTTCATAAAAGCTGAACAACTTCAAATCCATTTCAAGTCAGCAGGAGCACAGCGACCACTGCTGCAGGATACACCCTGAAATCAAACGCAATCCTCATTGATGTTACTCCTAAGGTCCCTGATATTTCTGCTGCTTCAGTTCCTAAAGCAACAGCAGCAGCTCCAGCTCCATCCCTGGACTTTTCAAATCTCTCTGGTTATGTTAAGCACCACAACTACTGTATTCCTAACCCAGAGTGCTCTGGCAGAATTGGGTTAAGGAGTGACAAGTGCACACAAAGAGCAGCAGGCCTGAGGGGACAGCAGGGAGCACTGGGGAGATGATAATCTCCTGCTGCAGCTCAGTTGCAGCTGAACCAGCTTGATGGATCAGCTTAATGTGATAACTACACAATATGAGAGGAGGAGATCGTTACATGGCAATAAAGCTGCACGTTGGCCGTGCTGCAGCACAACTACACTCACAGCACTGCACTGCATCAAACCTGTTGGAGGAAGAGTTAAAAACTTCCTCTGCTGGCAATGGAAGCTGCATCAGGCAAATACCCAGCAAGTCTATCAATAGGAAAAATGAAAGAGAAGGTCTCATAGCAGTTGGTTGCTTTAAATTGTATTTGTATTAAGGTGCAATTATATTACATAATGAATTGGTGGAAGGCATTTTTAAGGAAGAAAGCTATTAATCATCTACTACAGATTTCAGAAATAAGAGCAAGTCCACCCAGAAGGAAAAAAAACGTAAACCCACAGATGCAGAATAAACAGAACAGATGGCAGCTCTCACGGAAGGTATATTCCTGCTGAACAAACATAAATATGTGTTTGGTCAATAACATTTCAACTGCCAGAAACAGCGTGGATCAAAGCGAATCGAAGGCTCAACCCTGCACCCCTACCCCTGAAAAATCTGTAGTGTATAACGTATTGTGGGCAGAATTCAAACTACAGATAGCTTCTATTGGCACATCACATTTATACACCACTCACCTCGGGATGTTACTGCTCAGAAACAAAAATCTGCACCAGAACTGTGGCTATCATGAAACACAGGAGAGCACTGAGCGCTCAGAGATGCAGACAGCATCCAGCAGCAATGCTGCCATACCTTCCTGCTCTTCTTGGAGCACACTTAGAAAAAGAGAGCAAACATCCCCTCTGGACTGCACAAATGCCCCCCAAAGAGTTCACACTGTACAGTTACAGCCCTCTATTTTTTAACTGGTATGAAATAAAACTGTTTCAACAAAAGTGCTTCACATACCAGCATCCTTAACTTCACTAAGGGCAATAACAAAACCAACCAGATCTGCACAACTACAGGCATGTAATTGATTTCACTGACCATAAGCTGACATGGGGCACGTGAACAGAAACACAAGGGTTGGAAAACCAGTTTTTATCTTTTGGCTAAATTAGAAATTCTTGAGCAAATCTTACTCATCAGTCATTTGCTTTCTCTGCTCACCTCGTTTCGTGGCTGCATTTGGGACTGTTTAAAGTAAAAGTGATTTTGAAGAGATCTCAAACGCTGATACATCAAAAGAAGGGAAAACTTCAACTGCTCTGACAACACTTCCTCCAAAGGATGGACATCAAAATGAAGCAGGGTTTGTTAAAGACACTTCAGAGGGATTCATCTCCATTTCCAAAACACGGACATTTCATCTCCCTTTTATACTAAAGACAACAAAAAGCAACCTAAGAAAGCTTCTAAAAAACACGGGCTAAATAAACAGGTTTGGATTTGGGTTTGTTTAATGAGAAGTAATTTGACAACTTTTTGTTGGTTTTCTTCTTAACCTTTCAGGTTGTTTTCACAACATCAGAAAAAAAAAATAAAGCTCAATTCCAACTTTCAGGTTCTGTTCAAGGAAATTAGGGCTCATCCATTTCAGAGTTAGGAACTTAATGATGAAAAGAGAAATTAATGTCTCAGCACCAGCAACATTATGGCCCCAAAGGTTCTACTTAAAGTAATATCCCCACTAAATGCTGGGGCTCCAATGTCATCCCATGGATGAAAGCATTGACACCAGGGCCAAAGAATTCTCTTTTTAGCTTTCTCTTGCAGTGTCAGGAAGAATCTGCTTCCACCACTTGTTTTAAGGTCTTTAACATGCCACACCACCTACATTTGCTTCCCTACTTTGTGTTATCCTTTAGTTCTTACATACCTACATAAAAATGATTTACAACAGAAAAGTTAAGAGAATTTTCAATGGCATGCAGATTTTTCAGTTTTGAACCTCTTCATCTTTGCAAAGCTTCATACAGGTAGAAAATATCTTCCTCTGTTGGGAGAAAGAGCCTGACATCATGGAAAGCCTAATAACTGCAATGGCAAAAAGCAACAATAACAACCCCACACCAAAACCTTTTCTTTACATGTTTGGTACACTTTGCATTAAATACACCAATAATACCAATATTTTACATTCCAGAATGAGCTTTTCTCACTTGGGACAGAGGAGAAATTTGGGAAATCATCAGAAGCCAGAACCTTGCTTGCAATTTATCTGTCTTACTGCATTTACCTATGCAGTAAGCAGAGAATGCAGTCATTTTAACAGCCTAAAGAAGTTTACTTGTTTAGAGTAAGCATTACCTTTGTGAGCAGGAAATAAAAGAAAATGAGGCCTAGCAAGGGGGGAGGAAAACATGAATTGCTTTCTCTCAATGTGAACGATCACAAGGTGACTGATTACAGAAGGGAAGTGTGACAAGTAGCAAGAAATTCTGACAGCTTTAATGGAAATGTATGCCCACATTTCAGTCAGGCTGTTCCCAATGGAAAAGAAAAGTAGAATCAGAGCGAAGAGAACTCCTCAAACTGTTTGTAAACATTCACAGTGCTTTCTTCTTGCTGGAAAACTGCAGAATCCACAGAAGAAATTGAACTATCTCATAGAAGCCGGGCAGATGCAAACATGAGCCCTCCTACATCAGTAGAACCAAGACCTTTCTTCATCTCTCTCTGTATAAACCCATACTCAAGCGTTTGCTCCACTTACCTTCACACGTGTACACAGCCACACATCTGCTTAGGTAGAATCCTTAAAGCAGCTGTTGAGACAGCAGTAATAAAGACAAAGAGCATCCTCACTGCAGCGGTCTCACAGCAGTGCTGGAAGACATCAAACCCAGCAGCTCCTGCTTTGGCGCTGGGAGTTGTGCCCAAGTGTTTCCAGTTGGTTTCTTATTTCTGGAGAGAACCAGGGTGACTTTGAAAGGAGATGCAACGCTTGACTCCATACTACAGAGCAATTTCTCATCGTCCTGCCCGGCCAACGAAAACAAACAGTCACAAGCAGATGGGATAAACAAAAGAAAAGCAAACTGTAAATTGACTTGGCCGGGGTACCGCTGGATGGTGCCTAAGAGTACTTAATGGAGTTAAATGCTAAATAAATAAATAAATCATTTCCTTGTCAGTTCAGACACGGAGGTGGTAAATAGCACCGTATGCCATACCATATGTCAGTCAGCAACAACCCTAATAAACCAGCAGTTGAAAAGCATTGGCTGAAGCTCGGCGTCATCCCAGTTCCCCCCACACAAATGGAGCACACCTTGCTGGAAGCAGCGAGGCAAGAATGATGACCTTCCAAACAACAGGCAGGTCAGCCCACTGCACACAGCTTCAGCTGCTGCAATGCATTCAGGTCTTCTTCCACTGCTACCATTGACACTTGCAGACAAAAGATGCAGTTACTGAACCCACATGCTATCTCCACATTGAAACAAAGGTGGTTTTTCTTGCCATAGCGACACGAACAGCCTCACTGAGTTCTCAGTTACCCATTTGTTAGACATGCTGAACTCAGACCTTCTGAACCAACTCAAAAACTCCACACATCCCTTCTGCATGCTTTTCTCAGAAGCGTTGGCCCTTGAAAACCACATGGATAAGTTGGATTTAATGCATTCAGCACTTGGGAAGAGAACACACTGCTTATGATGATGTTTTGGAACGTTAAATACAATGACAACGTCTTACAAGGGTCCTTCATACACAGCCAAGCCACTCAGTAACTTTGTCTAACAACTTGCTGGCAAATTTCAAGCAAGAATTAGAAGATTTCAGAGCTAACACTTATACCCGTACCTGCCTGGGCACTAATGCATCAAATGTTTCCATCTGGAATTGTACAGCTCCTTCTGGGTAGCTAAGCATCAGTAATGCTTGCCATGCTAAGCAGGAATGAGATTTTACCTTATTTTAAGGTGATAATGCATTCCCTCCACTCCCAGCTAAGTCTGCTGCGAGGCAACACCAGGAACACATTCCAGGAAGGAAGAAAAGCCTTTCCCAGGGGATGCACAAAGGCTCAGAAATGAATTCCAGGCATAATAAAACCCTCACCCCTTTGTTGCCATCTCACTGAGGTCACTGTATTTGTAGAAAGAGCTTTAAAACTTGTGAAAGGTATTCAAGTTCATATCCTTAAATGTTATTTTTAAACCAGGAGCGTTATTGCAGCGTATTCCTCAGAAAGGAATGAGATCTAAGCTCTTCTGAAAGCTCAACCCATCAAATTTCACATACCTGTGATCAGACCCAGATGGTGCAGAACAATGTGGGTATTTGGTTACCAAGACCTTTCCTTTTGGCCACTCTGTGTAAGCAACCACTGTGCACAAGTTATATTCTCACTCATCTGTTGATGAGGCAGCAGAAGGTTTGGGGTGGTGCAATTCATACATTACAAGATTGCAGTTCCCTCACTTTGAAGGTTTCACCTATCAAAAAACCAGAAGAACAGAACTCCTAAACCTAACCTAAGAAAAACACAGTTGCAAAACTTTTTTGTTAATAAAAATTCCTACGGTGCTTATGAAATCACAAAAGCCTGAACACTTCACAGCTTCCCGAGGCCGTTCTGCATCCTCTATTCAAAGCAAATCAGCATTCACAGTTGCCCCTCAGCCAGCTGAACTCATGGCATTTTTAGGAAATTAGAAGAGTGGGAATAAATCACTTTGCAGATTTCCCCTTGGAATGCATGCACCAAATAACCAGCAGCTCCTGGACCACAGCAGAGAACACTGCAAAGCCCTTCACCCAAGCAGAGCTGGGAGCACCGTGTTGTCAGCAAGTTCTTCTGAGATGACGAGGTCACCAGGTGAAGCCTAACAGGGTTTTCACATCAGTTACAGGATTCTGCTGACTTTGCTCTTCCTACTTGAGAACCCTTCCAACTTGTTCAACCGGTTGCCAACAGTTCTGCTTTGCAACACAGGCCCACATCCATTCCTCATGCAAATTGGTGCAACCAGCAGCAGAAATTCCAGCGCCTGCTGTCAAAGCTGGAGTTTGTTGCAGGAAAACCAATCAGGGGCTGCTCATTATATTGGAGCATCTCAGGACATGTAAAACTGTTCTGCTTTTCGGGACAGAATTAAGCAGCCTGACCTTGGTTCTGCCATGCCAGCATCTACATAGACATGAACAGTGGCTCCATGTGGGACTGTTTGGAGAGATTGCTGCCTCTCCATGGTAAGCTCCACAAACTGTTTCTGCAGATGAGTTGGACAGCCTCAGTTTTGATCTGCTATTCTTACTTCATTCTCCAAATGTATGCTACAGGCATTCAGACCAGGATGTGCTCTTTAATGCAAATTAACAATTACCTACGAAGAGCTTTGAAAACTGAGCATCTGCATTAATTCCTCCTCCTCATTTTAAACCTGATAAAGAACTAGGAAGATTAGAGGAGGGAGACAGAGACACTTTCTATCCAGGGCTGTATATTCTTCTATTTGCCATTCCTGCAACAAAAAAGTTGTGGGCCAGGTTTTGTGAGGTGCAATTCTGCATCCCTGCTCTCAGCATCCACACACACAAACCTACACCGTGTTGTGCCTATGGAAACACCCAAAGGGGAATTCCAACATGCTTATGCATAAGTGGTAACGCTCAGATGGGAATTCAAAACTAGGCAAAAAAAAAAAAAGAAAATTACAGCTGCAATTCTTTAGGATTTTAGTGAGAATTGTAACACATCCATGAGAGCAGCAGCACAGCATGGAGGAGCAGCACCAGGAACATCAGAGCAACCATCCCAGCACCACTGCAACACAGCCCAAGCAAACCCTCTCACATCTCCAGGTTGAGGAGCTCCTTGTCCAACAGCACAGGGAGCACTTTTAATTCTCCCAAGGCGCTATTATGAAGATTAATTAAGGTCTGAGCAGTGCTTTCAAGATCAAAACTGCTGCGTTGTTATTTATTATTAAAGAACAACAAAGTGCATTTTTGTTGCCTGCAATTGAACTTCATAGAGAAAGCAGTGAAAGCACACATGTGCTCCAGTGCACAAAGGAACTCCCTGCCCCAACAAGCTGGGATTTGCCTGACTGCATTTTCAGCCACCAAAACCCCATCAGTAAAACTATACCCATCCCTTTGAAATATTCCAAAGGCCTTAAGGAATACAACTAATACAGTTTCTCTTCTGATTCTCTTCCAGGATAAGCTCTTCCTATCAGATATTTCAGCATAGCACCTTTTATCCCTAAGTGCAGCCCTAGAATTGCTCACATGCTAACATTAGCAAAGCACTTCAGAATGTCTAAATCAGAAATTCTGCACCTACTTTGGTTGTTTCCATTCAAAACTTATTAAATCTTCACTTCAGCTGTCAAAGCCTGCCCAGAATAACACATCCTTAGCTATTAGATTATACAGTTTGTTACATGAAGCTTCAGAAGCAGCACAGGGAGGGAGAAGACATTACATCTAGATTGCATTGGGGCTCTGCTTTTCTTCATAGGCTTTTCCCCACCAGAACATGACTGACATACATGGCAAAATGCTCTTCAGAAACATCCACCACTGAAATCCAAGCAGAAATCCTGTGTTGCAGAACGTGCACGGCTGGGTTTTCCTAGCATTTTACCTACAGATTAAATCATTTACTAGAAACGTGACCGTATTTCAATTACATCTGTATTCTTAGGAACACAGAATCATCTGTGCCTTGGCAGCACCTCCAGCAAACATAAAAGCTGGGTAAATCAACAACATCTTTTGAAGACAAATCTGGAAAGCCCGTAACCAAGCTGCGTGTTCAAACAGCTGCAGCAGGAGCCCAAGTTCTGTGGCATCTCAGTGCAGGGATGTAACAATGCAGATGCTTGAAGCAAGCAAGAATGGCAGCTATTGGAGCCAGGGGGCAGGGAGCACTGACAGCTGACATCACCCAGCCTGCATCACCACCTTGCTTTACAGAAACTGCTAACAAAGGGATGGGCATCTGCAAGATGCTGAGCACCTCACCCCTGTGTCAGCCAACGTCACCTCCTCAGGAAACGCTTGCATTTTATTACATTACTTGTTGGCTCCGTTCCCATCACCTCAGTTTGCACTCAGAAGGTTCTTAAAATCTGCAGCACTTTCTTATTAAAAGCACAGATAGCAGATTGCGAACTTCTGTACTTTTCTGAACGCTTGCAGGAGAAAGTTGTGTTATATTTAGCAGCCATATGGCAGCCCTCCTCCACACACGTTCTCCAGAGATAAGAGCTGACAAATTGAGTTCTCTATAGCACCAATCTATACGTTTGCATTTCCTGTTTTTAATCATAGGAGTTAACTCTGGCTTAATTCTTAAACCTGGTGTTTGACAAAAGGGAAACGCAAGGAGTTCCTGTGCTGAGCGATGGAAAGCAGGGAAGGTTTTCCTGCAGTGTAGGTGAATATGCTCAGAAAGCCTCCCAGAGCTACTCCAGACAGCTGCATTATCCACAAATTAATACAGCATGTCTATGAAACCGAATGGCCAAGGATCTATTGGATTTGTTACACACTTTACGACTGCTCTGTGGATAACTGGCGAAGTATCAGATAAAGAGCACTATGCACAGTGAAATCTTATTAAAATGAAAGGTTTGAGCAGTTCAGCTTGCTGTGCATCTATCAGAGGGAGAAGCAGAGAGTAAAGCAACACCTGTAATGCCGTAGAGAGCTTCAGAGATGCAGCACAACCGTTCTACAGCTCAGCTACACTTTGAGGAGCCAGGCTTCACACAACTGCAAGGCACAAGGGTGAGTTTTCCTTCAACGCAGCCCAACCTTACAGAAAGCGCCAGCAAAGGCTAGGAGGAAGACAAAAGTTTTAAGAAGCAACAGAAATGGTTTGAGGTATTTCTCCATTTGGGCCAGCTGGAAAGCAGAGTGAAGAGACAACACCAACATCAGAATAAAATTCAACCCAGCTGCCACCAGCCATGCACACACGTGCAGAAGTGATGGAGACCAACCCGCAGCGCGCCAGGCAGCACACCTTGCACAGAAGGAGCAGTTTTTCAGAGCACTGATTATTCCTTCCTGCCTCCCTTGGAGAGATGACCACCACAGAGTGAAAAGCAATTGTGAAATGAGAGTGCAGTCAGAAAGAGGGGAAACGAAGCGCTTCCTGGGCCAGGGTTATTTGCAGAGAATGCAAACACACACAGGAGAACAACCACCAAAAAAGCAAATGCATTTGAGTGCGTAACCAACCAGCAGGTTTCTTCAAGAAACAAGAAGGAAGAAGCCAATGCAATCATTAAAAAGAAATAATTAAAAGAAACCTTGGCTCAGTAAAAAAGTAAAACCAAAAACTGATAGGATAACCATCCCTGCATGGCTGATAAGCAGACCAGTAGGAAGAACAAGAAAGAAATCTTCCAATTAATTACTTTCCTTGCTTTAAATGTGGTCATTAAACCCTGCTGCATAAAGATGGAGGGAACACAGAGCTCTGCTCTTCTGGCAGCTTTTCCCATTCCTGAACAATTCTTCCTTCAGATGCGCAGCCACAAAGGTTCAAAGGTCCCCAAAGCCTTTGTTCTCCGTTCCAGCAGAGTTACAAACAAACTTTTGTTCCTGTTTCTTCAATGAAATGGGCTGCAGCAGTTACCAGGGACCTCGCCTTCCACACCAAGCTGCCTTAAGCACCATTCAGCTGAAGGACCACGGAATCTCATTTGCACTTCAGGAATAAATTATCAGAACTTTTTGTGAAACACAGCCACTGATTCAGTCAGCTATTGAATCAACCTCCAGCAAACACATCGCATACGGATACAAGTGAGGAAGAATCGACGCGTTCTGCTGCACAAATTGTGTCAGAAGATATCCGTGTTTAAATTAAACTCATTCATGAGTTCACACGAGTGAACACGTTCTACATTTCAGTGCAAAGCGAGGACTGTCAGCAGCTCTAAAGTAACACTCCTGTATGTATACACATTGAAAACAACAACACCCAAATGCTGCAATTCTTACACAGCCAGGGTGTGAGGGAGGAGATGAGAACCACAGAGACAAGCGACTGGAAGCGAAACCTCAAATATAAATTAACAGCTCCTATTGAATTGTGAGTTAACTCTCTAGAGATGCCTACTGTACAACTCTAATCACAAAAGATATTCCCCTCCTCACCCCCCCCTTTTTTTTTTTAAATATATCATGTCTTCAGGCTACAGCACATAAGCTGGCTATTATGAAGTCTAATGAAGACATTCATGAATCATAACAAGAAGGAAAAGGGTAAATCCCAACAAATACCCAAAGACTCTTGTAACGAGTACAGTTAAGCTCAAAGAAGGGCTTTCTAGCTATGTGTGTGTGTGTATGTGTGCTTCCATATGAGTTGGACTCCATGATCTTAATGGGTCCCTTCCAAGTCAGGATATTCCATGGTTTCTCCAGCTGCAAGGAATTCAAGCCAGGTCCCTTAGTTCTCCAAATGCCACTGTCACTTCTGTTCTCACATCAGCACCAAAAGATACCAGACTGCTTTCAAAACACGAGGACTGTACTCTCCTTTCCCCACAGAGCACCTGCATGAACCTTGAACACTCTGAATACTGAGAACGCACACCTACCCAGTGCCAGCAAGCACTGTTACCAAAGTAAAAGCAAGACTTCATCATTTTAATAGACACTCATCTGCTGCTAAGCATAACTCTGATAATGAGATACACAGAACATTAAACATGGTTTTCTTGAAGAAATAGGAATTTTCAAGTGAGTTATAAGAACCCAGAACCTTCCTGACAGTTATTTTGAGCAAAACTGATGATCTCCATCTGCCAGTAGGTGATGCCAAAGCTTTTAGAACACCACCTTCCGTCCCTGCATCTCAAAAGCAAGTCACCAGCAGTAATTGCATCACTGTCACCTTCCCTGCTCTGCACTGTGGGACCACAGCTGTGGGAATAGCACCACATCTGTGCTGCTGAATTACCCAGCGACATGAGTTTGATTCATACTATGGGATGTCCCATGAGCACGCTTTGTCTAGAAGAAACGTTCGCCTGCTTTATGTTAGCTGTAAGGCATAAGAGCCTTTAAAAGACCAAACCAAGAATAACGCAGCACTGAGAGTTTGCAGATCTGGTATAAAGCCTGCTTAAAGTAAACAGAAGCACACAAGATAAATCTGAACCATCACAGTGGGTTTATCCACACGCTGTGCTTCGTTCCGTGACCCTCATGTTGAAGACCCACAGTCAGGAAACCCAGGGCCGTATCTCAGGCTGCAGCTGACCAAGTGACCCTCCATCCAACCAAAAACCTCAGGGATGTTTAAGCACTTTGTTTTATCCTGTAATCCCCAAGAAGGCAGGCTCAAACTACTTATCATCCTGGTGTAATGATTTAAACCCAGTTTTTCTCTGATTTCTGAAGAGGGTTATTAACGCATACTCTAAATCAATGCTTTTCCATCCATAATGATGAGAAGCTGAGCTCTGGAAAGGCAAAAGATGGGGCACCCTGGGAAGAGATGGAAGCACTGGAAGCTTCCAGATGGAAGCACTGCAGCTTCCAGAACAGGCTCAGTGAAACCAAAGCAGCAGTGGAGAGGCTTAAAGGGGAGGTGGCAGAGAGCTCCATCCAAAGACACCACGAAGCTCTGCTGAGGATTGAGCCACTGAATTGAACTTCTTACCACACGACAGCACGGACTCAGAAGGATGGGCCTCCCACTTAAATCAATTCTTTATTTTTTTCCTCAGAGAGAGCAATTAAGTTGACAAGAGGATGAATGAATCATTGATCAGTAATTTACGCTGAACTCTCCCTTCAGCTGGAGACTTCAAGCTACAGCAACAGGATTTGCTCCAAATGCTGCAATTTGGCTACAAAAGCAAAACAAACCGAGCATGGGCTCTTAAAACGATGACTTCAGAAGAGGAGATCTGGAGGCACCTTTTTCCTAAGCTATGGGCTAAAAGAAGGGCAGCAGAGCCATGCTGCTATAACATCCACAGATGAGACTATAAAACCCAGATTTACACGTGTCAGTAAACAGCGAGAGAACATCCAGTGAATGCCAACAGCTCAGTCATAATCATCACTTGAAAAGCAATAAATCTACTCAAATAATTAGAATGAAGGTAGCTAAGATTGTGCTTCAACCAAAAAACAAAAGATAAGGAAGCACATGCATGGCATATGTACCAAACTGATTGCAGCAAACCTGGTAGCGCTGGTTTATCAGCTTAAACAATCAACGCCTAATTAAGCGTGCATTTAACAACTAGGTAATAAAGTTTCTTTGCAGGGAAAATCAGATTGCAGAAGTCAACATCAGCTTAGACACGATTAACTTCCTGTCCACTGCTGGGAAAGCAAATCCAATTTACTAAATACTTCAAAGGGCAGTTTTTAATTAATTTAGCCATTTCCAAATAACGTGACACTACACACGGATACAGCAAGCTGGTCTCATCGAGTCCAGGAACAGAAAGCATCAAATAACTGAAATGCACCAAGGCTCTGTAATGCGCTTAGGAGCAGCCCAGTGTGTGTGCATGGCAGAGGTCAGCAGGAGCCTTCACAGGAGAACCAAGCTCAGTCACAGCTGTGCCATCTGCCACACCTGCAGCACTTCTCTTAAGCTTTTCCATTACCTAGAGTTTCTAAAACAATTTCTAGGACTTGAATACACACCGTGAGTAAGGCTGAGTGTAGCTGTTTCCAAGTGGCACACGGAGGGTCACATCACCTACACACCTGGAGAGTTTTACAAGGGCAGAACGGAGGCAACGCAGAAAAACCGGCAGGGAAGTACAGCGAAAGTACAGCAGTAAAAGCAGAAGCAGGATTCACGTCACATTGCTGTATTGACAGACGGCTTCTCTGCCTTCCTACACTTTTCACCCAACGCAATACATTGAAATTCCCTCAAGTTCCCCAGTCTCGACTGTTCAGTGACAGTGATTTGTTCCCAGCTATGAGTCAAAAACAAACAAAACCACAAAACTAACGCTGAAAAGAAACAGTTTCAACCAGACAAGCTCGAAATGAGTCGATGACCCGCAGCTGGACCTCCTCACGTTATGCCATCCTCCAAGCTCTGGTTGGCTGGGAGACCTCATTTCCATAACAATAGCTGGCTGATAATGAGATGCTTCTCCTTAATGCCCACGGCACGCACATCCCCCGTGCCTTTGGCTCAGGGCTCGCAGCCAGGCAGCTCCTAGATTAGCATCACAATGGCAATCGCTACGAAAATTAATATCCTCACACCGGCCGGACCGGAGGACCTGCTTCACCACCCCCAGCTACTAAAATAGACTTTTTTTGTTGTTGTTTTTCTTTCCCTCCCCTCTAGGAAAAAATAGCTGCTGATGTGCTGTAGTTTGTTCCTTTCACGTTACGGCGTTACAGACCGCAATCGCAGCAGCGACACGGAACAGCTTTCAAGGCAGGCACTGAAGGCACCACGCGTTCTCTCCTTACAGCTCCGAGTCGTGCACGGAAGGAGAACGAGCTCAGCTCAGCACACAGATCCCCTCCATCAGCTCGCTGTGATACGAGGCTGAGGTGCAGCACAAAGCCGTGCCACCGATAGCAGCCACAGCATCAGGAGAGCAATCAGCCCAAGCGTCCGGATGCAAAACCTCCAGATTTCCCCACGTTTCTTTTTGTGACTCCCTCTGTCCGCACCCGGGAATCACCCAAAATGGGATGGAGCCAACAGCTGTGACACAATAGCATCATTGATGAGACCGTGCTAAGAGGAAATGCAAAGGAAAATAATTCAGAGGCCAACATCTTCCTCTCATTTGTGGAGAGAAGGAAGCAAAGGCTGCCCAGAGAGGCTGTGATGCCCCATCCATCCCTGGAGGTGTTCAAGGCCAGGTTGGATGGGGCCCTGGGCAGCCCGGTCTGGTATTAAATGGGGAGGTTGGAGGCCCTGCATGTGGCAGGGGGTTGGAGATTCATCATCCTTGAGGTCCCTACCAACCCTGGCCATTCTGTGATTCTGTCAAAGGCCAAGGGAACCCACGGCAATCTTTGTCACTTATACAAACACCTCTAGACATAATAAAATAGGAAAAACACTCCTATTTTTGGAAATAGGTGTTACTGAGATCCTGTTTGTGTGGAAATGAGGGAAGTTGACTGCAGTCCTCCCACAATACAGGCTGACACTGCGTGCAAAACAATGCATTTAAATGGCGAAGTAACATTTCTTTTTCAGAAGGAAAACTCGATGACATCACTGTACTTCCCCCACTCGTGTTGCAGGAAAACAGAATGTCCAGAACTGGGATCTGGATACCTCACTGTGCATCAGAAAGATACACAGCAACACTGCAATGTTCAGCTTCAAACACGCAAACAACTCTAGAAAATCCATCCCCTCAGTGGCAGCTTTGCTGACCTGCCTCAAATACCCTTCACTTCTCCAAAATCTTGATAAATACATTTAAATAAACAAGTCCCACATCAAGATTACAAGCTGAACTATTTAACAACCATTTGCCTCTAGCAATGAACAAATATTTCTGTACATTATTAATTTCATATTAATACTTTCAGTTCCATTGCATCCCCAAATAGCAGGGGTTACAAAGAGCGCGCTGTCAGAGCCTCTCCATTTTCCTTTTCCCATTTCATTATCTCAATCACTGTATGTCCTCAAAGCAATAAAATGATTCCTCTGGATGGCTCCAGTGCATTTAAACTTCATAAAATCAGCAGACATAGAAGGGTGCACGCTCTGGTACTCCATAAAACCTTTGGTAAGCCTCATGAAAACAAATCATTCCACTCACAAGAACCATTTGCTTGCTCTTTCTCATAAAGAATATATAATAATTTACTTGCCAGTCAAAATAAATTGTTCAGTCAAGCCTAATCTAATTTTGCTAAACTACGATGAGGAGACATCTGTGCAGCAGGAATGAAATTGCATGACACAAAACAAGTCCGTGTAGAGCATTCATCCCCATTCTGTGGAAAAGGTTCCCTGCTCAGAACTCCCACACTTGGCAGATTTACTCTTATCCTGGCCTCCAAAGCCCCACCATCCCACTCCATGCCGAAAGGAGTGCCATTTTGGGATCTCTCCATTCTTATCTCTCTTTCTTGAAATGAAATAGCACATTCTAAGGTTCCACCTCCTTCACTTTTCACATATTCCAATGAACTGCATTCTTCCCAATGACAATATTGGCCAACACCACACGTTGGGACGGAGCAGAGGCCATCCAAGTCTCTGTCCAAAGTGCTGTTTTCTGCACTATCTCACGTGGAAAGTACAGAAGCACAACAAAAGATGATTTGATCCCATCACCCTCTTATAATTAGAAAGCCATCAATCCGGTACGGAGCAGGAGATTGAGATTTGAGATAGATTCTCTGCGGAGAAAGAGACGGGACGGCAGGGACACACGGGCACAGGCAGCAGTGCCCCATCCCTGCAGGCAGCCGTGGTCAGGGATGGGGCTCTGAGCAGCAGATGGGGCTGTGGGTGTCTCTGTGCATTGCAGGGACTGGGACCAGACAGCCTTTGTGTCCCTTCCGACACAAACCGCTCTACGAAACCAGCGATCTAACTACGAACGCGCTCCCAGGCTTCAAGGCGTACCTGAAGCCACAATTCACCCACAGCGCTACGGATCCTCCCTCTGAAGACCCAACACCGCCATCCCCACCGCACGGAGCGCTGAGCCAACCTGGGAGGCCAAGCCAGCCCGGCGCACCCCGCGCACCCAACGCCCTTCCCGCAGCGCATCGCACGTAGTCCGAGGGGCAGCTCCGGAACCACGGGATGTGCGGGGATCCCCCCGCATCGGGGAGGGGAGCTTTAAACGGCTCCGAATGGCCGCGTGTCCGCCGCACAAAGGGCGCTGAGCACAGCGGAGGATCCGGCACGAGGCTGGGCGGCAGCGGCGCAGCTCTGCGCACCGAGGAGCTCCGAGCGCGCGGCCGTGCGCCGCGCTCCTTCAAACCGCCTCCGCGCCGCGATTTCCCGATGCAAAACAAACAAACAAACAATAAACGAAAACAAAACAAGGACAAAAATCTCAGGAACCCACAGGCGGGAGATGGAGCCTCGCGGCGCTGTTCCTTCGCTCCCCTCGCGGCCCCGAGAGGCAGCGCGGCCGTCGGCGCTGACAAAGCCCCGCACCCCCCACTCCTCCCCGCAGCGTTCCGTTCCGTTCCGCCCCGCTCTCACCTCGCCCCGCCGCAGCGGAGGCCCTCCGCGCCGCCTACCAACCGCGTGCCGCCGCCATGGTCGCCGTCCGGACAGGTGAAGGGGCGACGGGCGCCGAGCCGCCGGGGGACGCTCCGGGAGGGGGAACCGCATCCAACCGGCACACACCCCCCTCACACGCGCGTTCCCCGGCGCAGAGAAAAGCTCCGTGCCGAACCGGGGCCCATGCGCGTTGCTTCTGCCCGCCCGGCTCCGCCCCGCCGCCGGGGAAGGGCGGGCGCTGAGCGGCGGCGGAGGGTGGGAGGGGGCGGCTGGGTCGCGCGCGTGATGGCGGCCGCGGGGTGGGAGCGCGCGGCGGTGGAGCGCGAGAACGCGCGGCGGTGCGGGGGCGTGCAGGGTGCAGGGGGGATGCAGTGTGTGCAGGGAGGGTGCAGGGGGGGTGCAATGCGTGCAGGGGGGTGCAATGCGTGCAGGAAGGGTGCAGAGGGGGTGCAATGCGTGCAGGGGGGCTGCAATGCGTGCAGGGGGGCTGCAATGCGTGCAGGGGGTTGCAGTGCATGCAGGAGGGATGCAGGCTGCAGGGGGGATGCAATGCGTGCAGGGGGGCTGCAGTGAGTGCAGGGGGATGCAGTGCATGCGGAGTGCAAAGGGGCTGCAGTGCACAGGGGTCTCTTGCGGATACAGGTTGCAGAAGGCCTGCAGTGCGTGCAGAGTGCAAGGGGAGCTGCAGGGCATGCAGAGTTCAGGAAGCTACATGGGGTGTACAGGGCATGCAGGGTGCAAGGGGAGCTGCAGAGCATGCCTGGAGCAAGGGGCTGCAGTGTATTCAGAGTGCCTGCAGCCAGTGGGAACGAGGGCTGCAGCAGGGGAGGTCTCAGTGCAGCAGGGTGACTGAATTGCATAGAAGCCTGGGAGCATCAGGGCTGCTGGTGAGGGTGCTGGGCTTTTGCATGGGGCGTGAGAGCAGGGTGAGTGCTTCATCTTGATCCTGAGCCTGAAGCTTGAGGCCAGGCTGTGAGAGGAAGAGGTGGCACTCGCATGGGGGTCGAGCAGGGCACTGAGGGGCAGTGAGGTTGTTTGGGGCTGTCCCTGCAGTGGCAGCAGGAGGAATGGAGCCATCACCCTTCCAAGCTGTGCTTTGGGAACTGACCCCAGTTGCTCATAATGGCAGTGTGTTTCATAGATGCTTTATTGTACCCTCAGCGTTGTCAGAAACACATGACTTGATTTTGCTGGCTGTACACGACGTGGAAAATCCTTCCTGATAATTATCCCTGCCATTTGGTGACCGCAGAGGTTAAGCATCTGATGGCTGCTGTGCATTTATTCCTTCATTGCAAAGCATTTGCTCTGCCTGCAGTGTGGGCCCCGAGGCACAGTGGGGAACAACCCTGAGCTGTGTTGGCATGATGCACCTGGGCTCACGTGGGCTGCAGTGCGTGCTGACCTCCTGCTGACATCAGTGCTGACATTGCAAAGGCAACATGAAATGACGACTGAAGGCCATAAGGGGGGCCCTGGGCCACCTGAGCTGGTAGAGGATTGCCAGCCCTCAGCAGGGGTAGATGATCTTTAAGGTCTCTTCCAACCTAACCAGTTTATGGTTCTATGACTCTGTAATAGGCATGCAGAAGTTCTGAGTTGTGAGCTTTAATTTCAGAGAACAATGGCTGTGAGACATGAGAACTGCTTCATGGCAGCGTGTGCTGCAGCAGATGCCAACAGGCAGAACTGTGGTTGAGGACATGGGTGGGTTTGGGTTTCCTCTCTAAGGAGACAGCCAATGGCAGAGGTATCAGACAGCATCCCCTGGTGTGGGGAGAGGAGCTGTGTGGGCTAATAAAAGAGGATACAGAAAGTGTATAAATTAAGATGATGACAAGGCAAAGGCATGTGATTTATTGTGCTGCTGTGTGTTACTGACTACAATTCTGATCCTGTCAGACCTGACAAGTTAATTAGGATGAGCCAGGACTGTACCCACATGGCACTGCTGATAAAACCTTGGGGCTCTGGAAGCTGCTCAGTTCACTCCATATATAGGAGGCTGCAGTCTGAGTAATGTGCAGGGCGATCCCTATCCATGCAGGGCTGATGTGAGCGGCTCAGAGATGCCCAGAGCATCCCGAGGTGGCAGAGCCTTCCCCTCTTCTGGAGATGCCATCATCTCTTGTGGTTTCAGCTCTCCCTTGTTTTGACTGGCTGTCGCCGCGTGATGTTGGTAGGGCTTCTTTGTTGCTCTTCACATGCAGAGCATTTTTCATTATGTCTGTCTAACTAAAACCAAATGGTGGGCTGCACATGGGAATGCAGCTTGAGAAAACTGCAGATCAGAGAAAGGTCCCGGCTTCGTGCTGAGGATCCCTGCTGCACTGCCCCAAACTGCCTCCCCCCAGCAGCTCCTGGTGGGCGGTTTGCAGCTCATTGCTGCCCTCTCTTTTTTTTTTTTTTTTCCTTTTTTTGTCTGAACATTTTCGCTTTTAAAGAATTAAAACAAAGGGAGAATGCTTTCCCCTCCCAAACTTTCTCTCTGCTTCTTGTTCTCTCTGTCCTTCCTCGTGTCGTTCTGTGGAAACATGCAGAGGTTCTTCGCGATGCCAGGAAGCTCTCCAGCTGCAATGGGCAGTGAAGCACAGAGCCTGTGTGAGCAGCTCACCCCAACAGGAAAGGACTGATGGGAGCTGCTCCAGCCCGTGCCACGCAGAGATTGCTGCCGGGAGCCCAGAGGGTCCGTCTGCCCTTCTCCTGTCGGTCTGAAGGTCATCCACCCAGTCTCCTCACCCAGCAGTGAGCCATTGCTTCCAGGGGCAGCACCAAGCTGTACCCAAAGGGTGCTGGGCAGGAGCGTGGCCTTTTAGCTGATAAAAAAAATGGGACATGGTATCAAAAGTGATAGAATTCAGTATCACAAGTGTGATTGGTTTTTTTTTCCTCCCTAGCAAGGATTCCACCGAGCCACGGCATTTGTCACTTAGTCACATGCTTTTTTTCCACCAAAGGAAAGCTCCAGGAAAGGGAAGAATGAGATTTTTCCTGACTTAGAACTGCCAGTGCTTGTGGGTCTGTTTATCTGCAGCATTGGTGGGAAGCTGCCCTAGCTCTGCCCAGAGAAGCTGCAAAGCAGTGCTGTTGTGTTGCCTCGAAGCTCTACTTTGCTCCATATAAGCAGCCTGGCCATGCTTTGAGAAGATGCTCACATGTGACAATACTGCATCTTTCCTTCTGTGCCTTCACATCCTTTGGCTTTTATATATTTTTTCTTGGAATCAAACATTTTCCCACTCCAATAGAATTATTACTATGCTGTCACCTCTGTGGAGACCCGTGCATATGGTTAAAGAAAGCAGTAAGAAATATTAGGAATGTAACTGAATGCATAGATTTTAAGGCCCTGAGCCGCTTAGGGTTTACAAGATATTCTTAGTGTGTGTGAGGAGGGACTGTGCAATAAAGGTCAAGTAGGTACAAACTCAAATAGAGCAGAATATAACTTTCTGTTCCAGCCTGTCCCTTTGGTGGTCAAATCCACACAGATGAGCGCACAGCCTGCAGAATGGGATTCTCCCACTTGTTGGGCTCGCTTCTCCTTGCATGGAAATGTGATACAGTGCTTAGGATAGGGTAACATTGCTCCTTTGCTTGCTCTTTCATCCCCCATTCACAGTTTCCAAAGCGTTCCTGGTGCTTTGCTGCCGTGGAACTGCTGTGACAGCAGCTGGCTGCCTGGGTCCAGCACAGGAATGCTTCTCCAAGAGAGCAAACTCAGGGCAAGCACACTGCAGCTGGTGCAGCCTGCTGAGGGGGAGGTGGAGCTGCATTGCAGCCCTTGGCCTGTTTGCACAATTCCTTTCTTTAGGCCACTTGCTCCCCACTTCCTTGACGCTTGCAGAGACTTGCCATTGTTTTGGATACAAATCTCGCAACTGTTAGATGGGCATTGCGGAAAGAGCTGAGAAGGATACAGACTTAAAACATTGTAGCACAGCATCAAGTGCATGAAGGTAAGGGCACGCTGCTCAGGGAAAGCTGGCAGGGTCCTGGAACCCAGCACTGCAACACATTTTGGGACAAACCTGGGGCAGCCATGGCAGAGCCGGGCGCTGCCTTAGCTCAGCAGTTCCTCAGCTGGGAAGGAGGATCTGATGCACTGCGTGATGGGCACCAGACGTGCAGGACAGACCAGATCCCGGCTTGTTTTCTAAGCTGCTCACTTAACACTTCTCCCCGTCTTATTCAGTGCAAATTAGGTTGTGCAACACTCGTGTATTTATGACTAACTGTACGTGGCCAGAGCTGCCGGTTTCTATTCGCGTCTCTCCGTTGCCCGCAGTGTGAGCACAGCAGGTTGCATTAGGCCAGAGGTCTCACCACACAAGCTGGATGGGGATCCTGCAAGAAACGCAGCCCTGAGTTCTGTCCTTCCAGTCACACCTGCTGAACTGCATCCTGCAAGGAGCAAGTGGGATGGGGAAGCAGAGGGCTGCGAGCACAGGCACTGGAAATGCCCTCTGGTCCCCACCTGTGGCACTGGGTTCCTGCCTGGGGCAGCACCTCAGGCCAATGGAAACTTGCTGACATTTTTTTTCCCCAACATGCACTTTTGCAGTAGCAAAACACAAGAAACTTGTGTTCTGGGGATGCTCAAGTCAAAAGCATAACAGCAGCATGTGTGAATGTGGAATATGGGCTGTGCAGTCAGGAGGGCACAGGAACAGGCAGGCAGTGAGACCTCCGTATTTCAGTGCATGCCATGTTAAACTTCCATTTATTACTTTCTTAAATTGGAGTACTTCAGCATGCTCCATCTTCTCCTTGGCTCTCTGGTAGCTCATAGTGTCTGCTTGCAGCAAATGCTCCCACTGAGAGCTCTGCTGCCCATACAGGCTTCCACCTGCACTGTACCATTGTACCTACTGTACCAGTCCCAAAGCTGGGGCAGCCCCAGCTGGTGCTGACTTCTGAGAGAGGGAAATTCAGTTGCTGCTCTAAGTTCCTGTTGCTCGGTGCTGCACAGGAATTAGTGCTGCAAGTTTATTTGGAGGATAAAAGCATCTATAAATATGCATAAATTTCTGCAGTTATTATTAGAACAGGCATTTAAATCTTCTGGTGGTTGGGTGTCCCAGATACAAAGTGATGGGAGCGGGAGAAACCTCCTCTTGCAAATGAGATATTTGGTAACGTTTCATCATAGGTGTTTGCTGCTGTAAATGTATTTTCTAGGGCTGGGCATGCAGTTACACTCTGCCAGTCACAATCAACCATTTATCTGATCTTCTGCAGAAGTTATAAATGTGTTACAAGTGTAAATCTACATGGCAAGCTGGTTGTGCTGTGGGCATTTCATAAAAGAAAGAGTTCTGGGAGGTTTTTTTTGTTTTAGGGCACATCTTTAGTCACAATTATCAATAGTTTAACTAACCTAGTACTCAACCAGGAGTTGAATACTAGATTAATACTCGTCCATGAGCCTGAGCACCATGGGCACCAGGGCTGTGGTGCTGGCATCTCCTGAGAGCAGAAGCTGTTTGTTGCTGATGCACATTGGAGTTTTGGCTGTTGGCATCAGCTGCCCTCAGAGGATTGGGATGGGAGAGGGAGAAGTCCTCAATGGAGGAAAAAAGCCAGATTGAATCATGTGTCAGTTGGTAGAACAGACAAAAAGGAAGTGATGAGAACTGTGCGTGAGAGATGTGTCACATTCCACCCAGAGCAGGCGTGGTGTTCCCTTCCGGCTCCTTGTTTCTTTGGGGCACAGCAGCTACAGGGGTGAGTAAACCTCTGTCTGCACAAGAAATGTCCCTCCCAAGGACAGCCCCAGCCGTGTCCTATGCACGCCAGTTCAGATGGTGCAGGTCTGTTTTCCCTGCTCCGGCTGGGGGTGGGTGGGAATTACATCTCCCTGCATCTGGAGATGTGAGAGGAATGCATCCTTGTCAGCTGTGGCCCTTCTGGAGCTCAGTTGTGCTATGGAGGCTGTCCTCGGAGCAGAGCCAAGTGCTGTCAGTCCCCTGAAAATCCAAGTTGATTTAATATGTAGGTCAGAAAGCACATCCCGATTTATTTAATAGATGAGAGTTTTGTTGCCTAATTTTATATCACTGGAGTTGCCGGCCGTTTTTGGAGGTAATACAATAGTAGCTTGAAGGTAATGTAATAGCTTTGTTCTCAGCACAGGGACTAAGGAGGGAGGCCAGGTATCGCTGCCCCAAGGCAGGTGCAGCTCTCATTTCCAGTGGCATTAATAAATAAAGCACCTGCTGGGGAATTGGGTTATGTGTGAGCACTGCTGTGCTGGGAGAAGAAGAACGAACAAGGAGCAGAGCTTCAGAGCAGAACCTACCTGTTGTGTCTGAGTGGGCTGAGCACAGACAGCACGTGCATCTCTGCTCTGATTCCAAACCAGAAATTAAAGCAGAAATCCTAGGGGGTGTTCCCCTCCCTGCATTGTAGCCCTATACTTTCCTCACCTTGCAGCTGTGGGCTGGGAGCTGGGCTGCACCCACCCTGCACTGCCTCGCAGCACTGGGCACTTTTGCCTCTGAAATTAAAAAGATGTCTGGATCTGACTGAATCATACTTCATTATCTCAGCGGGCAGCAGATTTAGGAGCTAGATCTGCAGCGAGCATTTATTAGATTGTGTGTCTTCTGGGGATAGCTGATTTTTTTTTATCATCAGATTCTATGACTTAGCATCGTAATTAGCTGTTAGACACAGAGGCTCCAGTCAAGAGCTGCTTTTTACCTTCTTTCTTTCTTTCTTTCTTTCTTTCTTTTTTTTTTTTTTAAGCCTGCTTGTTCCAAGAGCTTTTCTGTTCTCATTTGTATGGGAGTTCTGCACAATTCAGTGCCACACAGCCAATGGAAATGAGACCTGCAGTTAATCCATCAAACGCACACTGCGAGGAGGAGCTGCTCCATCCCTATGGGATGTCTGGTAGGAGTACAGGCACTGCTTGTTGGGTGGGGATCTGTGTGGTGTTGATGCCAGGGATGACACCCAGCATACGTGAGTGTGAGGAGCAGCAGGAGCTGATTCCCTGCCCTTCCAGCAGGCAGAAAGTCAGCAGGGCTTCCTGCAGGCAGCGAGGGGTGGGGAGGGAAGCTGTCCAGGTGAGCAGCATGAGAGCAGTGCCCTGAGCTGCAGGATACATTCAGCCCTTGCTTTGCCATAGATAAACAGTGGTTGCACACCCTCACTGTGCTTTGCCTTGGCATCCATAGAATAACCCCAATATTTTGTGGTGAAGGCACCTTTCTGGGTGCTCCCATATTAGGGTATCTTGTTGCTTTGTCAAAGAAGTGATAAAAAACAAACAAGGCACAGAGTGAGCATTGAAACCCTTTCAAATGGAGCTCTTCTCTCCTGTGATGCTGCTCGGTTTATTGCACAGGAAGGAACTTTGCTGCCTGGCTCTCCCACAGCCCTATGCCTCCATTGATCAAGTTTACTTCAGAGACCATTTATCTCACTGCCTGGTGTTGTTGGATCAGATACAACACCCTTTGGTTCCTGTTGTCCTTTTGTCTTTGCTTGTTTGGCTCTAAACACGTTGTTCCCTGAGCACAGGCCCAGCTTCCCATCTCTCCCATGTGGCATCCAATCAGGGATATTGGGTCTGAAGCAATTAGTTAACGAGCACTGGCACACTCTAGGAGAACTGGGGCTGCTGATGAGTGTCTCAATCCTTGTCAGGGCCTCTGTATGCTTTGCTCTCAGCTCTCCTCCTGTCTTTTCCAACCACATCAGCTCACATCATCACACAAACCCGAATCCCTGGGCTGTGCTTCAGCTTCAGATGGAGTTCTGGATGGACGATGGATGAATAGTCTGAAGTGAGGCACCCACCACTGTTTATTTTTCTTCTGTCCCCAAATCAAAGATGATTTTTCTAAGTCTCCCAATTATTATTGTTGTTCTGTGGGAGTGATTAAAAATTGGATGCTATTGCTGGTAGCGTGGAGGTCTCTGTCTGAGTTCCTCGACACAAAGCTTTAAGAAATCCCATGCAGATGGGCAGATTTTGGAATGCTGCGGGCTGCTGGCAGGGAGGTGGGAGTCAGACCTGAGGGCCTCAATCTTTTTGGAGCAAGTTTTCAATGCTTACTTCTCTACTTGAGGGGAAACACAGTTACTTACCGAGAACAGAGACAGAAAAAGAGCAGCAGGACAGAGGGAGTGTGGAAGTAGGTCAGATACATTGTAGACTGAAAAAGAAATCATTATTATGATTAGGGGAGATAAAGGAAGGCAGGGGCAAACAGCATCAAAAGAATCCAGTTTATCAAGCCATTAAAGCAGGAACGTTCCTTGCAAAGCAAGTTTTCCATACAGAACTTTGGAGCAAAATGAGTGTCCTGTGTTCCATGCTCATCTGTAACAGTCCATGAATCCTTAAAGACACTGATTTAGCTGTCATGAGGAGTTAATGCTGCAGGAACTGTTGCCTGCCCTTTATTGATGGACTTCTTTCTCTTAAATGTTTCACTTTTAAAGCTGTAATTATGCACTCAGGTCCATGGTGAGGAGAGCACCCAGAGCACTGCTAGCACATGCTGACAGCGGTGCTGAGTGGTTCCTGCACTGCTTCAGGTGCTTTGCATAAAATGCAGATTCTCATCTCAAAGATTCCACATAAAGACAGTTTATGTGTGAATTTATCTAACATGAGGACACAAAGAACCTTTGCAATGACAAGCAAAGTCATTTCCCATCACTCCAGAGCAGCCAGAAGTCTGAGAGCTCTGACCAGCGTTCCCTGCATCACTCTGTCTCCCTTCCTCCTCTTGTTCCTTCCAGCTCTAGCTGTGATGCTCACATGCTGTAGCAGCAAGGTGTTTTGTTTTGGTGGGTTTTGCTCTTTCTGTTTGCATCTGGGCAGAAATGGATGCTGAAACCTCAGCGTTAGCTCTGCAAGAAGAAAACATTCTTCTCCCCCAGCATGTTCTTGTCAGTGCCTCCGACAGCAGACCTTCTGACTCTGCTCATCAGTTTCCTATTCCTGTTTGGGAGGAATTGGTGTACGAAGCATGCTGAAGCCATAAAGCAGTGGCTGCCCATACAGCTGAAGGTGCAGCTGGTGGATTCTCAGCTTTCTAAGCCACAAGTCGCCCTTCCTTTCTGTTCCCTCTGTGCTGTACGGCCCCGATGCAAGTTAACACTTATGCTGCCAGCTGCCTGTCCCATTGTAGCTCTGACAGTGCTGCCTTTCAGGTCCAAGCACTGGTCTAACTGACTCTGCAGGTCAGAGCTTTGATGGGAACACCCTGGCTCTCTGTTTAGGCAATAGGGTGATTGCGTGGGGAGAGCCTTCCCCCCCCCCCCCCCCCCCCCCAGTCTCCCCTTGGGTCACTTCCAGAGATTGGTTAAATGTTGAAACAAGATACTTATCCTTCTGTTTGGATGAAACTCCAGACCATTATGTTTTTATGCATGTTAAATGAGGCCTCACTACCACAGCTTCAGCTCATTTATGTTGGTGTAGAGTTTCTGGGTCAATAAAGCTATGCTAAATTATACCCTATGAGATGTAGCCTCCTACTGCTAGGTGTTTTTTGCCTGAAAATACAAGGTGACTCAATGTCAGTGGTCTCCTGTTGCTGTGGTCGGGTGCCTTGCGATAGCCTTGGTGAGATGGTGCAAGGTTTGGCCTTTCAAAGCATCCTTGCACCATTGGGTATCCATCCACACTGATGGCAATGTGGGTTTGGAAAGAGGGACAACCACAAACCAGCACACTTAGAACGCTTTAATTGTGTATCGGAAAGCAATAAGGAGAAATTTGGCCTTAGCATAATTGGCTGAATAGCTGGACTCTCTTCCAAAGTTCATTACTGCCTCCTGTGACTTCCTGCCAGCCCTGTGTGCTTGAGAGCTCCCTTAATCCTAAGCACAGATCTTAGAACTCAAACTGGTGTGCCCAGCATTTCCCATCTACCAAAAGAAAAAGCCCAACCCACTGACAGTGCTTTAAGACTCGGTATTTGTGGAGAAGATTGCAGTGCTTTGAGAGCTGCTGAATTAATAGCAAGGCCTGCCATTATGGTTGTTGTTCCACCTTTAAGCTGTCAGATCGTATAAATCTCAGTAGATGCCTTAAAGCACTGCGTGCAGATGAAAGCTCTCCAAAGGAGCAAATTCCCCTTTCCTTCATCTTGGAATAACATGTCATAATTGCATGGGAAGATAGGAGAGCTATTACTGAAAAGGATGGATGAAGGAGTAGGAAAGAACCTAATGCAGCATGGGAAAGAGATAGGAGACAGCCATTCATCCAAAATGATAACGTAACACAAAATGTATTACACTGCCTTGCCAGAAATGTTGTAACACTGGTGAGGCACCTGTTAGCACCCTGCTTTCCCAAACTCCTTGCTAGAGCCTGGCACAGAGCTTCTCACGAGCTTCCCAAGGCTGTGTGCTGCACTGCACTGCAAACGGCTGTGACACATCTGCAGTGTTTTGATGAAATTACTGGAACCAAAATCACTGGTGCTGCAATTATTCCTCGTGTAGATGTCTTAATTACAGCACTGAGATGTTATGGGGTTAATTAATTGTTGCTTATTAAGTGCTTTGAGACTATTGAGTGAAAGACGCCACATATATGCAAAGGGCGATCATGAGGAAGCCAGCAGCGTTTCCAGCTGTTTGTAGGCAAAAAACATTTAATTGTGAGATATTACATTGGCAGTCTAGTGGCATATTTCAGGTTGCAAGATAAAATCCTGTGTCTACACTTTGTGTATGCATGCTCTGAACTTGTGGGAGCACTCCCATCAGTTTCTATTGGAACAGAAGAGATCGTGTGGGAGGAGGTTCCTCAGCTTTCAGTACAACCAGTAGGAAATGGCAGAACTCACAGGAATACTGGGATACTGGCTCTAATTTCATGATATTTAGGCAATGGTCATTGAGCAGCATTCCTCTGTACGTGTGCAGCTACTGCAGTTGCATTACCTTTGGAGCTGCCTTCTCCTTTTTAGGCTCTTTCCTAAGCATTTTCTGTAACGACAGCAGCTGTAGCCTTGCCTGTGGGCATGGCCAATGTATCTGTGCTGAAACCCAGGCTGCATAAGCTCTGGTATTTATCCTGGCATGCAGTGCTATGTCTAGAGAGACAATTCATCAGTTCTCAGTACTTAATAACTCAGCTTGTCAAAATATGAGCTGTTCAATTACTGGAATTTCTTTCCTCGTTTCAGAGATCTCTCTGTTCCCTGTGCTTCTCCTTTCCTTAAGGAAGAAATGCTTTTGCTGATGAGAAAAAGCACAAAGGGCCTCAGAAATGTTGGGTCAGTTCCTGTCTGTCCAGTGTTTGTCTCCATCCCATTTACTGTGGAGTTGGTGAAGTCTGTAATGCCTAGAAGTGGAAGGGGTTCTTTGGTGGCGGTGGTGTTGTCAATTAGTTTTGGTTTTGCATCACTGCTGTTGTGCTACACACTGTCCAGTTTGGGAACAAAGTCCCACATGAAGAGTAATCCAAATGATGGATAATCCAAATGATGGATAAGTATGAAAAGCGTGGAAAGGTATCTGAGAGGTTCCTCCCCATTCACTGGCATTATCCCCTGGCAAGTTTTCAGCAACTGTAGTGGGCTGAAAGCTTTTCACAAGGAAAATCTTCACCATGAGGAAATACCGAACTTCCAGACTGACAGATCAGTGTGAGCTGTGTTTTGTGTGATTTGGCTTTCCTTCCAGAGAATGAAGAACCACAGGTCGGGTGTTTGAAGGCACCAGTGTCTTCTGAAGGTGCAGGACGAGTTGTGTGCAGGTCACAAGCAGGATTCAGTAAGTCTGATCCCATATAAACTTCCTTGAGAAAGGCTGTTGCCATTCTCCCGTGAGCACACAGCAGCCAGCACTGCCAGGCTGAGATGTGCAACTGAGAATCTGAGATCTTCCTGCAGAACAGCTGGTAATTGAAATACCCCACTGCTCATTCAGTAAGTTAGGGAAAACCCCAACAAAGATGCAGTTCAAAGTTTATGTTATGATGTTGCAGTATGGATCTACAATAATATTAGCAAGGAAACAGGGAAACCTGGCTTCAAAAGCAGGACTGGGAAGGAAGTTAGGGCAGATCTCATTGCAGAGCTTGCATACCTTGAGCTGTTCAGTCATATGAAACATTGCAAATGTTATGGCTTATAGCAAAGTACATTTGACACGGCTGATGGAGAAGTATGGCTGAGAGAAGAACGTTTGTCTCAGTTACTGCTACAGCCCAGAAGGACAAAAAAATCCTGTGCTGCAATTGTTTTGACTCAGAATAATTAATCCTCCTTTGCACTCTCTCTCTTTCTTGGACTCTGTTCACCTGTCAGCCAAGGTGAGCTGCTGGGCAGAGCAGAGTGAGGATGGCTTGGTGCCCATCCCTGTAGGTGAAAGACTATTATATTAAATCTTTCTGGACAGTGTGTTTCAATTTGTATTGCTCTAGGGGATCTGGGATCTGAAGCAGCCAGCAGAGCCGTCCTCCTGCTCTCAGAGGTGTCTGCTGGGTGGAAATGAACCATAGTGGCCAAATTCTGCGTTCCATTGAGCCCACACAATTAATTTTCCCATTATGGCTGTGTGAGATGCAGCAGTACCCCTGGGTGAGGTGCTGCGTGGGTCACAGGAGGCCCCAAAAGACTCATTTTCCAAAGGCATGGCAGAAGTGCAAACTGCTTTCCTCCAGATGAGTTATCACACAGTGACTTATTAAAGGCGGTGTGTAAAATCTGCAGTACCTGGTTTGCTGTCTGACCCATTAAACAGTTCTTCCTGCTCATGTTCAGCTCCTGCCCATTGGATTGAAGTGATGGTAAAAGCATCTGCAGTGTGATTAGCAGTCTGGGTGCACAACAGCCATTCCACAAGGTACTGTGATGGTTTGCTGTATCACTCCTGCCTCAGCTGCACACCCCCACCTCCTCCTCTCTATTTTTGCTGCTTACTCAGCAGGTTCTAAAGCAGATTTGAAGCAAGGATGCAAGCAAACAGCCCTGAAAGTGCTGACTTCTCAAAGCGCTGCACCTCATCACACCAGCACCCAGGGACAGCCGTGCACCCATCACCCTCCTCAGAGCAGACTTTCATCTCCATCTGAAGGCAGGCACGTGCAAAAGGGAAAGCAATTTACTAACAGCAATGCTAGAAATAAAATGCTTAGAAGAAAGAACACCTGATTCACTATAAATTAGGTAACATACAGAACAAAGAGCAAAAAAAGCAAAACCTGGTCCTTTTTTTCCCCCTTCTATGAATATATTTTTAAAGAGCTTTGATGAATCAGACTGTGATATTAAACCTCTCAGGGCTGGGAGGAATGGAATGTGCAGCCACTTCTTGTGTCTCCCGTAGCTCAGAGCTCCTCTCTCTCATAGTTTTGTACCCTTGGGTGGAACAAACCCAGTCAGCCAGTTCCAGTGAGATGTGGAACACGCCTGAGAGCCTGAATCCAGAGCTGTGTTTTCCTGGAAGCCCTCTGGCATTCCCAGTGATAACACTGTGCTGCTCCTGCTCTTATTTGCCCTGAGCTCCTGCAGTCCCTTCTGTGCAAGCTCTGTGCACTGGGATTCAGTGACGCTTCTTACTTACACAGGACTGGAGCTGTCAGTGTCTTAGAGAGAACAATACTGATTCTTCCAGTGGTGTTTCTTTAAATTGATTTAATGTTTTCAATGCAAAATCTTGTGGGTCATATCTGTAGCCAGGTCAGCAGTCTTCCCTATTTCATATCTGGAAAAACTGAGGTACAGGAAGGGCAGAGGACATGCTCAGAATCACAGAATGAGAGCTGAGTGTGTCAAGAACAACAACAGGATGGCCTGATTTGGGGCCAATTAATGCAATGCTGAATTCACTGTATTTCCCATAGTTTTTCTCCTGGTATGAGATGTTCAGCTGCTCTGTCTTTATTACCAGAGTGCTTATTTATTCCCTTTCCACAGGGAAGATGGATCTGTGGAAGACCCTGTGGACCTCTGGGGTTGCTATAGAACATTTCTTAAGGAGTGAGGGCTTGTCTAACTTGTTCCCATTTCTTTTACTGTGACCTGTGAAAAAGCCCCTAAAGGGGAGAGAAGAGAGGATGTGATGCTGTGACATGTGATTTAGAGTGCTATAAACCAACCCTTGCTGTAGGGCTCTGGAAAAGGGAGGAGAGACTGTCAGAACTGGAGAGAGGGCTGTTGTGAGTGGGAAAAGAGGGGGCTGAAATGGAGGGAGAGACAGAGACGGGAAGAGGGCTAGAAAAATATGCGAGCACGAGAGGTTCAAAGACATTCCTTGGCTTCTGCCTCCTGTGCCTGTGCTGGCTCAGCCAGCGCTGAGGCCTGAAGACCTCTCTTAATCTACATTTCCTTTTCCTCTTTCGCTGGGAATGGAAGAGTCATGTGTAAGTGACCCCTCTCTCCCCCTCTTTCCCTCTCCGTTTCCTTTCCCAGCAGTGTCTCGCTGGGATACGCGGCCATCTGTATGTTTATTGCAGCATGAGCTGAACTGTAAGATGTACTCTCTGGAATCCTGGTTTTATGATTTCCCTACCATTCCTTTGCATTTTCCACATGGCTCATTTGCCCCCCTTGAGCTGTGGATGCATCAGCGCTTCTGTCTTGATGTACTTTCATGTTTCCTCCTCTCCCCTGAGCTTCCCAACATTCCTCTTTAGTTTCTATTACTTTTATTCCATTTTATTTTCCTCGTGTTTCTGTGCTTCCTGTTAGCACCATCCCACTCCAAAGCGGTTCCCTGTGCAGAGGCACCACCTCTCCTGCTATGATCCCATCCATTTGGGTCGGGTTGTTGACCTCAGGGCATTGCTGGAGGCGGAAGGGGAAGATGCAAATGATTCCAGAGGAAGTTCAGCCTTGAAGTTCAGCACTGGGATAATGGCAAGAATCCTTAGCCCCTCTCCCTTTGTGCTTTGAGGAAAACGAATAGCACAGTGTGCTTAACTCCTTCACTTCCAGAAGCAAGCATCAGTGCTGGGGAAGAGATAAGGGAACCAAAATGATTCTCTTCCATGAGAAGTCTATTTTATTCTGGATCTGTAAGATGTACCAAAAACAAAATAGCAAAGTAGAAGTCTGTCCTGGGTAATTTTGTACTCCTTTCATCTTCCAGGATAAGTCGGAAGATAATCTTAACCATATTGCTGCTGCAAAGGCTTGATGGACTTCTCACTAAGGAACAGATTGATGCTGTGGAATGAAACTTCTGGCTGTGTCTGATGCAGAGGTGGACTGGGATTATCATAGGGCTGTTGTTCTCTGTGGGGCTTGTTGGGTGATTTCCTTTTTCTTCCTTTCCTCCTGCTGTAACAGTGAACTTACTATAGGCTATCACTTGTGCTGGACTCGGTCAGGGCAGCACTGAGGGTAAAGCTGATGCTTCCTATAGTGTGACAAGTGTTGTATGTGATGAGTGGCATGCAGGGGGTGTGCTGGGATTTGTGCCCAGGAGGCTGAACGGCCACTGACAGCTTCACAGTGGCAAAGGATACAGACCCAGAATAATTAAGCAACTGTGTCTCATTGCAGCTCGTGACAGTTTCCAGATGCTGCTGTAAGTGATTCCAGATGTGCTCTTCAGGACCTCTGGTTGTTGAGAGCATCCATGCATTGAGAGAACAGAGCTCCATCTTTTGTGGCACCATTGCCTTTCTCCATCAGACTTATTTGGTGGGGTGAGCTCAGAAACACTGAAAAGTGCCCCCAAAGGGCAAAGACTTTTATACATCCCTCCCCTCACCGCAGCCTTCCTGGAGCTCCCAGTTGCACACTGCTGTGTAGTTATCCGGAGCACAAAGGGTTATCTCCAGATATTCCCTATCAAACCAGTTGCTTCCTTAAGCACAATTACTTTCAGGGCCCCGCAGAGGAAGAGGGCAATGCGGGACGTGGAGCTGCGCGGAGCCTGGTGGATGCAGCACCCAACAGCACAGGGCAGTTCCTCTCTGCTGCCTCATGCATGGCCGGATACCTCCCTCTGCTGTTCCTTTCCTGCTTGGCATCCCCATGCTGAGCACGCTGAGCTTGCCGTGCTTTTTTTATTTGCTTGGTTTTTATATGCAGTCAGTCCCGAAGTCATTTTGTTGTCCTGTCGCTGCTAGGCTGAGATTGGTTTATGTTTTTGGGTTTTTAAAGTAACAAACGCGGTGATATAATGATGGCAGATAAGGGAAGGAAGAAGATGACCAGGGGAAATGTTGTTCATGTTCGTTTGATCCCCTTCACCTCCCATCCAACCCATCAGGTGTGGGGCAGGCAGTTGCACAGAGGTATTCCCTTTGACTCCTGCACAGGAGCTGATAGCATAGGAAAGGTGTTACATGATGGAGGAGTGTGTACAGAGACACAGAACACCATTAGATTGTTAAATCTCAGTTTTTGTTGCAGAGTGATCCAGCACTGAGGGCGCTCATCCCAGCGGGGTGCCCTCCTATGAAAAACACCTGTTGTGTTCCAGAACAAAAACTGCCATCCTCACAATAACAACAGTAGGGTAGGAAAAAAAAAAAAAGCAGACAAATGTGAGGTGGAAGATGCCATACAGTGATGATTTTGCCCATTCTGGTGCAGATATTCAGCTCGAATCCTTCAGGGACACTTTACTCTTTTATTTCCTCAGCTTCTCTTGGCTTGGGGTGATGCTCCTGACTCCTGGAGCAGTGGCTCTGAGGCTGCTCCACTCAGGCTGTGGATGCCCCATCCCTGGAGGCGTTCAAGGCCAGGCTGGATGTGGCTCTGGGCAGCCTGGTCTGGTGTTTGATGACCCTGCACACAGCAGGAAGTTGAAATGAGATGATCATTGTGGTCCTTTTCAACCCAGGCCATTCTATGATTCTATGAGAGCTGAATGCTTTTAAATTGGGCCTTAACCTATTTCACAGTGGCACATCTCAGAAGATGGGTGCTTTCTCTGTTTCATGATGCTGTTGGATGGAGGCTCTATGAATGCTTTTCTGAAGGTGCTGTTTCACCCCCAAATCAGTAACAAGAGCAGTTCAAGGGCACTTCGATCCAGCCAAGTTGACGGTATGTGCTTTAACACCATAAATATGTTGCTATTGCTTGATACAGAGCGTGACTTGAACACCAAGAAGGTTGGGCTGTGCTTCACAATAGCTGAGTTACAGTTTTGTCCGTGGAAGAAAGTGAATGACAGTTTTTGACTGGGTAGTCCTATCTGCATACATTTGTTTAGTGACCAGTGGACACCAGTCCATTGATGAAGTTGGCTATGATGGTTTAGTTTTTAGCTGCAAATATACTGCTCCAAATCGACTTGATCCAACCAAAATGTAATTCAGACTGTGGCTACCCACCATTCTGAAGTGCTTTGAGGAAAATTAGGCTTTGACTTAAGGTCAAGGAATTGTGTGTGGACCGAGTCGGAGTGAAGAGTTCCAAGCAAGTTCTCCTCCTGGCACACATGGCTGCAATTAATGAACTCATTCCTGCCCGTGATGGAGAGCAGTCCAGGAACAGGGATCTGCAGGATATTCCTGATATGCAGGAGCTGACTGTAAGGCTGGTAGTGACTTAGATAAAAGGGAGCAGAAGAAAAGAGGAAACTAGAATTAGACAAGGTGGTTTCTATAACGAGCATGGAAGACTCATCCCAGACTCATTTCCCAGACTTCTGTTCCTCTGTTGAATACAGCAAGCAGCAAATCTTGCCTAACGTTGCACTGCCGTGAGCTATTGCATTTCTGAGTTGTAATATGTCCTTTGTGCAGAAGGATGCAGACATTGGCTCTAGTTTTATTTGTCTGTCTGGTGAACCTGTCCTTGGCTTGCCAGGAGACAAGGGAAAAATCTCTATTAGGTGAGTAGAGAGGACTAGGACACAAGACATCTGGTTGCACTGCTCTAAAAATCACCCTTATTTCCACAGACAAATCTCATCCCTCATCTCTGCCTCCAGTTCCATGCGTGTAATGGGAATGCTGGTGTTGTGTGACCTGTGGATACCGTGAGAGTGAATCCAACAGCACTCGTAGGGCACCCAAATTCCGTGGCGCTGTGCTCAAAGGAAAGCCAAGCAATTAAGAAAGCAATGAATAACGCAGACCAATATAAACCATTCCTTGGAAGGGGTACAACACATTTTGAGTGACTCATGGGACTGCGCAGTGCAAAATAGCACCATAGTTTCGGATAGAACAATAGTTTTACATTGCATCATGCTCCAAGTGCTCACAGACTGAGGCACAAGAGCACAGCTTTGTGATTTGCACACGTGTGCTTTGCAGCCTTCTGCCTCTTTGCTTCATAAAGACTTAAGGGGTGGGATTCCATCTTCGCAGCAAAGCCAGCGTTTCTTCCTGAAGATTAGTAATTAGATCCCGCGGCAGCTCTTAGATATTTTGATGATGTCCTTTAAAAGCATCTTAGATTAGACAGTCAGATAGGAATGCATGATAACTCACTGAGCAGACAGGGCCATGTGCTGAGTTACTTGTTATCACTTCAATCCATTCTGAGCTGTGTGAACACGCCGACACTGAGAAGGGGGAAAAGTAAAGTGGGATTCTTAAAAGTAATCCCATTTTTTGCTCTCCGTAATTGATTATATGCATATGTCACTGTAGAACAATTCAGACAAAAGGAGGAGGAGTGCATCACTTTTTCCCCCTTGTCTTTTGCTGGCTTCCGTACAAAAAGGCAATTTTCAATAGGTAGGTTTCAGTGCTCTGAACATCTGAATTATACAAATTCTTTGTTAATGGGCCCTGCGTGAAACAGCAGCTCTGACAGTACTGAGCCGGGCTGTGCTTCAGCTGATTTCAGAAGGAACTCTGCAGCCTGCAGATCCAGGATTGGGCATTTATAGAGGGAACCCGATCCCAAAAAGGCGCTGCGGGATGCCATTCACAGTTATGATTAGAAATGTCCCAGGAATGCGTGGGGAAGGATGAGTGCAGTCTGCCTCAAATAATGCCAGCGTGGTCTCCGGCTCTCTCAGACGCAGCCAGATGGCATTGTCTTCTTTTCCCAGTGATTTTGATTCGATAAGGTCGTCTTTTCCAAGCACTCAACAGCAGCAGCTCCTTCTTTCCTTCTGGTTGAAGAGGAGCTGGGAATGGGGCACTGCCTCACACGAATCCTTTCTGTGGGGTTCCTTCAGGATTTGCTGCCGATCCCATTCCCCAGTGCCACCACCCAGCAACTCTGCAGCCTGACATCCAAGTTCCCACTCCCATCTATTTCCAGGCTCTGCAGCTGGCCTCTGCAAAAGAGCCCCTACAAGAGGCTCAGTGGAGTAACTGTACAGCTTGGAGATCGCTGTTACTAAGGCATAACACCACTGCAGCACCAGCAGAATCATTACCAGATCATGTTAGCCAACAAGTCACCAACTGGGTTTAACTCCTTCAGCTCTGCAGATGGGCTTTGGTTTTTTTCCTGGCACGCAGTTTCTGATCTGTGTGGCAAGATCTGGGCTTTATTGTCACAGAGCCCCAGCAGATCAATCCAATAAATCATCCCGAACAGGGCTTGCAGCTGCACGTGTTGCCAGAAGAGGGAACTGCAGCTCCATCTCCTGCACTGCAGCAGGCAGGCGGGCCGTGGCTTCGGGTGCAGGCAGCCAAAGCCCTTCACCTTTCTCCAGGCAGCTGCTGGGAGGAACCCTTGGTAACCTTCCAAAGGGATTCATTATTCTACTGGATCCTTTATTTTATTCGTTTATTTTTTAACCTCAACCCAATGGTCTAAAAGTCACATCAGGTCCGATGAGACTTCGAGTACCCGTTTAAAATCATAACATTTTTCTTATCATGGATCATGTTTGACTGAAGGTTCTGATGCTTGTTCAATCAGCCTTTTGCTGCTCTGGTTCCTCAGCATTCAGGTTGGAGTTTGTTTGACAGATGTGATTGTGTTCCTAGTACTGATGCTCAGGAGCCAGCACTGCAAGCCCTGCAACGAGTTCCTGCACCAGAGGCACCTCAGGTGACCACCAGTGCCAAAGGAAAGGGTTCATCAGGGCCTGAGTGAAGTTCTCAGGGGTTCTCAGGTGGCCTGTTCTGAAGGCACACTCAGAAGTTGCATTGCTTCTCACTTCCCCCTTCAGATTTGCTGGGTGGGTCCTGCAGCAAATCGATATATTCATTCCAAAGGAAGGGGTGGACACAATGCCCTCAGGAACAGAGGATTTTCCTGACTTCCAGACAGGAGAGGTCTGGAATCAGAACAAGGAAGCAGAATTATGAGCAAGAAAAGATGCAAGGCAGAGCAAAACTAGGTACAACCTTGTAGCTTCGTCTGGAAGGAGTTCGAAATATGGTGCAAGTAAGCTGGCGTGAACGAGTGAAAGAACTCGTGAAGGCAAAGTGAAAGAACTGCTTGCACTGGGAAGTGAGACAGAAATGCTGTGTTACAGAGAGCTGGCAAAGCAGAGTACAGCAATGAAAAAGGTAAGAGTGTGCTGCAACCTCCTAGGGTCACGGGGCTGGCAAGCAGGAATCACATTCGTCTCCTGAAACAGTTGTTTGTGGATGGAGCTGTGCCTTCCTCGAGCACAGCAATGATCATTTATTAATTGTTCAGCTCAGCAGCAGATCCAGTCTCTGCTTCTCTACCTCTCCCTTTACCCAGGATCCCAAACCACAACAAATTCCCTTCTTTGTTGGGGAAGAAAAGTCTTCAGAGAGACTCCTAGCCTTAAATGTAATGGAAACATTTGCTAATGAATGAGCCCTCATTATAAGTTATAAGGAAATGCTTAATTGACAGTGGCCACCGGATAACAGGGTTTAATTAATAAATCTATGTGGCGTCATGTACACCACAGGAAGGGATTACAGGGGTTAATGTGTCTGCCTGCTGGACTTTTATGGAAGAGCTGTGTTGCCTGTCTTTTGACATGAACAACCCGCGCGTCTGCAACCCAGCACTTCCAAATGAGAGCCAATCAGTTACGGGAACACAGCAGCCCTGTCTGAATGTTTGAACACAGGTTGGATGGCATCCGAGGCCCACGCAAACCAAAGCAAGGTTTGTTTTCTTGCCTCCTTAGCCAGCAGCTGGGCTCCTGTGTCCTTCACACTATGGTGCTATCTGTTCTAAGCTCTCACCATTCCGTTGTTTGATGTATCAGTCTTAAATCTGCATCTTTAAGCCCGGCTCATTAGTGCCTCATGCTCCAGCCTGTTTCAGCAACAGGGCATGCAGAGCAGGAGCTCCCAGCTGATACCTTTATTGAAAAGTTAGGGAAGCTGTGTTGAACTCTCTCCCCTAATCCAGAGGCTTTATATTCAGCAGGACACCAAGCTCTGGAGATCCCGTTGAAGTCTGTCCCAGAAGATTGCTGTTATTCCAACCTGCAAACTGTCCTTCAGCTTTGTAGTGAGGTGTGAAGAGGTCAGAAAGAATCCAAGACTCCTAAGCGCTGCAACCTCTCCCAAGGATTCTGCCCTAAAACACAGAGCAAGTCTTTACTGTTAAGAAATTGTCTCAACTCAGCCAAGAGACAATGGAGATCAAATTAGCTGTAATTAGCCTCATGCTTTACCTCATCTGGATTACAGGACAGATTTCTATCTAGTATCAACCATCTTAGTCCCAGCGCAGGCAATGAAATGGGGTTTATCCATGCTAAAAAGGCAAAGCTGCTTCTTGGCCTGACTTCCATCTCCAGCCCCCTCCATTCACTACAGTCAGACCTCGCTGTTGGGATCTCAGCTCTCATGCATCCCTTCGTACTTCCAATGCCCAACCACTCTCAGATCCCCTATCATACTTTCTGTAAAGGCATTCATGAGCTGTTTTAGTTACAGATAAAGCTAAGACTGGAGACAGGCATGCTGGAATGAAGTGGGAGCAGCTATAAGCTAAGTGATGCACACAGAGTGGTGCAGTTGCTTTTTTGGTACTCAGGTTAGCTCGGCTCATTGCTATGTAAAGCAGACTCTTGAGTTTAGAATTAGTTTCACACCACGTGTCCACGTTAGGGTAGTAGCACATGCTATCTTTCTAGCCAGTAATAGGTAACAATGCTATAGTTCTTGATTGTAGAGAAAAATAGACTGGGGCTATCAGAATGCTTCTTGACCATGTGGCTAGTAAGGGGCATTCTTGCCTACGACAGTGATCCTGACAATGATAAAACAGGGAGAGCTTTATGTAATAAAATAAAGCCTATAGTAGGCTGTCCTTAACATCTCAGGCTTTTGTCCTCACTGTGTTCTTTCAGTCTAGCCTTATACAAACATCATCTCTCTGGATGCTTTTCATATTGGCCCTACCTATTGTTAGCAGCCAGCCACTTTGCTTTCAAATACCAAAACTAATACCAAGCTGTTACCACAGCATAGCTACAAGCATTACAACCCTCTCTAGGCAGCCTTTGTCCCCTTCTTGTAGTGCAGAATCCATTGGCACGATGAGCCCTGATCAGTGCTTGCAGGTGGGAATAAGGGAAAGTGGGCACACTGCTGTTCAGGAGAGTGGGGAAAGGTTTGTGGGAATATTGCTGTCTGTAGCAAGTGAGAGAGCAGATATATCTGCCTTAAGATATCTTTGGGGTAGGTGAGAGGGAGAACAGTCCTTACTTGCAAATAAGGTCTGTGCAATCCAAGCTGCGTGCTGAATGAAGGGCGCTGTGTGATGGTCTGGGAGCAGCTACTGCTGGGCTGCTCCTGATGAGAACCAGCATGTAGGGCAGCAAGGCTGTGTGAATGCCATCCAAGGGCTGCCAGGAGCACTTCTCAGAGCCATGGAAATACGTAGTGGGGAGAGAATTAAAGCTCTGAGTTCCTTGTAGAGACGAGGTTATGGCCGGTGAGAAAATGGGAATGTAGAGATTCCCCCTAAATGCAAAGGGATTGGAAATATGTACCAGTTGTTCGATGTGTTACTCCCCCACTTACACTGATAACACAGTGAAAGCTCTGGGGCTTAACCAATGGCACCAGGGCCTTAACAGCTATGTGTATTTTAATGTCCTAATTATACTGCGTGGCAATTGCATTATAGCTGATTCTTGCTGCTCCTCACAGGTATGAGCTGCTTTGCCTGAGCCATAAGCTGGGCCAGTCAACCAGTCCTAAGTGCCACAAATCTGCTTCCAGAACTGCACTGGTGCAGAAAGGGCCAAAGCTCTTCGGAGCAGTTTGGGTGCTGTCTGGAAACGGTGACCTTGGTTGCTTCCAGGTGGCCTTGCTGAGATCCATCTGCAGGTCTGGGGTCCTGCAGAGCCAAGAATGAAGGAGGCTGTCTAGAAACCATTTACACAGATCAGCACTTGATGGCATCAATAACTCCCTCCGGGCTTCTCGCAGGCTGAGATAGTGGCAGATTGTCAAAATTACTTAACATCCTGGAACACCACCCATTCCAGTATGAATAGGCTTCTTGTGTACAGCCCACATGATCTTAGTGTTTTTATGGTGTCTCTATGGAGACTGGAGTCATACTTCTGGTCTATTGGTTTGGGATCCTTTTTCTTCTCTGCTTTCAGGTGAATTGTCTTGTAGGAGAAAGGAGAAAAAGAAAACAAACAGATATAATCCTTGTGAATAATGAAGAAAGCATCAGTCACAGAATGCCAAAACATCCTGCTCCCTTTTATAGAAGGACTTGGAAATGTTTTGATTTTTTGAACACTACCATCCAGTTTGGCAGAGATTTAGCAAGGCTTGTGCAAAAATAATGGGCCTTAGGCAAAGCTGGATGAAGCAGTGAGCATTGAGACGTGCATCCTCACCCAAATTAGGTTGGAGCACGGATCAGAGCGAAGCTGTGTTCAATCTGGGAAGCTTACCATGCCAAAAACTGGGGGAGATTTTAAAAAATGTTCCAATCCCAAGCACTGATGCTCTCATGAGATCAGATGCTGCCCCTTACTGTTGGCTGTAATCCTTCCAGGAAAGTGATTGTGGTTTTACTAAGGTTTTTGTTAGCTTGGCCATATTAAGACGTGTCTTGGTGTTCACTGGGATCCTGGAGAGGGCAGCAGTGCAGGTGGGGCGATGGATGGATGTGAGATGGATGTGCAGTGTGGAGTTCCCCGGACAAAAGGATGCATGAGGAAACCGCTATCAGGTTATAATACAGGGTATTTCCTTTGGAAGGCACCTCCAAAGACAGACTTCTGGTCTGCCTGACCTCTTTGTGGCGAACCAGAACCCAAAGCCCATCACTGAGGGCATTGTCCAAACCATTGTCCCACAGATATTTGTGGTGAATACTGGGAGGCACTGAGCACATCTGCCTTACCCAAACCCGATGCTACATTGCCCTGAGGAGAGCTGCAGGAACTGCTGTCCTCTATCCCCACAGAGGCCCTATCCATGACTGCTGTGATCTGCTCCCTCTGCCCCACACTGAGCCCCGTCGGTGTTCTGCTGCTCAGGATGGCACAGAATGCTCCTTTGCATTCCTGGTTGCCGCTCCCAAACTCCTTAGCCCCAGTTTACACGTCCAGATTGTGGCCTCTCAGCTATAGCATGAAAAAACAAATCCCCGCTCGCTGAAAGATGCCATATGTTCCTTGGCATCAACTCAGGTGTACGTGGTATCGATACAACACCCAGAAATCACAGCCACCCCAGAAGTGTCTCTCTAAATGCCTTTGTTTCTGCCAGTTCTTCTTCAGATTCACAATGAATTCTTCAATCCAGCTTGGTATGTTCCTTGGTTCCCTGAGGAGGGTAAGACAACACCCCTAGGAGCACATGGGAACAGCTCCACCAGCACCAGTGGCAGAAGTGGGTTTGATTTTGGTAGCAATGGGGCTTAGGAAAGGAGGAGGTAGTGCCTATCCCAGCTGGGAAATTAGCAAAATGCCTTCTCAGCCTTCAGTGCTATTGTGGGGGAAAAATGAGGAAAACACCAGGATTTAGACTATTGCTAACCTGGAGAGAAGTGTGGTGAGGTCTGGCTCTGTTCTGAGTGCTCAGAGGGACCCTCCACCTCAGTTTCTCTGCATATAGGTCTGAAACCATGCCCGTATCTCCCCTCTAAGGACCAGCACGATCCATGTGGTGAGAGATAAAAGGTGGTTCTAAGCAAAGGAGGTTCAGTTTAGGGCTGGCAGAAGAGCAAGCTGTGAAATGGAGGAGTCCCTGCTGATGGTTCACACTTATTGAAGGAAATTTCCAAAGCCCCAGCTTATCCTGACTGCTTAAGGACTACTTCGAAGTGCTGCTGTGAGCTCAGGTCTGTCACATAGGGGCTGCTTTGGGCTGCGCTAATGTTGCAGCATTGCAGGGGGAATAGGAGGAGAACCAGCCTGGCTCTGACTGAGGTTTGCTGACACTCGCAGAGGCTGCAGGCAGATCTAAAGATGACAGAGAAATCATTGCGAGGATTCAAGACCTGCTTGAGCTGGGAAAAGTAAAAAGCAATGCAACAGCTGGACCTGCAGCAATCCTGCTCTGCAGTCTCTTGGGCCAGGAGTGAAATTTGCTTGCAGAGATAAGCTGGAAGCAACAGTCTCCCTGAAGCCAATGCTGTGTGTGAGCATATGCAATTAGCTCTCTGCTTTGCAATTTCTATGACATCGCACACTTTGGTGCCCAGCAGTTTCACCTTGCCATCTGCATAGGGGCCAAGGCAGAGTTCAGAGCTGACAAACACTGCAGTTTCTCTTCTATCCTGTATGTTCCTGAGGCCTTCCAGGGCTGGGGGAGGGATGCCCTGCCTGGGTGTCTGTCTGTCCTTGAGCAGTGTTTCTCTCAGAGGAGCAGAGCACTAAGGAGCTCCTTGGTTTATCCAATTCTGTGTGTGTGTAGGAGGATTTTGCACCCTCCTGGTTTTAGAGCTTTCTGGGCAATGCCATTTCCTCTTGCATTGGGCAGATATCAGAAAGCCTCTTGTGTTGGATGAATGCTGAGATCCCACTGGATTTCACTGGAAAAAGCAATTAAATGTGGTAATGTGGGGGACTTGAGAAAACAACCTTTGCCCATTAGATAGGGTGAATTCAGAAGAAAAAAATTGATCTGAGACCACTGTAAGGTGCCTCAGCACAAGTGGGTTCCAGTGCTGACAGTGCCTGGAAACCAGAAAGCCAGAAACCTTGCTTCAGCAGATCTACTGCTGTGCCTTCTGATCAGCTGGGTGCTGTTGCAGTGTTATGGTACAGGACAGAGCTCTCTGCATGGATGACCCATTGCCAGCCGATCAGCTCAGAGCAGTGCCATCTTCTTCCTCCGTTCTGGTTCTGGCTTTGCACGCACACACACACAAAACAGCTTCACTCAGTGACCTGCGGGGTCGTTTCCCTGGGATTAACCCCTTTCCCTCTTGGAAAGGACACACACAGGAATTCTGGGCCTGGCTCTCATGCAGCCATTTGCTAGGCTCATGTGCACAACCCACGTCACAGCGCCTGCCCTCCGAACCCTCCTGACATGCCTTTCCCTTCCCACCCTCCTGCATGGCCCCATTTCTCAGCCCTACAGAGACCTCAGGGAGAAGTGCTCAGCAGCAGAGCTGTCCTATGTGGGAAGAGGTCTGGGGGCTCCAACAGCTGCTCGGGGTTTGAGTCCCCTCAGCAGATGTTTGCTATTCCAGCCACTTCATTAATGTTGGAAACAAAACCCCTGATTATTCCTGACCAAAGCACCCCCTTTTTGATTGACAGCCAGTGTGTGTTTCATATGATATAATCCACGGTATTGCTCTGGCCACTTAAAAAAAAAAAAAAAAAAAAAAAAAAAAAAAAAGAATGAAGAAGAATAAAAAGAAAAAGAAATCTCAAGTCAATAAGTAAGAAGAAGGAAAGACATGGGGATGAATCGGGGTGTGCTAATCCCACCTGCCCGACCTTCTCTTGGGGCATCAACATTCGGCAGAGGTGCCAACCTCACATCTCTGCACGTTCAGCCCTTCAGATGTGAGCAAAATGGACTTGAAAGGGCAGGCAGAGCTCCTGTGTGGTGGTTGTGGGAACGGATGTGGGTGAGACGGAGGCTTCTTCCCCGTTTGGTTTCTGCACTGGAGCTGATTGGGCTCGTTGAGGAGCCCTTCACTTTCAGCGCTTGTATTGCACTTCAACATCAGGAAACTTTCATCTGTTGGGTCTCGTCAGGTTTTGTAATTGCAAAATGAATGCGGAGTGAGGAAAAAGGGCAGACATGGGGGAAACAGGAGCAAAAATGCCATTCGCTGCTGCTTTGTGACGGTGGGGGATTGAATTCGGCTGCTTGCGCCGAGCGTCGCTTTGAAAGCGCTCTGTGCAATACAACAAGTGGTGATTGCTGAGGTCAATGCCATCGGGAATTACTTTGTTTCCTTGCAAAAAGAACTGTGTAAAAAGGAGAGAAAGTGTTCCCGAAGCCTGTTTGGTGTGTGAAGAGTGTGTGTGTAAAGCCGCGCTCGCAACGAACTCCGCAAATCTCCTTAAATATTTGTAGTTTGCTAAGGAATTAAAGCAAGAGTTGCAGTAATTGGGGATGGGTTCATCATCGGGGGAAATGTCTCCAAGCTCCGTGCTGGTTGATTTTGTTCTGCTGAAATGCCTCTTGGTGAGAGTGCCTCCGTTTCTCAAAATCAATAGAAAAAAATATATATCCAAAGGATTTATCTTAGCCTTTCCAATGGCTTAACGAGCAAAACGCTTTGTTTTATCTGTGTGATAACTCGTTATGCTGAGCTTTTTAGAACCACGCAATGAGCTTTTAAGACAAAAGTCCAAAAGAGAAGTGAGGAGTGTGGAGGTTCGCCGTGTGTGCCCAGTGCTGCTTTTAGGGCTCTCCAAAGCTGCAGATAGATCTGTAAAGCCGAAAGCCAAGAGGTGATTTTGCTGAAGAAACACTGCTTGCAAAGAGGATACGAGAGGTGGCTGATAGATGCGTGAGGGTTGGGGTTTTTTTTTTATTAATACAGAGCAACGAAAAGTTGCCGGAATTACCCGTGAGTGGGACGCGATTTTCTCCTTCCATAGAAACAAACGGGATTTCTGACAGCGGCAGCGCTCATCCCGCGGAGATCTGCCCGTAAATCAGCTCCGGGGCCGCGAAACTGCGCCGGGACGGAGCGCACCGAGCGGCCGCCTATAGAAGAACCCATCGCAGCGGGTTGGAGCTCACCGCTCCGTCCTGCACCGTACGGCCCGGGGGGAGCTGAGCTGAGCTGGGAGGGCTGAGTTGGGGGCCCAAGACTCGGGCAAAGCGGCACCGCGGGGCTGAGGGCCGGGGCCCCAGGGTTGAGCTTCCCCACGCTGTTTGAGTTTTTAATTTCTTCGAGTTAATTGCAAGCTTGGAAAAGGGGAGGTGGGGGGGGGGGGAGAGAAACGAAGGGGGGGGGAAGGAAAAGCCAGCCCTAATCTGGAAGCCTTCCAGTTTTTGCACCAAAAAAAAAAAAAAAAAAAAAAAAAAAAAAAAAGGAAAAAGAAAGAAAAGCACACACCCCGGTATCTTAAAATAGAGAGCAGGGAGGAGAGAGGAGCGCAGGGATCCTCCCAGCCGGGCGCAGGGTAACAATGGTGCTCGGCGGGGAGCAGCGGGCGCCCTGATTGACAGCCGGAGCGTCCTAAAAAGGCCGCGGGGAGATGCTTATCGGCACGGTTATATAGCGGGGCAGCGGCGCTGCGAGCCGAGGGAGCGCCGCCGAACCGAGCCGAGCCCAGCATAGCCCAGCATAGCCCAGCATAGCCCAGCATAGCCCAGCATAGCCCAGCGCTGCGGAGCGCGGACCGAGCGCGGGGGCAGCGCCCGCAGGAGGAGCTCGGGCGGCTCCGCGCCCCATCCATGAGCGGCCGCCCGCCGCCCTGGCAGCCCCGCACAGCCCCGCGGCCCCGGGGCCGGCCATGCACTGCCCGCCGCAGCCCCGGCTCGCCAAGGCAGGCAGGAGGCGCTACAAGACTTTCATGATCGACGAAATCCTCTCCAAGGAGACGTGCGATTACTTCGAGAAACTTTCTCTCTATTCCGTCTGTCCGTCCCTCCTGGTCCGGCCCAAGCCGCTGCACTCCTGCGCGGGTAAGGAGGGCTGGGGAGGGTTGGGGCGGGGATCGCTGAGCATCGCTGGGACCAAACTGTGCCCCCCGGGGCCGATCCCATCGGGAGAGCGGCTCCCGGTGAGGGGGGGATGCGGAGGGAGCGTCCCGACCTCGCTGTGCGGCGGCTGATTTTAGTACATGGCAGTGAGCAGGATGGGGTCTCGACCGCAGGTGTTTCGCAAATGGATCGGTCTGACGTGAGCTCTGAAAGATCCACGTGCGCAGTAAAAATGTCGTCCCTGTCACGCGTTCCAATTTTAAACAAAAAGAGCCCATTTTCTGGCAAAGCAGGTAGTTTCTGCAGTTATATTCTTCCCGTAGTGCCACCCTTGTGGCACCCAATGGAGCAGATGGTGAAGCTGGGACTTAGCAATACGCGACTAAAAAATCCATAACTATTCAAGAACATTCTTTAAAAGCTTAATTTTTGGTAACGTATCAGGGCCAAAATTTTGTTTTTCCTTGTGCTGAAAAAGTGCACTTTGCGTTTGCGTGTTTAAAAATTCAAGTCCTACTTTGGCTCTTTTATTTCCTTCCTCCTTCAGTGCTTGGTTGAATTTAAATAAGAGGGATCTCTCCAGGTCCCAGCACTTAATGTGCCAATATAAAACTTGCTGTTGGGTTACACAGAGTTTGATCAGCGGAGTAATCCCCTGGTCTTTCTCCAACCTCAATGTTTATTTTGCAAATGTAATTAACTGAAGATCCCGAATTGATTGGGAGGTCTGAAGTTACATGAGTAGTGTCATCTTCGTTCCAAATTTATTTCTTCCTATTGAGTTGCAGCGGCACGCATTGCCTCCCCGAACCGAGCGCGCCATGCTGCCCTGTGAGGAGACCTGGTTGTTAATCAGGATGTTGTTAACGAGGGGGGTTTTGAGCGCTGATCCCTTGCTGCTGCATGGACAGCAAAGTCCTGTGCTTGGCCAAAATAGGCACAGAGGGCTCAGATGGGGGGGTAAGTCCAGTTCTGCCTTTGCTGGGGTCAATGGCGCGGCTGCACAGATCTGCAGGGAGGAGATCCCTGTCTCCTCCTTCTGCCTCTGCTGCATGGAAAGCCTTAGAGAAGAAAGCAGCCCTTAGCACCCAGAAGGAACATGAGTATTCACCCAGAATCATGCCTGACCAGGTCAGGACCAAAAAGGCTGCACTGTGAATGTGCCCTTCAGCCAAAGAGATCATTGGGGTTTGCAGTGGGTGGGTGCTCCCAGCAGCTGTTCTAACGCACCCCTCGGGGGGGGGGGGAATAAACTTTATGATTATGTGTTTCTGTGGTATAGCAAATACCAGAGAGTAATATTTATTCATTAAATGGTCATTAATAATTCTCAGATGATTCGTCTGTAGGTTCTGAGCTCTGCAGTTAAAGCCATGCTTCGCTTTGTGCCTGGGACTGTTAATGAATTTGCCCTCCAGTTTGTGTTTTCAGCCCCAGTTCTGGGCTGCCCCATAGCAGTGATGTCAGCTGCTTAGCAGCTCAGCCTCATGGAGCTGCAGGGATTGGGAATTGCAGGGCAGAGATTTGGTGGTGGGATTAAAACCGTGCAAGGAAAGGCTGCAAAAGTCCGTGCTTCCAAACGGTGAGCCTCCCAAGGAGGGTAGGTGCTACTGAGCAGCAAGTGGTAGCGAATGGGATTTCTGATATTGTCTTAGAAATGGAGCAGAGCACAGAAACAACTACATCTGATAAATACCCAACACAAATCTGTTTGAAAAACTAAATTGCAAAGCGACCGAAGCCTGAAGAAGCGCAGCACGATGGCACCGAACTTCTGCCCGTGCTTCCTTTGTTGAGGTGAGCAGGAAAGCAGTGAGCACAGATTTTCACTGCGGCCTGAAATAATTTCAGTAAAGTTTTGCAGCGCTTTCTTGAGCTGAAGAGTGAATTGCTCTTTCATCCTGGGTGAAGTTGGAGCCCTCTGATATGCTTTATAATTTCCTCGAAGCTGAAAGATAGAAGACGTTCAGCACGCGCGTTTAATGACATCTCCTGTTAGGGGAAGAGAGCTGAACAAAATTGCTGAGCAGATGGAAAATACTTTCAGTTTTGGCTGTGATGGAAGTTGAGATATTTACGTGTGTGTAGATTTTAGTTGGAAGGAGATTCAGGGTTGATGGAAGGCTCGCTGCTCCCGTTGGGAAGGTTCCCATTGCGAGGAGCTCAAAGTGAGCCCCCAGCAGACCCAGAGTTTGGAAAGAAAAACGTGATTTCCCCTGTAAGGGATCAGCACTTAGCTTGAATTTGGTGTAATTGTGGTATTTTCTGGGCCACAGAAATAGAAAAGCTGTACTTACACCAATCTTACAAACTACACGGCCAGGTTCGCAGCCATCAGGGCTGATAAATAGGTGATTAGGTATTCTGAGGGGAAGTATTTTCAGGTGGTGGTTAACATCTCTTTCACTGATGAATTGGACAGTGAAAACATCATTCTCTTTTACGATCTTTAATTACTTATTGGTTTTTCACAGAATAAACAGGGCAGGTAATGGCCGCAGGCTCCATGCATGCCACGCTGGGCTTCTTGTCCTGAATTCTGGAGGCTGAGAAACTCCAACTCCGAGTTCCATAGGAATCACTTTTTAAATAATCTTTTTTTTTATTAATATAAATCATCTTTTGGCTTTGAGTGCCTAAAACATTTCTCAGGAGGCTCTGTACCCGTTCTGCTTTGTTCCCCCTATTTTCAAGTCGCGGCTCAGTGTGAGGTTCCAAATCCAGCTGCCACATTTGTGGCTGCCGATGTGATAAAGAATCCAAGGGCTCTGTCAGTGCGTGGTGCTGGAAGATCCAACTGGAAAAGTGCCGTATCTGAAAACATAACTCAAATCCATTGAAAAATAGAAGGGTGTCCATGGTGGATGGGGGGAGCTGCCGCTGTCCCAGACGATTCGGGGCATCATCTGTTAATGGTGAGCAGTGTTGGTTCAGAACATCCTTCGTAAACCATCCACGTGAGTTGAGGTGTTGGATTTGGAAAGAATCACGCTGTCCTTTTCAAGGGGGCTTGCTTCAAAACTGCAGGCTGTTTGAGCAAAGCTGGCAGCGCCGATTGTTGGCTGTATATTATTGCTGCAGTCTGTTGTATGTGATTTGTTGTATATTATTTGTTGTATATTATTTGTTGTATATCATTTGTTGTATATTATTTGTTGTTAATTATCAATTGTATATTATTAGCTGTGTGCGCTCTGTGAGGGGCTCAGAAAGAAACTCAAATTTGCAGGTATCTCAGTGTGTCGCTTCATTTAAATGATTATTTTGGGTATTTTTTGTGTGTGTGGGGGGAAGAAGTGGGGAAAGTAAGACCTTGTTTTCTGTTTGTACACTCAGGGTTTTAATGGATGTAACACAGAATTGCTCTAAACTCGAAATTCTATTTTCCAGTTCTTCTGTTTTTGAATATCTGTATTTTTTTAAATGTTGGGGTAAAAATGGGAACTGCTGATCCTGAAGATTTTTGGGCTGTCATTATATGGACATATTTGAGTTCTGTCAGTGCTTTGGACTAAATGAAGTGGCACAGTGAACACGGTGGGAAATCATTGCTGGAGCAGCAAAGTGCGAGCTTTGGCATTCCTGATTTCTGATCAGTCTTGGCAACCTGGTGAGGAATTCATAGTGGGAAAGTAGGTTTACTGCGTCCTAAAACAGCTCAGTTTCTGTACAAGTGACCTCACAACACTGAGAAATTCTGTTCAGCATGGCCTTGATATGGCCGAGGGTTGGATTTGCTCTGAGGCATTGCGTAGGGCTGGGGTGGAAGCCGCTTCTCTTGGTGAAATACTTTGCTGACCCTTTTTTTCTTCAGATTGAACGGATATTGTTACGGAGCTCCTTGGGGAGAGCTGGGAAAGGAGAAGGGATCGGTGCAGAATGCGTCCCAGTGCGGGGAAAAATGAGCTGCCAGCCACTCTGAGTGCATTGCATGAAACGTAGCAGCTGGATTCATCATTTACAGCAACGCAGAGCAGTGGTGAACCTTATGCCAGGCCAGCTCACACCTGAGCAAAGCCAAACTTTGGGTTGCCGCATCCCATCTGGATCCCAACCATTGGAATAGGTTCTGTATTGTGCTGTGTGCCCTGCGTGCTGACCTGAACATCCCGTTTCTGTGCCTGTGATGGCAGGAGCTGGGCTGTGAGGGGGATCCATGTCCCCATAGGCTTTGCTATGGGGATGCACACGGTGCTGTGCCGACCCAAAGCACGGAGCTGCCAGCATCTGTGTGCATCCAGTGCTGCTGCAGTGCTGGTGGTGTGGGAGTTATTTCTGGGTTTTATGGGGGGAGGGAAAAAAAAGAAAAAAGGAAAAAGAAAAAAGAAAAAAATTCTCTGCATTATTGGTTTCAGCTTACAAAGATCAGTGTAATTCTGTAGTTTAATAGCAAAATGAAAAAGAAAATACTGAGAAGTATCAAGTGTTGCTTTGGTAGCTGCCTCTAATCCGGGATTAGGTGAGCTGATGAGTGCTCTCAATAATTCCAAGTAATTCACAGACAGCACTGCAGCATCCAAATCCTAGTAGACTATGCCCACTGCCGTGTCTCAGCGCGCTGCAAACCCAGCAGAGCTCAGACGTTGCTGTCTGTGCATGCAGGAGTGCCTCACTGCTCCCCAAAGGCCTGAAGTCAGTGCTGGTAACCTCAGCACAAAGTGTCCTCCTCAGTCCTATGGGGAATTGTCCTCCAGCCGGGAGCAGCCGACGGTGCAGGCATGGGGGAGAGGATCCGGCTGTAGTGGCCGTAACCTGGGCACAGCACTTTGTTTTAACGAGCCCAGCATTCTGCAGGATGTCCAAAATGGGTTTGTCTTATTTCTTTATTTATTTAAAATGTGTTTTGACAACTTTAGCAAAAAATACAGCTGAGAAATAAAAAAAAAAAAAAAAAAAAAAAAAAAAAATAATAATAATAAAAAAAAAGCAGCATATGAGCTGCCTAATAATATCCATGTGTTTGGAGATGAGTCTGTCAATCCTCTCGGTCGGATTTTATCCAGCATTAGAGGTGGCATTTCAGAAGCAAAGCCAGATCAGAGCCGGGATCTGAAAGCAGATCTCTCTCAGATCGAGCACGGCAATCTGGCCCTGCCACTGAGATATTTAAGAATCTGCCATCAGAGCTGAATGCGGCTGTCTGCCTCTCAGTGCTGTTAATCACGGATAAAAGGAATCAACCACAGGCAAACCGACATGGAACGAAAGAGCAAATCGCAGCGCGGTGGCTGCAGGAAAGCCGGCAGAAAGGCAGCAGTGCTGCGGCTGTGGTTGAGCACAAACCAGCACTGCGGAGGAGCTCTGATGGCATTAATGAATGTGGGACTTCTCTGGGAAAACCAATCCCTGCACTTTATTTTCTGAAGCCTCACAGTCACACTGGGAGCAGTTCAGGTCCATCCTTGTGCTGTTCTGGGTTAAGCTCTGCTGTTCTTGCTGAGCTCTGACAGCAGCCCTGCCCAGCACAGGGCTGCGGCTCCAGCATTGCCATGGTTTATTATTCCTGCAACTCTGCTTCAAATTGCTGGTGTTAAATGTGGGAAATTAAGACTCAGATTGTGGGATAAAAGTCCCACCAGCACTGCTGCTTTCGGTACCCAATGGGCATGAGAAAAGGTGGAATCTTTCTAGGGGAAATTGTGAATAAACCAGGTGAGGTTGTATTGAGCCATCTCACCGTGTGCTGGGCAGCAGGGCAGGAGCTCAGGAGCCTTTTTTCCCTTCTGTTCACCTGGGCTGATAATTGCATTAAGGCAGAAGAAGGGATGTGGACAGAAGAGAAGTAACCGTAAGTTGCTTTTTTCAGGTCAAAGTTAAACAAAATGTTGTAGAATTTATTTTGGCAAGTTAAAAAATGGGGAGGGGGTGAAACAGATCGGGGACAGGAAAAAAATATTGAAAGCATTCTTTCTGAAGGCTGACGTGAAACTTTCTAATGCCTTCCTTTTTTTTTTTTTAATACGAGATGTTTGGCAAAGCGATGAATTGCTTTCTGTATTGCAAGATTTTCTTTCATTTTCTCTTTTTTTTTTTAACTTCTGGTGAGAGGAAGGGAGGACTGAACATTTTCAGCCTGCTCTGTGTAAGCACTGCAGCAGCTGGACTTCAGCAGGCTGAACGCATAAGCATGAGGTTCATTTGCTTGGATATAACCATTCCTCAGGGAGCTCAGGAGCAGGGCTGTGGTCTCAGGTGTATTTGTGCAGGTGAAGAGCACATCCCTAGGAGAGCTGGGTCAGAAGAGCGAGCTGATGGGAGCTGATAGGCACCTTTGCTCAGCACTGTGAGACACAGAGCGAGGGCTCCTGCAGTTGAGCACAGCAGTGTCCACCCACACTGATTCATAGAGGACCACGTCCCGTTTGCATTGCTCTCATGTTGTGCTGTGTTCTGTTGTGCTGTGTCGTGTTGTGTTGTGAAGAGCTCCCATGCAATGTTGCACCTGATTGCTTCCAGCACTCTTCACATGGGTGAGATAAATGTGAGGGTTTGAGCAATGAATTGTGAGGTCAGTGCAAATATTACCATCCAGGGGATATCTGGAACTGCGTTTCTCTGCCCTGGTTATCTGTTATTGCTCCTTTTCTAGCACACTGGGAGAATCCAGCAGAGAAGCCTCTAGCCCTTGCTGAGTGATGCGCAATTCCCAAAGCCATTTTCTAGTGATGTCTGTAAAAATATATATAGGTTTGGTGTTAGGAACTGGCTAACACAGTAAACACTCAGTATTTTCCATCTTCCTTTGACATAACTTCATGTTTTGAGTGATTCCTGGCTTCTTTTCTCTCATTTCTCTTGGCCAAAGGGCAGTTCAGAAGAGCACCGCGTTACCGCTTGTAGATATTTCACACAAGTGTTCAGATCAGGCCTGGGACCCACTTAAGTAACTAAAAGGGTGGGGGAGAAGGGTGGATTCTCCCAAAATACCCCCTCCAATCTCCCCAACGTGGACTGGTGTTCAAACCTCCTCCAGCTGCAGTTGTCACGGCCGCGGCATTGATGCGCGTCGCTCCGTAAGTGGGGATGGCTTTTTCTGAAGGAAGGACAAACAGCTTCCCAGGACTTTTTGTAAAGCAGAACTGAAATCCCCATTAAAAAATGTGATGATAGGAAATTTGCAAACGCGTCTGCTAATTTGTTCTGTGAAATTCAAGCAGCAGCCTCACTGTGACCCTCAGGTTTGGATTTGCACGTTCAGGTCTCGCTTTATAAGTTCTGAAACTTGCTGTTTGTGTGGTTGCTTGGCTGATTTCTGCAGGAAGGATTGGAATTAGAAGAGTGTGTGTGTGCCCTGTAACTCCTATAACCCTGCCTCTTATTCTGCGCATTTTTTTAAGCGCAACTCATCTTTAAGCATTTGCTCCCCATTTGCCTTTGGATATTTTTCCTAACCATCTTAAAAGCTACATGATAGTTATTGGTTAATTCTTGCTGATTGCCTTTTTTTTTTTAACTGGGATTTCACCCGTGGAAGTTGGATTTTGTCGGAATGAGGCTTTCATAGACGCTTCTAGAACAAGAGCAGGGCTCTGTCACTTAGAGGGCACAGGTGCCTGCACACCTACATGGCAAACCAGCGCGCTGTTGTGTAAGCACCCAAAGGTCAAAGCCTTAATAAAAACATCTCCTCTTTTACAAGGCAGAAATGCATGCGGTGTGTTCGTGGTTACCCAAACAGGGTGTTCTGTGACAGATTAATCTGAAGCCAAATGAGCAGTGGTGGTGCTTTCTTGTGGGAAGCTCTTGCACACAGAGCGCATCACCAGCACATCATTGTGTTGTGCGTGCATAGGAAGGCCTGGTGCTCTGACTTGCTTTTATTCCTGTGGCTGAAAGAGGAGAAATATGAAAAATTCTCCCAAAATAGAAAGTGAGTAATGTTGATGCAACACAATGGTGAGAAGTCTGAAGCAAATGTTTTCTTTTTGTTGCTTTTTTGGCTGCGAAATGTTTGCATGAGTTGGTGCATATATTTGGTTTCACCCTCCTGTCTGTTTTGCTCAAAACCTTTTCTTGACAGCTATGCCAACAGTTCATTTTGTTCCTTTGGTGACTAAATAGTGGGGGAGCTGATGTTGGAGGGTTTCTGTAACAGCAGAGGACAATGCTGGGCAGTTTGGACCAGCCCTTCCATGTGCTTCCCATAAGCAGATTGTTTCTTGTTTGCTCGATGGTACTGAGATCCTCCTCTGAGGGACAGGAAAGCTTGCCAGAAGTTGGTCGGGTTGGTTTAACCTCGTTGCAATAAATTACAGAGCAATCATAAATGATGAGAAGGAGTTTGATGAAGTGGGTGAGGAACAATTGATGGGTTATTTTAGTTAAAATGACTTCGAGCCCAATCCAACTCCCACTGATGTCAATTAAATCGTCGTTGGATCGGGGCCCAAGTGAGTCAAATTCAATTATGCCTGAACTGTAAACATTTAAAAGCACATTATAACAAAGTAGTTTAACGCTTAAATTTCGTGAATGGTTTTGTTTTAATGCAATCCCACAGCGATCGCTCTTTATTTGTACAGCTCTGAAGAAACCCTTTTCTTTGACTGCTATGAGAGAAGTCACTGCAGTTGGTTCTGCAAATATATTTCTGCCCTTTGGAGACTTATGTGAGAAGAGACAGCAAAGATGATAGAAAAGAAATAGTAAAGATTGTGGTGCTTTTTATTCCTAATTGAGTTTGGAGAGCTTCTTTGTGCACGTATCAGCTCTTAAGCTGCTGAAATGTGTGCACGATCCAATCTCCAAACTGAAATTGTTATGGAGATTCATCTCTGCCTCAGCAAAACGAAGCAAAGCGTCCAAAATCTTATTTTAAAAGTGAATATAAATAAAAAGACATATTTATAAATACATTCAAGTTGAACAACATACGGTGTTGTTTGCAGGAAATAAGAGAGATACTTTAATTTGTGGCTCACAAGCCTGTGCTAAGAGAATTACTGTATTTCTTATGAATTTGGGATTGATCCTTTAGGAGTGACCCTTCTCATTCTGTCCTCGTATTTCCCCTCAGCTCCCTTCCAGCCCAACGACGCCTTTCCCCCCATTAGGGCAGCTCAGTGGCAGCTAAGTGCCATCTCTGGAGGTTTCTCACAAGCTTTGGACGTTGCAAACTGTGTGTCCAGCAGGGAATAGCTGCTAGGTGGGGTCATTGCTGGCTGTCTCAGGGAACTAAATCTGTCCCCACAGCAAATGATCTCCCAGTCAGCGCCAGGCGCTGAAAGGGCTTTGCAGGAGTTGGAGTTGGTCTGTTCTGTTTTCTGCCTTCGTTGCACAGCTGTGTTTAAAATGAAAGACAGAGCCTGATCCTTGTTTAAATAAGGAGCGTTGCTCTGGCTCTGTGAAAGTCTTTGGTGGATGGAAACGCTGGGTGCAATGAAAGGACAGAAAATGGGACGTGGGTGTGGGATGGCTCCACCGTTATCCATCGCACAGGTAAGTACGGGGCTGCCATGGATCCGATGCCCAGCAAAGATCATGGGAGACCTCGGGGTGTCCGGGTGGGATCAGCAGGGTGAGATTTCCCACCCTCCTGCACTGTGCAGCCCCGTGGCTTTTTCTGATGTGGGGCAGGGAAGTGCAGCCACGAGCCAGAGCTTCTGCGTGTCCTTCTGCCTCCCCCCAAGCCTTCTCCAGCCTTTCCCTTCCCAGAAACACATCTGAAGACACGAGCAGATGATGCCAAGGGAACGGATCCTGCTTTGTTCAGGATCACCTGAATCTTATCTCGGCGCTTGGGTTGGGTTTTGTAGCAAAACTTTTTCCACTGCAGCAAGTGATAGAAATGAAAGAGATGCGTGTGGTTGCATGCATGGCCAGCACAGGCTGCATGAATGCCTCCAGATCTGGTTAGCTGCCTACGTGGGCTTTGTTTTCACTTTGGCAAATCCTATTTAACAAATAAAATAATTTTTTGTGTGTGTGCTGTTGCAGTTTTCATGTTTTCACCTTTTTTATATCCTCTTCTGTCTTCCAGGCTTTTCTGTTAATAGCGAGATCAATTAATTGCTCCCATTTACACTTTCCAAAGAGCTCACAGCCATGAAACAGACCATTTCAATAGTGTTAGTATGAGAAAAAGATGGAATGAAACTGCCATTAACGCAGGGATTTTATGGCACGTGCTTCATTTAAGGAAAAAATAGTGCCTGTTTTCTTTCCCACAAGTAAATGAAGACACAGCTATGAAAGCAGTGCAGAACACTTGAGAGCTGCAGTCAAATCCCTGTGGCTTTGTGGTGTTTGGGGGAGAAGGCAACGATTCTCGTTCTGGCTTTGTCACTGCCTGGTGATCTGTGCCTTATTTTCTCCCTTTTTAATATCAGCACGATGAGACATGTCACAACTTGTAAAAATGCATTAAAATCAGTTGACAGCAATTTGGAAACTGAGCATTACCTGATGTATTCACAGATATCAGCTGCTCAGGACAGCTTAGGCACGATGCATTTGACTCATATTAACTCAGCTGTGATCTTAACCTCATCTTCCGCAGAAAAGAAAAGGAAAAAGTGATGCTTTTATCTGCTGATTGCATTACTCTGCCTCTGAGGATGTACCTGCAAAATAGAAACGGTGCTCCACTGTATGAAATTACAGGACACCAAAAGCACTGCCATTCATCACAGTGCATTGACAGAGACTTTGGTTGAAGAAAAATATTTCCTGGAGAGGAATTATCTTGAGAAAACTCTGATATTTCTTAACAAGCAGAGCTGCTGCCGAGTTTCTTAGTAGCTCTGCAATGTTTGCTGACGATTTACCAGGATGTAACTCAACTGCTCTGAAACCAGTCGTCCTGACAAGGTATCTCTGAATAATTCCTACCAATAGGGAAACTGTAATGGAATAGCTGCTGCTGCCTGTTGCTGCTTAGTTAATTAATTGGAAATAAAAAACACCAAAAACATCCAGAGGAAACTGTGCCCAGCACCTGGCCTTAAGGTGGCTTAAAATGTATTCCTTTAATTCTTTTAGTCCCAAAATGTTTGTTTTCCCCAAAGCCAGCAATGAGTCTTTTCCCTCCTGTAGTTGCTGCCAGCATTGGAAACGATTGCCTGGCTGTTGACAAAACTTAAGTGTGTGAAAAGTAATTACTTTGGTTGAACTGGAGAGAAAATTCAACGCTTCGTGAGGTTCCCTCCTTCGTTCAGATGTCTCACTTTTTACAGTGATCAGTACACACTGAGGCTTACACATTTCAAACTCTAATGTCCAAACGTTGCCTTTCTCATTGCCTCCTGATTTCCCCACTGTCCCCACATGTTATTTACTCCTTGAAGTCAGAAGGTTTGGGCGTGTAGGAAAAGAAAAGGAATTGCATCAGACTGCAAATGTGTGACCGTTTTCTGCTGAGCATTCATTTATCCGGCAGCTCGGGACACGTCTGTGAGCAGGGACACCTGAATGCAGCTGGGTTTTGCAAAGCCGTGGGGCAGCCAAGGATTTTGCTCCATGGCTTGGCTACCTTCACCCAGCTCCATCCCATGCTCACCATTGGAGGCTAAATACCTATCTTTCCCGTTAGTTACATGGAAACAGTGGCTTGTTACACACTTGCAAAGTGTTGTAAAATCTTTTGCTAAGAAATGCAGGGGAAGTCCAAAGTAATATATAGCCAGTGGGGATTGCAACATTGACTTGCGTGCACTTAACTGTGCTCTTGGTGAGGCTTAACTAAGCATGCACAGAAAATCTCTATTACTTTCCCTTTCAGAGAGAAGTCTACAGGATGGAAGAGGCTTCCATACAAATCATATTTAGACGTTAAGTCAAAGTTGCTTGTATTACTCTGTAGGGATTTCAGTCATTCATTAGCAATTTGTATCTATCCTTTCACCTTCTCTTACACACTTTTTTCCATTCTGTCCATGTCATGCAGTGTTTTCAGGTATACTCTTTCATTCTATTCCTTTTTCTCTCCTCAAACTCATTCTTTCTGGCTCCCCTCTGCACAAACCTCATCTGATGTTTTGAGTTCAGGTCGAACTTTTGAACCCATGACGTCAGGTTGGTTTGGAATTAGGCAAAACCAGTTTGCCCATCCCTTGTTGTAAAAGGGTTAATCCTCTAAACTATTGAGAGGCAAGGGCAGGGAATTATGAAAGGAGCCCCTGTTTTATAAGCATTTGTATTGCCAGTGCTTGAATGCCTATAATAAGTAGGTTGCTTCTGTGATTAATGACTGCGTTTTACATGCTGACGACGGATGATATGCCTTATTGTAAAAGCCATTATTTTTTATTTGGTCTCTTTACCAAAGCAGTGCTGGAAATGAGATGTTAACGTGTTGGTGGGAGTATGTTTTCTTCTCAACAACTCAATGGGAAGTGACCCCCACGGAGTTAAAAATAAACGATAAGATGTGCTTTTCCTTCCTCCTCCCTGTGATGTGTGGAAGAGGCACGAGGTGGATGTGCAAGCAGAGCGTGGTTTCAATGCAGGACTTTTTATTTTCAGCAGAGATTTTTTTGTTTCCTGAAGGCTGGAATGGGGTAGAGATGCGTTGTCAGACTGAGGCTTTATGAATTTAGAAGGGTCTTAAAGTCAGTCTCGCTTTGTTTTACTGACTCATAGCTTAGTGAGAACACTGACAATGTAAAGTCTCTTATGCTGTGTGCAGAAAGAGCATGGGAATAATAAATCTGTGGTGTTTCACCCCAGCAGTGCCGCATAAGGGAATCTGGCAATGCTGGTGTTTGAGAATCACCAGAGATATTCCCCTCAGACCTCTTTCCTTTGTCTGTCTCTGTATTGGCAGCCAGAGCTTTGCTTGAATATCTTTCCTGATATTCTTACAAGTCTTAGATCTTTAAAAAGTAAAAAATACGAATTTGATTTTAAAAAATGGTGCTTTGTATACGTCTGTTATTGGAGGAGTTCCCATGGAAACACTGCAGCTTGCACAACAACAGGATACACGCATTGCTTCACTATTAACATATATATTAATGGCACATTAAGGAGTTTCGTAATTGTATGACACAAAAGAGTGCTCATGCAATCTATTAATGGGAAATAGGGTTAGCTAGGTGTGAGATAATAACACCTCTGCCTCCCCTTTGTGGCTTCCGTTTGAGTGCTTTCCAGACCATACAACAGCTTTGTGTGGTAGATGTTATCATCCTCGTTTTGTATGTGGGGAAAAAACAGAAGTCCGGTGAGAGCTGGGGATCTGCTGGAGATGGAGCATCAAAGCTGTGCCAGGGCTGGGAATGCTATGCCAGAGTCCTCTTCCCCTTCATCTGTATCTCAGTGATCAAACTTTGATTCTTCTGGTTCTGGATGAGTCAAGTGAGATTAAGTAGAGACGGTGGGAATGAGACAATCTCCCATTATCCCGGAGCTGATGCTAACACTGGCGCGGATCATACGCCCACATGTGTGGAGGGAAGAAAGCACTGCATTGTCTTTGTGTATTGACTTCTCTGATTGGTATTTAAATGAGGTTATCACAGGCTGTGGAACACGGCAATGCTGCATTCCATAGGAAAATCAGAGGTAAACAGATGTGCTGATGAAAACCAGAGATGGGCGATAACTGGAGCTTGGACTCAAATCCCTCCAAGCTGAGGGTGAGGGAGGGTCTCCTATGCACATCTCTGGTCTGGGGGTGTGTCTGTAGTTCTGGATTGGAGGTGTCTGAAATGGATGCCCTGAGCTTTCTGTCTGTAATAGCATTAAAGCTAGCAGAATTGGAGCACCGGTAGAAACCTAATTTGAACTCCTATGATTAATTCGGGCCAATCTCCACCCTAAGTCTAATCTATATCTGTCTGGAGATATAAAACAGTGTCTCCTTGGCTGACTTCCTATCAGAACAGAAAAAAAACCCAGCACAATGGTGTCTGGCATGAGTGAGGGAGCGTGTTCTCTGGAGACCAGAACTTTTGGGAGCTCACCAACTGGAATTTCTAGCTCATCCATCTAACAGTGCTGTGCATAGGCTGCCTGGTACATGAGAGGAGACCTTGTCATCACTTTTCTGACATGTAAATGGTTGCATGCAGCCCAAGTGCTTTGCAACTCCAAGGCCAACGTTTTTCTCATGGAACTACTTACTCTGGGTGCATCCATTTTGAGGCTGCCCATCCTCGAGACATTCTGTTGCTTGCTTTTTTGAGATGAGATGAATGGAAATAGGAACTAAACCTGTTTGTGCTTCAGCTAGAAGGAAAACAAACAAAAACTGAAGTGAATGGGCTGAGTCTTAACAACTCTACCTCAATCTACTATTGCATTGGGAGCTATTCCTATGTCTGAGCTGTGGGTCTGGTGCAGACTTATTGTTTAGCCCGTTTCCCCTCTCCAGACCAACTCCATGGCTGCCTCTCTGGCTCTCCCCATGCTTTTATCCACAGGCTGTACTTCAAGGTGAAAATACATGTGTAATGCTGCAGCCTGACATTGTCTTTCCATGATGTCTGTAGCAGTGAATGCAGTTTTCTTTGTCCTCACTGACTCCTGGACCACAGAGCAGGCTGATTAAGTCCAGATGTTGAATTGAGTACAGTATCAGGCTGCCTGGAGACCAGGGATAACTACTGAGAATGTCCAGAGTCCATTTTGGACTGTCCCAGCTGCAGGCAGAGGTGCTGAATAAGCCATACATCTGAAGGTTCCTGCAGTGACTTCAGTATAATGTAGACAGTCCTACAGAAGTTGAGGGAGCTGCTCTGGGAGCTGGAAGTGCAGCCATACTTTTCCCCCATCCAAAAAGTGAAAGCTGAGCTCTCCTTGATTCATTCTATCTGGGTAAGGTTCTGTCCATGGGGCGACCTGGGTATGCTGCTGTTTGAACTGGAGGGAATAAAATAAGCAATGCCACGCAGCAAAGCTGTGGCAAAGTCTTTGTCAGCTTCTTCAACCCAAAAAATCACATTTGGATGAAATCCTTATTCCGAGGTGTTGGAATAATACTGGGTGGACATTATGTTCAGCTTTATTCCATCAGTGTTTCTCCTTTCAACTAGCCACCAGCGTGGGGTGAAATTGCTGAAGTGGCAGACACAAAGGATAGACAGGTTGAATGCAGCTTGCTCATGTATCTTTCCAGTCTATCTAAACTGCATTGTTAGTGCAGCTGTTCAGCCAAATCGTCCACAGGGTTTATTTTTGTGTGTAGAGGAAACAGAGATGAGCTTTCTCTCCGTGAGGGCAGATGGAAGATCAAAGAATCATACACACAGCTCCAGTGAGACCAGCCTCTCTGCTAAATGTGTCCTGATGGGAGCAAGATTATTAATAGTGACCCTTGAGATAAGCCAAGATTCTAAGAGGCAAAGGCTCTGCCACAGCATGACAGGTGCCTTTCAGGTTAGCACTGGTACTTGCTGAAGACCTCCTTTCACTTTGGCGTGGAGGAATAGAGGAAGGAGTCTGCTTTTGAAAGACTGATCTACTGTTCTCCTGAAGAAGAGTAATGCATCTTCCGAAAGATCAAGTGTGCAAAATGTAAGCAGTTTGGTGTTTAGAAGCCATTGAACTCTCTCCCTTCCCACGTGTCACTCACCAGAATGTTTTCAAGGCTTGGAGCAGGAAGAGGTGGTGATGTTTATGGCAAGGTTTCTGCTGGAGCTCGCACAAGGGTGGGCTTGAGAAATCTGAAGAGTGCTTTTGTGTGCAGGGCTAGTCTGCTGTCCAAGGCTAGTGTTTGCTTATGGATGTTGTGATAATAATTAACAGAGCAGGAAGTAAAGGACTGAATGATTTATGCACGCGCGGCATTATGCATTTAAACTTGGACAGAAACTGAAATCCTGAGAGGAGGCAGATTTATTTATCAAACGTGTAAGAACCTAAGAATGGTCATAACGTGTCAGACCAAAATCTTTCCAGACTAATATCTTGGACAGCATCCAGCAAGAGATACTTGGGGATAAGGAGCAGAACATGGCTCACCCTTCCATTAAACTGCCCTCTCACTCTGATTATCTGTTTCTAGACTTAAATCCAAGTGTTGTCTTTGACCGGTGACACCATCTGTACCGAGTTTGGGATTTGGCCTCCTGCAGTTCTCCCCAGTGTCCTGAGCTGTCAGGTCATCTGGCTGCCATCATTAAAGACAAATACATTGCAGCTCCAATTCGGACACCCAGAGAGCTGGGTCACCTTGGTGCAGTGCTTCTCCTCCATCCCTGAGACCAGAGACTGCCTGTAAATCCATTTCTCCTCGCTATTTGATTCTGTAATCTTCTGGCTACGTTGCTTTCTAAATTCAGGTCCAGTGAGTGATGAGCTCTGGAGTTCTGTCTTATCATCCGTAATGGAGGAAACACTTGGCTGAAGTGTTTGACATGACTTAGTTCAAAAGCAATAGCTTCAAATTGATGTTGGCTTAATGGAGCCAAAGTGTCCCTCGATGCAGATATGGTAAATGAGCTGGTGGCTTGTATCCCAGTAACTCTCCTGCATCATCTGAGCTCTGTGGTTTATAGAGATGCGCTTGTGTTTATTTCCCTGGAACTAACGTGGCCTGGTCTTAAAACTCCCTCAGAGTCCCAACAGAAAGGGTCTGGAATGGAGATTCCCATCCAAACCCACCCATTGCTTGGAGCAGTTTCCAGTTATGATGGCCTTGGGCCCATCCATTTTAAAAGGAGTGGGAGGATTGATCTGCTTGTGTTCAGAGCAACCTCTTTCCTGCACGGTAAGACTTCAAGGGTCATCTGCTAAAGATGTGGAATCGCACACACTTTCCTGTAGCCTCAGACCAAGAGTGGGACCTCTCTGAGCCATGCCTGGTTTCCTGAAGAGGTGAATATGAGTCAAGGAGAATTCATTCCAAAAGGCAGGCTGCCCTGGGAGTGCGTGAGGCAGGATAATTCAAAATAGAAAAGTGGCGCTTGTTTTTCTGATTCATCCTCCACCAATTATGCCAGAGCGATTTTACATTTGCTACAGAGGATTTCTTGAGCACTGGCCAAAGAGATTCTTTAAATGTTTCACTTGAAAATAATAATAATAATAATAGTAATTCTCTTTTACTTACAAATTTTCCTCTTCAGTGTGGATCTGACGGGGTCCTGGTCCTTACAGCAGGCAGTGGGATGAGTCCTCACTCAGGGAAGCTCTTGGGCTCATCATGTCCTTATAAGCAATTATTTTCTGTGTCCAAGGTGCCGTGAAGTTGTACAAAAGCACAATGCAAATATCAAATGCTGTTATTAAGTAAAGATTAATTATCTTTCTGGTTAGTTTTTTTTTTTTTTAATTTTTTTTGTGAAGGCCTCCGGCATGCATACCTCAGACACACTCAAACTTATTAATTACTGTTATTATGTAAAAGTTATACTGAAACATTATGTTGATAAATTGCTAATGGAGACAGGTATGAAACGGAAACCTGGATCTCACAGCTCCAAGTGCTCAGATAATTTCCCTTGTGGTTTTGGAATTAAAGGACTGAATTCAACCACAGACCCAAGTGCCCACAGCTGGGGAAGCACAGCTGCAGATTTGTCCACCTCTGCTCTCTGCTGGGTACCTCCATAGAAAGAGGTGCCTTGGGGAAAAGCCCTTTCCAGCTACAGCATGTTTTATTTAGTATTACAATGGGTGACGTTCAGAGACATCAGGGTTTTTGTTTGCAACACACTTAGATGAAAACACAACCCCTCAAAAATGTGGTTGAACAGGGAAGTGACTTTAGCTAATGTGTCAGGGAAGGCAAAATAAAATGCCTGAGTGAGCTTTCATCTTGTCTTAGCTCATCACGGAAGGTTTCGGTTCTTACAGAATCGTTCCTTAACTTGAGAACCCTATAAAGGATCATTTTTGCTTCACTAGAATTAGCTGCACTAATTTTTGCTTGTTTTCCTCCTGTGGACTCATGCAGGTGAAGTTCTGGCTCCATGGAAGCTGATGGCTGCTTTGCCATGGGTATCAGTGGGGTCTGCATTTCTCCCTGAGGGAGGGAAGCCATTGGCTGCCCAGCCTTCCTGCTGTGTAGCTGAGTTGCATTTACCTTTGGCAAGACTTGTGGTCCTGGTCAGGTTAATAAGGTTTATTGAATGGGACTGGAAATAGAATATAGGGTGAGCTGTGCCTGCAGCCTCTGATTCTTTCCTCCAGGGAACTTTGCTGAACACTCTTTTGGAACACCACCAGTCTTTGTGCTCCAGTGCTGCACATAGCTTTCCCTGCAGACTCTATGACACCATTCCCATGGAAATGTTGGCTCTATGCACTTCAGCTGAGCTTTGGAGCTGTTTTTGGAAGTTTTCAGAATGTCCCAGAAGTGCCCTTCAGGAGAGCATACAAGTGGGGGTAGCATCTCTGGAAGACCATCTGTGGCAATGTTTTAAAGGCCACACCACACAAAAACACCAACTCAGGTCTTGGAATCTGTCAAGCTGTTGATGCCGTATGCTCAGTTTAATTAGCCCACCTCTTTTCAGGCCATAATTAGCTCAGGTGCAGTTTCATCATGGCTCTGCTTCCCATCCTGGAAACAGCCAAGGGATCTGTGCACAGCACCAAACTGCACGGCATGATCACCACCCAGGTCACCTCTGAACTTCAGATTTGAGCATCAGTCAATGATGGCACACCAGTGAGGAGGTGTTTTTCTCTTCTTCACTTCTCTTTTCATTTGTCTTTACTTCCCAGGGGCTTGCATGGAGCTTGGTGAACCACAGCATTGATCTCAGGAAGAACCTGATGCACTCTGCTTTCTTGCAGTTAATATTCACAATGCAGAGCTTAAGGAGAATGTTAAAAGTAGAACAGTGAGCGTGTAATGATTGAACTTATTCTACTACTCTGCCTCTTTTGCCTCCATTGCTTTGATCAGGGCTTGCTTCTTCCTTCCAATGGGCTGCCCAGCCCTCCAGCAAAAGGGAACTTTCTGAACAAACCCGATTCCTCCTTGGTAGCCTTTTGTTTTGACACTCAGAAGAAGGCAGATTTATAGACTTTCCTAAGTCGTAAGTTCATTTTCTTTTTATTTACCTTTCACTGCAGCCCATTCGGAGTGAGATTTCATTCTGCCTCCGAGCAGGGCTGACCTGCCAAGAGGAGCTGATCCATAAATCTTCCCTTCCTTTTTCTTTCTTTCCAAAACAGAATTAGCTGAGTTTGCCTGGGAGGAAAACTGTTCTGCCATTGCCGGCAGTCAAACAGTGCAATTAATTAGTGCTTTCCCTTTTCTCTTCCCTCTAGTCTCTGTCTGATGGGGTTGAAAGTAAGCCAGGGAGGAGGGGGAAGGGACAAAAGAAGGGAAAATGTTTTGTTTGAAGTATTTATATTCAATTAAAAAGTTTGCTATGTGATACAGCTCAGTGGTGGTGTCCCTTTTGCATCATGTCTACTGGCCACAAGTTTAATCAAAGCATCCCAGCAGAGGAGCTGGAACTTAGGACTTTCTTGTACAAAACCACATTTTAAGAGGTCGTCCTCTTTATGACCTCCTGAATCCTAAAACTGTGGCAGCTTCACCGTTGTGCTGCCTTCTCGTATCTCAGCTGGGAACGTCAGAACACTTGCTGTGCTGCTTGGGTAGAGAACAAATTCCTCATTTTGTGGTTCATGTGGGCTGCTGTTTGGGTTTCAAGTACAAAAGGATAGTGGGTCAGAAGTGGAAAAGGTGTTTGTAAAATGATAATGGAAAGGATGCATTCAGCTGAAACTTTTCTGCAGGGCAGGTCTCAAAAGGAAGATGCTCCATCTCTGCTCCTTCCCATTGTGGAAGACAGAGCATGTCACGACAGTGCTGAGCAGACGAGAGCTGCTTGCCAGCATTTAATTTGCTGAAGATTAGGAAATTATTACAACACTGTGGCAGTCCAGAAATACCATTGAACTCTGGGGGATGTGAAATGGAGATCTAGCCTCAGATTTTGTTGTGTTTGGAAGCCCAAGCTTTATCAGAGTAAGAACTGTAAGGATTGTTTAAGCCATATTAATAATGCACCTTGACCCAATGGACTGGCTCAGCATCAGCCACCTTTGAACTCTGGAATAACTTATATCCAGAACAAGACTGAACTTGCTCATTTTCTTTGTGATCAGAAGCAATGCAGAGATGAGCTATTCCTGCTTTTTGTCCTCACTGCAGGGAGAGGAGGCTGCTAAAACATTGCCCCTTTCTGACCTCCAGCTTTCTCCACAGAAAGCCTTGAACCCCAGGTTTTTCTCCTAGTGCTGTCTTTGCTCTGTCCTACCCATCCTGTGCCCTTATCACGCCAAGGACAGCAAGCTGAGAAGCCTTCTACATGGCCGGACTGCACTTCAGCTGATGCTTCCATTATTTACAATCATTTCTAAATGCACTCTCATGACTGTTGGGGTCGAGCCATAAGCAAACGCTTCTCTTATGATCATATGTGATAAATAGACAGAAAGCTCTTGGTGTCAGCAGCCTCACCAATCTGTTTACCACTTGGAGCTCGCAGCAGCTTAGCAGTTGCAAACCATCACTTGTCCAGAAGTAGAAGAGAAGTTTCAGAAGTGCTGTAAGTAAATAAGAGTGCTGACGTGGGCACCAAAAATAAGCATGCACTGAGCTTTTCTGAGCATTTGGCCAGGTCACAGTTGCTGACTGCTGAGCAGTTAGGAAAAAGTATCCCCTCTTTCAGGTGCTCAACACTTGAACAACCCCAGGTCATCTGCTTCTCTCATAGCTAGCACTGCTTTGCCCTGCAAAAATAACCAAGGTTGGAACCAGCACCACCTGACCCCTAAGGGACACAAGAAGGTTAAGTCCAGTCCTTTGTGGCACGTAAACTGGAACAGTAGCTGAGGTTGACCCTTTTAGGTCACTTTAGCTGAAAAATGGGAGGAAGTCTGTAGCTGGCTTGTGTTGATGGGTGCAGAAATACCATTGAGGGCAGATCTGGTACTGCGAGGCACGGGAGGCTTTCTCAACCCTGATTTATGCTCTTAGAGCTGCCGTTGCGGTGGTAAATCAAGGCAGAATGTTTGCCAAGCTGCTTGGTGATAGTGGAACTGCACAGGCATTGGTTGAAAGAAACCCACAGAAAGAAAATGCAGATACACTTTCCATAAGCAGTTGTTGGCTTAGCAATTCTAGTCTCATCTCTCAGGTACTTTCTGGATGGTTTAAGTGAAATGGTGAAATAGTTTAAATTTAATGGAAGTGGAAATATTTTTCTTTTTTTTTTTTTCTTTTTTTTTTTTTCGGTGTTGCAAAGATGTGGAGGAGAAAAGCAAGGCTCAAACTGTTCCTACTTTGCTGGTGTAATGGCAAAGTTTTCCAAGCTTGCTTTGCAAGTGGCTGGATTTTGGATGTGAGTGAAGCAGATGTGAGGAGAAGTGCCAGCCAACAAGACACACGGCTCTGATCTACCCCTGCATGGCATTTTACCTGCGACCTGAGTTGTGATCCCACAACTGTTCATGCTGGGGAATATGGATCAGCAGCAGGCCAGGCTGGCAACACCTTTCTCCTGCTGGTGAAGAGTTACTTGCTAAAATAGACTCATTGAGGCCTATAGATTATTATGTTCATTAGTGGTGATTCATACTAAGAGTTTCATAATCAGGCCTGCTGGTGTAATATGTTCCTTTCCACAGTACCATTTATCTTAAAGATCTCGGAATACTTTATGTACATTAAGCTTTAATCCATGTTTTACCACCAGCGAGGGCAGGTAAGGAGGATTGTTTCCATTTTGCAAATGAGGAAAACTGAGGTACAGAGTGAGAAAGTGGGCTTGTCCAAGATTCTGGAGGTTGTTTGCAGAATTGTGTGCAATGGCCATCTTTGAATGAGTGTACATTTCCCATGCGTGGCCCCAGAGACCTAAAAGGGATCTTTGCTTTCCTGGGGCTGAGCAGAAACCTGTCTATAGTTGTAAGGTTTGAAGGGAATCAGAAACTCCTGCAGCATCTGGGGATGTTTAAATTTGCCATCCCCAACCGAAGTGTTGGGGCAGAAGTGCTAGTTTGCTTTTAGGGCATGTTTCAGCCAGTTGGTATAAGATGTAGAATTAAGAGGTAGTGAAGAAACACAATTTGGAAGAGGAATCTCTCTACACCTCCCATTTTCCATCCGTATTTCCACAGAAGTGACCTCTGTCTGCTTTCTTCCCTGCCAGGGTCCCCTTCTCTGAGGGCATATCCCCTCATCTCCGTTATCACCAGGCAGCCCTCTGTGGTCCCTCACCTCGTTCCAGCTGCCACCAGCTCCCATGTGCTGCCAGCCCAGACCTCAGCGGCTGCGAGCTCAGAGACGCCAGCCAGCGAGACCCACGGCAGCAGCGAGTCGGAGGCAGAGCAGCCCACACCTCGGTTAAAAAAGCCACGCCGGAGTCGGACCATCTTCACAGAGCTCCAGCTGATGGGCTTGGAGAAGAAATTCCAGAAGCAGAAGTATTTGTCTACACCTGACAGGTAGGAGTGCACTGGGCTGGGGAGGGAGATCCAAGCAGCCCATCACAGGTCGGGCTCTCCACTTTCTACCACCAACTGCGGTCCTTTTGCTGTGCAGAATGCACTTGTCTTCATCTGGTTTACTGCTTTATCTGAGCAGTCCTTTCAGATGCTCATTGTTCCCTTTTCTACATTCTGGGATTAATGCTGGCAGCCACTGACCTGAAAGACAGATCACACCTTGTGCACATCTGTAGCTCCCTTCTGTCCATCCTCAACCTGGGAACAGCCAGACATGGCTGAAACTATCTGCATGCTATAAATATTGCTTAGAAAGGAGCAGGAAAATACTGTTTCCTAAACTAGGAGAAGGACAGGGAGCAAAAGGTTGAAGCAAGCCTGCTCAGCTGTCCCCATACTGAGTGCTCCCTGGCTGCAGAGTGCTGCTTTCTAACTCCACGGCGATGCCTCTGCTGTTGGCCGAGGACATGGACAGATGACCTGATTAAATTTCAAGGCTAACTTCTCTTGACATCAAAGATGACACGAATAGGCTGTATCAATGGAAATGTCACATGGTGATAGATGTGCCTGCTAGCAGGCATCCAGGCTCAGAGATGTGCAAGAAGCTGAGCAAAGGCTCTTTCTTCTTTTCTGTTCTTGCTCCAGACCCTTGCGAAAAGATGCAGCCTGGTTTCCTGCTGAGATGCTGAGGTGGATGGCTCTGTCTCTGTGGCAGCTGGGAAGTTGGCTGAACTAGCTCTCATCTGGCAAACATGGCTAGCAATTCAGTGAGCAGTTAGTGGTCTGTCCATCAGGGAGAGAGCCTGGGATGCATAGGTGTGAAGGCTGCCTTGCCCCATCTTGAATTCTGAGGGTATTTGCTTGGTAGCAAATAGACAAACTAAAATAAGGAGAGGTTTTGTTTGTTTTAAACGCTTTGAATGCTACTCTGCAAATTTAAATTACAGGAAAAAGCCTCGTCCGATTCCTATTCAGTTTGTAAACCTAGGGAGGGTTTGAAAGGTTCACCAGACCTTGAACTCCACGGGTGGCAGAATCCCAATATTAAAATGGTTTTGAAGTCAGCACACTCCACTTGTACTGCCTGTCACCAAAGGATCACAGCTAGACCGAATCTCACGAGCAAGTCTGAATGTCTCATACAGCTTTAGATCCTAGTGCTCCTTTAGTGACTCCTCCCAGTGTCACATAAGCATATTGTTGACACCATTGATGAAGCACTCAGGGCTGGTAAATTAATTTAATAGTATGACTGTTCCTTGGCTTTGTCTGTGTTAGAGCCTGGTGAGCGATTCCTGTCCCTGCACCACTTCCCCTGTTTGTTTCCTTGGGTTTCCAGGCAATGCTGACTACAGTAATGTGTGTGGCAAGAGATGGCAACTGGCTGCAGGTAATCAGAGTGTGATAACATGCATTATGGCAAGCTAGCCAAGCAGTGTTTCTCTCTCTGAACTCATGGCTGGAAACGTGATCGTGAAGCAATGAATTGTGATCTGTGTTCAGTCCTGCAGCTTTTGGCCTAGACACAAGATTGTGTTGGTTAGAGGGCAAACGGAGCACCTGGTTTGTTAGTAGTAAAGGAGAGCAGTGCGATGCCTCTGCCACATTCTCAGACAAACTGGTAATATCTTTAAGTCAATGGGATATCACACAGACACTATATAGAAGCGTAGGCAGCAGGGAATCTCAAGTGGGGAAAAGCATGAAGCCAGGAGTGTGTATGTGAGCACAGAGCTGGTGTGGGGTGCATAGGTGTTTGTAAATACACGAGTGAGCCTGACTGCCCGAGGAGCCCAGCTGAAACAGAAATGCTATTATGAACAACTTGGCCTTGACAAGTGTGCTTTCTCCAGTGCAGAAATAGGGAAATATCTGTCAGAAAGCTCATACAGTCCAGAACACCTCGGAATGTGGCTCTGGGTTTGGGCTGTCCCACCTGTGGGGTTTGCGTGACTCTGTGGGGCACTTGCCTGGCGTTGCTGAGGATTTCCAACTCTGCCTGTTGTGCAACTCCATTACAACACTGCCAGATGCATGGTACCATCACCTGTGGGGAAGGATAAAGAGCTAGCCTGAGCTGCATTTGCTTCATATCCTGAGTTTTAATATAGAAATAATGAATGGTTTCAGATGAACTTGCACAGGTTGGAGAAATGCGGAGGATGAATCAGGATTATGGGCTGTCTGCCACACGTACCCTTAAGCTAAACACGCAAATAATAAATTCGTTTATAAGCTTAAATTGCCTATAATAGCACAATGCATAAGAAATTAATAGATTTAGATGTACTACTGCTCTTTGAGAAATGAAAAAGTATCATTATCCTCATTATGTAGGTAGTGAAGATGAAATATGATACAAAAAGCAACGCTTTCACAGGCAGACTGATGCCAGGTGTCTTGATTCTTGCGTGGTTGCTTCAGACACCATGGGCCTATTTTTCAGGAATGCTGTGTAGCAGCAGCTCCCTGCCTCATGCACAAACGTGGAGCATCAGCAGTCAGCATACAGCTGTCCTGTGTTTGAAAAAGAGCAGGCAAGCCTTCAAAACTTTTAGAGTTGGCCATTTGTCCACCAACACGTTGATCATTCTTTCTTCTTCCATAACAGCGACTATCTTTACACCCTGGGAGAAGCAAAGCAATCCTTTCTGGCAGTCCTGCTGCTGTGTGGTTGGCTGCCCTTGGCATCTGGGTGCTTCTCAGCCTCTGGCAGCTCCTTGCAGTGCCTGTCTTCTCTTCCAGGCTCGATTTGGCGCAGTCGCTGGGGCTGACCCAGCTCCAGGTGAAGACGTGGTACCAGAACCGCAGGATGAAGTGGAAGAAAATGGTAAGGGGTTTGGTACCATTTCTCTCAGTCCTTACAAACTGTTTTTGAAAGAATGGATTCCAAAGCTGAGTGTAGCGTCAGTGATTTGTGTCTGTTTATACTAAATCTTGTCTTCTTCTTGCCGAATTTGCCTACAGTTTTCTTAGAAATGTGCTTTTTTTATCTTTAAAAAGCTCACGTTGGAGCATAAGTGGTAGGCTGGAGGTACAACAAGCAGTAGGAAGAATGTGGAGCTGAGGGATGAAAGAACTTAGAACAGAGGGAAGAACCAAACTGTGTACCTCTGCATTTTTGGCATAATAATATTAAATGCTAATTTAGAAGCCAAAGTGGAATTGGCAAGAGAACAGACAGTCAGAAGCAATCCTGGCTAAAGTTTGAATGTTCTTACTTGGGCTTTAAATAGATCAAATGCTCATGAAAGGGTCTGAATTGTGCATAAAATCTTTATGTAATGTCGAGGACTGCGTGATCAGATCACTTTTGGGGCTGCTGCAGAAACTGGCTCAAATGGCTCCATCTAAATTCTGAGTGTCCTTGCTGGTATTTTTTGCATTTAGTTTTAGATATATGAGAAAATGATTGAACTCACTCTGTGAATGCAGGGAAATTCTCTGAAGCTGAATGGTGACCGCAGGTCACGTCTGAAGTCACATTTCATCCTCTCTTTAAAGGAAGCCTCACAGCAGGGAAGTTCAGGTTGATCTGACTGTTAATCTCTTTGCTCCAGGTGTTGAAAGGTGGGCAGGAAGCTCCAACGAAGCCCAAAGGCCGTCCAAAGAAAAACTCCATTCCCACCTCAGAGGAAATTGAAGCAGAAGAGAAAATGAACAGCCAGGCTCAGAGTCAGGAGGCAGAGGGATCTCAGGCGCCCGAGGAGCCTAAAGTGACAGAGGAGAAGCCAGAAGTCTCTTTGGAGACAAAAGAGTCTCCAGAACATATACCAGAGCCCTCCTCAGAGGAGGCTACGCCATTAAGTTAAAGGGAAAAAGAGAAGGGAAAGGGAAAAAAAGAAAAAGCAAAGAGAGAAACCAAAACCAAATATATATGTGTGTGTATATATATATATATTTAAATATGTATGTAATTGTTGGTGTGTACATATATATATAAATATATATATATATATGTAGACCTTGTGTATAAGTTGAAAGATTGGTCACTTTGTGCCTTTGGGAATCAGCCATCATGGGCCACGGTGGAACAAAGGCATGCAGTGTGAGCAGTGGCACATGTTTGCCTTCCCACAGAGAACGATGGAGGCCTGGGTGTATTTCCAGAGAAAACCATGTCCAGAAACCCCAGACAGCTCCTGGCAAATAAAGGAGAAGGCCAGGGCTCCTTTCCTGCAGAGGGAGGCGGATGTGTAGTGGTGCAGCTGTGTTGGAGGGTTCCGTGTGTTCGCTTGGCTTTATCCTTGCCTTTAAAAGTAGTGCAAATGGACTTGGCCTGGTCTTGGATCAGGGACAGCAAAGAAATGGGGAGCTCTGACAGCACCATTTCGACTTGTAACCAGCACTTATTTCTGTTAGGGATGGGCCCAACTTAAACATTTTGGGGGAAGAGTTCAGACACATGGGTTTGCTTTGGCCCAATACAGAGACCAAAGCTTCTGAAGAGAGACTCATACCCAGGTCAGCACTCAGATCTCGTGTCTCATGGTTATTTGGGTGCCGTGTCTGTGAATTTGCAGTGATCCAGGATAAAACATCGAAGGAGATGAGGGTTTGGATTTGAGTCTGCTCCAAAAGCTTTGGAATGCTTGGATCTGGGATTTTCGCTTTGGGCCCACTTCTAATTTTTCTAGGGTTTTTAATGAACATTTAAATATTTCCAGGGTTTTGGGAGAAGGATGGATTTAAGAAGTTGCTGCGGAAAGTTCGCGTTTGTTTAAGATGTGTGCCAAGAATAGACGTGCATCATGTTTCCTAAAGTCTTGTTAAGGGTGCATTTTGCCCAAAGGCTGCAAGAGATGTATTAAGATAACCTTTATTTTTTAATTAAAACTGAAATATATAAACAAACCAGTTGTTGTTGTTTCTCTTTCAGAATGCTGGGCAGACTTTTCTGGGTCAGGTCGTTTGTTTTAACAAACCCTGGAGAACAGGGGTGTCATCCAGCTTCCTGTAACCCTCCTGGGCAGGAGGCACTGTGCATGCTTCTTGCAGCACCTTGCTGAGGTAGGTGAGGGTGCTGCCCATGTCACCTTGTCACTGGGTGCAGGGCAATGTCTCAGGGTGTTGTTGCTGGTTTGTCACTTCCTCTGCTGCACATCTAGCTAATAAATGGGCATCTCTGACCCTGCCCTGTTTTGGGGGGAAGTGGGGAATAATAATTCACACACATAGTTCTCACTTGACTCATCCAAGGAGTGTTATATGAGGAGAAAAGGTTTCTTTTTCCCCCATTTCTTGCTCAGTGATGTTTGGAAGACTCTTAATTCACCTCAGCATCAGCTCTGCATTTTAACACACATTTACATCAGTACTCCATGCATAGCAAAGCTCCCACTGACTTCAACCAGGAGCATTCCTGCACGCGCTGTGCAGTGCTGACTTAAAACACCGCAATCAACTTTGAGAAGGCTTCTACAGATTTCAGTGCATCTTAAGAAAAAAAAGAGAAAACATTCACCAGAGTTGAGCAATGTTCTTTTTAAGAAACATAGAAAATCTCAGGCAAGTTACACCATTTAGCATTTGTAGCTGGAGGTAGAAATGGGACCAAAGAGTTCCCACTTACCTGCTGTGTTGGAGCTACAGAGAATTTCCCCTGCCATTAAAACACATGGAGATCAGTTTTGGAAGCATTGTTCTTTCCACAGAGCCCCAACAAATTCGTGACAGGCCCAAAGAGAGGCAGGGATGGCAGAGCAGAATTTTGGCCCTTGTTGGATGGAGTCACGATGCTGTGTGTTGTTTCAGATTCTTTATCTGTGGAAGCCTTTTTTAAAGAAAAACAGCTTTAGTTCAACCATATCTGTTGGACTTGAAATGGCATTTAATTTTAAAAAGGCCCACGGCCTGTTTATACAAGAATGAGATTAGATGGTCTATGAACTGTGTAATTGTCAGGTATTGTTCTTGGATAGTAGCAACAGCACTATTATCTCAAAATAAAACGTTTCTACAAGTCTTAAATGTGGTATTACTCAGGATGAAGGGAGCAATTTACTGGAAACAATTTTTCTAATGGGTTGCACCACTTAGTTTGGAGTTCACCGGGTTTGGAAGCAAGAGGGGCACGGAATCAAACCATCAGATTTTGTGTGCACATCATTCCACAAACAACAGCAAGAAAACAAAACCAACAGGAAAAGCCAACAACTTCTCCTTCAGGGAGCATCAGAGATCTCCTGATTTCTCTGACTTCAAAGTGGAAAAGAAATCCTCCGGTGCGTTTCTCTATAGCTTTTTGGAGATGGATATTGAGCATAGCATCTTGGAAGCTTTAATTGTCAGTGTATACACTTTCTTTCACCCAAAATGTGTTCCACAAAGTAGAAAACAGATGTAGGTTTGTATTGATAGCCAGTGCGTTTATCTAATTTGAGGAATTTTAATGGATTTTTATGGGGATGGGATAAAAATATAGAAAAATGGCTTTCTTCCCCTGGAGCAGGAGGTGATATTTGGTGTTTCTGTGCTATTTGAGGAAAAGGAGAAATTCAAAGTTACAGAATTTAGAAAATTCTAAGGAAGATGAATTTCTAAATCACGAGCAAAGTTGGTGATTTTCCAGCAAAGAGCTTTGGGGAAATGTCACTTCCCACTTCCCAGATGAAAATAATTGTTTCTGACTCAACCCTACTTCACGGTGGGAACAATTCCAGCAATATTTTTTTGGTTGTTAATCCCATTCTAATCACTTATGAGTCAATCTGGGTGAGAATGCAATACTCTAGCTGCCTGGGCTAGTTTTTAATGAGGGCATAAGACATTGAAGATGTTTTTGTTCCTCTGTTGGATCAGTAGCAATCTTAGCATTTTATTTTTCAATGCGATGAAGAGCAAAATTAGCTCTCTTAAATGCTGTTTCATTCTTGCTTACTCTGAATTACTTTCACTCACTTAGCTGAGAGCTTCTTGAATGGAAAGCCTGTTCAGAATGTGTGTCTGTCGAGATGGAACGAAAACAGCGGGGGATAAATGGTAAAACCATTGAATTATCTCTTGGATAAATCTTTTCAAATTTCTCAGTTCTATGTCACACCTGCAGATGGAGAAAAACACCTACAAATTCTGGCGGAGTTGAGCACACTGATCCCACCCACTGATAGTAGACAAGAGATCCTTCTCTTGTGCTAGGACTCTGCTCCATTGGGTTTATTTCTCCTCTCATCAGTGGAACACAAACAACTGAGAAACACTCCTCCTTTTTCACTTTGGGCTGAGCTCAGATAGGCTTCAAGGCTGTGCTGCAGAAAGCATGGCTGTGCAAGACCAGCCTTCATTTGGAGCTGTGGTGGGCGCTGCAGCAATGCTCATCTCCCAAGCCCAACTCCAAGTTGTGTTGGCTTTGTGCTCCTGGGATCGGGAGAAACATGACAAGTCTCCCCCTAGGCAGCCCCTTCAGAAACGAGGGACTTGAGAGCTTCTTTGCAGAGCCAAAACCTTCCACATTAATAATTTCAGACTATTTTTTAGGGTTCTATCTCCCGGGTACCAACACCTCCTGTCCTAGAGTGATTTGTCACTTATCAGGGAGGTCAGATCAAAGAGGTGCCTTTGGGGTTGAGCCTTGCGACTTCAGGGGCGTTTGGCTTCCAGTTCTAACAGCAAGAAACAAGCCCTGATGTTGAAATCCAAACTCCCCTACAGGGATGGAAAGCGCTGATATCCGGAGCTCTGGCTGAGACCCACCTTTTGTTGTACCCACGTTTAGATAATTTTGCAAAGCACTGAGCTCATCCTGCAAAATGGTATGTTTCCCCCAGGTCCCAGCAAGGATGAATGGGCTGTCGTCCAGTATTTAAAAAAAAAAAAAGGTTTAGCTCCAGGCACAAAGGCATTGGTGTTGGGGTGGGTTTTCAGTTCCCTTTTGTTTCCATCACTTGCTTCAGGAAGAAAATGGAGAAAGAAAGTAAGAAAGTGATGGGTGAACAAAGAGGGGAGAACGATGTGAAAGGAAAAAAGCTGAAAAGCTTAACTGCATCAAACTATGAGAAATAAAAACCAGGAGGGAAGTAATTTTCTTGAAAATTCAACTTTCCTTAGAAGAAGATATGATAAATGAAGAAAGCTCTGGCTGTGTAAAGGCAGATTCATTGCTGGGGCTTAACTACAGAGGCAGTGAACAATGTATTACAGGTTTTTCACAAGTTTCCTCTTACACCATATAATTAAAATATAACTGAGTAAAGAGAATTTGGATTACATTTATGCAATACAAAATTTGGGCCCAAGTCTACATCTTGAAAAAGACATTGGTTTGAAGCATGGATCTGGAATCTGGGATGTTGAATGTGAACATCCTGTGAGAAAGCTGCTCTTCTCCATCTCAAGGTGTGGTACCACCAGGTTGGATTTATCAGGTTTTACCATAAGCTTTAGAATAAGTGGTCTGGGAGCACCAGTCCAGAACAGAGTAGGCTTTCCCCAGCTCCAGCTCCTTCCCATGTTGCTCATCTTGAACATACTGTCCCAACACACAGAAATAATTACACCTTAGCTTGGTAGTAACAGGAAGGAAGCTTCTTATCATGCTGGGATCCACGGGTGCCAAAAGGGAGATGTGTGCTGCTTGGCTGCTGCCAGTGGAGAGAGTATAACCCCTCCAGGGTGTTCTGACATGTCCGTTACCTGCTGGAAACACTGAAGCACTTGTTATTCATACAACTGAGAGTCATAGAGTTACTCACTGAGAGAGATTCCTGAAATCATCCTGGTCGTGGGCAGCCTGCAAGCAATGGGAGCTTTTGTTCCCCGGAGATTAGTGAGAAATGCTTTCTTCAGAAAGAAATTTCCCAAGTCAGAATTTCCTGGGGAAGAAGCCTGCTGAGCATGCCAGAGCACTGCCAAGAGCAGGGGAAGCAGTGGTACCCTTGGGCAAATACTTCTGATAGTTGCTAAAAGCCAAATGAACCAAACCCTTCTAGAAAAAAACAATAGGAAAATGTCTGGGGCCTTTTGCATTTTCCATCTATGGGCCATCAATGTCTTTCTCCAAAGAGCATCTAGCATTCTTGTCAGGGGGCAAAAGCAGCAGGATCCTGGATGCTGAAGTCCTTGCCCCTGTCAGTGCACCCAGAGCCCAGCTCTCACTGAAGCCAAAAGGAAACTACTGTTGGCTTTATCAGAGCTGTGGTACCTAGTTCTGATGCTGAATGGATTCTTACAGGCATGCAGCGAGCTGGTGGGGTTTGGTTAAGGCAGAGCTACAGAGATTCCGTGTCCTGCAAGGTGCTGGAGAGGCTATTGCAGCAGCTGAATTGAGTACAGCAGAGCCGAGAGCACCTTTCCTATGTAGTTCAGTCATTCCGTCCTTGTATACATGCAAGAAGCAAACCCCAGGGAGAAAATTATCAGCAGCATCCTTTCTTGTCACAACCAGGAGGGTTGGGTGGCTGCTCCCATCACATCACCCTGCAATTATGGCGGGATGGCAGAACTTTGCAGAAGTCATAGGAAAGAGAGAGGTGTAGAGGCTCATGAAAACAGCAGGGCTTCTTCCTTGAGGCTGCAAGGGTGCAGACAATCCCTGCAGATATTTCTGGCCTTCAGGTAATGATCAGCAAACTAATGCTCCCAAGCCCATCACTGCTGCTGTCTGCATGCAAAGTGACTGCTCCAGCTGTGCCCATGCCTGCACTAATGTGGGATGCAACACGGCTCCAGGAGCATCTCATTCCCGAGGCACTGATCTCTTGCAGGTTAAGGGCTGTACTGTACAGCAGCAGCTCTCTGCAGCCCTCACTGAGAGAACAGAGCAGGAGCCCCAGCCACCCGAGAAGAGCTGGGTTTGCACGTAGGAATTTCTACATGATCAAAATTAAATGCAGCTAATCTGTAACGTCATCCTTTTCTCCATATTTCACTTATTAGGGTGGGGAGCATGACTCAGAGAAATTATTTCCTCTCTTGTCCACGCTTCTCATTACTGGAAATACAATGGTACTTTTTCCCCTTCATTTGGTGTTATAGAAGATAATGATGCTGAGGAGGTGTCTGATAATGGGATTAGAAGCCCAGACTGGGAGTTACCTGCCTTATTCTGTGTGCCTGAGTGAATATTTACCCCTGAGGTAACAATTAGCTCCATTTGTGCACTGAAAAGTCACCCATCAGAGGTAATGGGAAGCTGTCAAAGAGCAGCGGCCAGGCTGACATGGTTTGCAGCTCCTGCCAGCAGAGATGGGATAACTCCTCAGATTAGAAGGGTCCCTCTGGGCCTTTCAGTTGTTGCATTGCATGTATTCATTCATACTTCCCCTTTCACAAGTCTTTCAGGTGCTGTTTACAAACACATTAAGGGTGATGGTACATTTCTGCTCCTGGAAAGCTGTTTCAGAAGCAAAGTCCTGTGGCAGTCCTTCATCAGATTCCACCTGTGCCTCAGTACATCCCGTTCAGCTGCCTGATTTTCCTGTCTTTGCTGTTGACTGGCCACCGGCACGTGCTGTGCTCCCTCTCTGATGCTTCCATCCATGGGTTTTGTAGGTGGGCTCACGTCTTCATACAGCTTCCATCTGCTGCAGCCCTGTCTCATGAGATGAATTCTTTCCCCCATCACTCTGGTGTTCTTTTGCTGCCGAATTTATCTTTCTTGAACTTAGGTGTTGAAAACTGCACGCTTTGCTGCAGAGGTGCAGCACTGTTCCCAGCAGGAATCTCACTCATTTTGGTGCTTCAATTTCATTTTGCTGTGTGTGCCACCTGGCTTTGTTAGCCAGAAACCTGGGATATGCATTCCCTGATTACCACGCTGGGATTTTGCTCCTCTCATGCCTTGTGCCTCTGCTCCAGCCCTCAGCTCCTGCTTTTCCTGCAGGTTATACAATCCTTTTTGGTATGGCAGTCTGACTCAGCCTTTTGTCATCAGCACACGTTGATGGCTCAGCCCTGCTTCTTCTGCCCAGGGTTTTAATTAAAGCCTTGTATAAAATTAGTCTCACTCTAAAGCCCAAACAGCTCCATTAACAAACTTCCCTGAGCCCACTTGTCTCTCCCTGAACTCTTTCCTCACTTCCATCTGCCTCTGTACCCTGTCATAAAAAATCCCCATGTTTGTCAGTGAAGTTATTAATTCCCTATACGGAATTATACAGCTCATACAAATGACTTCTGTACCTCATTTCCTCGCCTGTAAAAGTCAATTTGCAGTCCTTTTGCTCTCTTCAAATTTTCTCCCCAGGTCTTGGGCACACATGGCATTTCTCCAGTGCCACATCTGCCCGTGTTGTGTTATTCCAAGTGTTGCTCTTGGACTCCTCAGCTCCGTGATAAGCATCTTGTTGGCAGCACAGCCAATCTGAGATTGGTTCCTTGCAGAACTGTCTCAGTTCCTGCTTTTCTGCCCTCATTTCCTCCCAGATTTGATTCCTGCTTTCAGCAGTTTGAGTATTTACTCTCTTGGCCACACAAAATCAAGGTTGTCATTTCATAAAGGCAATTATGCCTTCCACAAGAGCAAAACTGCACTTTCCCTCCTTCAAGAAGCCCACATGAAGTGGATACCAGTGCGGAGCACAGGGAGATGGGGGCAGAGCACACAGCTTCCAGCCAACCCTGTTTCCTTCTGAGAATTCAAAGGTTGGCCAAATAGGGGCAGGGAGTGGGAGCAATCCTGCACAGTGCCATTTCAAGCAGTTTTGATGACAATATCCCTCCACCTCTTTGGTGTTGTTAATCCTTTTTTTCTCCCCTCTTCCTCTCTGTTTATTTTTGTTGCAGATTTACTAGGTGCACATTTAAGTGCCATTTAGCTTTGCAGAGCTGTCATCACCAGCTCTTTATGAATGGGATCATTCACTGACAAACTATTTAAACCCTAAAAGGGGGGAAATTTACTGCTGCAGGTCAGCGAAGAAGCCAAGATCAACTGAAACTCAGCTGCATTTCTCCTTGAATAGAGGAATGTGACGAAGGAGCTCAGAGTTTTCTTTAACATATCCTCAACCTTAATTTATCCTCAAACGTCAAAGCGAATGTCACTCTGTTTTGCAGTGGTATTTTACCTAAAATAATGCCTTTCTTTGTGACAGCTTGCAGGAGCCAGCCTGGAGATGTGCACTGAGGTTATCACACCTGGTTCTCTCTGCTCAACTTTGGCTGAAGCATCCCATAAGAAAACAGGAATTCAGTGAAATTGAGCTTGCTTTATTTTAGATATTCTCCCCATACATCAAAAGGGAACAGTCTCCCTCCTACTTGCAGTGTGATGCATGCAGCCTCCAAAGGACAGAGCAAGGCCGCCTGCTTGCCTGCATTGCTCTGTGTGTTTAATCACATCCCCATCTTTCGCAGTCGTCTTTAGTTACTTGGGAGCATGCAAATAGGTGCTTTGTTGTATGTGTGTGATGATAGCTTCCAAGAAGGACTGGAGGAGCTCAGGAGGGAGCGAGGTGGACTCTGGTTTCCCATCCCTCGTGTCTCTGATGCTCTGACCCTATGAATTCCATCATTTTTTCCCAAGTGAAAGTTTTTCCTTCACCTGACCCTGGGATATTGCCAGGCTTATGGCTCATTATGCACGGGGGATCAAGTTGTATTGTAAAGTTGACAAAAATGACAATTTCATATATTTCTCTCCAGCAATTCCACGTTGCTGTGCAATGCTTCTTGACTAATCCACTTGGATTTAGAGTTAATCCTCGTGCGCTCCGTATATTTGTGTGTAAGTAAGTATTTGAGAGATTTAAATGGACACCAGCAACTCCTATTGGGGGTCTTGTTTCTTAACATACTTTGGAAACATAATCTGATGGAGGAAGATGGACACAGAGGCTTCTTCTGTAGCAATCGGCTTTAATTTCACTCTCTCTGCAGGATGAAATAAAGAAATCAAGAGCTACATGACCATCATTTGAAATGCTTTGCCAAAATTAGGTGCAGTGCCCATTTTACATATGTAGAAACTGAAGGCACAAAGAAGTGGGGCACATTTCCCAACTTAAAAGAGAACCTTCTTGCTCCTGTGCCAAATCCTTCTTGCCCATTAATAATGGGCTCATGGACTTCCCTGGGCAACCTTGGGTGCATGGCCCTGCCTGCCTCACCATGCTGGGATCCTGCAGGGTCAGAAAGTGAGAGTGAAGTCAGGCCATAGCCTCCATAATTGCTGGAGATTCTAATTAATGAAGTTCTATTTTTACCCAGCTTTTTTCAGGAGACATGGGTACTTTGGCACGATAGCAGGCAGCGCATTAAAAATAGGTGATCTTGCTGAAGTGGCTGCGAATAGTTACACTGCCTTCTGTTCTTTGTTTTTGAACTCGGGGGAAGTGGAGAGAAATATCTGTGGTTGCTTAATGGAGTATTAATAACTCACTGCTGCCATTATTCCATCTGTCAAACGTGGAAATGTTCCCCCGTGCTCCGTCAGTGTTTTTGAATGGAGACAGAACGAACGTGGCTGAGGCTGTACGAAACCTTCTATTCATAGGGCACCATTCTGTGCTGTGCCAAATCCCTTTCCTTGCATTCTAGTTACACTGTCAACGAATTCATTAGCTCTTGGTGCAGAGTCAGGAGCAAAAGAGCTGTAATTGCAGCTTCTGGAAAATAATGCCTTTGGAGGACTGCTTTTTTCTCTTTTTTTCTTTTTTTTAATTAATATAACTTTGCATTTAAAAAAAAAAAAATTGAGATGACATGCATCTCATTTTTAAATCTACTGGATTTTCCCAAATGGAAAGAATGGATGATGGAGACAGCAGGAGTGACCATACACAGTGCAGCCAGCTGAGCACTGTGCACTGTGCCACAGTTATGGTGGATTTTGCCACCATATGGGGAATACTGATATCCAGACTAAATTTCTCTTCTTAAGAAGTTTCCCCTGGTTACAATTAATTCTCTGCCTGCATTATGAGGGAAATGAAGGTGGGTTGCACATAGATCTGCCCTCACCGTGATATTTTCCCATTGGCTCCAGCGCTGTTGGGATCACGTTAGGATAAGGGTGAAACCCTGGGGAAGCAGTTGAATGGCAGAAGGTAAAGAAGGGAGGAACAGGTTCCCTCCCTCCTGCAGGGTGGACTGGAGTGATGGAGAATGTGGAGAAGTCATCTGTTATTGTGCAAGGTTCCCATATCTCACCCAGTCCATAGAGCTCTCCCTTGTCCATAAAGAAATCATCACCGAGATGCCAAGCATACCTTCTCTGAAGTCATCTCCCATGGATCATAAAATGAACTTGGGATGCTCAGCTTCCCAGATATGAGTTTAGAGGAGATTTATTCCACCCACGGAGCAGGTCCTGAGCTTTGGGTGTTACAGACGTGCTCTGGACCCAATGGTTCAGTGAGTGATGCATGAACTCTTCAGCCTGCAATGGGCTCTTCTAGGCTGGGGATGTGCCAAATGCCCATGCCAAACACTCCCAGCTTGCTTCTGCAGTTTATTTCCTGGTTTGTTTGTGGTTGTGTTTGCAAGCGTAAACCTCTTCCTTTTGATACTTAATGTGCTGTTTGTGCAGTGTGCCCTAACTGCTGACTGAACAAGGAAAATAAAAGCGGATAATAAAACAAGGTGTAAAGAACTTCAGGAACTTGGATAAATTTAGATGGTAGTATGTAGTCTGTTGAGGCAGGAAGGACACCCCCCTTGTTCTTTTCACCTGTTGCAGTAGCTTGAGATTTTTTCTTAGCTAAGATTACTGGGTTCAAGTGCAGCATAGTGCAATGCTATATAGAAACTCAGAGATGTAGCGGAGTCATATTTTTGGCTGACATAAATCAGCAGGGAGCCATTTATACCCTCCGAGGATCTGGCTGGGGATTAGCTTGCTGCTCTGCTGTCCGCCCTGCCAGAGGCTCACCCCGTGGAGAAGGAATGGCTTTGACCCAAAGAAGTCATAAAGAGAGGTCGGGGTTACACACGTGAGCTCCCATGAGTCAGTGTGTGGGAATTCACAGCAGGGCAATGACTGTGGGCAATTATTTGCCTCTTCTGTCCAGGAGAGGGGACAGCGTGTTTCCCTGGAGGGAGGGGTGGAGGCAGAAACGCTAAAGGAGCCCCAGGTCTGTGTGACAAAAAGCATGGAGAAGATCCCTGCAAGAAAAGGGCAATGCTAGGGAACAAAAGGAACCTGTAATTGCAGATAAACACTGCGAAAGCCATGTGAGTCATTAGCCAGTGCATTAAATTGTTATATAAGTTCTGGAGAGCAGAAGGAAGAGACCCAGTCAGTGAAATCTGGCACTGACAGGAAAAGCCGTTCCCACCTACTGCCTTCTGAGGCAGACAAAGGGTGAAGAAAAAGGAAAGAAAAAGTAGAAACCTCATATAAACATTAATTAATGCTCTGCAGGCTTCTTCTTCTTGGCCACGTTAAACCCATAATCCTTGGGATTTTAGACAGTGGCTTTCTATTGGTCTCTGGATAATGAGTGTGGAAAGGAGTGCTGAGGGAAAGCCTTCTCCAGCACAGCTCACCCCCAGCAGCCGGGGGCACGCGGGGCCAGGCACTGAGAACACTTCTCCAGCTATTCTGCTGCTCTCTGCCAGGGGAAACACCCCCTTGGGTGAACTGTGAGGTTAAGCTGAACCATTCCTGAATGTCATGCAACGCTTCAAGGTGCTGTCATAAAGATGACACAAGAATTTGTTCTGAAAGTAATGTTTCCCCTCATCCCCTGCTCTCCCTTGGGGCTCACCGGCCTTGGAAGAGCTGCTGAGGAGGGGAGGGCTGAGGGCTGCCTCAGTGCTGTAGTGAGGAGCTGTGTGCCCTCCTGGGGTACAGGAGCAGGGCACACAGGGCCTGGATACTTCCTGGCTGTATCAATGGACTTCAAGCCATTTATTATCATTTCTGGGACCCTTTTCCTTTACCTCGACAGGCAGGAGTGAGCCTGACAGCAGCCCCGTCCCTCTTCCAGGAGCTGTGCTCTCTGCCACGTGCACTGCAAACCATTCATTTTCTCCGGTGAATAATGATAGTTTAGGGTTAAGATTTATGGCATGGCTGTTAGTGCCTTGATGATAGATGTGTGAGGCTATCGAGCTCTTGCCGAAGGTGGAAATCCATAACGATGATGGAACAGTCCCTCCCCAGACAGCACAAAAGGTTGATTCACTTTTTTTCTGAAGATGTCCCCAAGCTGGCGATGCTGTTTCCTCTCCCCTTTCCCTTGGCACACGCAGCTTTGTTCCTCCACTTTTATCTGCAAACAGAAAAGATAGGAAAAAAAGGGACAAAACCAAAAATCCTGGCATGTTTGTTGCTGGAAATTTCAGTACAAAGTAATACGAAGGAAAGAACAATTGTTTTTTGGGAATGCATGGGAAACTGTTTCCTCTGTCAAAACAAAATGTTGTCTGGACTGGGGTTTGCTGGGCAGGCAGTGCCAATGCTGACATGCCTGGACCCCTCTCCCTGCCCCGCTGCTCCCTGCTGGCATAACCCATCTGCGGCAGCTCAGGAGGAGAGCAGTGCATCGCGATAAGCAACAAACAGAGTGGCTGAGCCAAGCAAAACAGAGGTGAATGCGCCGATAATTGTTGTTTTGGAATAAGGATTTGTGAACAAGCACCCAGCAGCATGTGAGCGGGATGGATCCGTGCTTGGCACCCCCTGGCATGGTGATGGGGTGTGCGTAGCCCCAGGCCCCCATCGGGGCTGTCCCTGCATGCCAGCTGCAGCGCTGCTGCTCACATCTTTCATCAGCGAAGATGAAGGTTGGCTTCCCAAAAACCTCACCTCCTGACAGATGGGTGGCCTCGAGGAAAGGGGCTTCGCCCCGTGCCTCCAGCACAGCTGCTTGACACCCATCCAATCTCAGTGAGTACGGGGAGTGCTGCTGGAACACAGAGCCCCACGCTGATCTGCTGCCTGGCGGTGGGTGGTGACGTGGTGGGTGACCCTCTGATGGCACCCAGCTGAGCAATGCTCCTTTCCCTCCAATGGTCTTTGTGGTTTCAGGCTCAGACTGGTAAATAATTGGAATTGCTTCTTGGATGGGCAAGAATGAGCAGATTGGGTTTTTATTTTATTTTATTTTATTTTTTCAACTTCCACAAGCACTGGGTGTGATGTTGACTTAGCTGGGCAGGCACACAGCAGCCTGCAAGGACAGGAGAGCAGCTCTGTGCCAGCTGTGTGCTCTGACACTCCATCCCCAAACCAAACCTGTCCTGAGCAAAATGGCCCTGGGGCAGCAGCTGAAATCATCCTGCCTGACTCTTGCCCAGAATGCACCATGGAAGCTGGTAGGGCTTTGATCAGATGCAACAACCCTACAGCAACCCCTGGTGAGATGCTTTGAAACAGAAACGTCCCAGGTTCTGACCCCGGTGTTCTCATTTTCTAATGTTCTTTAACAAAAAATTGGAAATAAATATGTACCTCGGGGGGAAAAAAAAAAGAGAATGGGGGGGGCAAAATTTCATTTTATATCAAATCCAATTAATTTGACTTCCCACAGAATCCCCCTAGATTCAGTTTGTGTTTCCTGAAGCACTGGTGCAAGAGGGGAGGATGTATCTCCTCCACCCACGGATGCCCAGCTCTCCTTGCTGTGCAGATGGTCTCCAAGTGGCCAAGGAATGAGAAAAATGGCATCAGCTGCCTACACCTTGTCCTTGGATCATGGCTCTCTTGACATGGAGTGGGTTGGGAAGCATCTTCTGAACGAGATGAGCTGAGCGTCTCTTTTTCCTCATTGCTTACCTGTTTGGTGTGATCGAAATTCATTTTCCTACCAGACTTTTGGGAGAATCACATTCTTCTGCCTTTTCTACCAAGGGCTGCATACCAAAGCTCTGCTCTCCTGGCCAGGCAAAGCCAGGAAGAGCTTCACTCCCCTGAGGCACGGAAAGCCTGAGTGCTGCGCTAGCCCTGCCCCTTCTTGGATGCTCTCTGATAAGAGTATTTTAATAAAAGATCTGTCACTCAAATATTTCTGAATCATTAAAGAAAAAAAAAATGAAAGAAAAGGAGTAATTGAAACTCTGAGCCTCAAGGGGTAATTAAAAAAAAAAAAAAAAAAACACATAAAAAAACAACACAAAAGACAGAGGAAGCAAGAGACCCTAAGCATAAAGCTGAGCGTCAGGATCCCTCTGGGAATGGTTTTCTTGTCCAGCATCTTGAGAGATCCATGATTTGTAGCCCAATCCTTCCATGCAGCAGAAGCTGATATGAGGTCCATTCAGGGGCTGGATGTTCTCTCTGTCCTCCAGCACCACCTCCACCCCTACCCGAAGCCAGGAGGAGATGCAGGAAGGTGTGAACCACCTCAGGATGGAACTGATCACAGACAGACTGCTCTGTTCATTCCACTGCCAGTTCCTGTGATTTTGTGCTAAAGGTAAAGGACACGTGGTGGTTGTCCAAAATCCTGGCGTTGGGAGCTATGGGGTCTCATGAACACCCCTGTTCATGAGGGAGAGGTAAAATGGAAATAAATCATTCCCACCTCTTGGGGTAGCTGGAAAAAGCTTGAAAAGTCGCCTTCTACAAGAGAACTTAGGAGGCAACCTTTATTGTATTCAAAACCTTGTAGCTTTCAGGCTGATCTCATTATCGATGGAGATGAGTCATGGGTTTTTGAATGCGTGTGGGTGGCAATATAAAAATTTCGTCTGAGTAAGGAGAGCGGGGTTTGGAGAGTGGGCAGTTGGTACTTTCTCTCATCTGCCCACAGTGTCACTCCAAAAGGCGATGGATGGAGTGAATAATTTCTCTTTTTCGTGGCAGTTCTGACTGAAGTGCACACACATGGCCCATCCCTGCGCAACCACTTAGTGTCTACTTAACACCACTCAACCTTTCTTTCTGTAGGCTCTATCCAAGAGGCTTTTCAGCACGAGGGATTTGCAGGTTGCGAGCAGGCTCCCTTTGCCACCATCTTGGCCAACACCATCGCCTCCTCTGGGTGCATACAGGGGTTGCTGTATATAAAGCCACACCACAGCAGTTCATCAGAGCTCAGGGATACGTGGGTGCCCTGTTGGCACTCACTGTGCCTCAGGCTTGTTTCACTGTCACTCGATAATGCACTTCACATCCCCTGAAATACAAACTCGGGTGGAGCTTCCCTTTTCACCCCTTTGATTGTTCATCTGGAATCCCAAGGGACTGGAAATGAAATACGTTGGCTTAAGTGATGTTCCCTAGCTCGGTAACTGGATCCTGGGAGGATTCCCTGGGGCAGTTTTCCACCAGGTGGGAAGAGGGATGTGTCTCACTGTGCTGACCCCTGCTAAGGCAAGCACATGCTTGAGTCACTTACTTATTTTTATTTGTGTGATTTAGAGCAATAAATCACGCTCGTGTTTCCCAGTCTCCCACGTGTGGCAGCCCAGATGCTTTCCTGTCCCATTCTGAAGTGCAGCCTGGAGGCTCTGCATCTCCTACAGCTCTCATGGAGCTAACCGAGTGAATCCAGGGTTCACTTCACCTGTCCTTACCCATCTGCAACACTGGCCACTGGAAGAACTTGTCCATTGGAAAGAAATCAGATTCTACTCAGTTTCTTGCAAAAATTAAAGCAGATCATTTATTCCTTGAAAAAGCCAATTTAATTGAAACAAAACAAAACACACGTTCAGTAGGAAGTTTTTTTTATTGTTAAAGATATTTTGGCTCATTTTTCTCAAATGACGACTCAAGTGAATCACTTCCAATCTTAACCTAACTGATATTATTTGTATTTCTGCCTGACCCGGGTAGATGGAATCCCATCATTTCAGGCACTGTCTGGGTAATAGCAAAGCAGAAAGTTCATGTGTTTTCCAGCAACATGCCTAGAAATGATTACTAAATTCATGAAATAGAAAAATATACTCCCTCCTACCAGTACAGAGAGGCTATCTGCTTTTGGATACTTATCAAAATGGAGATTCTGGAAGAATTAGTTTGATGAGAACATTTCTGTTCCAAAATAAAGCCCATCCACCTTGACGCAACATGGAAGCGTATTTGTACACATCTCGTGTTGGGCAACTTCTCACCAATGTGGCTCTGTGCAGTCATGCATAACAACACTTCCTTCTCTCACTGGATTGTACGCCCCAGGATTTCCAGGTCTCTGACAGTTCACAGCACCTTCAGCAAGGTGGTTAAGTGTTGATTAATCTCCTTGGTACAGATAGGGAAGATGAGGCAGGAATTGGTGAAGCAACTCAAGGTCTTGCTGCAAGCTGGGAAAGGACCCAAAACCATCAGATTCATTTTGTTTTGACAGAGCTCCATCCCTGTGCACTTTTGGGTCCTGTTTCCATTGGGGCAGTGGGGAGCAGTGATTTCCCCACTCCTCCTCTATGCCACGGTGGGGCAATCTTTTGCAAACTTGCACCCATAAACACATGGAAAAGGTTGCCCGATCCGCCTGGCCTAATTGAAAGCACAGAGGTCTGTTGTGGTGCCTGTTGCTATAAACACCCCAGCAATTTGCACAAGTATGTGACATTGTAAAAGTTCCTGAAAGATTTTATCTCGTTGACTTTGGCTGGCAGCCCTTTATTCACAGGGAAATGCCAGGTAGAAAGACAATAAGTGTGTATCCATGTGCATATTTTCAACTTCCTAAAGGCCATCAAATTGGAAAGGGAGTGGGTTTACTTTACTCAAACAACTTCGAAGTTGAAGATACGGTAACCCAGGAAAAGCCTTTCCTTTAGAAGCAATATATCATACTCATCAGTGTTACTCCCTGTATGGATTGCCTGGGAGATCTGCAACCATCTCTCCACCATAACTTTGAGTTATTTTGGTGTTAAAATATTAGCTCATAGCCAATCTCAAGCTGTCAAAACTAATGGGTTGTACAAAATAGCTTCAAGGTTACATAAACAGAGTAGCTGGGAAACAATTCGGCAAAACGCATTCATCTCAGAAGAAGACATTTACTTTTCAAGTAAATTTTCCACCTGAAAGCTGGCCCTCTTTATTTTGGGCAGCACCGGTTTGATAGGATTAAAGAACGAGGGACAAATGGCAGAAGACAAACCAGGCAGAGAAGGGCAAAGAAGAGGAACTGGGGCTGCAACTGCCAAACACATGTTCACTGAGTTTTGTGATGAGAAGTAGTGGGGATGGATGGGAGCTGGGAAAGGCGAGTGGTATAAATTAGGGCACACTGGAGCTAATAGGGGAAATGATGAGGAAGAAAAGAAGAAATCAAGGAGGGGAGTAAAGAATGAGCTTGTAAACAGTTAAAAGCTGGGGTTGAAGTAAAGGGCTACTTGGTGTAGGGTAATGAGGGGAGATGGAGTCAATGGCAGAGTAATGGTGTTGGAATGGGAACAAGGAGGGTGTTGTGGTGATGGGACAAAAGAGGGTATCTGGCAAAACCCTCCAGCCCTGAGAGCCTGCTGCTTCCTCCTTAGAGCAGAACATCCTATTGCCCAGGGCAGCGTGCTAGAGAGAGCTGCCCCTCGGCCCCAGCACGTGTTATCCTGCAAAGTGGACAGGACCCAGGGCAGATAGCTGCAATGCCCTTCTGGACGAGCTTCTAGCTTGTCCTCATTATTTTTACTACATGTTTTTTTCAGCTGCAAATCTCTCTGAGCCTCTGAGTTCATTAATTTCATATTAGTGTAGCTTCCTAGATGCTTACAAGAGATGTGTATTTATATTGACCCTAATTCATGCACATGCCTGACTTTCAGCAACTGAATGGGCCAACGGGACTACTGTGTAATTAAAGCTAAACATAACTTGGTGTCTATTTTATGGAGGGCCTGCTCGGCTAATTAGTTAAATCTTCCACGAAAAATCACTAGCACACTTAACAAAGCAATGCTCTCCAAACAGCTGTTGTGTGACTATGCCCAGGTCACATTATCTTGTTTGCAGTTTAGATGCCTGAAATAGCTGCTGACTTTTCTTGTCTGGAGTTCAGTTGTTCACGAGAAACTCTCCCTCCTTCCCCTGTAAGACATGCTAAAGCCACCAAACTTTTATTGATTGAAATACACATGATACCTACCAGGTAGATGTGGTAAATCACAATAGTTGGGTAATTAAATGCAACCCATAAATCGTAGTGGAGCATGTGAACCAAGCACCCGGTATCAATGCTTTTAATTAATGCTGTAAAACAATATTTTGGGCTGAGATTGAGGGGCAGATAATGTATCAAATACTGGCTAATAAAACCTCAGCCATAGACATGGCACTAATGAGCAGTAGCTGCTGTGATTGGAGACCCCCAACAGGTGGCCCAGTGTGAGCAGCGGCACGCAGTGTTATTGCAGGGGGATTAGCAGTGGTCGTAATACTCTGGTTGCTCTTGTAATGCTGGATTAATTAACCAGCAAGCAGAATTATCTCTCCCTCCATATTCATGACCCACTAAAGTGTAGTGGCAGGTCACGGAGGATTAGGCTGGGGGGCCTCATTCTGCCTGTCCTCGTGGCTGTGATGCCCATGGTGGTTATCTGCACCCCTGGATGTGGCTGTGTGTTAAAGAAGTGTTTTACAAGACACAGGGAAAGGGTCAGATATTAAAATAATGTTAAAGTGCAGAACGCAGCATTCAAAAAAGGGGAATGGGCTCTCCTCGTAATTCCTGGCTCTGAAGCTCTCCTCTCATCCTTGCTAGGATTTGGTCTCTCTTCCCAACCTCTCTGCTCCTGGGCAGAGATGAAACAGATAGAAATGATGGGGCATGGAAATGGGCACCTGGCATGGCAGCTGATTTATGGCTGTCTTTGGGAACCACAAAGCCAGTCTGTGTGTGAGCAGCAGCACAGGTGGAAGCACTGATACTGCGAGGGAAGGGTAGATCATGTGTTGTTGAGAAGACTATTTTGTCAGCAGGGTTCTTGTGGTGTAGCCTCAGCAGTTTGTTTAGGAGCTGGCTGGATGAGTAAGGCTATGGCTGTGTTTCCTCTCCTGCCCTTAAGTGGTGGCTTTGGGATGTTTGCTTGCACCCTTTGGAGCTGCTCCACTGGTCCTCCTGCCCCAGGGCCAATGAAACAAATAGGCTTTGTGTGGTTTTCAGATGACTGTCAGAACCCCGTGGGATAAGTATGAGTTGGCTGGAAGGGTGGAAGGCTCAGTAACTACTTTATTCCCATTCTGACACCTTTGCTTTGTTTCCTTTTGTTAATTGGTACAAAGCCTGGTGCTTGCTTACTGCTCATCTTGCTGAGAGGATTTGAAACATCATTCCCTTTGAATTAATTTTTCTTTGACTTTTTTCTTCTAGTATGCACGGGTAAGGAAAAGGTGAGAATTCCTCTGGCTTTTGAGGTGGCTCAGGTGAATCTGGCCCAGAGCATCTTCCATCCAAATGGAGCTTTTCTCTCTGCTTTGCAGCATGCCTTGATCTGTGTGCAGGAGTTAGATACTGCAATGAGGATGGGCCAGTTGGGGCTCAGTAGGTGCACAGAATGTAAGGTTTGGGAGAAATAAGTCTCAGGTTCTTTCCTGATTTCCCGCTGGTCCCTGTGCTGTTCCAGACACAATTTCTAACTCTTTTTTTTTTCCTCAGGGTCAAAAAAGGCTGGAAAACAACTGTGAGCAATGGTGCTGCTCTCCTTTCCTTTGTCTGTTTGCTGCCTTTCTCCTTCCCACATTCATGAAGGCTGCATGCTTGGTATGCACAAACTCTCTGAAGGGAGGGTGGTTCTCTGGGTTTGGGTTTTGAGTGCTTGGCACAACAGGAGCTATGAGCACTGCTAAAGCTTTGTCACTCCGGAAAGTGAGACAAGAAGAAAACCTCATCCTGTAGTGAGCTGGCAGCAACAGTGCAGGTCATTTGGTAGCAACAATGTCAGGCAAGGGCCTCTCCTCTCATGTGTATTCTCCCCGATTTCCCTGCTCCTATTCCTTTCTCTTTTCTTGTTTGATCTGGGTCCCCTGCCAGCAGAGCAGCAAGATAAAACTGACACAGCCTCAGCAGCGTTCTCCTTCGCTTTAGCAAAACGAGATGGCAGCACCTTGTCACCCCTTAGCAGCTCCCAGCCCCTAGGATGCTCGGCAGGCTGGCAGTAACGCCCTGTGCCATCCAGCAGGGTGCTCTCAGTATTGCAATGGATACGGCTGCCCCCAGAGCGCAGGCCTAAACGTGAGCCTTAATCATAGAATCACAGAATCACCACGTCCCCAGCTCGTGTCACGTCTTCTATAGGGTTGGACGTAACAGCTCACAGAGTTTAATTGTTCTCCCACAGCATTAAAGCACCTCAGGGCTTAATTGTTCCTTTGCACTGATTGCCCAGTGGCACTCCAGGGCTTCCTGCAGATTTTGTGGGACAGATGGGGCAGCAGTGAGTGACGTGCTGGCTGCTGGCTCTCCCTCCTTCCCCACCTTGAGCCCTTGTCTCTCCAGACTCGCATGTTGAGGCAGCTCGCTGTGAGTGAGGTGAGGAGCTGGCAGGGCAGAAGCTTAAATCTCAATTACTTTCCTTCTTGTCCGTTTGCACGGGATCCTTATCTCTCTCTGTGTAACTCTCCGTATTTAATTATATGCAATGATAATCCTTCACACGCTAAGCGCATTATTAAGCAATTCCTAAGATAAGTAGTTTTCTGGATCCCCAATTATGACTGGATATTGGCAATCAAGCTGTCTTCCACTCTCCCTCCTGGGCTGCTTTGCCAAAACCTGTCATGTTTGGGTTGATACAACACAAGAACCACATGGGAAGTTTTCCCACAAGGAGGAATTAGGACTTGAGAGTGTCCATGGGTAAAAGACACGGCTATCTACATTTCCATGAGGCCAGTTCAGGGCAACCTGGGGTGGCTTTGCTGTCACAGCTGCTGGACACAACAGGACCTGCACAAACAGGCAGGTCACAACTTGAATTATGGAAGACGTGAAGCTCTCAGGTTTTGAGGTTCCCCCTCCAATCTTCGCCATCACAGCTGGGATGGCAGTAATCTCCTTTTTTGCAGCCATCTCGCAGGGCTTCAAGGTCTGAATCTGGCAGTGAGTGGAAATGAGTTTCTTTGGGTTCCTCCCATGTTCCCTGATCCTCTGGCTCCCTTCTCATCTGCTCCCTCCCTGTAAGTTTGTTTGCTTCTGGAAAATTTACCTCTGCTGGGAAGATGAACCTGATGCTTTGCAACCAGAGAAAGGCTCTCCTCCACACGTCAGTACATTTAGGGCTGTTCCTCTTTGCCTTCCCATTCATCCTTTCCCAAATAGAGATAGTCTGAAGAGTGTTATCAGCCTGGTGTTGGGGTGAGCTGTTCTGGCTCCCCGGTCCCAGCAAGGGGATGATCAGGCTGGGAGGGGGTGGCACATCACAGTTGTTCTCCCTCTCTGCCTTTGTGTGCCACAGCCCTTCTGCGGCCACCTCAGATGGTTCCCTTGAGGTCTCCTTGTCCAAGCAGTGCCCAGCCCTGCACATGAGACCTGCTGTGCTGGGTATCACTGCTGCACCTCAATGGGCAGGGGATTATGGGGATTCCTCCTAATTCTCTACAGGAAAATGCTGTTTGCAACTGTAATTGAGAGGGTGGCTTTGGAGTCAGTGAGTAGGAGCTTATGTTGTAGATGGATCGTGTTTCACCTCTTTCAAAGCATTTAAGAGCTTACCAGAAAAACAAATGTCATTGCACAATCTGTGAAGTGGCTCTATGCAACTTGCTGCCTCAGTTCCTCCCCTTCAAGACGAGTTGGAAACAGACTGATTTCACATCCAACTGCAAAGGTTACAGTTGCCCTCTCCTTCAGAGTTGCTGCATTTGTGTCTATTTGTCCGTATGTGAAGTGTTAGCTTACGACTTCACTGCATATTTGGTAAGGTTGCTTTCTTCCAATCTCTGAGTATTCCCAGTGAAAGAAATACTGAGTCACAGATGTTCATAGGAAATCTTTAATCTTAACTTTGCAATATATATATGCTCCCATTAACGCAGAAAGGCAGATGATCTGGCAGCAGAAAGGAGGAGGTGCTCAGTGCAGTCAGCCTGGCTGATTCACCCTGGCTGAACATCAGTCCAGTGAACATATTTTTCTCCACCCAAATATTCAATTATCATTAGCTGATCTTTTACCCTTTTTTCAAATGGAAATGTGTGGCAACATCTTACGTAGTGCCCAATATACACAATTCTGATGGAGAATCACTGAACCTCAAATCTCATTTTTGGGGCTGTAAAAACTGTAGAGAACTACTTATAGGAAGGACTTCAAATGTTTGCAGCTTGCAGGTATTACTGAGGGGCTCAGGAATAGGGCTGCATGCAGGGCAAGTATTGCACACCTACACTGCCTGCACCAGCATTTCCCTCCCTCCCAGTGCCTTCCCAGGGCTCAGCTGTCAATGGAAGAGCCTGAGGAGCCTCTCCTGGCATTCAAACCATCAGGAGGAATAAGGGTTGTGAAACAGCACAGTGGGCAAGCAGAGAGCTTTGCTAATGATCCTTGGTGTGCCAACAATAATACATTTTCTGCAGTAATACCTTGCGTTTTGCTAGCACACTTCATCGTGCCTCTCACAGTGTTCTGCAAACAGTAATTAATTACAGCCTCATTACATCTCTGTTAGATCCATTTATTTATTTACGGAGAACTTTCCATCCCCAAGCCCTTTGGAATCTGTTAATCACCTGAAGGCAAACAGCGTTCCCGTGTGCCCAGAGCCATGAGAGCTGAGAAAATGCTCCTGAGGTTAAGCACAAAGGGGCTCTTGTGAGCACGGCTCTGGGCTGTGGTTTCAGCCAGGGTTTGATTCCTGCCTCTAACGCATGTTTCTGCAAACCAGGTCTCTTTAAGCTGTCCATGCTATAAACAAGCTTGGTTTCTTGGGGCTGGGTGAAGGGGATGAGAATGCTCTGTACACAGCCATGGTTGGTCAGGATGGGGACTCTCCTTGCCATGTGCTTTTAACATCCATTTCAGTGGTCAGGAGCAAGGCTTGGCAGACTGGATGGCAAGTGGCATCTCCAGCTACAAAATGCCCCAACTATCAGTGTGGGCATCCCTCCTGATTATGGGAACATGTCTATGGATTCACCAAATGTGGTTGGACTTGATGATCTTAAAGGTCTTTTCCAACCTTAACGATTCTATGGTTAGCTCCATTGCAACCAGGCTTTCCTGAGGTGGCTGATCTCCTTGGTGGTGTCCAGAGACTTCTGTTCTGCAAGCACTGATGTCCAGTTGGCTGTTTTTAGCTGGCCAACTTTCTCTGCTATAGATCAGCAGCTCTAAATAAGTCGCAGGTGAGGAGAGTGAGCTGGGAGATGCTGGGATGAGGCCAGCTTCACACCTGGAGGCACAGCCCCAGAGGGTAGGGCCATGCCCATCACCTGCTGTCACCTCTGGCCACAGCTCTCCTCCTGCACCACCAGCTCTCTGCTCTCTGCCCAGCACCAGAAGATGCCAAAAGGCACCACATAGAAGCAATTAGCTCCCACGAAACTTTCCACCATTAGGAACAATGGCTGGCTTAGTTCTCATCTGATTGAATTAATGATATTCTAACAAGTGACGGTTTTTCCTTTTGAATTTTCTCATTTGGAAGGAATTGCTCGTCGTAAATTACACATATAAAAATTAGGCCGGTGTTTTGTATTGTTTACAACAAGCACTTCGGGGTTATGGATGTTACTCACTGATTTATAATGTTTAATTTTTTCCCCGCTGTTTGAGCTCTCCATAAATCAAGTGGAGATGTCAACTTTGTGTCAACATTTCACTCAGCCTGCAGGTTACGGGCAAGCCGGGACAGCAGATGTCATGGAGAAGGTTGACTCTTCTCTTCACTGTCTTTCCTATTTTGATGAAACAATAAGAAGGTGAGGCTGGCACTTGTCAGTTATTTCTGAGTCACATTTCATTAGGCCTTTTCCAAACACTCGAGAGAACAATGTTTGAAGCAAGTGATCCAAGCAGCTCATGTTGCTGCTTGTGAGTTAGGGCAGCAGCTGCTGCAGGATTGCACTGCGAGGCTCAGCAGGTGTCTGATGGTCCTGGACCAGATCCGGATGATGTCACACAGCTCTCATCCTGGCAGGCTTCTCTTCCCTGAGCCGCAGCGAGATCCTGGGGTCATCATTTTGAAAGCCTGAAGAGGCTGGTTGCATTTTCTTTAAGGCATCCAATGGGGCGATGGGACTTCCCTGAGTGTCTGAAGCGAGTTGGGTGGAGCTGGTTGAGGTTGCTGGGGATCTGCTGGTGACACAGAGTTGGTGCTTGTGTAAGCCCCTCAATAAAGAAGATTTAAGGGGTTTTGGTAAGCAATATTGTGCAAGTCTGCAGTGTCAGCGAGATGAATGGGAATTAGGAAGCTGAGGATGTCGGAGAGCCACTGACAGAGTGAGGCAGCCCCTCTGGGAAAACTGGAGAGAATAATTTCTGTTCCCCAGTAGCTTAGCTTAGGTACAGCATTGGCCCGTGAAGAATATCAGAAGATGTGAGTGATGTGTAAAGATCCCTGCACTGGGGTACAACGGAGTACTGTTGGTCCTTAGCTCAGGTCGTATCATCAGCTTGCTGCAGAGCCTTCAGTATTGCTCTGCTGTTACTGGGTGCTTGGTGTCCAACCTCTTGAGCACTCAGAAGATGGTGGTGGTACTCCTAGAATCCATCCTGCAGGGCTGATCCGTGCTTTTTCTTCTGCAAATAACACCTTGGCTTTGTCTGAGGGTGGAGTCGAAGTGAACGATGAAGCCACTGGGCTCTATGAGGAATGGTGGTCCTCCATTTCTTCTCCATACCTACATCCACAGATGTGTTAGGAGGAGTCTGGCTTCATGTTAAAAGCAAAGTGCCTGGTAGATGCAGGTATGTGTGTGGGGCTATCTTGTATCATTCCTGCCTACACCATGCCTACACTTGGATGGCTTATCGGCCTGCCATTTGCCTAAGTAATAGGGCTCGCCCAGTTGTAATAACAAAAGTAAATAAATACATTTTAATGATCCGATGCTGGTAATTAACGATGCTGAAAAACAGATGTCTCCCTGAAGAGCTCATAAGGAAGCCTATTGCATAAGCTCGCCCATTATGTGGATATGAGTTGATTATTAAAAGAAAACATTTAGCAAATGCAGAGCAGGATATTCATCTGCTATTACATAATGCTAATAAGCAATTGAATTCAAGCAGTGATAGCCTTCCAGCCCTCACCGAATGCCGAGTGAAGTGTATTTATGGACTCCTATGTGAAATAGGCCTCCTTGTTTTTCCAAGATGAGAAGAGATCTTTTAAGAGATAACAAGTAAAATAGACTCTAGCTGCTTTGACATGAAGCAAGATGAGTCCTCTGGATTAGTTTGGATTAGTCTGTTGCTAGTGGCACGGAGGTTTGGCGCTCGGCCATTTATTCACCTAGAATACGTAGAGCTAATTGGAAAAGCACCTGCGATGAGATGTAGCTCACCACCTGCACTTTGCTGAAATAAAATAAGCCTACATAATTGACTACATTACCTATTAATGTTATGAAATCTCCCCCAGGCATTTTTATTATTATTATTATCATCTCCTCCTGCCTTTCCCCCCCCCCCCCCCCCCCTTCCTCAAGCTTTTATGAATCAAACTTTTGTCTCTTGCTTTTTTCCTTGGAAGACTCAGGATTGTGCCACTGCATCGAGACCAGGGCTGTTCTGAATGACTCGCTTCTCCCTGCAGGGGAAACCTAGGAAATTAATCCTCCTCTGCAGCGAGAGAAATAGTTTGACGTTTCCTGCTTGTTCTCATGGGGTGGAGTGTCACCTCGTCTCTCTCCTTTCTCTTTTTCCCCAAAAATCAAATCTTTTGACTGCTGTGTGTAGGTTTTGGGATATCCCACTGTCTTGATGGTACAAAACTTCTTGTGTCTTTTTTTTCTTTTGGCAGATTGAGCAGAATGGGTTTTGCTTGCCCAATCCTCACTGACAGGAGAATTTTGGAGCTCGGTGTGGGCAGCTGGTTTAGAGAGGGTGGGCTCTTGGTGACTGTATCTTAAATACACTGGTTGTGCTACCCCTAACTGGTGATTTTTGTGCTATAATTTGCAAAGATTAGATGTAACAAGTGAGTGAGAGCTGGCATAGGAAGGGAGCATGTGGCTTTAGGGACCTCTGCATGTCAGCATGGGACAACAGCAGGGGCTGAGGCTTGCAGGGATTAAAAACCTCAGACAAAACCTCTGTTGCTACATAATTGCTTGAGAAATGCAGACAGAGAAAGGAGTGGTGGAGAAGAGCCATAGGAAATACCTTCTGCTTTATCTTTTCCACCTCCTGGCAACTTTGCCACAAACTTGAACCAAGCTCAAATCAAACCATCTCTGTGCATCTCCAAAGAACAGCACGGAGAGTCTCAAGGCATCTCCATGGCTCTTGATTGGAAGCCCCAAAGTCCTGTGGTCAGTGACACGATGCCAAAACGTGGGCCTGACCTCTAAAATGAGTGATAAAACAGGAATGAATAGGAGCTAACCTTGTTCCTGAGCTAGCTTAAGTGTTCAGCTTCGCTCTAGCTGCCAAACCTGCATCCTCAGCACCAACAGCTGGAGACGTTTTTGGGCTTCAGCTTGAACAAGCAGACCCAGTTGTTCTTTTTGCCATTTCAAGTCATGGGGGGAAAGGGCATAATTACTGCATATCTAGTTTATCATAGAGGTCTGAACTCTTCTGAGAACTTTTTGGAACAGCCCCATTGGGCGCGTGGAAATGGAAATGTGCTGCATTTTTTCCTCTCTTTAGTTAGCAGAAGCAGTTTTCTGCAACTGGATTATTTATATATAAACAGGTCTGCCCTGAACACTGAATGCAGGTCACGGAGTGTTCTCCCGTGGGATGCAAAGTCCCACCCGTTGACTCACTGTTTGGGCCAGAGAGGTAACCTTAGTCTGGCTCTTCGAGGCTGTATGCAATGCAGTAGAACTCAGCAAACATTCAAGATTGGGCTGTGCTCCAAAACGCTCCTAATCCAAGGAGGGACTTGCAGCAAGCAGTAATGAACTCTCGCCTGAGGGCTGAGGGTAAAAGCCAGAGCTGCGTGGTGAGAAGCTGAAGGGTGTTGGGCCTTAGGAATCCTGCTCAGCCATGGATGGAGCCAGCTGTGAAACACCACTGCCAATCAAACTCCAGGCTGTGTGTGTTGCAAGACTTCCCCTTTCACTTCCCAGAAGCTCTGTAGCTGCTCATGCCCAGCATTAAGAGACATAGCTGTGATACCTCAACAGGGCATGATTTCCTCCCCTTTCCTGGGTAGGGAATATCTCCAGTAGTGAAGAGCCACCAAGCCAAGTGGATGGAAGAAGTCTTGCCACGTACCCCAAGAGGCCCCAATGGCTGAGGGCCCCTCTGCAGCTGAAATGAGCAAGATAAATAACTGTGAAGAAGTAGAATGCCAGTGAAGTGTGTGTCTGTGGATGCTTGCGAGGGAAATGGGGAGCATCTCTCATGAATATTGAAGCCAAATCCACGTTTCTCACAATCAAAACCCACTGAATGCAATTTCTTTCCAGGAATGACAGCACCTTGCAGGTGTTGCATGTGCCATGAATCTTGCCTGCATTTCAGGGCAAATCTGCTGCTAAGATCAATTCCCTTTACTCAGATACACAGCAGTGCAGCAATTCATCCCAGGGAAACCAAAGCCAGGCCTGGGCTGAAGGGCTGATAGCATTCAGCAACACTGCTGTGACAGCTCTTCTCTTCCTGAAGCTCCTAAGTGTTTTTGCTCTTAGTATTTTAATGGACCTCTCCAGAAAAGAGCAGTGTCAAAACAGGAGCTCAGATTACCAAAGTTATTATACTGTTACGTACAATGAGTGATTATTTTATGTATGTATAAACTTTTTCTTTTTTTTTTTGCAAAGGCAGCAGTTCAATAAATAATTAATGTTTCTTAATCCTGCAGCTATTTCTCTCGCTGTAAAAAATTAATTGGTTTTCCATCATCTGTTTCCCTTTAACCTGGAGGTATCTGGCACAGCGGCTGTGCCCCTGCTTAAACACGCTCCTTGTAATCTTTGTCATGCCCATGGTACAGAATCTGGGGGATAAACAAACTAATCAGAGATATTAGAGGCACCTCCAGGAAGATTTAGTCATCGTAACACTTCACTCTTATGCAGCATCCATCTGTCTGGGAATAATTAAGCCTCTCAACCCTTGATGAGGTAAATGCTGTGCTCGTTGGTGTGCAGACTGGTAAACAGAGTCACAGAAAGGTTACAAGGTTTGCCCCAGACCACACAATAAGTCAGTGGCACTGCTGAAAAGGGAAATTTCCCCGTTTTCTGTGTTGCTACAAAGCCGTATCGCCTCTGAGATGCACTGGAGGGGTGAATGTGAAGGGACTGTGGGTTATGCTCCACCTCCAACACCTGGCCAGTAAGCATTTAACACTGGGAGGCTCTGGATCTGCCTGGGGCTGTGGTGTCCCATCTCCAGAGGTGTCCCCAGAGGTGGGGATGCAGGGGGCATTCAGCCCACATCAGGGAGGGGCTGGGGGCTGTGAGGTCCCTCCTGATCCAAGCCATTCTGTGATCTTGCAAATACCACAGTGGTGATGGGTTGACGGTTGGACTTAAGATGTCGTAGTGGTTTTTTTCCCAACCTTTATGATGCTTTGATTCTAATCACCCTCACAAACCCCAGCTGCATCCTGGGTCTCTTTTGTGCTTCACATCTGCAGCCCATTGCTGCTCAATCCTCCTCCTCTTATCCCTGGTTCTGCATCACCATCAGCCCTTGGTGCTACGAGACCCACAGCCAGGAAAGAACAACAGCAGGAAGGTTTACTGAGCAACAGGCATATTTAAGCTAAGAGTTTAGAGAAAAAGGTACTTTACAGGAGGGGAAAAGGTTTGCTCTTATTGCTTGTCAATTTCTTTCAAAGCTTTCCCAAAACTTCCCTGGTCCCTGCTCTCCTTCTGTGAAAGCTACTGGCCTGTTGATCTGCTCTGTCCTCCACCTTTCACCCCTTTAGTCTCAAAATTTGCAGACTGACGAGGGAATTGGCAGCCTTTACATCATCTCACAGCATCTTTAACGCTCTCCAAATGTTTGCTGCGGGGTGACTTTGAGACATGAGGTTTTCTCTTAGCTTATTTCCTCTCTCTGAAGCTCCCCAGCTGCTTGCAGGCACCAAGCATCCCATTCACCAGGAGAACACACAGCATTCGTAACTTCTCCTGCACTGCTCATGACAGCAAAGCTTCTGCTTTCCTTTCCAGTGCACAGTCAGAGGCTGCAGGGCAGTATGATACAGCAAGGAGCTGCTGCCCCCACGTAGCGGGGAGCAATGTGGAACTGCAGAGAGAAATTGTAACTGCTGGTGAGCTGGAAAACGTGACTTTTAGGGCAAATAGTTGAAGTCCTGGCTGTTTTCTGTGGACTGCAGAGAGCTATGCTTTTGTGTCTGGTGGCTCCTGTGTTTTAGCCACTGATGTTGGCTAAAATGGCCATCACAGCTGTCACTTCACTGGTGTTGTGGAGCTAAAAAGGGGTATGTAATCTGCTGTTTCAGGCTCCTGTGTCCTGCATAAACCATTGCTCTGGCTGCCATCTCCCATGGGAGGGCTTGCTGCCTGCCTGGGCTGAGGACTGCAGTTTGCTTTGCTGCCTGGGGGCACTCAGTGTCTGCTCATGCACGGTGTGCCCGAAAGGGTTAACTGATGGGAAACGAGTGCCAGTTCAGCCTAGGGGAGCTAGCAAGTACAAGCATTTTCCTAGTGTGAAGCTTTGTTTGATACATCTGATAAAGTCTTCGGTGGGATCCATCACTGCCATTGTATTTTCTGGAGCAAATTCCTTCCCTTTGATTCGTAATCTGCTAACTTCCCTACTGGCCAATCTTGTACAGACAGCCCCGTGGGCTGTAAAATCAAATGGAAAATGTGGGCTCAGATGGCACAGCCAGAGTCTGAGCTGGAAGGGTGTGAGGTTAGAAGGTACAGATTCATGTTCCAAAGAACCTCTGCACGTGTCTGGATCGAGCTGTCACAGATGTCTGTGAGATCACATCCCAGAAGCTATGGGGGCTGTCCTGATGTTGTCACAGTGTCCTGGTGTCCCGGTTACTGTCCATATAGACAAATGATTTTATGGTTAGAAGCAAATTTAATGACAGTCTAGACCACCTTCTTGTTAAATCCAGTCCAGAAAAGAATATATATTAATTCCTCCATCGAGCCATTACCTTTGGGTTCATCTACAATACCACTTTGGAAGTGAAGCCTTGTCTGGAAAACTGGCAAAAACACCTCATGCTGTATGAACTCTTGATCTGGTGGTTAACTACATTATCTATTACCATTTACATCTTACTGCTGGTCCTACTTTGTTTTGTATCCTCGAGAGACCCAGATCATGATCCTGCACTGTGTGACCCACAGAGACTGCAGCGATTCCTGGTAGGGGCCGAGAGATCAGCACATCATTCCCCATGGGAAAGCAGGTCTAGGAAACCTCACCGAGACACAGACTGCATAGAATCATACCAGATATATTAATACATTAAAACACAGCAGAAATGACATATGCTGGCATAAATAACTGACTTTGCTCATTGCTCAAACTTCGCCTTTGGAATTTTCTTCTTTTGTTGCTGTTTTACAATAGCAGCAGTTATAGTCATACTACTGAGCATCCATCTAATTACATCTCAATTTAATTATCACCCTTCGTCATGGCTCCATTCTAATGAGGTCTTCAGGTTGTTACTGTCGATGATGAAGTGGCTTGAGAGGTGTTATCTGTTCAATTGAATGAGAGCCATTCAAGGCAGGGACCAGAGAGAGCCCATATGGGGGATGTGCACAGCCTCTCTGCCTCGCACACAAAACAACCCAGATTGTGAAATACCTTTTGGAAAAGCAGATTATGAAAAAAATTAAACAGCCACGGGGCACCCAGGTTGGTGGATGGGTTCCAGAAGCATTAGGTCATACGTTAACTTCATTATTTTTTTCTCGCTCCCAGAATACTCCGGCACTTTTCCAGCCATTATCAAAAGTCCCTTTTTATAAGAGCAAGTGTCTTCTACAGCACAGCTCTTCAGATTCTTTTCCATCGGCTTTGTTCTCCTCTGATTTCAAAGCTTTTCTTTCTTTATCAAGTTGGAATGGCTCTAAAGAGAGGAGCTTAGATTTTCTCCCAGGTCAGCCCTAAGGTCTGTATGTTTCTACCTGAACAAACCTGAGAGCAGGGCAGAGGCCTTGCTGTCCTTGCCTGTCTTGTGCTTGGCCTCTGCCACTTAGCTCTTGTTGCATGCTGACATCCTACAGGCCAAATTAGCAAGTGGGGAAGAACCTCCTCCTTCTCATCTAAGTAATTATTCCCCTAGAAAGGCATGGACCCGATTCATGTTGCAATGAAATTTTGGAATTTGCCCATGATACATTGCCACATTGAGCAAAAGTCTGTTACAAATGCAGAGCAATGGCATTGCTTTCAGCCCAGAAAGTGTCACTATAAAGTCCTGCCTGGTGCAAGAGCCTGTGCTTTATAAAATCGAGGGAGATGGAGTGGCTTAAAACCGACCACAGAAGTCTGTGGCAGAATTTGGGGGAAAACCACCAATAACAGAGTGGTTGATGAGCTCAGACAGCAATGCCTGCATTCAGGCAGCACAGCAGACCCAATGATCTTGTCTTGGTGTGTAGGAGCAGTTCTGACTGGCAGCCACAACTTCTGGAAGTTCAAAAAGCATCCCGTCCTGATGAGTGCCATGCAAATGGCATGGTGACCCCATTCATCTCATGCATTTATGTGTTTTCTCAGGGTCAGCCTGAACCCCTTTGCTCCAGTTCAACTACGTTCCTTCCCCATCCTACCAAGAGTGAAGAGAGAGCCTATTTCACTGCCTCACTTCAACGTTTCACATGACTTCTGACTTCCTCTTCCTCTCCAACCTCCCTTCTCTCAGCAGAGCTGCTCTCACTGGGTCTTCCCTCAGATGTCATGTTTCTAGGCTGCTCATCAATCCTGCTGCTTACTGTGTTGCATAAAGCAGATGGATGGTTGTCCTCAATCCACAGATTGAAATTCTTTTAAATTCAAGGGGATAATTGAAGCCTGTTGGATCAATAGCAGGTGGTGATCTAATGCACTGACTGTAGATATCCATCTGGGCAGTAATGGTTAGTCATCGATACATAAATATAATCACCTGTGGCAGAGTCAATGTGGGCTTACAACATCCACATCCAGGTCAGCCATACATGTAATTTGGGTTCCTGCTGACACTTCCCTGTGATAGGAGCTGAACCAAAACCAGACAGATCCTTATGACTCTCCTTGGCTTGAACCAGAGACTCTCTCAGAGCAGTTACACACTCATGTCATCCATTATAGGAGACTGCCATAGTGGGATGAGCCACAAAAGCTGTGGATTCTGCCATACTTTATATAGGGCTCAGCCAACCCCTCCTCAGGGCATTAAAACGTTTTTTCCCCACTGAAGAAAAACTGTTGTTGCTCAAAATAATGAAGAGGGTCTGAATTGCCACCTCTCTGTGATGTCCACAAGGACAGCCTGAGCCCTGAGGCTGAGCAGAGTGGGGTGAACCCAGGTACCAGTGAATGCAGTGGGATTTGGAAACGCTTTTGCACACAGTGAGAATCTTCCCCCAAAGTCCTTGCTATGTCGTTCCATAGTCCATGCACCTTTCCACAAGAGCTGTGTTGCTCGTTTAAAGCACTGAATCCAGAAGATTACAAGGCACAGGGTATCTTCTGCCTCCTTAAGTAGGCGTTGAGACATGGGAAACTGAACTCAACCCAAATAGCCTGAGATATATCTTATGCCATGACGTGGATTCAAAAGAGAGAGAGAGAAAAAAAAAAGAACGTATTAGCACACAAAATATTAAGTCATTCACATTTTCTGCAATTAATTTATCTGTCATCAATGGGCTCATAAACTATTCGACTCTATGACAGCTTGGAAAGAGAAGATGCCAACTTTTCCTGCAGGTGTGCATCTGGTTGGGAAGACATCAGCAACTGTACGTGCAGGCAGGGAGGATGATAGGAGGGAGACAGAGGGGTTGTGAAATAAGATGGGAGTGAAAGGGTTGGCAAAAATGCTGGATAGCTGCATTTGCCCTCCTTAAGGATGGGAAGACATCAAACATCTTTCCCAAAAGCAGGCTGAGAGCCCCTTAATGCGCAGTTTTATTGATCTGGCTTCAGGCAAGGAACCTATAAAAAGAGTCCAGACCACTATAGAAAAGGTTTAGCACATTTCCCATATTCAGTGTGATATTTAAAATATGTATTTAGCACCAGATATCTGGTGCTCACTTGCCCATTTGATCATAAATCCTCCTGACTTCTCTGAGAGGTAGTTTGCTTTATGGTTCTTTCATGGCTGCTCTTCAGAGCTTCTCCCTTGGAGCTTGTAGCATGAAGCCTGTGTTTTCCAGATGTCAGTACACTGAAAGTACGTGAAGAAGTAACTTGGTGGCTTTGAGCTGCTTTGTGGGCATGCTGTTTGGTGGGTTGATGGATGGATGAGATGATTATAGGTCTTTTCCAACCTTAATGCTTCTATGATTCTATTTTAGCACATTTCTCCCAAAGCAAATAACATTGCCCTGGAGAATCCCAACAGGTGGGACCTGTGTGAGTGCTTGCAGCCTGCTCCACGACATGGACCTTGGTGGGAGCTCCTGGGGTGTATTTTGGAAGGAGAAACCAATGGGTGTGAAGTGATGCTTGAGAGATTGAGGTGGTTTTACATCACATTTGAATGACAAAAAAGTTTTTTTTACATCCCCAGAAACAAACAAAAAAAAACACGTGGAAAGGTCCTGATTTGAAAGCTCTGTCAAGAGGAAGAGGCTTTGATGCAATCCCCTGGTGGATGCTGCTTGTGCATTGTGGTTTTAATGCTTGTGTGAATCCAATTTGTGAGGGTTAGAGGGGCAGTGGGGCGATGTCTGGTTGGATCTGGGCACCACCAAACCCTCAGTTTTGCAATGGCAGAACTCAGGTGGGACGCTGGAAACCGCAGCAAAGCTCATTTGTGTTCTGTGCACTCTGCTCCAGCAGCACATCCCAGTGAGAGGGAATTAAAGCAGAACGGGGGGAAAGGGGAAGAGCAAAGAACCAGCACAAGGAATGTCACTCCACAAATACGGAAACGTCTCCAACGTGCCCCTGGCGTGTTGCAGCAGACAGCTTAAGCCGAGCAAAAATTCTTTGGCAGTGACATCAATTCAGCAGTAAGTAATGCATTTTCTAGGGCTGAGATTCAATTTAAGGTCTCTCCAGTGAGTGGAATGATTGAATGTTGTTTAAAAAAAAAAAAAAAAGGAACCAACAAGTGAGAGTCTTTGTGTTAGGCTCTCATCTGCCTGTAATGTGAAAGCTGTTTTCCCATTTTTCCCTGCTTGGACTGTGCCACATTGGCCTCTAGAATAGAATGGCCTGGGTTGAAAAGGACCACGATGATCATCTAGTTTCAACCCTCCTGCTATTGCAGGGGCACCAACCACCAGACCAGGCAGCCCAGAGCCACATCCAAGCTTCCCAGAGCCACACTGCACTGAACTCTGCTCAAACTGCCACAAACGTGGCTCTGCAGCAGCTGCCACCTCATCCCACAAACCCAGAAGCTGACAATAATGCTTTTAGATGTCGAGTGCCTGATCCATTCCCTCTACCAACGTGTTGGGACCCAGCAGAAACCACAGCTCACTGAGCACTGGGAGAGCACAAGAAGGGCATCAGGGATCTGTGCCTCCTGGAGCAGTGTGGCCCAGAAGAAATTTTCTGCTTGGTAACTCCTGCAGCTTTCAGCAGCCAATGCTTTATAGTGTTGCTAAGCCAAAATCTCCCCCTGCTTAATAATTCTCAGCAAATCTCTCCTCTAGAAATGGGCGCATTTTTTCATGCTACAATAAAAAAGAAATTAGAAATTGTCATGATTTCACAGGGAGCTCTCCCTGCCTATGAATTTAAAACCAGCCTAGATAATGCTCTGGTGAAAAGGCAGTAAAAATAGTTTTCTGCCATCAAGGGAAAGGCTTAAAAGTTTATTTTCTTGCTGAGTGATTGGAGTTAGGCAAAACCCATCCCCAAAGGTTTCATTGCTGGCGATGCAGCTGTAGGGATTGCCAAATGCATACTCAACAGGAGACTTGTTTTCTAAAAATAGTGATTAGATCGTTAACTCTGTCTCTCTCTTGATCCAAATTAAGTCTGTGGACAGATTTGGAGCTGGTGTGAAGGGAGAGGTGCTGCTGAACTTAATGCTTTCCACCAGCTCTGTGCTCCCATCTGCTGAGCACCAGGCTGGGGGGAGAGCAGCAGTGAGCGCCGTGTTGGCAACCCCAGGTCTCTGTCCTTAAATACGGTGTGCTTTCACCAAAAGCACTGCTTCATGCAGAAAAGGGGTTTTATCTCCTGTGGCTGCTTGCAGATGAGATGTTTAATTGGAGCTGGTTGGAAATTAGATTGTAGCTGGTTGTGTTGACTCTGCAATGAAGGGAGATAAAGGGGGAGGTCAAGCCAGCAGCTCATCCCAGCACTTACAGACATGTCTCAGGCCAGGGTGAGCTCAGCTCACTGGGTTTCACTTCACTGTGGGTGTCTGCACGTGAATGGAGATGGTTCTGTGGTGGTTTGCAGCTGGACCAAGGAGGTTCTGAGGTGGCAGGTGGATGACAGCAGGTGCTGGAGGCTTTTCCTGAGCACCTCCAATTCCACAGCGCTGCTTCCACGTGAGCTCAGCTTCTGGGATATGTGAGTGCTGGCTCCTAACCTTGCAAACAGCGCTGGAAAAGGTTGCAATCTCTGTCTGGGTGAGAGCTGATGGCTTTGCAGAAAGGAGGGATGCAGAAGGGCTGGTCCGGATGCAGTACAGCATCTGTCTTTGGGCCAGGGAGGTGATGTGGTCCTTCAGGGCCAGGTTGGAGCACTCCATGGGCCAAGGTGTGAGTTTCCATAGATGAGCTGCAACCCACACATCTTTAGTTGTCTCTACTCCCATCAGTCAAATAGAAATAGAGGGTTTGCACATCACAGCTTCACCCTCCGCTAAGCTTTGCTTGGTGAGCACAGAAAGCAAGCCAGCAGAGCTGAATTCCCCTCTCTCACCTCCTTGCCTTGCTGGTGGCTCAATAAACTTAAAACCCAATAAATGGAAATGCAGGGGAAAAAAGTTACAATAACACCATCAGGATTAGATCAAAATAAAACAAGCGCCAGAGCAAAACTCTGTTTAGAAATCAACCAGCGCTGCATAATTCATCAGCCTCCCATGGACCCCATTTTCCTGCCTTGTGCTTCAACGACTTGACCAATTTGGTTTATAGAGTCATTTGGATAAAAGGGGGAAGAGAAACGTTGCTTAAAAAGTAAGTCAAAGGCTCCAACATGTGTTCCGGGCGAGCTGAATTCAAGATGAGGGTTTTAGACTTCCCGTGGGAGCTCCCTTTCACAGCTCTCCCCTAATCCTCTGGAAATGGCCTGTTCCCCACAGCTGTCGGCTCGCCAGATAAACTATTTGTTCAATTATTCTTGGCCGAGATGGCGCAGGCTGCCTCAAAGCTGCCGGCTCCATCCCTCGGCCCACTTCAATCGCCTTCAGAGGAGCCCGAGCCCGTTTGAAGGCCGCCGTCCTCCTCGCAGGGCCGTCCCCACTGCCACCCGCGCGTCCTTTTTATCTCTCCTCGACCCCCGGAGGTGGCTGGAGGTGCTCCCGCAGGGGCTGGCAGTGAGAGCTGCTCCGGTGTCGGAGCGGCTGGGCGAGAAAATAATTACAAACGAAAGAGAGATTAGCAGAAGCTGTTGCGACAAATGCTCCCGAAATGGTTTCTGGAGCGCCGGCGGTTGCTTCTAACGGGAGAAGTCAGCTGCAGCTGCCATCCCTATGGCAATGTGGGGGAAGGCAGGACCCGCTGGGATCCCAGTTGAAAGCCTTAGGTCTGACAAACCACGGCACGGCAGGATGAGATGACGGGCCGGGGCAGCTTCACGTCATGCAAATGGACTGCTAATTAATGCAATTTTTTTTCGCATTCGTCTTCCCGTCTCTGTCTCCATCCCCAAGGCCTGACTTCTGCAGCAGTGTTCAAACCCATCTCATAAATGGCTCACAGCTGCTGAGTGACGGCTCTCGCCTGGTGCTGGGAGTTGCTCCATCACCTCCAGAGGAGCCTGAGCCTCTCTGAGATGAGTGTGAGCTTTCCCTGTAGTTTGTCGTGGCTTTGGGTGAGGCTCGTTGTGCCCAAACTCCCCCCATTTAAACAAGAGATCAGAACAACACGTCACCAAGTTGTGTGGGTTGTCATACAGGGCATGCAGGAATGGTCTTTGATGGTCCTTGCATGAAACCATACGTAACTGATTCTTCATGGAGTGACCTTTGGTCGTTCCTACTGCCCACAAGGCCAAGGGCATCTTGTGTGTATCCCCAAGCACGGCCTGGTGGTGGGTATTTTTGGAGGAGTAATGGTGTGAAGTGGGCACTGGTTGTGCTGCAGGAGTGCGTGTGGTGGCCGAGTGGTGATGGAAGAGCTGCCATGTCCTCATGTGGAACCCAAAGGAGAAGAGGAAAACTCTGTGCCTGCTTCTTTGCAGACAGAAGGTGAGTGATGAATGAGAGCTGTGAGTGTCGATTCCCAGCTTTGATCAGCATGCCAATTATACATATATATATTTATGTATATATATATATATGGATGGATTTTGTATTTTTTTCCATCAAAGTTCAGGACTAACTGCAGTGTCTCTTACTGCTGGGAAATGGAGGAAGTGTTCTCTGGGGAGAAGAACACAGCCAGTGTGTCAGTTATGTACTGAACAGACTGAATGTCTGTTCATTACCAGCATCCCAGGGTGGTTGACCTGAGGATTAAATACACAGCAGTGGGGCTGTGTAGGTGTATAGGAAAGTCACCGAGACTGCTGGCAATTGGAAAGCTCAATGTGGGAAATGTGCTGGCAAGGGCTACAGTGCCTTGCAGAGAAATGACACAAAATAAAGCAGAGAGCACCAAACTGGAAGAGTTGCCCCGGTTGAGCATCCCTTGGTTGCTCTCACTGATAATTTGGGCAAACCATCAACATTGCACCAAGGCGTTGCCAAGACCTCGTGCCATGGGATTAGGACATGTCTGTGCTTCCCTTTTCTTCCATATTTGCAAAGGCAGAAGGGACGTGCAGCTGCATCCCTCACCCTTCGATCCAGCACTGCAAATCACCAGGGCCAACCACTGACCCCCAGTACTCCACTCCACAGCCCCATAGGTTGCTCCTGAAGCCCCACTTCATAACATCAGCTCATCCCCAACCTCCTGGCTCCCTTCCCCATCCCAAACGACGAGGGCTGAGGCATCCCACCCAGCACTTTGATGCACCCGCAGGGACAGCTGGGCTGTGCCACAATCCCTTTGGCCCTTTGGGCTAAGCCAGCATTTTAAAATAGTCCCCCCCAGCCCAATGGTGACAACTGCACAATTATTTTAGATGCTGTTTACGGACCCGCGGCGTAACCGGAGCCCACGGGTGGCACAGAGGAATGGGAGGCAGTGGGTGAAGGGGGCTGGAGGTGAGAGGAGCAATGAGTGGTTTTCAGCCTAATGAGCAGCCCCTTGGCTCTCACAGGGCAGCTGAGGATGGTGGAAAACCCATTCATATGTGCAGAAGTCCCAGGTTTTCTCCTCTCCGGTGGTTGAGCTGTATCATGGCTTTCAAAATACACCTATTATTAATTGTTATTTATTTTTAACTTTTCAGATTTGGAACAAAATTATACCGTTCCATCCACCCTGAAGCCATCTTTGGTAAGCCAGAATCTGCCAGCAGGTGCTATTTCACATCAGAAAAACAGGGATACAATCTGAGATTCACCATGAAGCAACAGCAGACCCCAAAAAGGGACTCAGCCTCCATCCTCACTGCTGCCTGGGGCGCACAGCTGGGCGTGATGCCTCAATCCCCCCCTACTGCTGGATACTTTCAGCCTTTCCCATCCGTTTCAGGGCTGAACGTGTGGCCACATCACCTCCTTGCTGGGATAGATGGGGAAGGAGGCTGCGCGATCCCCCTCGTACTTCAGTTTCCCCATCGCCAAAAGAGATGCGAGGGATGCTCGGCCCTATAAAAACCTCCCTGCGGAGGAGAGAGGGCTGCGATAAAGGGACAGGAGGGCTCGGGGCCGGCTGTGCGGTGGGAAAGCAGCACCTCGAGCATCTCTCGGAGCCGCTCCGTGCAGCCCCAGCACCACCTGGCGGCTCCTCATCGCCCCGGGCGGCGCCTGCGAGCGGAGCGGTTCGGGATGGCATTCCTCCCTCTGCCACCGAGATGCGCCCTTGCTCCACGCAAAACCCTCCGGGAGGATTTATTTATTTTATTCTTTCGTTGTTTCATGACTTGTTTTATCTTCTCTTACCTTATTTTGTTTCGGTTTTTTTCCCCACTGTTCCCATTTCCCGCAACTCTGTGCTCCCTTCTCTCAGCCTCCATCCCTTCTCTGCGTTTCCCTCGCTGTTTTCTCGCTATCCACCTTCACTTTCCCTTAAATTCCTCTTGTTTGACTGCACTGTTTTTTTTTTAATGATTTTTTTCTGTCCCTTATTAACAGCTTTTGCCTTCCCAATCACTACACAGTGCTGGTGTCCTGCCTGATGGATGCAGTTGGAATTGCAGCACAGCTGAGCTCTCTCTGTTTTTATTCATCTGATTTCACCTGTTTTTACCCACCCAGCGGCTCAGGTCTGTTCATGGGGGCTATCCCAGAAACCTTTATTTTTCTGCTTCATTTTGGCCAACTTGTGCCCCAAAGTGATCCCTTCTCTGTGTGCTTTTGGTCTGGCTGCATGGTGCAGCAGATGTCCTCTATGAAATGGATTCTTTTTCTCATCTTGCCTTGAGGCAGGAGCCTTGAGCATGAGCTGAAGGATTTCTTATTTCTTACCTTTATCTGTCAGCTTGCTTTCATGGCTGTGCCATGCAGCTCATCAGCCCGCTGTCCTGGCCCCTGAAATCACAGCTTACCTTCAGGCTGCCGTCCTTAACTTGCAGAAATGAGGAACTCATTTCCTGGCTGTGACGCTCCATCATTTCCCCCATTTCCCTCAGCAATTAATTCTGAGCTCTATCCAAGCAATTCTACACATCCTAGAACAGGAATTGGTGCCAGGGCTGATTTCACGTCAAGGTAACAGGGTTTGGGCACGCTGCCATTTGGGATGGAGCCTGGTTTGTGTCTGCAGCCCACGGTGACCCCGAGCCCACCCTGGTGGCAGCCCCATGCTCACAGCTTTGGAAAGCAGAATGCTGATGCATGCTGGGCAAGGTGCAGCCCATGTGTTGTTTCAAGGATGGTGGAGAAAACAACCTCCAGCAGAAGCATAGCTATAAATCGGAGATTATTTTTGTGTGCGTGTGTTTTGTTGGGAAATGTTTGTTTTGGATCATGTGAGCATTGCTGAGGTTAAACATGCACACATTCAGCCTAACTGCCAGCTCCGGGATGGCGTTTGCTGTAGTAAATACACACAGAGAGGTTTCCTATTTCCCCACCCCATGGGCTCCATGGTTTCGTTCTGCAAATATTTCACAGTGCAAATTTCCTGCTAGACAAGAAACAGCAGCAATAGGCAACAGAGCCTGGGCTGAGGGCAAACTTCAATTTCAACGCTTTGCCTGAGCAGCTCAGCTCTGTGACAGCAGGAGCCATAGCAGTATCACAAACCCAGCCCAGCAGCTTGGATTTCTATCACTGATGAAAGAGCAACCCCACATTCTGGTGCTTTGTTGATATTTGTAGACATCCCATGGCTTTCGTTCCATAAACTTCCTCAGGAGAGCCAGCCCCTCCGCACAGAGAAAGAATTATTCCTATTTCCAGGCCCTCCATCACTTACTGCTTACCTTTAGGTGTAGGGGTGAACCTAGAGACTAGATGGTTGGACTTGGTGACCCTTTCCAACCTTAAGGATTCTGTGGTTCTGTTTAGGGACACAATCAGTGAACATGCTGGGGAGGGGCTGGGGTTGGGCTTTGTGATCTCAGAAGTCTTTTCCAACCTTAATGACTTCATGATTCTGTGACATTAATGAACCAATTTAGTGGTGGAGCTGCAGAGGTGGAGGAGAGGAATGCCTCAGTGCTGCAACCCAACCCCTGTGCTGCAGAACAAGATGCTGCTGCAGTCAGCATGGAGCAGATGCCTGCAGGATGCTGCCTTCCTCCCCCAGCTCAGCAGCTCTCAGAGAGAAGAGGAACAAGCAGGGCAATATTTTTACAAGAAATCACCCATTTAAACAACATTGTGAGCAAATTGCTTTGATTTTCATAAACGCCCCTCTTCCTGAATGCTGGGGTGGGCAGCCAGGCAAAGCTCTGAGCCATGAAGCCATTTACAAAGCTCCCAGACAGTAAAACTCAGCTTTCTCCCTGCAAATTCCCTGCTGCAGGTGTATGTGCTCTGGGTGATGTAAGTATCTGTGCTGCCCCATAAAAGTGAGTTAAGCTGAGGGCTGGCAGGACTTTAGCACAGGAGGCTCTGTCAGTGCTTCTGTTACAAATAGCGATAATAACGCTTACCTCCCTCCCCAGGGTGTCGTGGGGGTTAATTATTTAACATTTGTAAAGCACTTGCAGGGCTGGAGATGAAAGTGGGAAGTATTATTAAGAATAAACTGCGTTTTGTAGGAGGTCTGGTCAGAAAATTGCGTTCGGAGTTGAAATATGGGTTATGATCGTGGGTCCCTGGAGGAGCATCTGTCACAGCCTGGGATGTGTGGGAAAGGAACAAACTGAGAAAATGAAGACGTTTGGTGACTCCCTTCATTGTTGCAGCACTGGGGGGGATGGGGATGATGCCCTGTGCCCCTGCTTTCTGCACAGGGTGGGTGATGCAGAGACATGGAGAAGGATATTTGGTTGTTGAGGTGATTAAGTATATAACCGTTTGAGGTTAAGGATTCTGCACAAAGCTTTACCATGGCCAGCCAGCATTGCTCATTGAGTCAGGAAGGTTCTGAAGGGAGAAAACTTCAAGCGAGCTGCTCAGTGTGCCTTGAGGTGTGGGGCTTTGGTGTGCCCGGCCCCCGGCTGCAGGTAGGTGGGGAGGTGCTTGAGGCGGAGCACAGCTCACCTGGGCGAGGTGCAGCAGCAGCTGGCAGGTAATGTGGGGCTCTGTGGGGAGGGACTGTGTGTTGGGCAGGGGTGGGATGGTGATGGATGGGATGGGATGAGATGGGATAGGGTGGGTGACCACCCCCCTGCCTTTGGTATTGCGCTGCAAATTCTGTAGCAGGGAGGGAAAGGAGCCCACCTGGTTGTCCAAAGGGTCCGTGAGTGGGCTTTGGGGTGGTGGACCCTGAAATTTGGTGTTTGGGTTGAGTCCATAAGGAGTGAAGGGTGTGGGTGGGTGAGGAAGGAGGTGCTCTCCATGGAGAGCAAAGTGGGGGTGGGGGTTCTGCCTGCTCCATTGCTGGGGTGTCCCACCAGCATGTCCCAGCAGTGGTGGGGGCCATGGGATGGGGTGAATAAGGATTCACAGGCTGCACCCAGCAGTGGGACACAATGGGTGGCCAGGCAGAAACACCGGGCAAGGAGGAAGTTGGAAATACAGCGCAGTGCTTGGGGCTCAAGTGCAGTGGAGGGGAGAAGAGCTGCTCAGGACAGGGGTCCCCATGAATCCCCCCTGCACCTCGTAGGGCTGCCTGCAGGGTGCCCTCCCCACTGCGGCTCTGCTCCTAGCCAGCTTACACACAAAGGCTCTGTCTGACAGCGGGACTGAAATCACCCTACGTGCACCGAAGCAGAAAGCCTTCCCCCATCCTCCTCTCTCTGCAGAATTGCCCAGAAATTCCTCTTTTCATGCCTGAAAATGAGGAAGGAACGAGTCCTTCAATGCCCTTCTCCAAGGCCGGTGCCTCCCCCAGCAGGTCTCTATTCTGGGAAGGTTTCTTCCTCCTTCCTACCAGCTGGAAACCAACAGCATTTCAGTTTTGCAGTGCAGCCCCAGGTGCCCAATAAGCCGAGGAATACAGGTGTGGGAGTTTTAGGTGAATAATTGCTTCTGCCTTGAGTATATCAGAATTGAAACGGTTTCTTAAATAGTTTGGTATATAAAGGCTTTTTCTTGAGGCGTGACAAAGGCAGTACTGTGCTGCTGGGTCACGGTGTGGGTCTGCCCAAATACAGCTCCAGGTGCAGCAAAGGGGAAATGCTGCTTGTGGGGCTGGGGATTTTCCAGGTAAATGGCAGGGGAGGAAGGAGCAGGGAGCAGTCAGGGGTTGATTGGTAAATTGGAACAGGGCTGTTCCAGAGCCGTGGGGATGTGGCACTGAGGGACCTGGGCACAGTGGGGTGAGGTTGGATTCGGGATCTGAGAGCTCTTTTCCATCCTCAAGAGCTGTATGAGACTGCAGAAGCAGCAGCTTTGGGATGGTTTCAGGACACGTTACTGCCTTGCCTTCTGCCAGTGGTGACTTCGTGGCACTTCTGGTGGCAGCAGTTTGGGGTTTGAGTCGCAGTGGGAGCGCAGCCCTGGGCTGGCTGAGTCCCATGGCAACCAGCACCTTGAAAAAGCACTCCAAGCTCTCAGGCAAAATGCAGAAGAAAAATGCCTTTTAAGATAGCAACACGTGTTTCCCAAAAGAGGTCGTTTTTAAAGTCAGACCCCGTTTCCTTAAAACCACAAATAAACAAATGCACATCGTAAAGAGAAGCAAAAGGATGACAAAGCGCCCGCCCTGAGCATCTGTCATTAAGGTGGCTTTAGGTAATTTGTTTTATTGCTCAGCTTTCTCTGCCGGGCTGGGGGATGGTCACTGCTTTGTGGCCCTGGGCTCACATCCTTCCCTCTGATGGAGTAAAAGCAGGATCTGTTTATGATGATGATTTTCAGCCTAAGAGGAAAAGCCCTATGTATCTTCTGTAGGCAGAAAGCTGCAGATGCAGCTGGGCTTGTAAGTGCTGCTAACAGATAACAACGTGATGGTTCCATGGCACTGGTGTGGGTGCAGGCAGAAATACAAGAAAAAAGATGATAATAATGGGATGAAATGGCTCAGTGGGGCTTTAGGCTGACGTGAATGCATCAGGGGTCTGGCTCCTGGGGGAGTGATGGAAGTGCTGCTCACACCAGGAGCAGCTCTGGGCTGCTTGGACAGATGGGGGATGTCAGGCAGCGGAGCTCCTATTTGTGCCACTTTTGCAGTTTTTTCACCTGCAGAGATGTTATCTCACTTCCATGGCTGCTCCTCCAGACACACGCTGAGACCTCCTGCACTCGCAGGATCAGCAACAGGAGGCCAGGACGTTCCCAAGAGGGTCTGAATTAGCCACTTTCTTCCCAGACGTGGCACCCAGAGGCATTTCCAGCTGGGATCCAGGCGGAGCTCAGCTTTTTTGCAAGCAAAGCCATTTCTCTTCATCCCTGAGTCAGTGCTCCCACAGGGACTGCTGCTGTCACACCAACACTGCAGGTCCTGCAGAGAGAGAGCAGCTCTGAGCTGTCTGATTTGTGGAGGCTGAAGGGCAGAGTTAATTGCACTGGTGATGGCTGTGAGCTGTTTCCAATCGCGAACTTTAGAACGTAATTTCCAAACTGGTGACATGGAAGCAGCGCCCTGAACGAGTCATTATTGATGCACTAATAAAACCTTTGCAAGAAAAAAAGAAAGAAAGAAAGAGAGAAAAGAAAAAGAGAGAAGTAAAGCAAAGAAGGCAAACTCTATGGCCCCAGGATTTGGCTGAAAAGAAATGGCACGGCCTCACATCAGGAAGGTGAGAGGAGGAAGCAAAGCCTGTCGGGTTCCTTACCATCCTCCTGACAGTGCTGGATGCTTTCCTGGGTGATTTGGTGCATTAGCTTTAAGACAAAAAGAAGCCAACTCCTCTGGGAGGCGATAAGAGCAGAGGAAACAGTAAATCATTAAGCCACCTCGGTGTAATGAACAGGCAGGGGACAAAGTGCATTAATTACAAGGGATGCGGGTGTGTTGTTGAGCAGATCAGACAAGTGGGAGCATTGAGAAGTCGTGCCCTGCAGGGATGCCCGGTGTCAGTGCTCACAAATGGTGGTGGCAACAGCAGCTGCAGCTCCAGTGTTTGGATTTTGGGTTTATTCCTGTTTGAAGGATTGCGCCACCCCTCTGCATGTGGAGCTGCATGGGCAGACAGGAGCTGCTCAGAGCTGAAACCAGAATCGTTGGCTTTTCTTCATCCTATCAGTGGGTTGTGCATTTAACACAGAGAATGGCCTTTCAGTTTCCCCCCTTTGAAGTCCGTCGGGTCCTATGAGCACCAACTATGAAATATAACTGCAGGAGATGGTTTGTGAAGTTATATGGCATGCAGTAGAGCATTATGACATGATGATCACAGCATTTGCTGCAGGAGTGCCTTGCCATGTTGTTCTCTCAGGGGTTTACTGTGCTTTCGGTCATTGCTTGGGCTCTCCTGCACGTACACAGTGTGGCTCATTTCTCACCACAACACACACACATTCAGCCTCCTTTGGCCCAGACCAGGCGCTCCCTTTGTTGCAGGGTACAGGTAGATGCTCTGATTGCAGGTTTGTCTCCTCGAAAGGACCAAAGAGCCCATTGTATTTGCCTGCTGGACTGTGCCAGCAGAGCTGGTAAGCAGCGCCTTGCTTTGATTTTGTCTTTAATTATCCAACGTGCCCACTGTCCATAAATCTCTGCTTCTAAGCCACAAAATAAGGCAGAGCCTTGCAGCACTGCTAAAACCTTCCTGCAAAGCTGCTATCAAATACAGCAGGAAAAAATTACTTTAAGCATGGCATTATCTTCCTAGCATTAAGTTCCCTCCTTTATTTTTGGCATGAAAATGTTGCAGGTATTTGATGAAGGCTCCTGCAGCACCAGCCTGGTGGAGGAGGCATAGTGGCTTGCAGGCAGCTGCATGCATAGGGCAGTGTTTGCAGCAGAAGCAATGTTTGCCCCAAAATATGCCCTCACCATTGCAGTGGGCCGCGTCTGTGCTGTGAGCTGGCTCCTGTTGGTGCAGCTCAGAGCCTTAAGGGACGGAGGAGGGATTGCTCAGCATCACCAGCACAGCCTTTGCTATCAATTAAAATCTCCTAATTGACCAGCTCGACACAGCCGACCTGTACCCGCGCCAAGGCAGGCCCCCAAACATATGCTTGAGCCCACATCAAAGAGCTAATCGTTTCTCCACCTAATTAAACAAACCGGCAAATGGCAAGCAGGAGCCGGCTGGGTTTTAATTGCTGTGATTCTCCTAGGAAACGGGTCCCTCTGCTCCTACAGCCCTGCACTGTGCTGGCACTGAGGGCTGAGCTGAGCTCTGCTGCGAGCTCAGCTGCCTGGTGATGCTCAGGGGGAATGCTGGTGCAGCTGGTTTGGGTTGGGGGCCATTTCTGAAGCTTTGTTTTTCACCAAACCCTTTGGCTTGGTGCGTTTGGGTTGAAGAAATTCCAGGAATTTAAAACGTTTTTGCTGATAGCACAGCACTCCCAGGGCTGTTCAAATCCTTCTGTATGAGCTAAACAACCCGAGTGATGTTTATTTGCAGCAGACCTCCCAGTTCTCCCCATGTGTTGGCCTTCCTGCCCAGCCCCAGCTCTGCAGGGGATGTTTTTGCTCAAGAAGCTAGGGAGAACTCCAAGGTTTAAGCAGGGATGCCAGAGATTGCAGCAAGGACAGGGCCTCTGCTAGACCAGCCTGGGCTCTGGTGCTTCCAGTGCTCCCCAAAAGGTGAAGGGAACAAAGCCTTTGTTTTTCCCCACAGCATCACACAAATGCCAATGTGATTTGTGTAATGGTAGTGTTTTTCTTTGCCTTCTAGTCAGAGGACGTTGTCAGCATGGCAAACTTCAAGGGCCATGCACTTCCAGGCAGTTTCTTCCTGGTCTTTGGGCTCTGGTGGTCTGTGAAATACCCACTGAGGCACCTCAGCCAGAAAGCAAGCAAGAAGTCCCAAAATAATTACTGCTTCCAGCGCATGGATGCCATTGAAGGAGGAGTTAAAATCACCTTTGCTCTAATAGGTAAGAGCTATGTTGAGTTGACAATGCCAACAGCTTCCCATGCTGTAGCAATGACCATTATGGAATCCTCGCTCCAGAGAAACTGGTCCAGATGTGGAAGGATGCATCTCCTTGATGCTCACCTTGTGTTGAGAGATCAAATCTCACATCCCTTCCCAAAGCTGAGCTACCATTAAGGCAGCCAATCCTGACCCTAGTCAGTGGCTGTTGCCTTCAGAAAGCCCCCGAGGCAACCAGCAGCATCAAACCATCTTTGCATATAAGCCACAATCTTGTGTGCCCACGCAGGGATGCTGGCAGAGCAGTTCGTCCCCGATGGGCCCCATTTGTACCTCTACAGCGGGGAGAAACGCGACTGGGTGAAGCTGATGAACTGGCAGCACACCACCATGTACCTCTTCTACGGCCTCTCCGGAGTGGTGGACATCTTCACCTACGTCTGCACCACGGTGCCGCGGGGGCTGGACCGCCTGATGCTGTCCGTGGCCGTGTTTGTGGAAGGTCAGTAGGAGATAAGAGGCGTCTTGTTGGGTGAGTCACAGTGAGAACAAAATTTGGCAGGCTGAGATATCGCCCTGGACATCCCCGAGGACAGGACAGTTCTGATATATTATCAACGGACTGCCTGCTGCAAGATGAGAAATATAGGCATTGATGCATCCTGGCTCTCCTGGTTTGGGGTTTCTGGTGCGACAGCGGGCTGAGTTTCCTTGTTATGATGAATTGCTGGTGGATAGCCCATCTATCTTACATCCACTGAGCTGTTTGCATGCCCCGTGCTCCCCCCAAGGGCCATTAATTGTGCTGCAGGCATTGTCATTCTCATCTGCTTGCATTGCAAGTGGCAAATTGAAGTGACTTATTCTGGCTTCAGCACATCATGAATATCATTATGTCTTCAGACTGTCTTGGATATTGTGAGCCTGGATTTCAGACCTCTCGGCTCACACAGGGCAGGAAGAAGACACTAGGAAATGAAGTTCTTGCTTACATTAGTGAGAAATATCGGTGGTAGGTGGGTGGTTGGACAAGATGATTGCAGAAGTCTTTTCCAACCTTGATGATTCTATGATTCTGATATTTTCTTTTCCCTTATCTCAGTGGTGTTTGAAGCACAGCACAGGCAGCTCAGCAGGTAATGTGTAGCATGCAAGAAAAGGGAATCACAGAATTGTAGAATATCCTGAGTTGGAAGGGACCCACGAAGATCATTGGGTCCAACTCAATGCACCCAGGAAACGTATCTCAGAGGAGACCCAGGTGCTCCCCGTGGCCACGCCACTCATGTGGCATTAAGAAACGATTTCACTTCCACGTCCTCCTAGATTGCTAATTTGATATAAACTAGGGGCTCACTTTTCCCATCGGATAAAGCTCCCTGAGAGCCGGTGGAACGTGATTGACTCTCAGTGGTGGTGGTCAGTATGGTTGATGCTACCCTAAGCATGGTGCTCGTTTTGGCAGGTTGTCTCTTTTATTACCACGTCCTTCACCGCCCCATGCTGGATCAGCACATCCACTCCCTGCTGCTCATCGCCATATTTTTGGGGGCCTGCAGCACCATGCTGGAGGTCTTCCTCAGGGACAACATCGTGCTGGAGATGTTCAGAGCCGGCATCACCATCGTCCAGGGAACGTGGTTCTGGCAGGTGAGGGCTGGCTCCTCCTGCAGAGCAGAGCACTGTGGTGGCAGAGCCACGTGGAGAGGAGAAGGAGCCATACTTCACGTCTCAATCACGCGTCTCTAGAGAGCAATTTTGCAAGTAGATCGTAACCCAGAGTGAAAATTTCCTCATCGCAGGTCATCTCTGATGGCTGCTCTGGCTGAGATGGCTGTTTGTCTTGGCTTATTGCTTCTCTGGGGGGAAAGGCAAGTGCTCACAGTAAGCAAGAGGCGTTCTGCGGTATCTGACAACCAAGTCCTAATTGCTTAATGTGTCTAATGCACCCTGCAGCACTCCCTGTGGCTCAGTAGAAAGATGCAGTCCCCACCAAGCAGTCAAATGGCTGAGTGAAAGCACGGCCACCTGCTCGCTTTGGTGGTGGAGATGCAAAGAGATCAGTTAGAGAGAACTGCTCCCAAAACTCAGCTGCCAGCAACAAATGTGAGCTCTCCTCCTCTGCCTCAGCCCCAGAGCTGCTGTGTTGACTCAGAGCAGCCCTTATCCAGGGATGTGAAACACCAAAGGTGCTGCACAGCTGCCCAGGGTGTGGTGGGGTCCCTGAAGGGGTTTCATAACCATAAGGATGTGGCACTGAGGAATGTGGGCACAGCTGGGGTTGGAGATCTCAGAGGTCTTGTCTGACCTTAATGATTCTATGATTCTATGGTTCTATGATCCTATGACTCTAAATTTGGAGGGCTGGGAGTCTGCAGTGCAGAGAGACAACTAGAAGCTTCAAAGCTCCTGTAGCAGCTTCTCATGCCTCCAGAATATCTTGGAAGGTCAGGAAGCGATAACACCGTTTGCAAACCAGCCCAGGCTCATGTCTCAGAACACTGATTTCCCCCCAAGGTAACAAAGTTCTCATCCCACCCAGGTCGGGATCGTGCTGTTCCAGCCATGGGGAGGTCCCATGTGGGATGAGAGCGACCACAGCAACATCATGTTCCTCACCATGTGCTTCTTCTGGCACTGGGCAGCTGCAGTGGTCATCCTGGCTGTGAACTACATCATTGCTTACAGGTACAGCTGGGGCTTGGGAGGGAGGAGCTGGGCTGAGATGTGAAGCCACAGCTGGATCCACAGCCTGTGCCTGCTGCAGGTTTCAGAGCACAGCAACAAATGTATGCTTTATTTGTTGAATGCACAGAATGCAAAATAGGGGCAGCAAGAGGCACAGGCACTGAGCATGGAGAAGGCAAGAAAGCACGACCCCGAGCTGCTGTGCAAGCTGTGCACTGCTGCTGCTCTGCAGTGGGTGCTGGCTGACACCTGAAAGTCAGCATTTAATTCAATAGAAAAACCAAAGCTTTCCCATCACCACCCAACTCCCGCCCTTTGTCCCCTCCCTCACAAGGACTTTGATGCATTTGACCTTCCTTGGGCTGTTAACAAGAACGCCTGATGTTTAGGACCTCTATAGCAGTTTATCCCCTTCTGTGTGTTCACTTTGCCAAACATTTGGGGTTGGGCTGTCAGTGATGTCTTGCCCTGTGTGTTGCAGCTGCATGCAGCGGTGTGGGAGAGGCAGTGGAGAGCCCTACATCAGCCTGGGGGTCCGGAAGCAGAAGGGTGATATGGGCTCCCAGGCTGCATTCCTGAATGGATCGGATGAAGAGTGAGGAGGATGCAACCTCCTCCTGCAAACTGGAGAAGAATCAGCTTTCCAGAAAGAAAAAATACAAACAAAACCTAACAAAATGTCTGGGGAGATTGGAGAGGGGCTGTCCTTGTGCTGCTTGGAATCCTATTGTCTGATGGTGGTCTCTGCCCTCTGTTGTACCCAGATTCACCAGCTCTGACACAAGCACTGGTTGCAGTGATTTTAGCAACAAAATGAAGCACAGAAATTGACTGTTAAGATAGATCCATAGGGATGGATGGCATCCTTTGGCCCTCCCCCACTGGCCCAATCTGCTATGCTGCAAGGTAGGGAAACTCCATGCTGGGGTCAGGCCCTCCAACACCCCCACACCACAGCATCATCTCAAGGAGGGAGATGGAAGGAGCAATATGAAATTACATCAGATTTGCAACACCACAGCTTCATCGTGCACCACAGGAATTTTATTGCCAAAGCTGTGAACTGAAGACATTTTAAAAACAGATTTCTATTCACTAAAAGTTCTTAAAGAGGGAATAAATATGAAGCAAAAATCCTTTCAGTCTGATAAATTCAGGAGTGTGTAGCAGTGGCTCTCAGACTTGCGGAGCCCCGTGAGATGCATTGCTGAGCACCAGGACCCACCAAACAGCCCTGATTTCCATAAGCAAATCCCCCACAGCTGGGAAAGTGTGATGAAATGGGTGCATGTTGTGTCCCCAGCCCACCTGTGCTGGATAATTCCTGGCAAAAAGGTCACTTCCAGGTAAGAGGAAAGCAGACGCTCGGCCTCCCTGGGTTTCCAGCCTTTGGAGCAGGTTTGTTTCTTGGTGCTCATTTTCAGGAGGCTCAAATGGGCTCAATGCAAAGGGAATTTAGCAGCACAGCAATTCACCTCTGCAGATCTGTCCAATTAATGCCAAGCAGTGAAGTGCCATGAACTGTACCTGGAGGGTACCAGCAGATGCTCATTCTGCTATGGTTGGGGGCAGCTTTCCCCAGAGCACACAGTTCTCCTCTCTGCTGTGACACGAGACCCAGGGACGGCAAGCAGGAGGAGTTCAGAGTCCTTTTCTGACATTAACGATTCTGTGATTCTACGACAGCGCCGTGCAGCCAGCAGCTCCTCACGCACAGAGCGAACCTCGCTGCAGGGCGGCACACCGAGCACTCGGGGGCTCCAGGGGGGCAGCAAGCAAACCTAAGCGGGCAGCCAAAGCAGCTCGGTGCGATGAAAACAGAAAAGCCGACGCCACTCCTTCCAGCCCACGGCCACACGAGGGCAGAGCTGCCAGGAGCTGCGGGCGGAGGCGCCTTGGGCTCCGTTCCCCCCCCCAGAGAGGGGATGCCGATAGAAGCCGACCCCCCCCCCCCAACCTCAGCATCCCCTCGTCCCCACCTCACGCTTTTCCTCTCCGTAGCTGGAATAGCTCTGTCTGCCTCATTAACTCCCGGCCCTACAAACGTCCTCTGGTGCGGCGCTCGTTAATTTGTTTCCCTGCTCGGGAATGTGTTCTTTCCGAGGTATGAAGGTCAGCAAAGGAGGAGAGAGGCAGGCTGTGACCGTACAGAAAACACAGGAGGAGCGTGGTTTGGGAGGAGAATTAACAACTTGTGTTTTAGCTGAAAAACGTTTGTAAATAGCTGAGGTACCCAAAGAATTGTTCTGGGTGCTCGGAGCACAATAAGAGCTCCAGAGATGGTTTATTATACATCAGGCACAACCAAAAGCCATCCTCACATTTATTTCTTGCGTGGCAGACATTCCAGAGCAGTTCTAAATGATATATATTGCTTTTAACACAGCCTTGCTTTCGTTCAATAGGATCCTGTATAGCATATGGAGCCGTACAAATTGAATTATCCATTAGCATCTTGAAACTTGGTGCTGGGCCCAATGTTGGTGCAGCTGGAGGGGGGGCCTTTGGAGGGCTGTATTGCCTGGGGTTGGTTTGGGACAGTTTGGTTTTTGCTGTGCTCCTGGATGGCACTGGTTGGGGCGCAGGGATGCTGATGTTCCCACAGCTGGAAATCTGCTCGTTCAAGGCAGGAAAGAGCTGCAGGTCCTCCATCTAGCCCCGTTTCTTCAGCATGCCAGGAGAACACAGAACATCACCCCAGAGCACCAAGTATCCCACACCTTGCCATCCTCCTATCCACCAGCCTCATCCCGTGCTCTTCACCAGAGGTAGGATCTACCACTGCCACTCTCTGTGGCTGCATTTATGTAAAGCTGAAGGGATGCAGCACAAGCCCAGCCTATGCTTCTACCACCTGCTTCACCTCCCCTGTTGCCTGTTTATGAAAGCCTGTCTTAGCATTCGTCATAATAATAATAATACTTTGCACTTCCCTAACAACCATCCATCTGCAGAGCCCGAGCTGCTGGCAAACCTTTAATTAGATCGTGCCTCCCACCACCCCCAGGAAGCAGGCAAACATTATCACATTTTTTCATTAGCACTGAGGCCGGTGATGAACCTTCAGGGAGAGGATGTTGCAGTTACAGCCAAGAAAAGAAGAAATAATTAAAAATGAAATGGAGTTCCGTTTGCTGTTTAGCTTGAAAACATCAGGGCTGGAGCTCAGGGAGGGCAGGAGTTGCTGGGACCATCCCATAATACTCCCCTGTGCCCCAGCAGTCTGCAGCTGGGGGCTGTAGGTGCAGCTCACTGAGCTCAGCCCCTCAGGCAGTGATTTCAGCACACAGTGTGGCTGATCCTCCAAGAGTTTGGGGGCTGCTGGCATTTATCCCACCTTACCGTCAGCACTTACCCTCACTTTCCATTGCAGGGGTTGTTTCAGTGGCTAGATCCCCTTTTCCCCAAGCATTTCATACCCCAGCTCTCCCCAAGGACTCTCACAAACAGGCTGGTAAGCACTTGATTACTGTTTGCCCTTTCTATGAGACCTTTCTCTGCTTGCTGTGCTCCTGCTGGCTCTTTAAGCTCTCTTCCAAAAGGCACCTTCAGCTCCCAGCAGCTGTGCCTTGTTTTCTCCCCTCTCCCTCCAGCTCTGACCTCCCACTGCTGGAAGTGTTTTGTTCCTTCTGCTTGCCACCAGCTTTGAGGTTAGCTGGTTTTTGGGGGGATGTTGCTTTGTAGGGCTGGGTGAGGAAAGGAAGGAAGAAAACAAAGGCAGAAAGGGGAGCTGAGTTACACAGAGGCTGCTGAAGGTGCTGCTGCTCTCTGCCAGAAACCTGGGTCTGTAAGGAGAGCTGCTATGGGGGCTTAGGGAGAGCACTTGTACCCTGCAAGGTGCTGCAGCCCTGGTTTGGTGATGCTGCACGTTCTGGCATCCCCTCTAAGCTGAAGGCTCCTGTTGCAGCACGCTCAGCTCCCTTTCTGCCCATGCAGAATGATGAGCAGCACCTGTGGGTGAAAGCACTGTGCTCCTGTCCCCATGTGCATTTCCCCTCCCTGCCAGCACTGAGCTTCCTCCCGCTGGATGGAGCTTTGCACGCTCTGCAGCTGCCTGCAGGAAGGCTGGAGGCCTGCACTGCATGGCAGCACGCCAGCAGCTGCCTGTTTTTCCTCCTTCCTCCTTCTTGCTATTGCTGATATGGAGATAAGTTGTGTAAAAGGGCTCCTGGCTATGGCTCAGTGGCCTTTATGGCTGTGCAGGAGAGCAACCCTGGGGGAGGCTGCTTGTGTTGTTTCCCCTCCTGCTATTCCAGCCTTAGGGCTTCCCTTGGGTGCTGGCTTATGTGTGCAGCTCTTGACAGGGCTGAGCACTGGGCACAGCTTATCCTGCAGCCCGGATGGGGGATTCTGGGGATGCGTGGGACCCTATGATGTGCACCCACATGTGTTGCTATCCAGAGAAATATTGGGTTGCAACTGCACCGAGTGCTTTTTGTTGCCTACATCTGCTCCTTGGGCAGGGCTCATTGCCTTTGCACCAGGAACTCAGTGATTTGAAAGGAGATGGGGATGCTGTGGGGTCACAGTGTCTGTTTACCTCGAGGCACTTCATTCATTGCTCATCTGTGCAGCTGGTGAGGTGAGAAGGCTGGATATGCAGGGATTACTTTGCATGTTGGTATGGTTTGTGTCTGCAAATGCTTAACACTGGGCAGCACTGAGTCAGACAAGAAAAAGGACAAAAACCAGGCTGCTGTGTGCTGCAGAGTCTGCTTTGGGGCCAATTCTTCTCTCCCCCTCTTGGTTGCTGTGGGCTGGAGATGGAACTCACAAGGGCTCCGCTTTGATTTGGAAACCCTGACCCCAAACTCCTGCTCACAGGCACCTTTCATATGGCATAATCTCTGTACAACCCCATGCAGAGATTACTGTGCTCAGATCAAGGAACTCTGAGCCCTTCCAGCAGAACCTGGCCTCGTTGCTGCCACCTCTTCATTGGCTCTTTCCCCAGCCATCCAGAAAATAACATCATAACTGAATACACATGGTCACCACGGGAAGGGGAATCGGCTGCTCTTCCCAATTTAGTGGCAAACTGTGGGATGCTCCTTGCTTCTGGCAGATCCAGGTGTCCCCTATTGTGAAACCACGGCTGAGTCAGTGCTGCAAGCTGGCCTGCGGGGAGCCCAGCTCCAAACATCCTGTCCGAGGGCCACCTCCCTGCCTCACCTCTGCCTTTATCTGCCCCTTCTGAGTAACAACGCGTCTGGCGAGGGAGAAGGACAAGCAGAAGCTGCAGGTAAATTCTTCTCTTTGCCCATAAAGGGAGGCCGAGCTGCCGTGTTTGGCATGGATGCGGCTCCTGGACCTTGGGAAGGGCCGTGGGGAGCCCAACTCTGTGATGTTTTTTTTCGTGTGATGGTGGCTGCTGGAAAGCTGTTGGGGTGGTGTTGGTACAGGCAACCTCCTGCTGCTCTGCAGTGTTAAGGCTTGTCTGGGGAGCTCTCAGGTTCTGGGGTCGTGGGGGAGGATTTGCAGGAGGAGAAGAGAGAGGTGGGGATTTCTGCTCAAGAGAGAAGTGCCCACATAGCAGAGATAGAGGAGGAACTGCAGAGAGGGGTATGTGGGGAAGGCTCTCCGGAGCCCATCGTTCAGCACGGAGGATGCTGGATGCTGTCCTGGATGCTGCCCCTCACACCCGTGGGTATTCACACATCCATCTCTGCCTGGGGCCAAAACCACCCATGGTGCTGCTTTGCTGCTGTGTGATGGAGTTCGAGGGGACAGCCTGGCAGCTGGGCAGAGCTGCAGTCCAGCCCACACCAGGCAGTCAGCACACTGTGCCATAAGGAGAGCGGGCAGCTCCCATATGGCTGCTGCAGGAGGGCACTGCAGCCTGCAGGGAGAGAAAGACAGCACAGGTAACAACTCCTGACTGCAGCCATGTTTCACGTCCTCTGACAGGCACAGTTGCTTGCAGGAAAAATAAATAACCCAGCACTGCACTCGGGGGCTGCGACTCGCCTGGAGCCTGACCAGCTTGTGTGGGAGCGTTTGGGTGCTGGGCTGGGTTTGTCCTTACTGGGACGTGCTGCACCTCAAATGTGTGAGCTGTGAGAGTGGTTTGTTGCTTGGAAACGTGTCTGGTTTCTCTAAGAAATAGTGGCTGTTCCTTAAAATAAGTTTTTGTTGTTGATTTTTTTTTTCCTTTCTCTGAGAGAGATGAATTCAAGCGTCTGCTTGACCAAAGGGTTGGGATGGGGAATCTCTCCTACTTGAAAGATAAACCTCTGGTTGTTGTTTGGAAGCCTGGGTGCTGCTCTCCTCTTCTCCTCCATGGAAAGCTAACGCTGTGGCTGTGTCCTAATCCAGGTGCAGTCCTGACTCCAGCTTCAGGCTGCTGTCATTGCAGTTAGCATCCCTGTAGGACAATGGTAACATTTGGTTATATATCATGCAATTGTGCATCGCTTAAATGTGATTTAAGAGCATTTGTTTTTAGTCACTTCAGCACGTGGCTGCGTGTGCAAGGAAGATAAGTGCCCTGGATGGGTGTCCAGGCTATAATCAGCAGAGACACAGCCCCTCCTGGGGCACGATCCACCTCACCCTGCAGCTGAGGTACAGCAGAGGACCTGAACCAACTGCTGGGATGGGGCAGCTCTCATCAACCCTAAGGGCTGTTGAGTCATTTCCCTGCCATGAGGAAACCTTAGCATGGCACAAAGAGTCCCAAGCCTTCCCCAGATCACCCATCCTGGGTGATGGATGCTGATGCTCTGGAATCCACAAGCTGCCCCAGCACTGCAGCTCCAGCCTGGCCAGGGATGTCTTGCAGAGCTCTCCCACACCCGAGGCACTCGCCATGCCACATCCTACCCTTATTTCACAGTGCTAATTACTTTCTCGTGTGGGAGGACTTGGAGAACGTGCTGGAGTTGTTCATCCAGCCTCTGCCATTTCCTTTGGTATTTATAAACACGGCGAGGATGTATTTGTGATGCAAGGGGCCCCCTGATGCAAGTTGGTGTGGCAGCTTTTCTACAGATGAGTAATGCTTTCTTCCACACAAAGCCCAGAGGTGGAGAAGGAGCAGAAAGGCTGCGAGGAGGGCAGGAGTGAGGGCTCCTCGGGTGGTAGATGTATAGAGTGTGGAGAGATGCCTTGCTCACATTCAGCACAGAGGCTGTGTGGAATACACATGAGGCTCTTCTGGGCTCACGTTGTCACGGCTCGCTGTGAGGCTTTGGCTGATGGGAGCTGCTGGGCACTCCAGCTGGATTCACACTCAGCAATTATCTGGTTGGGAAGGAGCTGATATTCCGAGGAAATAATTGCCATGCTGCTTTTTATGAGCAGAAGCATTGTTACGGGACCTCAAAGCATGGAGCTGCCACGTCTTCTTGAGTGTTAACATCATTTTTTTTTGTCACGAGGAAGTTGAGGTGACTGAAACACAGATACAGAGTGATGTATGCCATCACAGAGTACACGTGATGGCAGCTTCTCCTTTAGGCACCGTGTCTCTGCATTCCCTGTTGCAGTGGATGGTGCAGCTCCCCAGGAGGCTGAGCAAGCTCTGGGATTAACCTGAGCCTGTTTGTCCCTACAGACACCAGGAGTGATCCCAATGCCGACGAGTTTCCTTGGCAGCGCCCTCCGAGGCACCTTCTTCCTCATCTTTGGTCTCTGGTGGTCGGTGCGATACCCCCTGAAGTATCTCAGAAGGAAAACAAATGCTGAGAACCAGCCAAGCTATGGGCTCCGGCGCGTGGAAGTCTTTGAAGGGGCAGTCAAAGCTTTCTTTGCCCTGGCAGGTAAGGGCTGAGGAGTCCCTGTCCCATCACCTACTGCCAGCTCACTGAGGGCTGTCACGGTGGCACACAGCTGTTGCTGTGTGGGAGGACTTGGGGACAAGCTATGGCTTGGTCTGCTACCATCAGTATCAATATTGCTGGGCGGATATCACTATGAATTCCCCATCTCGAAGAAACATTTCCAAGTTTGCCCTTTCCTCCATGTAAAAGGAAAACGTGACCTTTCTGCCCTCTTCCTAGGGATCCTGGTGGAGCAGTTTGTCCCCTCTGGTCCCCACCTGATGCTGTACAGCCCCAAGACGCACAGCTGGACGGACCTCACGCATTGGCACTACACCACCATGTACCTCTTCTTCCTCCTCTCTGGCATCGTGGATGTGGTCTCACACTCACCACTCAAACTGCCATTGGGTTTAGATCGGCTCTCGCTGTCTGTGGCTCTGTTCATGGAAGGTGAATGGGGGGCTGGAGGGAGGGCTGGGGTGTCACCAGCATGCATCAACCAAAAACCCCCAGGCTGTATTTTGGTGTGGTGTGCTCCATGTGCACAGGGGTTTGGAGTTCTCCTGGTGAGAACTTCTTGCTCTCTCCAGCATCACAAAAATGCATTGACTCTTCTAACACAAAGAGACAAACCCTGATGCAAAGCTCTGTGATGCCTTATGAACTGCAGTTGCCCATTTCTGGGCTCCTTCCTGGCTGGGACACAGGGATGCCTGTGGCTCTAGCAGTGCCCCTAAGCTATGGCTTGGTGGTCCCCAAAGCTGGGAGCTGCACAGTCCCTGCAGAACAAGGTGATAGCAGTTGGCTGTTTGCTGCTTCACCCTTCCCATCAGGCAGATCTTAGCGAGACCTACAGCATGGCCATAATATTCAGATTTTTTTTTTAATATTTAAAAGGCAGGAACAAATCCCAGAGCATCCTTTCCTAATGAAGTGTTGATTTTTGTCAGGTTTGCTCTTCTGCTTCCATAACTTTGGTGATGCTGCACTGGACCAGCACCTCCACTCCCTGTTGTCCTTCGCTATTTTTGTTGGAGCCCTCTGTGTCCTTCTGGAGGTGTTCCTCAGAGATCACATCATCCTGGAGTGCCTCAGGACCAGCACATTCCTTCTGCAGGGCTCCTGGCTCTGGCAGGTCAGTGGGAACCCAGCGCTCCCCCCCGAGCTGTGGGCTTTGCCCCAGGAAGGAGTAGGGATGCTGTGATCATAAGGGTGGGAAACCACACTCACGATTTTCCATTCTTATTATGAGTAATGTTCCAAGTAATGTTTGGATCCCTTTCCCCAAGATGAGCATCCCATGTCCATGACAGTTTGGCTGATGAGAGCACTGAGGCAGTGCTGGGTGTTACAGGGATTATTTTGTCTCCATCTCATGGCAAGCTGCAGCAGCAAAGGGATCAAAAGAGGAGGAAAAGCAATGAGCAATCATAGAACGGCTTAGGTTGGAAGGGACCTTTCAGATCATCAATATAGTAAAGCCTGATGCTTCTGGCTAACACCTCTGTCTGTGAGCAGATCGGGTTTGTGCTGTCCCCTCCCTGGGGAGGACCGGGCTGGGACCAGACTGACAGCAGCAATTTCTCATTCCTCACCATGTGCTTCTGCTGGCACTACGCAGGAGCCCTCATCGCCCTGGCAGCCAACGCGGCCGTGTCACGCTGGTATGTGAGCAGCTCCAAACCAAAGCCTCTCTGGGAAGCCCAACGTTGTGTTACGAGTGATGAAAATCGTGTGCCTGCGTGGAGCAGGGGGGCTGCTGGAAAGGGAGGGGGAAGGCTGGGTATCAGGGTGCTCAGCATCCTTGCTGATGGGTTGGGGTGAGCAAACAGCTCTGCTGCCTGCATCCTGCTGAGCCGTGTTCCTGTCCCTCCCCACAGCTGCAACGAGTCCTGCCAGCTGCGATTCGGGGACATCGACGTCGAGTTGGACTGCGGCCTGTGCGTCCGCAAGAAGGGCTCTGGTGGGGCACTGCTCCCCGAGGGCGGCCCTGAGGAGAAGTGAGGCTGCAGTGGGCAGTGGCGGCTCCTCCTGCTGCTCTGGGGCTCTTGAGATGAACTTTGGAGTTCTGTTTGGTTAAACTGGAAGCAGCGGAAGCGGGAGGTTGAGCCCCAAAGCTGAGCTGCTCCTGCGTGCTCCCGGCCCCCTCTGACAGCGAGGAGTTTGCCATTTTCTCAGGACTGGTTTGCTGGCAGGTGATGTGGCTGGTTGGGCTTTCTCTGAACCCAGCAGGAGGGATGCAAACTGCCCCCCTGAAGCAGCTCCTGGTGCCTGCTGCTCGCTGTGCCGCTAGCAGAGGGGTTTTGTACAAAGCTTTGCATGCAGAGTGTACACTGTACACTGTCCCAAATAAAGTGCTATAATAAACCTCTTTATGGATCTCCTCACTGTGCCTTGAGGTTGGAAGCACTGCAAGGCAATGTCTGGCTGCTGGGCTGTTTGGGAGTGAATGGAGAACTGGTTGGGGCTGCTGGAGAGCAGGGGCACACAGCTGCAGCCCTGCGGGTTTAGATCAGAAGTGAGAAGCAGTTTTGGAGCAGGCAAGTGGAGCACAAGGATGTGGCATGCCCAGGAGATGGGGCCTTGCTTTTCTCCTAGGTCTCTCACTTGGCTTGCAGCTGGACAGCAAGGAATTGCTTCCTGCCACTGAGACCAAGTTGCCATTAGACAGGATTAATGAGAGAAGAGAAAGTTCATCGATGGTACTACATCCCCTTCCAAGGGCTGGGTGAGGTGGCTTAGCCCACACCTCCACAGACCCCACCAGGCCTTGGGGGAGAGCCCACCCTGCCCAGGGCAGTGCCATTCCCAGCCCTGCAAGGTCCCTGCGAATGGTATTCACTGCCCCTATGGGACCAGAGGCATGGCCACACAGTCAGCTCATTACAGACTGGCTGCCATCGATGGGAAGCTGAGCGCAGAGGTTATAACCCCATGTACTGTACTTTGATGGAAAAAAAAGGGAAAAAATCCTCTTTCCCCTTTGATCAAGTGTTGCACTTTGCAGTTTTTTTCTTGTCTTGGTATTACCTGGAGTAGCAGAAATGCTGAGGCACAGCCTGAGGCAGTGATGGAGCACCTGGTGGGAAGGCAGGGCCAGCACAGGTGCATGCAATGTACTGAGTGATGGAAGGGCTGCAGCCAGGATCCACCCCTTCCCAGCCCTCATTCTGAGGTTGGCAGTGGACGTGAGAACATCTAGTTGTAGATCTCTGCATACCTGAGGCCTGCTAAAGGTAAGCAGCTTTTTTTCTTTTGTTTCTGTGTATATAGCAGCTGTATTTGAGCATATCCTCACTTGCTGTAGCTAGGACTTTGCTTCTTTGGTATTGTTGCTGTGCTTTTCATCACATTATAACATCACAACTAAGGAATGTGGAATTGCTCTTACTGAGGTTTTCACTAGTTAAAGTCCAGGTTTTAGTGGAGATGTTTCCTTTTCCTTGAAGAAATGCAAATAAGAGCAAATACTTAATGATCCTCATGCCTGTGTGCTGAGTGAGCTCAGCTCCGTGCCCAGAGCGAATGCCTGAGGGTTCCCTTGAGCTGTGCACACAACATGACCTGTCACTGAGCTGGGCAGTAGCACTGGGTGGTGTTGAGATGTCACACATGTTCACTGAGTCAATGGCACAGAAAGAAAGAAGCAGGTTGATGTAGCTCTGATTGCATCTGTAGAGCAATTCCTAAGGAGCTGCAGGTGGAAGCGATTCCCTACACAGCTTTAGCCCCAAGCTGAAAGGCAACATATCTTGGTGAGTGGGCAATGGCAGCAGTGAGGAAGTTCTGTGGGCTCTGCTGGTGTAGCAGTATGGTTTGGTGCAAGGACACCCACCTCCCTGCAAAGCCCTCATGTTCTGTCCATGTTTCAGCCCCAGGGAGGCAGCAGTGATGTGGACATGCCATTCCAGGTGGTATTATTATCCTCACGGTCCATGACTCCTGGAATCACCTCTACCCAAAGCAAAGCCTCCATTTGCATGCTTGCAATCCATTAATGCCTAACTAAATGACAGTGCTGGAGCCAGGAATGAAGGCAGTACCCACTTGTGTTGTTGCTGCTTCCTGTCTGTTAGTGTAAGACTTGGGTTAGTGGCAATGTTTTCTGTTGCACAGTTAGTCAGGGATTGAGTGAGCTCCTGTGCTGGGGGAGTAGTGGCTCTCCTGCTTCCCACCTGCAGTGTTTGGTTATGGATTGTGAGAATTGTGTCTTAGCACTGAAATTCTTGAGCCTCTAGACCCAAATGCTGCTCGTGAATCATATGCTGAGTCTCAGTGGCATTTGCAGTGGAGTGGTATTATTGACACAATGTTCTGTTTTTCCCTTGAGATATTGCTGAGTGTTGTGTTTGGTGCTGCTTTGCAGATAGGAGCAACCGCAGGTTGGGGAAGAAATATAGTAAAGGCCAAGCATGGGGATGTGTGGCACAGAATAAATGGTGGTGTTTGGGGGGCATCCTTTGGTATCTAACAGCAGAGCTTGCAGGTTTATGGCTGCTCAGCAAGCAAGCTGTAATGTGAGCATTGCTTCAGATAAGAGCAGTTGCCTTGTAAAGCACAGAGCCCAAATATTGTCACAGAGCAGCAGTGTTCCAAGTTCCAGCCTGGGTTTTAAACTGAAGCCCAGAAATTGCTATCTGTTTGGCAGGGCAGGGTGAGAAGTGTGCTGTAATGCTGTCATTGGGGTAGCTGGGCTGGGGGCTTCTCTGAGAAACACAGGGGGAAAGAAATCCTTACAGAGTGAGCTGAGCATGTGCTGGGTAACAAAGTGCTTCCCCAGGGGAACCTGGACAGGTAGCTGGGAAGGTCAATGGGGTGCTGGGGCTGTGAGGGTTGGGGAACGCCTCTGGAACTGGCAGAATCACAGAACATAAATAACTAAATGCCAAAAGATGACTTTTATTATTTACTTGTTGCTATTTAAAGGGAATTCTAAAGCAATCAGTATTCCTCAGTGTGCTTAAACAGTCTTTTGTTTCCTGTGCAGGGTCCAACCAGGACATGCTGTGTCAGCCCATGCAAGCTGCAGGCATGAGATACAGCCATCCTCTTCCAACTGCCTGAGCACAGGTATCAAATAGGATTTTACTTCAATATATTTTTCCCCCCCCAGGGACATTCAAGAAAAGGGCAACTGGGCATAACAGCCTCTTAATTTATTTCCCCTTTCTTTTGCAGGTCGGCTGTGCAGAGGTGAATGGAGCTGTCTGTTTCTCCTTGTGTGCAGTGATGGAGACTGTCCTGTCCAGCAGATTGCAATGGATGCATAAATAAGAGCACAAAGCTGTTGTGTTAGCCCATTATGCTGCAGGGTCACTCGGTGTGACCTTCCCAGAGAACCCTTGCTCTCAGATGTGAGCACAGCACTGGGAGAAGAGCCCAGAGGGAGGGCTGAACCACTCCTGTTGCCATGGAGACAGCAGGGACCAGGAGGATGCTCCAGAGAGAAATCCCAGGTGGAACTGGCTGCCCTGCCCCTCCTGCTCTGGGATGGAGAACAAAGGGATGCTGTGAGAAAGGAGTGACAGACAACACAGGTTAAGTCACATTTGCCACAACACTCACAGCCCCATGAAGCTGGAAGGGGGGGAATCACAAGTCTGGAACACAGGAATAGCCCGGAGTTGTTCCAGTTACAACTAGCAATTTTGGAAGATGTTAAGCTTCCTGGACTGTGCTCAACCACATCCTCAGCTCTTAACTCTGCTATCACAGATTTTTTACTCCTTCTCACTGACAAGCTTCAGGGCAACCTCTATGGCAGATGGGACCGCTTCTCTTAGCCCCAGCATTTCTCCTTACCTTCAATCCCGTGCCAGAACCACCCAGCTGCCATGCAAAGGCTGCCTGATGTGTCACTCCAGCCCCTCCTTCAGCCTCCAGCCTGCTCTCAGTGAAGGATTGATGCTGCAAACAGAATGGTCTGAATTGAGCTGTCCTGGCAGACCGCACGACAGCCCACAGGCCATAGGTTAAGTGCTCCTGCAACAAAGCGCAGGCTCCTCGCGGGTCACTGGTAAATACAACAGAACTCTGGGCATTTTTAACCTCTTCCTGCAGAACCAAACCCCACGTTAACGCTGAGCAAAGCTGCCCAGCTCACCTGCAGTGATGCTGTTGGCTCTTATGGGACCACTGGGGGAGTTTGAGCAGAGGCAGCCCAGGCACTGCATGGGTTAAGGATGTCCTGACTTCACGCACTGCAGCACTTACAGCTCCCCTGGGCTCCATCCCGTGCTGTGCTATGGCTCACAGCCAGCTGATTGGCACGGGGTCCCAGTGGGGCTTGAGACCAGAGCGCACGAGCAACTTCCTACAGTGAGAAGTCACAGCAGAGCTGCTTGTGGGCAGGGGGATGTGGGTCTGCCTCAACAGAGCAAACACAATGCGCCTCGCCAGCCCCTACCACTGGGATCAATGCTCATCTCCAGCCACAGACATTTCTTTCAGGCTTAACTACATTCCAAAATACCTAACTTCAGCATTGAGCACCGCTTGCCCTCCATTTCCCTGCCTTACTCTTCATCATTCCGCTTGCCAACAAGAAGTTATTATGTCCTATAAGAACAGGCTGTCTCCCAGCTCATCTGCTTTGACTGTTTGACCCTTGCAGTGCACACACTGAAGCTTCTGCCATCTCTATGGATGCCAAGCAATGAGTTACAACTGCTTGAGACACCCAGACAGAAAGAGGTTCCTGCTGCTGACGCCAACCTCAGCCTCTGCACTAACCTTGAGATCTGCAGTTTGCTCCCAGAGGCATCGATGCTCAGTCCTAAACCACCACTGCTGTAACAGCAAAGGAGGTTGGCAAAATAAATCTGCCCACGCTACATCCACCTACTGTTGGGCACAGAACGGTTTCCATATACATTATCCCACTGCACAACCTCAGAAGAGCAATTATTAATGAGCAGAGAGACAAAGTCATCCCACACTTCCTCCCCTGCTGTGTTCCCAGCTCCCAAAGACACCCCACGTACAGCAAACACCTTCTTAGCAGAGATCTTTGAGCACATTCCTAAACTTTTTCTAAGGCTGCAGTCAAAATCCATCGTAAGGAATTGATCTGCAGCACTCAGCAGTGATCACCAGAGCATGGAACTAATAGATCGGGATTCGGGTCTGATGAATTTATTTTGGGGGTGTAATGCTATAATGTGATGGAAAGCACAGCAATAATTGTTGGGTAGCAAAGTTTTAGGCTGCAGCAAGTGAGGATAAGCCCAAGTGCAAGAGCCATGGACACAGAAACAAAGGAAGAAAGCTGCTTACCTTTGGAAGGCCTCAGGTAGGCAGGGATCTCCAATAAGATGCCCATATCTCTACTGCCAACCCTTAAATGAGGGCTGGGAAGGGGTGGATCCTGGCTGCAGCCCTTCCATCACTCAGTGCATTGCATGCACCTGAGCTGCCCTGTGCTGGCCCTGCCTTCCCACCAGGTGCTCCATCACTGCTTCAGGCTGTGGCTCAGCATTGCCACTACAGGGGGACCAATAGAATTTATTGAAGGAAAAAAATCTAATGCCCAAATTCAATACTAGAATTCAATCTACAGACTTCGTAATTCATTTCTTTTCCAGCCATCCTACCTGAGGGTGCAATCCAAGAAACAGCTTTGGATTTGAGAATCGCTGCAGCATCATCTAAATGAAATTCACAGCTAGAAATCAAAACTCTTTCCCAAGTAGTTGCGACAAGCCAACAGACGGCATTTTCTAGGACAGCATCTGTTCATTCCTGCAGTCTGAATAATTCAGCCAGAATATGGGAGTTCCAATGGAACTCAGGAGCCCATTTTAAGGAGAAGCAGAACACGCAATCATTTCCTACTGAAAGCTCTTAGAGCTTCGTGTGTCCTCCTGCCTTCTCTCCCCTCTGTTCAGACCCTTTGGGAACCACCCAGGTCAACACAAAGAAAGGCCAGGTCTGTCTCCTGGTCCCCAAAACCAGTGCTCAAACAGCAGTGACTTTGCAGTCATTTCTGTGAGACGTGAGAGGGGAAGAATTTGTGCTTGAGGTCACACTTCAAAGAGGGGAAATAGAAGAGAAACGACAGACAGAAGCAGGGACAGCTGTGAGCTTCACAGCCTGTTGGTTTTAGGTGTTCTGGAACAGAGAGTTAAACCAAACACTCAAGTTCCCTTCCTAAAACAAAACCATTAAAAGTGATACAGTAAATGCTAATTACAATTAGCAAACTGCTGCCATGGGCTCTTCACATCTTCAAAGTATTTCCAATTTGGCCATCAACAAGAAGTGCACAACGAAACTGCATCACACACTGAGGTTTGTCTCTCTGAATGCTCTCTTATCTGTAACCCACCCATGCTCCAACATGAGGATGTAATGCCAGTCAGGAGTCCCAGGCACTGCTTTAGCATCATGCCCACAGAACCACAGGGTTGGAAGGGATCTCTGGACATCACCTCGTCCATCCTCCCCCTGCTAAAGCAGGTTTCCTACCCAGGAATGCATCCCGTGACACTGAGCTCTGCCAGCCACCAGCTCTCAGCCCACCTCACTGCTCACTTATCTACCCCACACCTCCCCAGCTTACCTGCAAGGGAGGCAGCATCAAAGCCTTGCTTAAGTCAAGGTACACAACACCCACTGCTCTCCCATTTACCAGCTGCCATGGCATCACAGAAGGCTACCAGATTGGCCAAGCACAATTCTCCCTCAGTGAATCCATGTTTAGTCCTGATAACCTTCTTTCTTCCAGTCTCTTGGAGATGACATCCAGAATGAGGAGCTCCATCACTTTCTCAGGGACAGAGGTGAGGCTGACCAGCCTGTAGTTTCCCAGCTCCTCGTCCTTGCCCTTTTTGAAGGCTGGAGCCACACCAGCTTTCCTCCAGCCCTCAGGCACCTCTTCTTATCTCCATAACCTTTCAAAAGCAGTCTGACCATCGCTTCTGCCAGCTCCCTCAGCATCGCATCAGGGCCCACAGCTTTGTGTGCATGAGGTTGCCCAGGCGATCTCTAACCAAGTAGATTCTTCTCAACCAAAGGGAAGTTTTCCTTTCCCTTACTTTCTTCTCTCGGCAAAGGCCAGCAGGATCTGGAAGTACCACAGAAGACTCTGGACAAGGCAGAAGCGTCAATCTCAGTATCAGCATATTTCTTCAAAGATGGGAAGTATAGGAGAGGTGGACAAGGAGGTGGGAAAAGGTCTCCCCAGGTTTGGCAAGGACAAAGTGGGAGGCAAGACCACGAATAAGGAGAAGAAACCATCTGGAAGTTAAAGTGTTTATTGATGTGTTTAAACTTTGTACATTCCCCACAGACCACACTAAGGAGTTTGCAGGTAAATCTGTGCATAGTGGGAAGAGACATGGAAGGGAAAAGAAAGTAAAGTCACAGGAGAAATAGAAAAAATACACCACAGGTTACCAGAACCTCCAGATTTAAAAAAGCCGTGAGCATTAACACCAACTATACAAGCAGTACAAAGACAAGATGGTGAGCAGAACAATACCCCTTTTGTTCTTCTCGGGGCCTTGCACCCAATTTCCCTTAAAGCAGGCAGAATCCCTTTCCCAACTTAGCCCTCTCTCCTCTCCCCACGTTCATCAGCTCCCGAGGTGCTGTCGCAGTGATTTGTCATTCTGGGGAAGACCCAAAGCCATGCCTACAGCCCAACAGCACTGGAAGAGATGCAAAGGCTCAGAACACTGCACCTCTGTAACTACTTACCATGTTGGTGAGGCAGGAGAGCTGGGGAAAATTAGAAAGTAGTAGCAAAAGGGGCTGTTAATGCCAAGGTGAGTACTGAAGGAAACTGGTTGAGAACAGAGGATTTAAATTCAATACCAGGAACTTCCAACTCTAAAGCAGAACTGAATCTGAAAGGGGAATGTGCAGACCCCAGTATGCACAAACCATGTTCTAACATTCCACTAGAGCAACTATAAACAGAGATGCTAGAAGCCTTTTAACTCCTTGCCTCCAGGGAGTCTCGATTCCTAGAGCCCACACTGCTAAGCAGCAGGGTGCACATTACTGGTGTATGAGGATGGGATTTTTCTTTTTTTTTTTCCTTTTTTTTTTTTTCCTCATTCTAAGGATTTTTGTTCGTTGCCATTCCAAATTCCTTCCTTGTTTATGCTCTCATAGTTCCTATCCCTAAATTAATCTCTTTGCAACTCCCAGCAAAATTCACTTAAAGAAAGAAAAAAAAAAAAAGAAAAAAAAATAAAGGAAAAAAAAATACTGCTTTATATATAAAAACCAGAATGAAGAGCCACAGCTGTCTCCTTTTTACAAGGCGGGCTGGTACAAACGACCCTCAATATACAGGTGGTCTATCAGAAATAAAAATCAACATTTCCCATTTTATATATATAGAGCTTGTATCAGACAACAGTACAACGGAACTGGTATTTTTCAGATTATTAAAAAAAAAAAAAAGAAAACTACATCTCAGTCAAATATCTGCAATAGATCCATTTTTCCCATTTAAGGAGATTTATATATCATATTGTTATATTATCATTTCTTCACCCATTTAAAAGAATGGAAATTGCAACTCTACAGTAGTAATTATAGTCTTAATGATCCAGGAGTTCTGAATGTAAGATGAAGTCCTCTTGAAGCAACGGTTGGTCAGTAGTTGATCCAAAACGCTGGACCACTTTGGCCCTTCTGCCCTGCTCCTTTCCTGATCAGGGCTGCTGTATCTTCATCTCTTTTATATCTGCATCTGCTCCAGGTATTTGTAAGTGGGGTTCTCATAGCCATGGTTTTGCATCTTGCTCAGATGCCGCTCTTCTGGGGTAAGCATTGGGTCAACCTTTGGACAGACAGGATGATTTCTGGTCAAAGGAGGCTCTCAAAAGGCCTTGCTTCACAGCAAGACAGTTAATACAGCATGTTGGATAAATACCAGCAGGAAACAGAAAAAAAAACTACAAAAATTATCTGCTTAACAGGATTCCTCAGCCAGGTGTTTATGCTTTCTGCACTCCCCTGCTTCTTTGGGGATGTTCTCCCTAGATTTCTAATACATTATTTAACATGACAAATTTGGGACCCATTTCTCTCATTACAGTGGTCATTATCACTCCCCTCATCAGCTGAGCAAAGGGGAAGAGCAGCTTTCTCCAGATTCCATTAAGCTGCCATTAGCAACGTGCATTTTGGGAGCTGAAGGATGATGAAAAAACTGCTTCTCAGTGTTCTGCTGATCACACATAGTCGCTGTATTAGTTGGGAGGACAAATTACTACAGATTGACTGACTGACTCCCCTGCTAAAGATATCACCTCAAAAGCTGCTCTACTGTTAAATCCTACCGTGAGCCAGACAGGGATGCCTACTTGAATTCCTTGTGATAAGTGAATACAACCGTGATGTGACCCAGCATGGCATGCTGACAAGTGCTACCTGCATGCTAATAGATAAGTGACAAAGATGGCAGCGAGGGCACAGTGAAACCCCATCCAGCCGAGAGCAGAGCAGCTGATGGTTTGGCACCTACTGCCATCTTCGCCCCCTACACGCAGCATGTGATTTAATGCTGACTATTTTCATCCTCCGTTATGGAGCAGAGTGGTTTCTCACCTCCACAATTCCATGGCTGATGGTTCCATACTGCCTTTTCCTCAGCATCACCAAGCTGATGACTATCACAGTAGCTATGGCAACGGCAATCACCAACAGACCAATGAGGGCACTGCTGCTGAAACTGAAGTCATCACGAAGCGAGTTGTCATTATCCTGAAAGGAAGACAGCAACGGATCAGGCATAAAAAAAGGAGTGATGTGAGATCTGCAGCGCTGACTGCAAACCTAAAAGGAGGCCACCAGTAAGGTCTTCAACCAGCTGTGGTATCAAGACACGATGTGTGGCAGTGTAAATATTTAATCCCCTTCTGTCAAAAGGACAATGAACACAAAATTGTTTCCCCGTTTAGGCATTCCGGACAAGCACTGACCCACAGTGCTTTCATATCCCACAAAGCACTCTTGCAACAAAAGAGTCGAGTTAGCATCTAATACTTTTACTGTTATCTTTATGCAGGGGTGCCACACTGCATTACGCTCTGCATGACTTCCCAGAGCGCTGTCAACACAACCTGGGATTTGGTAACATGCAGGAACCAAAACGCAGCGTGAGGAGGTCAGCAGGACTGCTCTCAGCCCTGTACATACCGGCTCATCCACCAGCCCACCGACGCGCTCCGCATTGAAAATCATCTCCTTCACATCGAGGGTTTCATCAATTACCTGAAAACAGCCACAAAAGCATTTTATGAAAGGAGCTGTAATAGACAGGTGGGAGAGGGAACACGAAGCCAGACAAGAGACTTCTGATGAACACTCGCAAGGGCTCAGAACCACCTACCATTCTACCCTGTTCTCCAAAGCGTGGGATCATCTCCAACTTTTAGACCCGACCAAGAAAATAACTGCAGCCATTTGGGAGTCTAGACTACTGGAGGCCTGAATTAAAACACCTTGCACACAGCACTTCTGTCATTTAAGATCTGACACGTGGCTATAGGACGATTTTGAAAGAAAGCTTCCAAAAATCGACTTTTTCTTTTTCAAGCCAGGCAATTGCTGTAAGGCAGCTGTCATTATGACCGAGCAAATTTGTTATGCTGCAGATAGAGCTACGCCTACCGGATCACCTGCCTTGATGAGGTGAGACCTATCTTGCCATGAAAAGTGTGTGGGAAAGCAGGTGGAACACAACAGCATTTCAGTGTACTCAGACAGAAAGCTACCTAGCTAAAACAAAGGTATATCAAAGGGTCTCTTTCTGGGAAAGCAATTACTAAATCAGACACTTCACCAGCTCAGACTGCCAAAGATCCAGATCTCTCTCCTTCCCTCACCCTCCCACCCTTCTGATGCTAATCAGTATTAAGAGCCTACAATAGTCAGAAAACTGACTCCCCCACACCATATGGACAGTGAATACACTGGCATTCTGTTAGCAGGAAGGAGGAATGAAAACAAGCCACTGCTATTAATTAGTGCCCGCGGCAGGCTTTGCTTTATAAAATAAAGGTGGAGGGCTCACCACATTTTCATCCACTTTCTTCTTGCTGTTAATCACTTTTTCTTCAGCGCCAATCAGCCCATCCAACTCAGTCATGCCAGAACCTGCACCAAAAGAGCAAGGCAGGGACCATCAGTCAGCCCTTAGCACCACGCAGGAAGGATTACCTACTCTCTGTAGAGCTGCCACAGCTACTGCATTTAACCGCACGGACCGCCGATTATTAAGCTGTCTTCATGCTGTTGTGTCAGAAGGGGAGCTCATAAGCTATGCTACAGTGACAAGTGATCGGGGAGGTTCTGTTAATGAAGGGAAATGAGGTGGCAATGAGAGAAGCAGACAGGACTCACCAAAACAGGCTGAAGTGTGAATTCGGACACACCGTACTGTTAAGTACTGCTGTTAGAAGTTCCAAGACAACACATAACACAAACTGTGAGCGTGCAGTTCCTTCCTGCAAGTGTCACCCAGGGTCACCACCACCTCAACGTGACCCGTGATGGCAGCACGTCTCCTCTCTGCTGGCAGCCAGCACACAGGGAGAGCTTCCAACCGCGCGGTCAGCATCATCCATTCTTTTGGAATAGAGCACATCAGCGAGCGTCTCAGGAAGGAGAATCTCAAGGTCACCCAGTACAGCTCTGTAAGGAGCTGCTGCCCCAAATCCAGCGTGAGCCCAGAAATGGTAAATCCCAGGGCAAAGGAGGAGCGAAGCACTGCACTAGCCTTTGTACCAGAACGTCACTCACCCATTTCTAGGCTAGAACTACTATATGCCGAAAGAATATCAATCAACAGAAGGCTGCTCTAGATAAACTGTTTTGATCTCAAGCATTTATAAATAGATCCAATCAGCAACAATTTGATGCAGGATACTCCGACCGACTGCCACATAACAAGTTAGGAGACTGCAAGTTTTCCACTGCCAGGATGCACAACGTCATGTCCTTCACAACATCCACACCCCCCAGAGCACAGCAGGAGGCAGGGAAGCTGCAGGCAGGTCCCTCCAAGGAGGGGCACGAAGTGGGGGAATATATTACTACAGCACTTAATGCTTTGCAGGTGATTGTGTGCACCTCTTCACAAGCTGCTGAGCTTGCAGGCTGCCTGAGACACGACGTCAGCCAGTGCTGAAATTGGCACATGTTCTCTGACAGGATGCAAAGGAAAGGGCAGTTGGCTCCGTGGCAAGTTTTTTACCCTGACAAGCTTGTTACTGCACAAAAACGCCAAAGAAACCAACGTTTCACTCCAGCTCCTCCCAAAAGGAGCATCTACACTTCTGCCTCACTCCCTTTCCCTTCACAGCTCTTTGGAGACTGTAATCGGATTCCAAGCACGGCCACAACTGCCAGTCTGACTTCCCACGGCCGCTGGAGCAGCTCATGTTATTGTGAAAGTCAATGATTTGGATTTTCTGGACAGACTAGACACAAATAGTTTTTAAGAGAACTACTGTGCCAGCTTTTGGCCTGTGGCTGCTTCACCCAGTTCTCAGGGGTCAGCACAAGGCAGTTCCCAGAGCTGGGGTTCAGCTGCTGCACTGAGCTTTGCTGTTTGTCACACAGTGCTGTACCCAGTTCTATAGAGCTCTAAGGTGCAGTTTAGGTTATATACTTCCTAGGAAAAGAAAGAAAAAACCAACCCACAGTAACCACACACACAAAATAAGCACATCTCCCTGGCAGCCGTTGAGAAATTCGATGAAAAGAGGAAGAAGGGGGAAATGTAGGATGTAACCTTTGTTCCCACATCATCAGAAACTTCCATTTACCCAAATGGGGAGAAGGACAGCCTATACTTATCATCTTTAAGACAGCACATCAATCAAGAATCCAACTAAAGACTGTCACAATTCTTTCCAGTGTGGTCAGTTGTGCATTGCTCCGTAATGATGAAGGTGACTTTTGTAAAGAAATGCTGGTAATGCTGTCTGGTCTTTACCACATTACAAAGTTATCTGTGCTCACACTGGATGGCTATTAGCAAAATCCTTGGCTTTGAAATCCTGCACAACACATATGGAACCAAAGGCAGAATAGAGCAACTGTTTTACCCCCCACGTGTGCCACTGCTCTGCAACAGCATTCTGACAACCAGCCTTCCACTGCTACGTTAGCAACTGGCTCAGTTAGCAGGTCGGCTGGGCAGGATCGTTACCTGAGACTGTATCTGTGACAGAGTGGAACTGAACATCAATACTTCCATGCCCCTCTTACAGCCCAGTCAGCCCCTTTTTAGCCAGACACTACAATCAATAATGAGCTCAAGGAGAAACAGATAATCACACAGGACTTTGCTCGTATGGAGGGATGCTACTTGCGACAAACAGATGCAGAGAAAACACGAAGAAGGAATCTCCCATTTACCTGCTCCTGAACACATCTCCCACAGTGCCAAGGAGGGTGTTTAACTGGGAAGTACAGCCTGGGACTGCTGGGGCACTCAGATCCCTAGATCAGTGCTGTTGTCAGGAGCAGAACAGCCTTCAGACTGTTGAGACACCAGCACTACCTGGTTTATTTTGGTAAGTGTTGAGTATCTGAGTACAGACAATGAGATATAAAGTACTGCATGGCTTCAGACAGGCTGCTAAGCCCACATTTCTTGAGGGCAAAGAAGTTCATCTGCGTATTCTGAGACACCTGCTAGCCCATCAGAAAGGAACACGCAGAACCAACTGGATATTCAGACTAGCTTATTTTTTTAACACTAGGCCTAAACAAGCAAACAGAAGGTTACTAAACTAAATGAGGGCAGGGAAATGAAAACAAAGGTGAGTATGAAACTAAAATGAAGCTATTGGGCACACAGAGAAGGTAGGAGAGTGATAGAAGCACTGTGAGGGAGCAGCTTAGAACCAACCTTTTTTCATTGGATGGTACAAATCCGGCTGAGGATCTAGCAGGAGGGAAAACAAAAACAAAAATAGCAGAGAAAGGAGATTAAGAGAGAAAGGAAAAAAGGCTTGCGCGTGATTTCTGACTCAGACCCTGGGAAAAGCTTTTAGTCTACAGCTTTCTTTAAGCTCAGGACTCTCTCCAAGCGTTTTTAAAATAAATACACACACACGCACCAGATGCCAACACCCGCTGATAAAAAAATAGGTAAGTATTAAAAAGAAAAAAGATCCTAATGTCCCTTCAGCAGGTCATGGCACAAAGACTTACACAAGAATTTTTTGGTTAAACAGTGAGTGACAGTGAATTCCAGAATCAAGCTACACAGTAAAAACTCAACACTTCCTGCAAAATGGAAAGAGAGAAAACAGTTTTGCAACGAGCAAAATCAGGAAACCAAGAATGCAGCTCAGTGCAAATCTGTAGCAGCACTGCCTGTTCCAAATGGACGCAGTCTGAGCATACACAGGCTGGGGGAACTGCTTTCCTCTTCAATGACTCCAAGGGATGGAACATCCTGTGCCACTGAGCTGCCCTAGCAGTTAAGAAAGCAGTGCCTATGTTCCGTGAAGCCAGTGAACCCAACTCTTCAGTGCTACATACCTTCGTTTTCAGGCACAGCTGGGAATGTTTTCACCTGGAACGGACGGAAAGGTTTGCCCTCCAGGGGAATTTCTTCACTTTCCTCAGAGCTCACCCTGACATCCACCTGGGATTCAGAAATGGACGATGTGAACTGATCCATGTCTGCACGTTGCTCCTGAAGCAATTCATCTAAAAGGAATAAGAGGCAATCTTAGGCAAACTGCATGAAGCCTGGCAGGAACAGAAAGGGGCAGATGGTTTGAACTAGCTGATGCAGGGCTGCAAGGCAAACACTCCTCTGGGCTGCCAGGTTATCTTATCTTGCATACACCAGGGTCTCATCCGGAATGCTCACTAAAGGTACCCGCCAGAAAAACATGCAAATAAGAGTCCAGAGGCTTGAGGTTTTGGCCCAAGGTTTTGGCAAGAGGAGATTAAAACCCTATAAAACAAGAAAGCTTCTACTTATTTTTATGCTTCTTTTTTCATCTACCTCTGAATGACAGCTTTGCTATTCTGCCTGTTGTTGACTTTGACACAGTGAATGTTCTTAGGACAAGCTGCTCTGACCTGCTGTGCTGCAAAACCCACGAAATATCTGCCCTGCAGTTTCTGTGTCTACCCTACATGCTTCTTGTTTAGGGCATCCTCAAGGGAGCTAGCAATCTTTCCGCTTCACTTCCAAGGCAGTGATCCTAGGCTAATGCAGTGGCAAGGGAGCTGGCACAGGGACACTCACCAATCTCATCCTGGATTTCTTCAGCCACATATGGCACCTTGTAGAGCAGAGATAAGCTTTGATTCATCCGCTCCTCAATCACACGGAGATGTGTCATCACCTGCAAGCACACACAAACGTGTTGGAGTAGGCACAGACTGCCAGTCACTTTACTGGTACCAGTACTCCACTTACTTAATAAAATACCTATTACTAGAGGAATTGCTATGACAGACAGCAGAATGGGACCTTTCTGTTGGTCCATCTAGCCCAGAGAGAGCAAGAAAGAGAGGGAGAGGACTCAGCTGCCTTGCACAGTAAGCAGCTCTCTATCGGAAGCTCTGCAGATGGTTGTTTTTCATACCCCAGATACGGTCATAATTCATTTCATGCTGCAACTTCAAGTAAGTGCTTTGTTAAATGGATTATCATTCCTGACTACTAGAAAAGACTTGTGCAAAGGGAGCACACAATATTATTTATCCTCTGTTTTCAGAACAAAGGTGCCTTTCAGAACAAAGGACACATCATGTTTCTTGCACCCACTACACCCATTCACTGGCAACAGCTTTCTCCCTTCATTTGATAAATAAATTCAACCATAAATCACATTCCCCACGTGTATTAAATTCACTGGTGAAGTCAAGCCTGACCTGCAGAGGGTGCTGCATAATCAGGGATCACGCAGACCAAGAAACACATTAATACAGACAGCCAAATGTTGGAGAAAGCTAAGGAGTTGAATGGACCTCTTTTACAGTCTAATGTGTACCTGACCTTTTAGAGCAAGGATGAAAGCAATTTAATTTTACATGTGGCAGCTTGTCAGTCAAAGGAATCGATTGAGGAGCTTAAAGTGCATCTGAAAAGTAAAGTGAATGGAAATTGAACTGTACCACCCACATCCCTCACATGTCGATTTGTTGACACTGCAGCCTTCAGAACAAATTAAGGACTGTTGAGGTTTCAGCTTAAGAATACAGTTCACACACTCCCTCTTGGGCTTTGGCAGCTTCAGAACAAAGGGTCAGGACAGCCTGCGTTTGATATGCTAAGTTCTCTCTCAGAATGCTATGTATACTCTATCGCAAGCCAACCAACAGTTTGTAAACATCACAATTATTATCAATCTTTCTGAGGACATGCAGCTCAAGAAGAAAGCAAGAATCAGTGGTAGAACAGCAGAGAGACAAGACTTGAAGGTGTACCACTTGCCCTGAAAGACATGAAAAGGTCTTTAAATAAATGAAGGTGCATGCAAAGATGACCAAGTCTCCAATAAATAATTTCGTGGGTACTGAACAAAAGGAAACACATCAAGATGGCACCAAAGTAATCCTAATCCCCAGACCTCCAAGGTAGTAGAACCCCAGTCCTCAATTATTTTTTTTAAACACTGAGTCATGCACTGAAAAAAGCTGTGCAGAGTATCTGATGGCAGGCAGCACGCATACAGAATGGGAGATGTCCACACAAGCCTGTCAAGTTGCTATAGTACCCAGCAAACTCGCTTGAGGACTTGATGCATGCCATCTAAAGCCTCTGCTCGGTAACAACGCCTCCCTTGATAGAAATGTTCTTATACCTGAGATTTCATCTGTGCAGCCTTTTCTGGGTCAACTGCCAGGACATGCTGGTAATGGCGGATGGTGTGCAGGCGGTCCTTGTTCTCAGCACGGACGTAGCGCTTCAGAGCCTGCACGATGCGGTGGGGCTGCGGGATTTTGGGGAGGGTGAGAGGGAGGAGTTCAAAACCCACTCGATTCAAATAAAAACTGCTACTGAAATACAGCATTTGAGAGGTGAACCTGCTTTGCTACTGGACAGATCTGTACCAACCTCTTACATAAGACCTTTTTTCCCCTACGTCTGTTTGATTCAGAACGCTGGGCCTTACGAGCACTAAAGAAAGCAGAGTGATTTTAAATAGACAAAAAATAGCGTGAGTCAATCAGGAGACTCACAGCTAGGACTTCAGCAGGAACAGCCACAATGGAGAAAGCTTTACTGAGAAGCCCTTCCTAGCTTCTAACCCAGCAGGTCACAGCCTCCTCACCAAGCCATTCCCACCTGTCACTCCACCCAGCACTGCCTCACTGTAAAATACCACTGCAAAGGAACTCACTCGTGGTGGGACAGCTTGCAGGGCAGCCAGGTAGTTCTCCAGGGCAATCCGACGGCGATCATTCAGTATGGCTTCCACACGAGCCAGGTGAGTCTCCACAAGCTGCTGCTTCTCACTTGCTGCCTCTTTCTCCAGAGATTTAACCATTGCCTGGAAGTGCTGGAACAAAGAACAGATAAAACGCTGCGTGCTTCAGGATCTCTCTCACTCACATAACTCCTCAGAATAAACAGAGCCTGTCACACTGCATGTCCTAGACATTTTCAGCAGGAGAGAGGGGAACTGACAGATTGGATGCAGATTTTGTATTTGTGAGTTAACTACTAACAATTTACCTTCCAAGCTTCCTAAACAACCCATTTTAAAGGTCTGAAGGGGGCTCATGGCCTTGCACATAAAGATTATTTCAGAGCTGAGAGACCAAGACTACACTGAACAAATGATGTAATATTAACTCTTTCCCTTGTAACTCAACCTTGTAATGCAGGAACAAGACTGATCCCTTCACTCTAGAGCTATTAATCTGAATTTGCAAAAGTCAGAGGTATTGCATAAGGAAGTTTCCATCAGCACGCCTTCAGATCAAATCTCTGCACATTCTGGTAGAAAGGTCAGAACCAGAATCTCCAAACGAACCAGAGAGATTCATTAAGCATTGTTCTGTTTCATCAGAGACAATGGAAAACTCTTTCAGACTTGCACAGATTTCAAACAGCAGCTTATGCTGAACAATGTGGAGAGAGACCTGTGTTCCAGGATAAATCCAAATTGGGCTTCTAATCCTGTCAGTCACTTATTTGTACACTGGTTTGAGGGAACTTCATCTGTTTCCCATTGCCAGGAGAGTCTGCCTCTAACAATGCCATACAAAGCATATTCCTGATTAACTTCATCATCTAACTGAACTCTACTCACAAGGCCAAAGATTGGCATTTTGGCAGCAAACCAAGCTTTATCTGCTGTCTAAGTGGTTTTCACTAAGTCTGCCCAAACAGGAAATGTGTGACCAGAGCACCAGGGCCAATCTGAACAGGGCTGTGAGGTCGCTGCTCAGTGCAAAGCAGGCTGAAGGTCTGAAGTTACAATTTGGCTCCGTTGCTGCTCTGCTCTGGGGTGGGATAGTTTCTTCCTACTTGGCTTAGGAATGGACCTGGCACGACATCAGATCATCTCCAACTTCTAGAACAAAACATGCAATTGAATCAAATCTCCTCTAAAAGGTACCTGCTGACAGAACAGGAAAGCTGCTCTTCCATTTCAGTCATTTTTTGCTTTCGATATTGGTATCTCTCCCTTAGTTTATTGACAAGATGAAGGCCAAGCACCTGTGGGTTTCTTCTTTAGGCCCTTCAACTCTTACCTGAATGAGAGTCTGTCTTTCTGCCTTGGGGAGATTTACAGCTTGGTGCTCTGCTTCCTCCCATTCCTTTTTCACCTAGGAAAGGAAAGGACAGAGCAGATCAACAAGACAGACATTCATATGTGATCTTCAGAGAAGAGATAATCTAACTGCCATGCTGTGGCCAAGTTTAGGAAACTCACAGAAGCCAGAGACTGGAAAGTCAGCCTGCCATCAGTTTGTGCAGAAGCACGGGGGCAGCAGCCACACAGTGCAGTACAAAAGGCCAAAGCCAAATGCTCACCCGATCCATGCGGTTGTGGTGCCTGACCTCCAGCTGCTCCTTCGCCTTCTGGAAGCGGGCATGTTCATTGTCATCAGCTGGGGTTTCAAAATACACATCCACATCATCAGTTGGCACTGCAAAGAGAGGGTAAGGATAAGTGGAGGTTCAGAAAACTGTGATCCTGGACTGTAAAAGACAGGTAGGAGAAATCTCCATGCCTGAAGGATTAACAATCCGTCAGGTGGAGCCTGCTGAACCACCACCTACCACAAGTCCATTTTTGTATCTCTAAGCTGCCAATTTACTGCACAACATCAGTCAGTTACGTCAGCCCAAACACACAGTAATGCACTGTGACAACCAGCACCTGTTTGGTCTTCTCATTAGCTTTAAGACCAGCACTACTCAGCTCCAGGAACAGAGTGACTTGCATCGCAGAATAAAGAACTTGTGTTCTTTTCCCTTTCCCACTGGCTCTGAATAGTTTCAATGACATTTTGTGCATTAGCTGTTCACTGACAAGCTGGCTCCAGATATCATTATCATGATTAAGGAGCTCGGCAATAGATCTGCACAAAACACCACCCAGTATTTTAACACTTCAAACCTACCTTCCGTAGCAGATGCATCATACAGGACTAACAGGCAATGATATTAGACAAGACAGCAACAGAAGGAGGCTCAGTGAGACAAACTGACTTGTCCAATAAATTGGGGCGATTTGCATCTTTACGACATTCAACTCCGACAAGGGGAGAAACAGGATTTCAGAACTGACAGAACTGCAAGTTTTAGACATACCACATCCCAGAGCCCTTTCTGAAAGGATCCACAGCAAACAGGACGTGCTCTGTCACTGCCCTTTAACAGACAGAGAGCACAGTGGGAAAGCTAAGGTAACCCTTCAACCATTTTGCTAACATGGGCAGATAAAACCTCCAACACTTCACTGGAAGAGACTGCTTCTGAGCAAAAGTCACCTTGTGCTTTAGCATGAACGAAGGGGAAGAGTTTAGCAGGCAATGGACTCCACAGACCTTTCCCTTACTAGGGAGGGAGGGGGAGAAAAGGGGAAGAATTACTGCATGAAAGAATGGCAACATACAACACAGGCATTATTGCTGTGTGCAAGGACAACGCCAGACCTGCACTGTGCTCTGGGCCTGCTCATGGCATTTCTGAACCAGGCTCTGACTCTTTCCAGCCCCAAATCCCTTTGTAACAGGACAAACTTTCGTATAAAGAAGCTCCTGACATCCACATCTTTTATTTCACCACTTCAGTTAGATCAGCCCAATCTAAAGCACTTGCATGAAGCCCATTTTGTAAACAGGATTATGGCTGTATAGTCAGACTGCCAAGCCCCAGATAACACAAAAAGCCTTTCAAAAGGCTTTAATGGTAGCTGAAGTGGAAGTGCTGGAGTTCAACAATAAGATTAATAAGGAGGTTAAAATGTTTTTGGTAGTTTTATCATCTGACATAAAAGCCAGTTGAAATTGGTGCCAAAAACCTCAAGCTCTCAAAAAAAAAAAAATGCAGGGATTGAATCGTGATTCATATTTCAAACCGAGCTGAAAGTGGGAATCTGAATTCTACACTGCTTCACTGATGTTTTCTTGAAAATGTAATAGCAAGAAAACGCCTACCTCCAGGAGAACGGCAAGCTTTTCAGGACTGACTAGCCAAACACATGCTCAGCAATGTGACTGGGGAGAGAGAGAGTGCTTTCCTCCATATATTTGGGAAGAAGGCCACTATGCAAAAAGGCAAGCGAGGTGCTTCCATAACAAGAGGTGAGAGACAGACCCTGGTTCCTGCTATAGATGCAGAAGATAACCAAGCCCTTGGTAAGCCGCAGACCGATGGTGAGGACAGACAGCACGCGACCAGAACCACTTTTCCCCGTGAAAGTCAAACCTAAAGACCTCGAGAAGCAGAGACAAGAGGAGACTGCTGCAAAAGGACAGACACCAGAACCAAAAGGATGGGCTACACACGGATCCTCTCTTGACCAAGGCAAGGAGGAGGAGACACCAAACGCCAGACAGACAATAGCTAGCTGCAAAGGGGCCAGCGGGAGGCAGGACTTACTCATCTTTTTACACACAGCCATACAATACTCCTCTGACTCAAAATTGTTCCTGTTGCCTCCGCAGCCTCCATATATAAAGCGAACGCATTTTCTCTTGTTAGAGTCGAAGTACCAACGAGGCATCACAGCCCGGCAGGGCCCTGTCATCGCCTCCTGGGAGCAGACAGCTGTGTGGAGACGGGGTAGAACGTGAGCTGGTGAGGAACACAGGCCGTGCCGAGCAATGTACAACACAGTGGTGGCCCTGGTTCACACCTCCTTCTGCACATCTGGGCTCGGCGCTGCTACGTCAGCCCCTCATCAAAGGGCTTCTGTCAGTTTGAGGGGGATTCTTAACATCTGACAAGTGTTTGCCCCAAGGACTGCAAGGGAAAGGCTGCACGTGTCGCTGTGCAGCAAGCAGCCCAAGCCAGAGTCTCAACACGCAGCTTTCATCTGCAAGAGTAATTTCACATCAGTAGCACTAGGAACAGCAAGGATCTATTTTGCTGATGCCAGAGTTATGTCTTGGGTGTCCCAATGGTAGGGTCTGCACTGCACAAAACCAGCATGATGGAGAGAAAACCCATTAGGGCTGCTTAACGCATTCAGCGACGCCCTGTTCCACTGCACTCTGCCTGGGCAGATGCTCAGTGTCTCACAGGTGAGGTGTAAAAGCAAGTGAAAAGGCAGGCTAAGCACATGGAACATGATCGCTGTGGCAATTAGAGCTGTTAGATTTTGAAGGCTATGCACTAGATACTGAAAGTCCAGATAGCCATGGCACGTGGGCTGCTTCACAATAAGCAGGCAATGTAAGCTGATGGGTTATTTTGAGGCAAGAGAACAGATATGCTGTGTAAGTCAGCAACTGTACATGGTGCTTCAAGAAAAGAGACTGTGTACCCCCAAAACACTGCAGTCAAATTGTTCCAAATCTGCCTCAACATCTGCAGATCTGTAACAGCTCTGTACATGTATGACCTAAGCAAGGAAAATTATCTGCAGCACGCTGGCATTTTACCAGCAAGATGCAAGAACTGCTGGCAACAATTCAGTGATCTGTAGCTAATTGAATTTCAATCCCTCTTAACTCCTCCTTCTCTCTGCAGACTTCTCTCTAGGACACTCTGCAACACAGATGCCCTCAGAATGGCACTGACCACTTAGCAGGAGCTACTGCAAATACTTATGTAATGAAAGTGAACCGACTGTGCCCATTTTCTTCCTTCTGTGAAAAGAGAAGGATTCATGCAAAGGCTATTACTGTTTGACATGGAGACTGGAAGGGGGGCAGCAAGTATCATCCTCGGCCTCAAAGGGCAGCTTCAACACCATCTCTGCAGAACACACCCCGCCACTTTAAGCCTCCTTTTTGTGATCTGGGTATAACACACAAAATCCAAGGTACCCACCCCGAATCAAATTCAAGATGTATCCTATGTGTCTCTCAGATTTTCCAAAATTAGCCTATGCCAGTATTATTTTCTGACTCAACACTGCACCTTCATGGAGGTGCTTGTTGAGTGTGCCAAACACTGGGCTTTCTGCCAGCAGTTCTGCTGTTTATCTGGAAACATATGGCCCGTGCTCCAGAGAGTTAATTTCAACACTTGAAACACAAGCATCATCAGCTTCCCTCTGTTTGCTAACTTATCTGGCAAATAAAACTTCCAAGTGGCATTTACTGACTTGATCAAAAATCCATCACCAACTGACAGCCAACACGAGTACAAGGAAGGAAGAGGCCTGGAGGCCAGAACATGACTTACATTTCATGTCGCTGCTCACTTCTTTTTCAGAAACAGCCTTGTCACTGGTGGGCTCTGTAGTGGTCTCCTCATTGTAATCATCTACTTTGTAGCTATCATAATAGTAATCACGATCTTCCACCACATCCTCTTCTTCCTCCCCTTCGTCTTCCTCATCCTCATCTTCCTCCACAGCTGTTCCTGTGAAGTCTTCTACGCCTGCCTCTGTAGGGAACTCACTGAAGGGATAAAGCGAAGTCAGGGAGTTAAGGTAGAGCCAGCTCCTTTGCAGCCAGCCTTTGGCATAACAGAATAATGACTCCCTTTTCATCTGTTTTAGGACAACCAAAGATGATAAAATAAGTGTATTGATGGCCGATCAGCCCCAGCACAGGGACTCAACATTACAGGCAGAGCTACTTCGTGCCTCCAGCTCAGTGAGGGGCTCCGAATATTTATTTAAGTTTCTTTTCAGTAAGATCAAACCTGCAATATCTGTGGGGAAATACCTATTGCAGCCATCAGTCTTTCTGACTGAGAATGGAAAGAAGGGGCTGTTCAACTGCTGTAAAAGGAGTACTGAAAAGTCACTCGTCCTCCTGCAAGGCGTGTTAATGCTCAGGACTCTCCTTTGGGAAATTCAGAAGCACAGAAATTCTCCTCTCAAACCCCACAGCCTGTGTGAAACAGGTAACAGCAGCTTCACAGACAGGGCTGCTAACCTGCGTGAGCACTAAGAACCTCACCTTTTGTAAGTGTCATAGTCTTCATCCTCATCTTCATCCTCTTCCTCTTTGGACAGAGCCTCATCCACAATTTTTGTCTGGGGACAACATACGTACTCTGTTCCATGGAACTGGTCTACTCCACAGGGCAGCAGCATGCCATAACTGTGCAGGATCATCCCTTCTGTCAGACAGGCCTGAAAGAGGAGCCCACATGTGGCAGATGAGGATCACACCCTTGCTTTGGATAACGTTTGCCTAGCAGAGGTCCCAGTGATGGGAGGACCAATAATCTAAACAATAACAATGTACGACCTGAACGTTTGAACACTGCAAGCAAACGCATTTGAAACCTGTAGCATAAGCAAAAATCCCCAGAAAAGTCTCTGATCCAGAGCCATGCAGCACCTCCTGGTGTTAATGAACAACCCCCAGCCCCTCCCCTATCAACCACCCATTTGTCAGAGCCCTGCTAAGCTCTGCAGAAATAATCAGCTGCCAACTCAAGGGAGAGAGCACTTGGAAGAAAGGGAATTGCTGTTTGCTTTCCTGGGTTGGCCATTTCATTAAACTTTATCTATTAAACTTCACATGAGTAAGTGAGTAATTGCTCAACTGTGCTTTGTGTCAAGATTATTTTAACGTGCCGTAGATGAAAATCAATTGGATAATTCAAGAAAAAGCCCAATTCAAACTGTGCTTAGACATTATGTCTATACACTTCTCTTGAACTACGGAAATGTATTGTTTTGTGGCACTGCAGTCAAAAATGCAGTAAGAAAGGCTTTATTATGCAGATCAGAACTCTCTTCTGTTTTGCTTTGTAACAGCACGGATATGAAATGAGCCAAATATTTCTGGAGAACAAATCTGTTGAAAGCAAGTGATCTTTATATTTTCTGTACATAAAGTTTGTCCTCAATTAAAAAGCAATTCCTCTAGCACAGCTTCATTAAGACAGGTTTTTCTCCCAGGAAATTAAAGAAATAGAAGCTTAATTGGTACATCCTTAACCTCTTATTTACTAACACTGTCACAGTTAAATATTGTGTTACCCTTTCCACAAAATTTAAAACATGTATACTTAACTGTGATTTTTGTTTTAATTACTCTCAGCTGAAATGGGTGCACAGAGAATTTGTAATATTTTTGCTAGGCAGATTTAAAAAAAACTCCAACCAACGTACATAACAAACCACCCAAAGCCCCCCTGGTCTAGATTTGTTCTGAGAAGATAATCCATCTCTTATGTAAAAGCTCACTAATCAGTCACAACATAACTCGCGTTGCACTCCAAACCAAATCCCCAGCAGCAGCACCAACGTTAGTGGAAAATGTGCATGGAAAACCCCAAGCATCCTCTGACACTGCGACCATCCTCACCACGGGAGGAAGGACAAGGCACCGGTTCGTGTGATGCAGCCCGGGGATATGACTTCAATTCCCAGCTCCATCCCAGCCTATGATCTTGCGAAGCTGCTTAGGGCAGTCTTGCATAACTCAACCAGCTACTGAGCTTTTTGGTGTCACTTGAGCACTTTTAAGCATTTTTTTCATCACTCTGCCTCGGGCCGCAGCCTGCAACATGGGAATGAGGGACCCCAGAGATGAACACCTTTACACTCCATCTCTACAGCCATCCAAGTGCACGCACCCAGGGTAAACACTCTTGCCAAAGCATCTCAGTTACCTCTTTTGCTGCCGTGTGCCAGTGCTGATGGCTTTCACACACATCCATCCGCTCCTTGTGGAAGAACCTGCACTTCTCCGGGACCAGCAGCACGTCGCTCACAAACTCACCCACTAAAGAACAAGAGACGGCCACAAGGAGGTGAACAAGGGCCCATCCATCCCATCACAAACATCCTACAGGGGACACCTGATGCTGCCTTTGTCTCCAAAGCCCGCTCTAAGTGCCTTTAAAGTCAGGGCAGGCACATTTGTGGCACAGCTATCTGTGCTAAGGCAGGGAAAAACCACAGCCTTGGGGTTCCCAAGAGAAGAACAGGAGAACGGGCTGATGGCTGAGCGCTGCACAAACCCTAAGGCTGAACTGAAGGCAACACACTGGCAATAAATTGCTGGAGCAATTTCATGCAAAGCTTCGAGAACATTGCATCTGCACACGGAAGCTTTCAAAGCACTTCATCATCAATCTCTGAATGAGCTGTATCATACCAAGGTCAGTTCAAGCTGCCTGCTGTTGTAATATCCTGAACATTTTTACGTGCCACAAGTGTTATCTATGTTTTCAGTATCTGGGTATCTGATTAAGTCTTGTTTATTTTGTTCTTCAGGTTTCCAGATGGCTCAGCTCAGGATCAGCTGTGGCACATTCCCCAGCTCGGACAGCCCTACCCAAAACAGAGGATAGCAAAATAAATCCGAAAAAACAGAGTAAAACCAGACTCAGCAAACACACTGCATTCCAGCATTTAGATAACCACGGCCTCACCAGTGCAATCAAGCTTTGGCACAGCTACAAGACCAGACTTTGCTTTTGAGAAGAAAGGGGACAAAGGTATCAGTTTGCCCTGCAGATTTTGCATCAGTTGAATTTAACTGTTCAACTTAAATATCCACCACAACTCAGTTTAGCACCAACACGTCGCATCAGTATCAGACTCAGTCCAAACTCCTAATAAACATCAGCACTGCAGAGCAAAATATTACGTTTTCTCAGAGCTGAGATTTTTCTTTGCAGATTTAAAATCCAACTCTGGTAATTTCTAAATAAGAGAACGCCTAGATACCCTCAAAAGGGTAAGAAAAGTTCATCAGTCCAAAGGCTGCAAAGCAGCACGCTCACACACCTGATGGGCAGCTTCCTCCTTTCAAACTGACTCAACTGTAAAGTCAAGAGGCTGTGGTTTTGGGGGCAGAAGACTCAAACTGATCAGAAATAACAAGCAGTAATAAACAGCTGCCACAGAGCCTGTTTCTAATATAGGAATGAAAGACATGGAAAGTTCTCTCATCCCAGGCTGTAAATGGAAAACCACTATGCATGGCACATTCATGGGACTCCTACTTCACTGATGACCGCTATTAATTAAAAAAAAATCCTCCTTTTAGAATGAGAGCAGCCAGCAGAGGTGTTCCCATGGCACCTGGCAGCTCAGCCAGCAGTTTGCCTTTTCACACCTCACCAGTTCAGCCCCACTTCCACCATCCTATTGTTACCTCTGTTTTACAGCTGGGTGCTGGTGCTAGGGGCCCTGCTCTCCCCTCTTCATCTTTGAAATACAAAAGAGCTTTCTTTCATTGGCAGGGGAGAGGCAGGAGAGGTTAAACACAGTAGGACAGCAAGATCCTATCTCAAGACTGTCAGCTCCTCAGTGCAGCAAGGGAAACACCAGCAGCAACAGGAGGAAAACGTGCTGTTGGACTACAGTAAAAACGCCCCGCATACCCCAGAGGTGCTCATCATCCATTTACAACAAGCGGTTTGCAAACTGATAAAGACCACAAAAATGTATTTTATGACTCGTAACTCAGATGCAAAAACCAAAGAGCTGACAGGCTGAGCCTCACAAGCCCACAGCACTGCAGCAGATGACACGTGTGACAGCCTTTAACAGACAGCTTCACACTTCTCCAATTTTAGGGTTGTGCCACACAATCAGGTTAATTTCCAGCTGAGGAACACGCTTGGGAGAGGATTATTTTTAAAACAGATGATTCCTTATGAACCCAGAGACCTTGATTTCGTCCTTATTCCCACCAGCAGTACTCTGAACAGTCAGGTTTGGTTGCTTCTCCAACTGAGTTTCTACACCTACAAAGAGATGCGTCTCTTTATGGGGATGTAACCACACCAAATTCAGTTTTTACTAATGCTCTGCAGAAGGTTTTGCGTACAGGAGAACAGTACCTACACAGACCTCTGGAATTTCCTCGTGTTTTCTCATACCAACCCACATGCTAACCTGACATACATGCAGTTAATTAAGAAAACCAGCGCAGCAGTGTCGGTCACAGCCTACAGGTCAAAAGCTGCATGGTAAACAAGTGCTGCCTGATTGCAGTGGGTGGATGGACTCTGAAAAGTACAGTGAAATCCGTGACAGTTTATCTGATACCTTTCACAGTTCAAAACTGGGGATGAAGGATATAGCTGCAAGAAGCAGGGCCCTTTTGAATCAGCTAAGTTTAAACATAGGCAGTGAAACAGAATAGAGATCTCTTGCCAAGACTAAAGCAGGAAGCCTGAACAGGGAGAGTGTTTAAGTTTCCAAGGCAACAAAATATTAAAGCTCCACAAAAATAAGATCAGAGTATTAAATCCCAGTGTCTGAGATATTCAAATACAATAGCCTTCAGGTTTTTATGGCAGTTGCAGAGAGAACGGGGATTTCTTTTTCACGCCAGGCACCATTATTCCAGTGCAGCTGTTATCAAGCTGTTGATCTGCTGGAGAAAGGCAGAGTCCCATCTTGTGGAAATAAAACCATCTGAGTGGAAGTTGGATGTGGAAATGGCAACCTGATATGAGAGAAGCTTGATAAACGCAGATGTTCTCTCTCTAAGAAGCCAGGAGGCAATTCTTGACCCCCCTCCCACAAGAATGCAGGGAAGCACGTTGTGCACTTACCCAGGCACTTGTAGGGCACAACGATATGAGTGCGGTCCTTGCACTGCTTCTTCCCTCTCTTGCACCAGTTGTCAATACTGACAGGCTGATTGGCTTCCACGACATTTGTAATCTGAAGGTCTGGATACATCTGTTTAAAAAGAGCCACAGATAAATTCATTTCCAGAAAGGACAAGGAATGCACAAAATGGCTCTCAGCCAAAAGAAGCAAGGCCAATTCTCTGAGCGAGAGTAACTTCAAATTTGTACACGGATACACATTCTCTTCTGGATCAAGCTCCCAACAGCTGAAGACATAAAAAAGCCCCCAGCTTTTTATCATGCAGGGCATCAGCAAGAGAACGTGTCACCACTTCTTTACACGTGACAGGAGAAAGCCAGGTTAGTGGCAAGAGCTGGGCACAGAGCTGAGGCCTCTGGCTTTGCACAGAGGTGGAGGAGAAGTATTTTTATCCCCTTCCATTTTGGCTGGTGCAGTGACAGTGTGATACCCTCCGGAAGAGGGCAAGCAGCAATAGTAAGGACTAATAACATCTTCAGACTGCCTCATCATTTCCCAAGCTAATATGCACCTAACTACTCAGGTTTCCTTATGCCTGCTCCATTTATAACCTATTAACACTTCTGCTCAAGTTCTCAAGTGCAGACACTGATTTATATTTAGGTTTCCGCTACGTGAACCACATGCAGCCCCTGTTACATCAGCCTTGTAAAACAGTATTAAAAGTTTTCCAGTCCAGACATAGTGTGCTCTATCACTTTCCCATTAAAAAAACATTCCTGGTGGTACTTTACATGCCTGTCACCTCCACAGAGTAACTAAAGACACTCTTCAAGGCCAATATGCTGCAGTACCTGGAGCACACTGAAAGGAGATTAAGGCTTTACAGTAAAGTAGGAAGAACCTAAAAGTACAGCCAACATTTTGATGAAACTATTTGGCTAATATTCTGGCTGATATGCATTTGTCACTGATAGCAACACAACTACACTCCAGCTGAAATAGGTGTCAGGCTCCCAGCTGCTGGTCTAACTGGCCAAACCCTGAAAACAGTGATACCTCCCTGACCTGCAGACCGAGGGCCTTCTTGGGGCAGCGTGAGCTGATATCAACTAGAGCTAACTCCTAAATTCCACTGCAGTTCTGTGCTGATCTTCCATGGCAGCAACGCAGCAGGGCTGTTCAGAGAAGTGAGACAGTCAAACACAACCCTCCTGCAGGGTTAGCTTGCTACTGACTGGTTAAATTCAAATCCAATTCCTTTGCAGCAGAAAAGAGCCAGATCCCCCAGCAATCCTCACCTCCTGGCAGTACTGCAGAATCTCTTCCTTCGTTCCAAAGCAGCTCTTGGTCCCAGAAGTGTCAGGTTCCCATTTCCCGGTCTGGATATTCACATGCATATTTAGCTTCCCACAGAACATGGCAATTTGAGGCTCTGCCACCGCAAACCCTGTCCCAGCATTGGCTGCCAGTGCCTGTGAAGAGAAAGAAAAACAAAGTAAGTTGATTGCTTTACCTGACAGAAAGCAGAACAACTCAAAGCACGAGAAAGGCTCCAGCAAAGAGCTCTCACTTCCATCAGCAAAGTCTTGCAATTACATTTTGTAGCCATATTCCTTGAAGCTGATGGTCTCCACTCCAGGTTTTCACCAGCAATGCATTTGTTTTTCCAAACTCTCTTTTTATTTTTGCAACAACAGCTTCTTGAAACCAAAGGGTAATTCACACTTGAAGGTTGTGCCCACAAAAGCTAAAACAGATGTCTGAAGAACTTAAAGAGCCGCTCTCCATCCCCAGTATTTGGGGATAAATAATTAATCTCATTAACACCCGGCAGAAACTCCTTTCTGCAACTCTCAGTGTTGCTTCTGCTAATAAATTAATTGCTTCCCACTTCAGGATGGCTCAGAGATTCAAGCCGGGTGCTTGCCCAGAGATCTACAGACATCTGGGATATAGACACCTAGCTTGCCCAGCCCTCCAGGTAAGGATGGCTTCTGCTGATGCAGCTCCCCAGCCCTGCTCTCCCTCGCCCCACGCACTCCCAGGCTGCTGCCCTGCCAGGTTCTGCTGCCGTGCATCAGCAGACAAAAGCCTGACAACACAAAGGCACATCCGGGTCGAACTGCAGAGCGAGCACTGGAAACAAGGCCAGCTTCCCTTCCTGAAATCCTGCTGGCTGAACAAAAGAAAAACGAGATTAAACTAAACTGTAGAGCTGGGGTTTTTCGGAAGGGTTGGGAGTCGGCTGTCCTCTCCCTGCCGTCACTAAAAACCAACCCTAAGAACAACAACAAAGCAACCCACCCGAAGAACTCCCAAACCAAAAGCTCTTCGAAGTGGTTTGGGGGGAGTGAAATCCATTTCAATTGCTTCAGATAAACCAGATGAGAAACAGCAAGACAGCTCCAGAGCAGCGCTGCCCCAAGGCTCTGTTTTTCTGGCAGGCTGCACTGCCCCAGGCCACCAATCCTGCCTTCCTGTTTAACCTTTCAAGCACTCAAAAATGCATATGTCTCTGCAGGCACTGCTCATTCCCTACTGCCTGCAGATCCCCACCAACCTCAATCGACACACATACATTCACAGCAAGGCAGAAATGATCAAGAGAGGAATTCAGTGGTCAGCCCCAAGTGCAGCTCCTGCTTTCTAGATACTAGGGGAAAAAAATGACTCCCTTCTAACCCCAGTGTTCTCCTGGCCCCAAATCATGGCTGGGCCTCAGGGCTAAGACTGACCCGAGATACCCAGGCACAGTGCCAGGCTTTTTGAGGGGAAAAATACCCCTCAAATTTTAAGAACTATTCAACAGCACCTTTGAGAGAAGCATTCACATACAAGAAGTTTTATTTGCTCTGAAACCCTTTCACCCAGCAGACATCCATGAGAGCAAATCTGAGCAGAGATCACAAAGGAAAGAAGTACGGAACTGTGTATATCAGATACCAGCACCCACATCCCATAACAAAACACCTCCAACTTCCAACCACTGCTCAATTCTCTGTGCCAAACCTCACAGCCCAATGGCTGGCAGCCCTTTGCTGACACGTCGACAATGCAGAGCACCAGTTCTGCCCAGAAGATCAGAGTTAAAGCAACTGTTTTGCTATAAACAGCAAACTTGACATCTCAGAAGTCAAAAGCCCAGAAGTTACAACACACAGCAGGAACACACTGGAATCCCTTGCAAAAGAGAGGAGCAGTTTGTTGGCTTGCTTCTTGAGAGGCTTGGGAAGGCATGCTGCACATCTCCACCACTCACTGTCCTTGGGGGGGAAGTTACAGTGCAAAACCTTCACTTGTTCTCTGGTCTGTCAGCCTCCTGGAGCACACAGCCACCACAACAGAGGGGTGCAGAGCAAGAGAACAACACAAATGTTGTGCAAGAGCTGACCAACACCACACAGCAAAGCCTTGGCTCCTGCACTGCCTTCCTCACTGCCCCTCTGTGCCAAGAGGAAAAGGGAAGTGCAGAACGGTCCTTTACAAGCCCAAAAACACACGCAAACTTTCCAAGAGGGCCTTTAAATCCCTCTAAAAACAAACACCTTGTGGGTGTTTGCAACAATCAGATACATTAGAGGAAGCAATCCACAACAAAACTTTGTTTTGTTACATTATGACTACATTCAAGATTTGAGCTCAACTCTGAAAAGAGCGAAAAGAAATGCATCACAAACACACACAGCACTGGCCCTGGTAAGAACAAGGCATGTTTTGAACAGTTTGGACATTGCTAACACAGCCCATGCTTATGAAACTTGCTTTGAAGAAATGTACTCGCAAGTATGCAGCAAAATAAGGTCAGTGAGTAAGCAGGAGAGGTGCAGCTCCCATCCAGGGGCAGAAACATCCACAGGTAATCCATTCACAGCTGCCTTCGGGAGCAAAACTCCTGCTCAAACACATACCAACCTCCTGAAGTCACCCACTGTTTACATTCTGCTGTTAGCTGCTGTTTAGTCCTGCTCTCTCTCTCCTGCCTGACACCTCACACTGTGGCAAAGGTACCATTCCTCCTCCAGGATTGCTCCAACAGTTTGCACATCAGTGGGTGCCGTTGCCGTGGCTACAGGAACATGCTAAACCCCAATTCGCAGCTGAACAAACGAGACTAATTACTTGCTTGATTTCATCACTTTCAATCAAATGGAAAAAGTCTGCTCTGGAATCGCGCAGTTGGGTGAGTTAATGAACTGTGATGTGCAGGAGCTGAATCTTTAACCCCAAGATAAGATCTGTGAGTAATGAGCTCCCATTTTTCACCAACCACATCGCTTACTTAACTCGGCATTTTGATCTCATCATACCTGTAAGGACAGAACGCAGCACAAGGAATCCCAGCGGAGGCCACAGCTTTAACTTCACCACTCAAATGACGAACCTCACCTACATGGGGTAAAGTCCAAGGTTCCACTGCCCCACATTGGTATCAGTGTACCAAAAAGAACTGCTCGGGCTGAGCAGGCCCTGACTGCCTCTGAGCACAGCCCGCATCTCTGCTGCCTCCAGGCACACGTGGGGATTTCTCCTTCCATAGGACAGGCTGGTCTCTGGCAAAATTAAAAGAAAAGCTCAGGAATTGATGCACAGCCACAAACTGCAGCACTGGGGCCTGGTGAGTACTGCAGGAGAGCACACGGAGCAGAGCCAAGCTGGCCCAGGTCTCCGTGCTCTGCTCAGCATTCGACCTCACACCCAAGGCATTCTAAACAGAATACTTAAGATTCCCTGTATCTGGATTAATAACTCCTGAACGCGAGCAGAGCTTTCCATTTGTGCTTCCAACGGTGCTCCGAGTTTGTTTTCCTTACCCTCTTCCTCCTGTTTTTATTCAGCAGATAGGTGGCTTGAACCCAGCAAGGCTGATGAACGTCTGACACAGCAGGCAGTAAATCTACAGACCAGCAGCTCATCCTAGCTCTACTGCTTTATTTATTTATTTCAATTGCTGATAATTACAATAATGCACATGGGCAGGACTCCAGGACAGGAAGAATTATTGTCTGCAGGCAGATCTGGTGTGAGCTGATAATACCAGCCTGTGTTTGCCGTTGAATTTAGGAGGCAGAAATCTCAATCAAGCAGCCTACAGCTTCCTGTAAGTTGCTGAAGGGGAGGCATCTCATCTGCTCCTCCTTTATCAACTTTGGTGGTGCAGCAGCCAAAAACTGGGAAGCGATGCAGGAGCTGCACTGCTGGCTCAGTGCAGTTTATATTTAGTTCCGCCCCATGCGTGGCCAAAGTGCAGCCTTGAACGCTCAGAAATTCAGTGACTACATCCCATGTCCTTTCAGATGTGCTGACAGCAGCCAGAGCGCTACAAACACCAACACGAAGCCAAAGCCCAGGGCATTATTGCTCCTGCACTCTGATCTGCCCTTCTCCAGAGAAAAGGGGCTTCCCACTACCTGTGGCTCACAGGCAGCCTCTCTGCCCTTGGAATGTGCACTAATTACACAGCAGATTATCTCCCAGCTCCTCCTCTAGTCTATCGTGCTCCACAAACCAAGCCTGCATGAGTCACCGGGCAGATAATCTGCCCATCAGACATCTGCACTGGGAGCCATGCGATGCAGACAGGGAGAGCAGCACTGCTGCACGGCTAGTTGTGGGGAGCAGACTCAGCAAAGCCACAATCCAAGGCTTCCCGAGCTGCTTGTGTAACATGCTTGCCTTCAGCATTCTCTTTTCTACCCCTAGAGAGGCAAAGTTCAGATCTACTCATTCAAAACGTTTCCTGAACAAATGTTACTTTGAGCAGCCCCACTGACTGCCCCAAGCTTTCCTGACTTGTGTGTAACAGCTGGGACCAGAGCAGCTTGCCCTGAGAGCAGCCCCAAAAGTCCAAGGTTGAGAGAAAAGACCAGCAGCACATCACCAGCAGTTCCATGCCACCATGCACAGACGGGTGCCAAGACTGCTGGCCATGCTGCCCTGCTTCAGGGGCTTCACAGCATTGGGGCTATTTAGTGCAGAGCCCTCCTAAGTCACATCACAGCACACACAGACCAAACCTGTTTACTGAGGGCCTAAACGAAGGCACAAAGTCAAGTGACCTGCCTAAGGTCACGCATCAGAGGCTCAGCCTGGACTAATCCTCAGCCCCCGACGCTCCAATCTGTGCCACCACGCTGCCCTGCACAGCAAGACTAATTACTGCTTTCCCACTTGAGTTATTCGGGCATCGGAACCATACAGAGTCAAGATGCCTTGCTATCTTGCCCGTAAGGGAAAACTGCAGTACAAGATAATGTTTTCACGTGCACTAAAAATCCAGTGAGGGAAAAGCCACTGGGAAACGCAGCACGTGGCTGAAAGCAGAACCGTGTATTTATGGCTGCCAGCAGCACAATGCAATGTGAGGAGCAGCATTCAGACATGCTATTTCCTAAGTAACTTTTCCACACAGTTCAATAATGAATCCTTTCCATCTCAAGGCACTTTATCTACATAATAGCTGGGGAATACAACCACTGCAGTAACCAGGATACAGAGATTCCGTAATACACAGGAAAGTACAGTTACAAAAACCTTTCACCACTTCCAAACAATTTGTTTGAAGCAAAAGCAACTAGCTCCTAGACCAAACCTCATCCCAAATCATGTGCATACTCTCGCTCCCTTGTCTTCCTAGTGGGCAGAAATGGAAGAAAGGAGACAGAGAAGAATTTATTATCACCAGGAAAAAGAACCTGAGCACTTAAAAGTGCTGATCCAAAGCGATTCAGCATTCCAGAGATATATTTAAAAGAATCAGTACAGATGTTGTGTTAGAGAGCTGTGAAGCTCACCACGAAAGGCTGTGGGGGGGTGGATGCTGCAGAAATGTGGTTTCTCAGCCTGACCACACGTCTCACCGCCCCGATGTCACGCGATAAGATAAAAAGGCTGCGCAGATTGTGGTCTGATCTGCACCACCACGATCCAAAAAGCAGGCAGGAAACAGAAGAGCGTATTTCAACCGAGCATCAAGAATGTGAAGTGGCAAGGAAAAATACCTGGAAAAAAACACGTGAGATAAAGGGAAAAATAAGTGGAAAGTCTGCAGTGCAGGCATGCTTTGCTTTCAGCCACTCCTGAGCTTGAGTTCAGCTCCCCTGAAGGCTGTTGCTCTGTATCACCACTTGGCTGTTTATGTGCATGGACTGCAATGGTTTGGAAGCATGATAGAATACCCTGAAGTCCTGCACTTGGGCAACACACAAACCTCCTGTAGCACACGGGCAGAGCTCCACAGGCGCTGCTCACACCACGCTGCAGCACTCCATGCTGGAACTCAGATCTTCTGGAAAACACCTGAGCTGGTAATTCTGACACACAAACAGCACAGACCAAACTTCTCCATGGGAAGGGGAAACCAGGAGGTTTTCACACGATTTTGGCATTCCAGACTGTGCTAATGACCATCCTCTGAAAACAGGAAAGCCTCTGCTCCAACACAACGTTGCTCCCATTCTGCCAAGCAGCTGCTGATCCAGGCTCCACAGAGTTCAGTTTGCAGTTAAGCTGCTTGTTAGGAAGAGATGGGTTGGGGGGGAGCAAAAAAAACCCAAAAAAGTGAAAGAATTAGCTCAGAAAAACCCATCTCCAGTTCCCACACAGAAACAGCCCTTCAGTTTTTGTGACTGCAGCTATTTTGGATCCCAGCAAACAGCAACCAAACCGAGGAGAAACTGCCAGCTTCCCTCCACCAATGCTGGCAACTGGACGTGCACAAACAAGTGGTTTTAAAGAAACCTATAAATAAATAAAGGCAAGTGCTGAACGACTGCAGGAAGGTGGCCTGGAGCAACACCCGAACCGCATGAGTCAGATGGGCAAAGTTTATTTGCTTCTTTCTAAGTTCATCACCCAACCGCCAAACATTCCTACGAAGCATCCCAGCACAAAAAGCAGGACTCAGCCTGATCTTACCACCTCCTTCCTTCTTTCAAGGGCTGGTACAGAAGGTGAACCCCTCCACCCCAAGGCTCACCCACTGAGATTCAGCATCTATCAGAAGAGAGGAGCAAGAGCAGAGCCTGAGGACCCCTCAAGTTTTGCCAGCAGTGGGGTCACACAAAGCCATGAAAGGACTTTGGAACACCTTAATGGATTCCCATCTTTTACTCTTTAAAAGCAATCTTGACTAATTCAGGAGCATTTTATTTCCAAGGCATTAATTTATCAGCTGGGGTTTAACAGTCACCATGTCATATCGTAGCTAAATCAGCATATGGAAACTCTAATGGATGTATTAAACAGCTCCTTTAAGAGGAGTGATAGGCCTCTACTTAGACTAACTGCTTAATGCTATTAGAAAATTAAGGAGTAATTTATAGCACAGACTAAAGCTGGACCGGATCCCCTTTATTGATTTTGCTGATCCAGAAAGTAAAACTAGTTCGACAGAAGCCAGCACAGAACATCAGGGACGTCAAGGCTGCAGTCCTGTGAGAGTTCAGCGATGCTGCACATTGCACAGGCCTGCCCAAATTGCCTGTGCTAAGTTTTACAGCTACAGGAGCTATGGAGGTCTATCAGTTTGCACAGCACTGCACAGAGACAGAACAGAAGAAAACAAAACACTGCTGTTAGCAACTTCCTCCTGGTTTCAGGGAGGAGCAACACGTGGTACACAGAAACCCCATTTCCTACAAGCTTCCTTAAGCATTTTCTGCCAATTCTGAAGGTAGGTGTTATAGAACAGTTCTTTCCTATTTCCAGCCAACTTGGTGTGAAATACATGAGCTGGGCAGCAGGCATGGCAATGTTCTGTGGCTGCACGTTCTGCTGCTCAGCCCCCAGACAGCTCTTAAGGAGCATGAATGACACTGCAGCAAGGACTTCGAAGCACAAAAGCATTACAACAAACCACAAGCTTTATTACCAACCTGGGAGCAAAACCTGCCCGTCCTGCAGCAGCAGGGGAATTCGCCCTTTGGAAAAGAACCAGCAGAACAGTTTTGGACAATCTAGTTACACCTTCAGGAACAAGAGGCAATATACACCTACCCAGCAGCACAGCATAAATGCTCAGCTGTCACAGGTCTTACTTTCTTTCGCTGTACAAAGCAGATACGGACTGCAGTGGAAATGCTGACTTCACACATAAACCCCACCACTACAGAGGGACGGGAGGGAAGATCGATGGCAGTATTGATGTAGCAGGCCATTCACCATTTTCCTAGCCATGGGCTGAGTAGCTCCAATAGTTTTCTCAAAGTCAAAGGCTGAGAACACTGCACAAAGTTCTCACGCCAGGGAGTGGCAGTTTGCTTTTCATTAGCTGACTCCAGACGCGGCCCAGCAAGATTTGTAATGCAGACACAAAGCTGCAGACAGCAGCCTCACCAAAACCTGGCACATCTCTGCAATGGATTAGTCCTATGGAACGTGTTCAGGTGCCTCACATCATAAGAAATCAGCACTTGAGGAGGAGCCATGCTGAAATTACAGCTTGGTGATGTAATAGCACCAGAGAGCCAGGAATGTCTCATTCTAATATCCTTATTTTGGATGGATATATAAAAAAAAAACTTTGAGGGCCTCAACGTGTTCCTAAGCAGCCTAAGGCTCAGCTGTCTTTGAGGCTGCCTCTCCATGCGCCTCCAGCTAACCCAGCAGTGCAGGATGAGTTTGGCAGGAGCTGGGGATGCCAGGGATACTCAGAAGGTTGTGAGAATCCTGCACTGAGCGCTTCTGGCTTTGACTGAAAATACACAATAGGTTAGGAGGAGGAAAGTGGGCAAGAAAAAAAATCTCACGTGTCAAGGCTGCAAAGCAACCATAAAACCTGGGCAGCAACGATGGATGGACTAACTAACCAGCTGCGTGATTCCATTGGAGGTCACCTGAACTTTGACAGTTCTACCTCCAAACAAAAGGGACAGGACTATTAGTCCAGAGTAGCAGGAATACAAAGAACAGTTCTCTTCACCGGGACCACTCTTCATCCCTGAGGGCAGTTCTCATCACTGCAGGACCAACCCACTACTAAGCAACCTCCCACCAAGTGCACAACTTCAAGTCTCAATCAGGAGGGCAGGGGTTTCATAGGGACCCCAACTACCCATCCACACATGCCAGAGAAAGAGAGAGCAAGAAGGTGTTCGTACAGACACCAACAGGCTGTGTTGCAGCACCAGGTTCATATTCCAGCTATTTGGAACCTGAAATTCAGATGAAGATGTCCCCATCCTGATGCATTCCACCAGACTGTACCACTCAGGGATGCTCAGAACATATCTTCCTTTATTTTGTGCTTCATATACTCCACGGTGTATTTGGCAGTTCCACTGCTAAAGAGCATCATCTTACATGTGATGTACATACATACACAGATGTTACACAGATGCTGCTCAGAGATGCATCTGAAGAGAGATTCTAAACCAGAGAAGTAATTCCAAAGTAAATATTACAAAACACACAATTCTCTGCTTTATAGATCTAGAGTATTCAGAGTTATCTGTTGTAAAGGGTCAAAATTGACCAGCCTCCTATTATAGCATGGGGAAATGAAGAGTCTGTATAACTGGCAACGCATCTCAAAGTTAACATCACAGCAATAGGTGCTGGAAGTGCAGCTACAGACAGCTGTGAACATTCAACTCCCCTTAGGTGGTTACCTTTGCTGCCAGCTGTAGCTAAATCTTGGTTATGCTCTCAGTTCTACAACCAAGACAGATTTAATAATCACAGGCTATTGAATATAATAACAGAACAGCATGAATAAAGCCATCAACCACTTAGACAATAAGGAATAACAATTTAACTTGTTGCAAAAATCTTTTAAGGACGGTGACAGGGAACACAAGAAGTCAAACCAAACCCAAGGCCAACCAGGCAAAGGAAATCGTGCTGTGGCTGCTTCAGCCTGAGGCAAAAGGCCCACTGGCCTCTGCAGGCAGCGCTGCTCACTTCTCCTCCACTCTATGGATGAAGCTTCCAGCCCCACATTCTGGGGACATCTTCATAACTTGCTTCTCTGGAGCAACCAGTTCAACTGTTTGCATACACCTGACTAACAAGGCACTGGCCCTTTCAGAGCTGTAATACCCTTGAAATACATCAGCAGGAATCACAAAAGGGCTACAGTGATCCATTCTGGTCTGTGCCCCACAATGAAAGAGGGAATTAACGTGCTACAGATGCCCTGTGGAAAACCTCCCATGTGGTTACACTTTGAACAGTGTTCTTCCCCCCGCACTAATTCTCATTGTGGAGCAAGGTCCAAAAGCTTGCTTAATACAACTGAGCACAACAAATCCAGCCAAACCCAGGAATTCCAGCCTAGACTTCAAAATGCTTTTTGCTGGTATTGCAGGTTTGACAGTTAGGCAAATCTGAACGGAGATTTCTGGGTGTCTTAGCAGCCCTGCTCCATTAGGAATCCAGCTCTTCCCTTCAGTCTTCCTCGGAGGCACAGTGCTGAGCAAAGGATCCTGAGCAAAGGGAGAGAAGGCAGAGGGATCGCAAGGGGATCAGCTGGCTGAGGGTTATCCCTTTGACTCCTAACCTGAGAAATGAAGACATTCTGAAGCAAGTCACAAGAACTGAAAATGAAGGAATACATTATCCAAAACACGATGCATCAAAGCAGTGTAAGTAATCCACGTCAGATGCTGCGATTGAGCGTGACAAATACATGTTGAACACGCATAGGATAAGAGCACGAGCCCATAGCTGGAAGGTGGGAGAGCTAAAGCAACCACAGGCTGTGATGCAGAGCACAAAGCCAGCTGCAGAAAGCGCAGGGACAGGGCAGCAAAACACTACACTGCAACAAGCCTGCGCTCTGGCAAGCCATTCATCTCCTGCCTTTGTTATTGGGAAATTGCTTCCGAGAAAGCGGCTGCTGCCCTGAACAGAATAGCCACACAGTGCCCAGCTTTGTTGCACAGCAAGCACTGATGCAATGGGAACAAGCCAGTGTTTATGAGGAGCAGTGGAGGGGGCAGCGGGTACGAAGCTTCTGATGGTGCTCTTCAAGCCAAGCTTCATGTTTCAAAACCCCAAACTTCTTTTGGTTGGCCTGCAAGAAAACACCTTCCCCACTGCTTGATGCTTCCCATTCTGGGGCTATGAAGCCATCCTGAAGAACTCCGGAAGTTATTTGAAACCCTGCAGCTCCACTGCTTAGAGGCACTCATCTTAATCCAACAGCCCAAGTGGGAGCTGCAAGAATCCTGCCCCACTGCAGAGCAGCAGCTGCTTTCCATGTCACCTTGTGCCCTCAACCACCTGTCTCCCTTTCTCCCAGCACACACAACACTGAATGAAAACACGAGCCTTGCCATACAGCCAGCACTGCAGAGCTCACCTCTAGCCAAGGCTGCTATGCTGGCTAAAGTGCACCGCTTGGATCTCAACGCTTTTCCATTCTTTTGGGCTCCTAAATGCACACCTGATCTTGCTGCGTCAAACGATCCAGACATCAAATTCAATTTCTTCAGCGAGAGCTTTGATAAATTATGCAGAGAAAGAGTCACGTTCAAATGCCAATACGCTCGCTGGGAACTCAAAGCCCAGGTTTGAACCAACGTTTTGCATTTAATCTTTGGAGAGGAATACTTAGCAGATTAAAGCAAATCTGCCCCTCTCTATTTCAGGCCACAGTTACTGTAAGACGACCAGGGTAAGAAGTCAGCACCCGACACACAGCATTAGTGACTGAGTGTAGTTCACATCTATTGCTCTAGGACCACTTCTGTCAAGTTATGAGTCCCAGCACGAATGGGAAATGATTGAACACCGATAAAATAGGAAAACTGCTAAGACCCAGCAATGTGCCACACCAAATCCAAAACCACAGAGGGAATTTGGTGATTAAAAGCTTTATGCTGCAGGCCACCATATGTCTAAGCAGAGCCCAGCGTCTGTGGTGAATATGCACTCCAAATCCACTTGAAATCTAACATGAGTGCATGATGCTTATTGTAACAGATGGCACGGGCAACATTTTTCTTTTTGTTGCTGTCACTTCACATTACGCAATGACATCATAATTAATGGGATTCACCAACCCCAAATCCAAAACAACAGGGATGAGTCTTTTGGCAGGGAGCTGGGGGCTAAAAATAATGTAAAAGCCTTTAAAGAATAGCCCAAAGCAAATGCTTGGCTTTTCATTTAAGCACCTCAGTTTCCAAGTTAACAGAGGGCAACTCCCCGAAAATCCCAAGTCATTCACCCAGCCTCCTGTGCCCCTGCAAGGACAGCAGCAGCAGATGATTTCTGAGCTGGTATCCCTGTCTATCACAGTGCTTCAGGACAGCACAGCTGCGTGAGGAAAGACAAGCCTGCATAGAGATAACAGAACAACTTTCCCCAATGCAAGAATGAAAAGCCCACTGGCCAGCAGCTCCCAGCACACGCTCAAGAAATGCCATCTCTGCAGCAAACGTTTGCTGGTTGCAAAAGCAGACCTAAATGAGAAAGGGCACTTCCAAGGTTAAGCACTACTTTTACTTCAACACATCTGCTAAGGCTGGTTGTCAGCTTGCTTGATGTGATCGGCAAGAAGACGGCAGTAAGATGATAATTAGCAACTCTTAAATGGAAACTTCCCTAAGCAGCAATCTTCTGTGACAGCCAGGAGGAACCACGGCCCGGCTGTGCGTGCATCTCCCTCCACGTCCTTGACCTGAATCAGGCCATACTTCTGACTGCTGTAATTTTGTTAGAGAGCTTACCGTATGAAATTACCTAAATGCATCCCTGACACAGAGCCAAAGCCTGGAATCCCAGCACGGTTCTCTCCCCCAGCACAGCTCCTCCTACATGATGAGTCACGCTGCAAAGATGCACTGTGCCCAGCCTGCATGGCACACAGCTCCTCCAAACCGCCCAGCAAAGGACCATCATCCAAAGCTCCATCATCTCTGCTGTTATTTATTTTCGCATCGCATTTAAACGACGCAGGCAATTTTTAAGCTCTTTGCATTCGGCGACTTGAAAAAACTCAAAGTCATCATTTCATAACGATTTTCAGTTAGTCTGGAAACGCAGCAAGGCCATCCAAGCCAAACTGTTATTGATTCTGTCTCCTCAGTAAAGCCCTCCAAAGCTTCACGGAACAGCCCTCACGAAGCAGAGGGTGGCCAGCGTGCTGCAAGGTTAATCTCCATAGGGTGGAAGGGCAGCCCAGCCCCCAGCATGGCCCTGTGCAGTGCCACCAAAATAAGGAGAGCATTCTCCCTGCTGGCAGCACAAAGCAGTCCTGTAACACTGGGCAGTCAGCAGCTCAGCAGCACGTGCCTGTGGTCACCTGGCTGTGCAAAGCCAGGCTGTGCTCTGCTGCTGGTGAAATTGGTTTGCTATCCTCTGCAGATTAGGATTTCCATCGTTTGTCTCAAGTCAGAGGTTTTGCAAATGCAGATGAAGTTAATGTGAGACTGCAGAGCAAGCAGCAGAGCCACAGAACAGTCAGCTGCACTTCTGCCTTCTCTTTTCTATGGGATTGTTCAGGAATTTGGACAGGAATATACACTCGTCCCAGCTGAGAGGACTGCAAGTCTATTGCCAAGTAAAAGAATTGCTATCCACAAGCAAGACCTCAACGAGGATTTGGTCATTTACCTCTGCAGGAGCTCATAAACAACGAGAGCAACAAAATAAGAACCAAAAGCAATTTTTCCTGAGATCCCAAACCCTCCAGCACCCACAGCCTGCAGTTGGCCTCAGCCCAGTGACCACTCAGCCCCAGTGCTCCCAGTAGAGCCATCAGATCTCCTAATGAGGCAAACTGAGTGAGGGTGCCATCCTGGATGAAGCACAGCAAAGAGGAGTCCCCAGTTTATCCTATTTGTTAAATAAATAGATACATGGAAGAGTCACTCGAAGACTTTGCACAATGCTGACTCTCTCACAGACCTGAGATTTAATGGCACCTGCAGCAAAGCGCTGGAAATGGAAATTCAGAAGTGGAAAAACAAAATGCATACAGGCAACGTGCCTGGAAGGCCCCACTCAGAGTAAAAAGCAGTGATAGGAAATGGTACTATGAGTGCAGCTCACTTTTTGAGAGAAAAAGGACAACATCACAAGTTCAGGTACAGTTCTGAAGCAAAAGCCTCACCCAAATGGTTTATGGCCGTGGTGAATATTGAAGTACTCCAATTAAGAGCCAACATCGTCTTAAATTAACAATGGTCCAGCGGTGCTGATTGCATGAATTAAATAAAAATGAATAACAGCACTGTTTTACTGCACATAAGCAGCACGAGAGCAAACAGCTGAAGGACGACATCAACTTCCACAAGCTCACAAGAAGTGTGAGATGCCAAAGAGCACAAACATGAAGGCTGCCTTGTCCCAGTATGAAAGGCTGGGGAGAGCACAAGCCTCATGTTTCCAACTGGAGAACAAGGGTATGGTTTAAGCACAGTTGTAGAAGCAGATGCTGCAGTCAAAATAACTTATGTTTACAAGATTGAGTCTTTACGCCTCTCAAATACACGTGCAATGGGAAAAAATAAAAGGCAACATTTTTACCAGCAACATCGAGAGAGAAGCACCACCCGTACAGAACAGACCCCAAATTGCTTCTTCCTGCACTGCATGGTACTGGAGAAGGTGAAACGTGCAGCAATAAAGCCCAAACACAGCCAAAGCCACCCGTACAATGGATTCTGAACAGCCCTCGTGTTGCAATGGGTGTTCTTCACAAAAGAAGTCTAACCCAAGGTTGAGAGATATTAATGCCTCATTAACATTTAAGGTCACTGACACAACACCTCACAGCTGAGGCTCAGGAGTGCTGCAGCAGAGCACAGAGCTCACCTCCATGGAGCAGCCCAAGGCAGCGGAGCATCCCACAGCAGCAGGTGTCCATCATTGCCTCCTTACACACATCTCTGCTTCAGAGGAGGTTTTGTGGAGGCTGAGATGAGGCACTGCAAAAACTGCTTTGGTAGCAAAGCATTTTTCCTAATGCTTCCTGGGAAGTGAAGCTTTGGGAACTGAGTGCAAAGCAAAGGCCGTGCTCAGGACTGGAATTTTCCTGAGCTGTTTCTCCTCAGGACTGGAACACAGAAGTGGAAATTTCCCCTAGGTGGAGTTCTTTGTTCAATGCAGCAGGCAATTACAAGTCCCTAAGGTCTGCAGAAATGGCACAAGGCTGATATTTTCGTTAGTGAGAATTTAAGCACACCACACAAAAACAACAGCAACACAAAAGGCACAATCCTGATGCAAGTCAGTACGTTGTTTTCTTTACCCCAAACCTCCGTTACCTGAAACGGTAACAGATGCATTCAGGATAGCTTGGGAAGAGGACCAGTAAAACCAAAGGCTATTAAAAAGAAAACCAAAAGCAGCATCAAGTCTGCATTGCCTCAGATTCGATTACACACAAAGGTCAAGCGATAAAAAAGAAACTTTCCATCCCTGAAGGCCCTGGGGACACAGCACAAGCAGTTTATCATAGGAACAGAGATCAAATTAGAATGGATTCATTTTCTTTTTTTCAGTTGGCATCTGCGCCCCATTTGAAGTTCTCTCAGATTTCACAAGCAGAACGCAGCAGCCCCCAGTTCAGACACGAGCCCAGGACACATCACCCCACAAAGACAACAGCCCCACTAGGGTGCCCACGTCGTCTCTGTGCTCCTACATCCCAGCCCGTCTGCAAGGAGGCTGTCAGAGGTTATCTGAAAGGAGGGCTGACACCAGCCAGGAGCCCTGGGGAATGCCCTACTCAAAGGCTCAGATGCCAGTAATAAATAAATAAATATGCCTGCCACTCCTCTTCCTCCATGCAGGGGAGAAAGAAAAACAAATTGTAGTCGATAAGCGGATTAACGGGTGTTCCGGGGACAGGGACTGCTAGCTAAGATAATCAAGCAAAAGAAAATCCACCTAATGGGACATTGCCAATTCCACTGAACTGATAAATGCAGCCGCTGCTATGCGTTTTCCTTCACTCTGGAATGCTTTCAAATGTCCTCTTTATAAAAAAATACATCTATCCCCTATTTTTCATTACATTACCTGCTATCCGCCAGTAAAGGCGATAAAAAAAACAGCCACCATTTCACTTCCTCAGCTCTGCATCCAGCTATGATTCCAGAGCAAATCTGGCAGCAAGGAAGACCTGCAGTCCCCCACTGACAAGGCAATGGTGGAGAACACAGCAAAAAAAAAAAAGAAAAAAAAAAAAAAAAAGTAAAATGTGACAACTGACATTTTGCGCCAGCAGATGAAGGAGGCTGTCACGCCTTCAGGATGCAGATGGTGCTGCAGGAATGGCCGAGCAGATTGCACACCGAGCAGCAGGGTGCACCGTGTAACCCCTGATCCGTAGCTCAGGAGCAAAGCCTCAGCCTGCAGCAGGGCGAGCCTGGGACGAGCAGCGAGGCACGACTGGGTCCAGGTTAACCCTCTTCCATCAGGTCAGCACCGCTGCACTGATGGCGCCGTCCCAGGGCGCTCAGGGCTGCCAAAGCCTCTGCTGACCCCACGACGGGTGGGTGAACGCTGAGCTCTGCTTCTTCAGCCCCAGCACAACAGTCTGCGGGCCACATCTGCTCCCACAGGAGGACGCTGGCTTTTCGTAACACAAATCCACGGGCACGGCGGCTTCCAGAACGCGTGTTGAATGTGACAGAGGAAGCGACCTACAGCCGGAGGAGCTTCTCAACAGGTGCGCGAGATCGGATGGACGCAGCCACCGCCCAAACCGCCCCCCCGGGGGACCCCGAGTGACCTCGGCCGGCCAGCCCTGCTGCAAGCATCCTCAGCACCGGCCCGTCCCGATCAAACGAGCGTTACGCGGATTTAACGCAACGATACGGAGGAGACGGAGCGCTGCGCCTCCATAAGCGGGCAAAGCCACGGGCAGGTGGCACGCAACGCAACCTCAGAAGCTCGGCTTCCTGCGGCAGAGCTGGGAGCGCTCCGGCCCCAGCCCGGCCCGGCCGAACTGCGCACCCAGTTGCGGTCCGCCCGGCTCCGTGCGCAGCGAACTGCGGGGCTTCCCTCCCCCGCCGTGTCAGCGCCTCAACCGCACGTTGCGGCGACTTCCACGGACGAAGCCGGAATTTCCCTCCTCTCGTTATCTCCGCACGCACGCATACGTGAAAGCCGTACCCACACGCAGGCGAACTGCAGCGATTTACTCATTTCTGCGCTAATCGGGCACCGCTCCGCCGCCCGAAGCACCGCTCGCAGCCGCAGCCAGGCGCTCCGGGCAGCGGCCGCGCCCAGGGCCCGCCGAGCCCCGCTGCCAAGGCAGCCCCGCAGCGCCCTGCAGATCCGCTGTTAGACGGCGAAGGATCCCCCGCGGCACCGCCCCGCGGATCCGAGCCGGGCCGGGGGAGCCTCGGCCAAAGGCAGCCTCCGGGCTCCGCCAGGCGATTCCCGGCCCCCAACGGCCGGCCGCGCGGCTCTCGGGACTCCGCTCGCACCCACCTCGATGTATCCGGCCAGCGTGACGGCGGGGCCGGCCAGCCCCAGCAGGAGCAGGAGGGGGAAGCGCCGCGCCGCGCCCATCGCTGCCGACACCGCCGCCGCCCAAGCGCTACTGCGGCCCCCGCGCCCCCTGCGCGGCGCGATGGGAGCCGCCTCGCCAAGCCCCGCCCCGCGGCCAATAGGAGCGCGGCGGAGGTGGGGCTCCGGGGAATGAGGGGGATTGGGCGAGAGCCACGCCTGCCTCGCCGCACTCGGCCAATGGAAGGAGGAGCCGTCGCGGCGGAGGTCCCGCCCACGGGGGCGCGTTCCCCCCGACCCTGAGGGAAATGGCGGCCGCGGGTTGAGGTGTCCGAGCGGCTCTTCGTGTGTGGAAAAGGGCCGCGAGGGGTGCGCGGACAACGGGCGCTTGAAGCTGTTGTTTTGCTCCCACCGGCGTGGTCAGGCTGCAGACATGAGGCTTCCCCACATACTCGGAACGAGCGGCAGCGCTGCTCACCTCCTTTGCACGCAGGGCGCTCAGCCTGCAGCCCTCCGTCCTTCCCAATGAAAGGCCGTTTCCTTTTATTTGCCTCTTCAACAAAAGCCGTCACACAGCAGCACGGCCCGCAGGGATCACGCCGTGCTCCAGCATCACCGCAGATGGCACATCTGACCGGGCACATCCCTGTCACGTTACATAGAATACGTGGGTTCACTTCAGCATGGAAGCACCCTGTGGAGAAAAGCCCTCAGCACAGAACGTTATAAAACACCTCCATTCCCAACTTCACCCTCAGCTTCTCCTACAAGCACTGCTGGCTGGAAAGGTGGAAGGGAATATTGCTGAAGTGCTGCAGAGGGGGGTAAATCTGAGCAGTAGATCAATAAGCAGCCCCAGCTTTAATTAAAGCAGCTGCCTGGCCCACTACTCACTTATTACAGTCTCTTTTTTGTAGTGTTTGAACACCTTTAAATCTCCTTTGCTGCAGTCCTCAGGGATGTGTAATTTTCTTCTCAGCTTGGCCAGCTTCAGTTGGAAAACGCTTTTAATGAGTTCTTTCTAAACTGATAGATCTTAATGAAAATATTTTATTGTGCGGTGTGAATGCAGGACTAAATAACCGAGGATATTCAGTCAGGCTCAGCCCCTCTTTAAATAAAAACAAGCATTTCTCCTTCTCCCAAGGCCAAGGGGTGGAAGCTGGTTACAAATCTTTGGGTAGAGGCTTTCATTGCTGGCTGAACTCATACAGCATTTAAAGCGCTATATAAATCAATATAATTTTAACACTTAATATTTACATACTGCTCAGTGAATATTTAATATTCATAACCCCTCTCAGCCGGTGCATTTTGCAGATGTCAAAAAGGCTGCCAAAAAATTGGTCTTGTGAATTTGAGGTACGAGAAGGTTTGATGCTCAGGGTACAGCAGAAACTGAAGTAGTTGGCTGCAGGTTTCTGAGTACCTCCAGAAATAAAGTCACGAGTGGCTGAGGCATGCAAAGCATCAGGGCTGTCGTGAGAGCATGAATTCCTACAGCCACGCTGTGCCCACGTGAGAAGTCAAAGCGATACAATCAGAATACAGCGAGTCCTCTGCTGCAACCTGTTTGACCACCTGTAGAACTACTGCACGACCAGAGTGTATGACAGGAGCAACAGGAGCAACCATAGGGTGAGTGGATTTACCTCTGCTGTGCTCCGTCAGCCATCGTGGAGCCCTCACAGAGCAGGAGCACAAAGTGCTGGAGCATCAGGCTGCAGTAAGGGCTGAAAATTACCTTCCAAAGCCCACCAGTGATCCACCACCCCCCACAGATCCACTTTGTACAGTCCTGGATGAGTGATCCTGGGACTGCTTCATTCTGCTCAGCATTAATGTGGAGGCAGTGTTTAATATATGCTCCGTGAGGCACAGGAAGGTTACATTAATGCCCATAAAACCCTTTAAGATTCCCAGGTGAAAGGTTCTGTGAAAGTGCAAATAACTCACATACTTTATGTTGTCTAGAGCCTCTCTACTTGCTTTTAACACACTACTTATAGCTTCTGGAGCTTTCCACACATCTGTGCTGAGTTTCTGTACTGCATAGCAAAAATGCACAGTGCAGATTTCGTAGCCAGTGGGCTGGTGGAGCATCATTTGGCTGTGCTGTGCGAATGACTGCTCTGGGACCAGAGCAATCTCCCTCATAATGCAGGTGGTTGTCCAGAGCTGCCCAACAGCACGTTTACACAGCTAAATGCAAATTTGATTCCACCAGCTAAAACAATAAGAGAAAAAGAAACACAAAAACACAAAGCCACCACTTTTAGGGATCACAACAAGTTTTACTTGTGCTTGCTTTTCAAATAAGTTCTACCCAACGTTGTATCAGCACAATACGTTGGCACACGCAATGGTCACAGCCCCATTTTCTCCATAGATACATTCCAGATTAGAACTGATAGGTAGCTTTCTGTTGCCTGTGACAACAGTACCATAGAACTGCTGCAAATCTGCAGCACTCCCTGCAGCACCTTTCCCTTGTCAACCCTGTTAGGCATGTGGCAGCTTTCATGTCCTTCCAAGAACCCTATTTTAAATGCCTGAGCATGTATGTTCCAGGGCTTTTAGTGCCCTTTTTCCAGTACATCTATGCTAAAGATGCACTGGAAATCTTACACTCAGCCTTGGTTGGCCTGGAGAGAAAAATCCTCCAGTACTTCTGCTTATTCCTTCAATAATATTTCAAGCGAACATCTCTCCATTATCGCCAGCGAGATCACAGCTGAGTTGGGGTCATAAAAACGTGCCCTAAATGGTGCATGTTAAACTCCTGTGATAAAGGGTGAACTGGAGTCAGTGAGGAATGTCTGATGCAGGAAAGGAGCAGCAGCTTCAGCAAACAGATGTGCTGAGACCGTGCCAGCACTGGAGAATGAGTTCACAGAAGTGAGAAAGCCTTCGAATATTTTCATCATTCTCTTAGACTCAACAAATTAAAGCATAAAATTGATCCAGCCTGTGAACAGTAATGTTATGCAGCTCTTAATTAGAAAAACTTGATGGAAGATTTAAGTGGCAGATCATATTGCTTGCACTAACTGTACGTGACAGATATGTGCAACTGTGGGGTTGTGAGGGTAGAGCTGAGCCAGCCCTGGTTTTAGGAGGCAAAATGCAAACTGAATGCAGAAAGCAAGCACAGCATATGGGTGTGCTCGAGTGGAAAGAGGACTCCTTATTCAGGCACAGCTCACACTGATGAGTGCTTCAAGAGAAAAATGTATTAATCAATCTGCAAGTATGAGATACAGTTAATTGCAACAACTCATCCTGATCTGCACTGCATTGAAGACAAGTCTCCTAACTGCCAACAAGGCTGTTTGAGAGCCATAAAGAAATACCAAACTTTTAATAGTAAACTAACGCCAGCTACACAAATGCTTCTGGGAAACAACATTTCTCTGGAAACCAGAAATAACATTGAAAAGTTGCCAACCTGCTTTAGCAGTGGGCATCTATATTGGGATGCAGCATTTATCTGTGCAAATGTAGGGTTCCTGCAGTTTTGCAACTCCATCTTCCATCCGTAGCTCAGGAAGACAACAAGTGGCAGACAAAACACAGAACTTGCAGAAGCAATGCAAGAAAGGTACACGCAGATAATGAAGGTACTCCAGAGAAAGGGGATAACAGAAAAGACAGAGACTTTCTGGGCCTTGAAAGATAGGAGCTTAAGAGATGTTGATTTCCACAGGAATACGGTGGAATTGAGAAGAATGAAAGGGTGAAGAATAAATAAAACTGATGCGTTTGAAGAAGAGTCAGACCTTAAAAACAGAAGAGTAATTGCAGCTGTGAGGAAAACCAGCACAGGAATATGTGAAGAGAGCATGATACAGTAAATAATGGTGGACAACAAACCTGTTTCTCCTCAAAGACATTTCTAAAATGGCTTGACAGGGAAAGGAGAAGCAGCACCTTTTATTATATCAGTGAATCCTTACCTTCGATGGCCTGTTTCCAACTGCTCTCCGCCTAAAACAGTGCCATTAATCTGACTTTCACACAGCAACTCCATGCAGGTACTCTAAGGTGGAGAGATTTAAACAGCAGCTTGTGCTGTGCTCTACTCGAGCAGCAGGATCCTGGCTCACAGCACGAAACAGGCTGGTAAAGAAACAATCTTAACCATAACAACAAACTTCAAAATAAGCCCTCCTTTAGGTTTAGAAATATGACTGCTTTGCTGAGGCACAGAAAAGATGACGCCTCAGAAAATGTAAAATACATCAACTGAGGATGCTTAAGCCCAGCACTGCAAGAGCACAGCTGCTAAAGGACATCACTGCTCCTTGGGTACTCTGCATGTCAGTCTCAGCACCTGGAAAGGGCGCTGTGTCCATGGTCTCATTTTTAAGATGAGGACAAGATCAGCAATCGTGGTGAATTTAACTGGACTGTGTTTTTGAGGAGGAGGACTATTCAAGACAAAAGCAGCAGCTGAAGGAAATGAGCTATCCTTTTTTCATTTGTGCATCTGTAGGATTCACTATCCAGGAAAGGAAATTATCTCTAACATAGAACATAATGATGAGCCTACGGTTAGGTTTGGGATCCCAAATGCCGGAATAGAAGGCAGCCTAACCACTTCTTCAGTCATCAGTTTTCATCAGCTGCAAACTGGGTTTTGTGCTGCTCAGCTTCTGTCTCTGGGTGGATCTGAGGCTCTGCACACTGGAAGGATCTCAAGGCAGATCTCCAGCCCGCTGCATTTTCAAAGAGTTAAAGCAACCTCTTTAGCTGACAAATGGAACACAAAACACAAGAGATGGAGGGAGGAAAGGAGAAGAGGCTGAATTGCAAAAAACATTTAGTAATTCTTCCCTTTGACATCTATCTTCTCACTACGGGCTGATGGCTTCCTGTCATCTGTTTTCTTTTAGCCCACTTACGAAGACAGAAATGTCATTTCATCTCTGAAAACAGCAGAATGAGTTGCCCATACATTGGCCAGGTGTTGTAACACTGCCCAGGGAAGCCGTGGAATCCCCATCCCCAGAGGCAGGTAAGATGTGTGGACACGGCACCAAGAACGTGGTTTGGTGATGGAATGCATTTTGCCAGGTTGTGGTTGGACTCGATTTTGGAGGTCTCTTCCAACCTATATGATTCTATATCACAAAGGGCAACCAAACCATTCCAACTTAAATAACCTGAGAAGTGCAAAAAAACCCAACAAAACAAAGAAGTCCACCATCAACTGAGGACATTTTCTGCAGCTTGTGGCTCATTACGATGCTGAGGTTTCTCCCATTGTCCTTGGACGTTTCTTCCCTCTCTCCTTGTCTGCTTGCCAGTTTCACTCAGACACTCATTTCAGCACTGTGAAAGGCTCTTCATTTTATAGAGCTCTTTCATGAAAGATGAAAATTCAAATATGTTATAATTAGCTGCAGATCCGCATAAGTCAGTATTATTGCATCTTTTATATTAGATCTGATTTTCCCCCCCACAAATGTGTGTCAGATATCAGAGCAGAATGATTAACGATATCAAACATAATGGAAAGATTAAGCATTGATGCAGGAGGGTTGTTCAAGAGGAACGATTTTAACTTCTCTCATAATTTATTTTTGTCCTGTACAGCAAAAGAAATCTGAAATGAAAAATAAAAATGCCTTGTATCACCAGCAAGAAAAAAAAAAAGAGAGAGATCTGATTCATGATTGAATTCTTCATTCAGTATTCATTGGTGGATTAAAAGCCAACTCATCTTAACAACTGGCACTGAACAACACGGAATATAAAAGCCTGGGGACTCTGTCCTGCTGAATAAATGTGGAATCATCTGCAGCAGCTTTGAAGATAAGTGCAATTCAGCAACAAAAGATCCACCCCTCCTTCTGCAATCAGGTCTGATTCAGCGTGTTTCACCAAGCATCACGGAGTTCCCCTGTGCTAACAAGCTCTTCTGTGGCACACTGAAGTCACCTCATTCCTCCCCCATCACTTGTTTGTACAGTTACTCAGTTTGCAAGCAGCAGGGTGTGTTAAGGAGCAGCACCTGACACAGAGACACAAAATAAGGAATTTTGAGAAGACTGGGAGACATTTCACCTCTATGAAACGTTCTGTGCCTGGTGCAGCAAACCTTCACTGCTAGCAACTTCTTCCCACCAGCAGCACAGTACTTCCAGTCCTTTTTTTCTCCTATGCATATAACAGCAAAGTGACTCCACCAGAACCCCCCGACTTTAATTTGCTGTCAGCACAGACGGCTGCAGTTTGCATCATTCTGTTTAAACAAATACTAAGCTACATTTCCTGTTGCAATCATCATTACAAGCTTCAGGGCTCCCAACTACCCAGTCATTCTTATGTCAACACAGGAATATTTACTTCAGTTGCTTGAAATGTGCAACCTGGAAATGAGGAGCCGTGCACAAGAAAGCACAGCAAAGACCCAGAAGTTCTGCCTTCTGTTGCCTGTCACCAGAACACGTTTTGGAAAGGAGCTGAAGGGTCTGCTGCTAAGTCAAAGCCTAGTCTTCAATTGAGCCGCAGGGAAAATCAGTGGGGTTTTGGAATTCCCAGGCACAGGGATTCTGGTTTGCAGACCTTGCTCTACAATCGGAGCCAAATTCATTCTTTTCAAATGCTCCAAAATAGAGACAGTGCTCTCTACTACTGATTTATCAACTTACTTAAAATAGTGGCTTCGTACTCTGTACTTTTTTTATAACATTTGAAATGTACAATTCTTCAGAGGACCCCAAGAAAATAATTAGCAGTACTTTCAAAGCTTTCAAACGCCTTCAGCAAGCAGCAGCCGGCATAGCGGATCTCTTAGCAGTAGGAAATAAAGAAATACATGTTTGAAGTCTGCTTCAGTTGAATAAAAACAGAGAGCACGACTCAGCTGGAGGAACTGGGACATTTGTGCTGATGAATCCCGGTGTCTCCAAGGGAAGGAGTGGACCGCCTACAACTTCCACCTGCAAACCCATGGCCCGAGGGGCAGAGCAGCCTACTTTGTTTCTCCCCTGAATCACATCTCCTCTGAAGATGAGTCAGCCCAAGAAATCTTGGTTGCAAGAAAACACGTCGCTTTTCCTGTAACTTTCCCACTGCAGTTCCCCATCTTGCAAAACATGAACTCAGAGTTCTGCTACAATTTCCCCTCATGCACCAGAAGAAACAACAGTCTGTCACATCTAGGCAGGCGGCTTGCCAAAGGCTGAAGGCCTGCCTTTCCCTCCCAGTGCTGAAGGCACGACCATGAGAGCAGCAGCTTTGCACAGATAACTGCACGGCCTGCATCACGCAGAGCGATTCTCCAGGCTTCTTCCAAGTGTTTCTGCCTTGTCTCAGTCCTTCGGTTGGCTCCCCAAGGCCTCTACCATTGGAGCTCGTTGGTTAAGTTATATAAAAGGAGCCTTAAGTAGAGCATTCTATTGAGGTTTGAGTTTTTGCTTTAAAATGCAAATGGCTGGCAGTGAATTCCCTTTTGGGATTTAAGAGCTGAATTTGAAACGGAGAACGATGATACGAAAATCTACTTCAGAAAGCATTGCAGGATGAGTAATGCAACATTTGCTGTATGAATACAGGCTCCTCTGGTCAGCCAGACAGGTTCATTTATTTGCATGTTAATAATTTCCCTCTAAACTGTTTCTGACAAAGTTTGTCCTCGTCATCCAGCCCAGTCCAGCCCCAGAGGAATACAACGGGGAAAAGTTGTCCGTGTTTTCTATTCCATATATCAGCATGTTTAAATGTTGCAGCATCCTATCAGCCCACAAACACCTCCCCTCCTTAAGAGCTCTACCCAGACTGGAGACGTAACTGTGTGACAGACCTGTTTGCCAGCTCCTTCATTGGCCAGAAAGGCTCCAAATCTCCTCAAGAAGGCGTCTCTCCAGAAGAGATCTTAAATCAATATTTATTTACCAATTTCCTTCTTCCCAGTTTGCTTTCCAGGAGAAAAAAATAAACATATGATTATGTCCTTACATCAGTTTATGCTTCAGGACCAACATCTCCATGTGTGCATGCAGACACAGCCCTACAGCCTGACGCAGACCCACAGGATGTGAAGTGCCATAGCCTGCATCTAAAATCCAGGTTAACTTCACATCCCACTCCTTGCACAACCAGGCCTTAAGGAACTGAACCAGCTTCCTTGTATTTGCTCTGTCTTCTGGAAAATATACTTTTACATAACCCTTCAAAAGAATTCCCTGCTATGCACACAAAAACACACCAGTTTTAATGAGCCTTACACCAGCACAGAGTGGAACTGTGTCATCATGATAGGAAACCCACAGATCACATCTAAAAGGGAACAGCAGACTTTCCGGCCTCTGTTCAGAAGGGCCAGACCGTGTGATTCAGTTAAAGGACTAGAAATGATTTGGATGGGGGTGTTCTTGCTTTATCTCTGGCTAGGAAACACACGTATGGGGGAGGAGAAGGAGCAGCCCATGGTCCCCCAGCCTGATCCCACAGCCATTGCTTGAAGGAGATCCCTGGGCAGGATCAGCAGTTGGATGCCTCCAGCAGCTCAAAGCCCAAACAGCAGCAAATAACACAAGTATTACTTCAAGCTTTTCCTCCATCTACACAGGCAGAGACAGGATATATCAAATACTCCTCTTCTTTCTTGCCCTTCTTTTGTTGCCCTGTTTCTCTGCACGCTGTCCAAGTTTCCCCAGCCTCTGTCCCTTCTTTTTTTGTTACAGACCGACTTCAATCAAACCCCAGATCTCAAAGCCCCCAAACAACCAACAAAGAATGTATTTCAGCATGCTAAATTTGAGAAGCCACAGTAAGGGCTGTGGTATAATACTGTGATATCACTAACAAAGAACTATTACTGCATTGTGAAGGAGAACAGCATCTGGCACAGGACAGGAAATCGTTTACCAAAAAAGAACCCAAGAAGTACAGCGATGAGAAACAAGAATGAAATGAGTTTATGGCTACAGACATTGTTGTGTTCCTTAGGGGTTCTCGCATTGGGAAAACGTTTCTTTAAATCCTGGGAAGGAAAAACACTGCACACGTTGAGCCTGGTTTGCTGCCTTTGACACAAACACTTGCCAACAGCATCTCAACAATTGCACGATTCACTGTAGAGAATCCCATTGAGGAAGAGCCCTGAATTCTGTACAGCAGAGGGCTCTTTCATTCATTTCTATTTTCCATTTATTTTAATCAACCAATATGTCAGCTGTTAAAGAAAACCCGATGAAAGAATAGGGAAGGGGATGAATCCTCAATAGAGCTAAAAATACCGAGCTGTCTTTCAGTCTTAATTACACTTTCAATGTGTTTTTGCAGGGTTGCAGTCGCTCTATTTATATGAAATAGTATTTTGTAAAATATTTTTGCATGTTTTCTACCGCCACTGTAACAGAAATGGATCAAAGGCAAAGATAAAGCAAAGGCAGAAATGCAGTTGGTGAGATAATTGCTTTGCTTTGGTTCCACATTTGGTGTTGTTTCATTTAGCTTTGAGGATGGAAGTCGAACCCAACCCTGAAAATAGGAAAGGAAATGAGTTTGAAGCCCCAAATTAGAAAGCATTTTCTTTACACATGTATTGCAAGTTCCGTTTGCTTCCATCCCACAGAAGAACAGTTTGTGATGGCTCTCAATCTTTGTTCACACTACCTCCAATAAGCTCCAGTCCCTCTGAGGGTGTCATTGACCACAATTACTGCTTCACCCACCCTGAGCTGAAAGCAGTAATTCTGTGCCTGCAAACTGGAGTGATAGAGGCAACGGAGCTGCTTTGAGAGCAGGAAGCCCATGGGGCAACGTGGAGATACTGCTGTGATTAGCGAGGTGCTCGGCAGGTTAGCAGCAGGGATGCCTGAACTTAGAGGTTAGAGATAAATTTTATCCTCAGGTGCTGCCTACATGGTCAAAAAATACTCCTTCAGTAACAGCTCTGCTTACCCAGGTCTGCAGTTGGCATGGGGTGAGCACTGACTTTCCTTCCATCGAAAGGTGGACATTACAGTGGAGTAAGATTTAAACACATCCAACATCTTCAAGGCACAACGAGGAGCTCGAAACCCAGCCAGTGCTACAGAGAATTATTTGCCCATTGTTACAATGCCTGCAGTGCCCAGATAGCATAAGATGCCCTGGAGAAAAAAATACCTTCTGATCCAGATCAGCAAAGCCAGCTATCAAACCACCTCCTGCACACTCTGTTCCTTACTGCAGCTCCCTGCTGTGCTCAGGGAGGCACCTGGTTCCTCCTCCACCCTCTCCTTTGTGCCCTGCCCAGGTGCAGAGCAAGGAGTCCTCTCACTCAGATACCCCAATACCTGGCAGCCACCACCTCCAGCTCCTGGAAAGGGCTTCTGAAAGCTTGGCACATCGCTTCTTGCCCCCAGTCAGACATTATGGAGCAAAAGTATGCATGAAAAATAAAACAAGAACAAAAAGATTTCTCTGAGCTCAGAGCTGCTGCCATTTCACGTGCTGCAGCTGGGAAAAAGGGCTTCCAAGTGTAGGACAGCCTGCTTCAGCTGCAGTGCCTGAGAGGCTTCACCTCCTTGGTTCCTGCAATGGACATTTGTGATTATGTGAACATACACAACAGTCTGGGAAAGCAAGAGCCACAGCCTTAACTCTGCATGCAAACAGCTTTGGGGCTGGGAGTTTCCAGCACTTTAAAGTAGGGTGGGATGATTTGATGAACTTGGGTAGGAAGAAATGAAAACAGGCAGCACCAGCAGGTTTCCTCAAAGTCATGCAGAGAAATAGCAGGCAGAGGACAGGGAAGGGAAGGCAGGCTCTGCAATTCATTACTGAAATCAACACAGACACATTTAACATTGCAATATAACATTTAACATGTAACATTGCAATGTAACATTTAACATGCAACATTACAAACTGTTGCATTTGAGCAGGACAGCAGGACTGTGAAATGGCTCATTCAGCTTCATAGGATGTTCCTAAATGGAACAGAACTTATCCAGGAGATGAATTCTGCCTAATCAGACTGATCTCAGAAGTGTAAAGTGACCAAATGATCTCAGATGCTTTCCTGTCCTGTACCTTCCTAAGTAGCTCAGCACTTAAACCAGTGCCTTCCAGGACAATCCAACCACAGCAGCAAGGAAGACATCTCAGTTTAGAAATGAGCTGCTCTTTGCACAGGCTTGCAGCTGGCAAAGCCCTCTATCAAAATGATTCCAAATTTGCTTTAGGAAATAGCCCTGATATTTCTGTGGTGCTCTTGTTATGCAGTCAGATCCACACTAAGCAGGGAACTTCAAATCATTTTGAAAACAAGGGCTCAAATTCAGGGTTCCTTTGGTAAAACTTTCAGCACAGATCCATCCTGAGCTCTCACCACAGCCTGTTAGCTTTAAGAACTGCCTTCCTGAGCAAATGGATTTTAGAGCACTGTGGAATATCAGTTCTACTCTGACAGCAAAACTCTTAATACAGATTTCCAGGAGGGCTCCTGCAAAATTAAAGCAGAGCAAACCCAACATGATGCAGGACACATCAGCACTCTCAGCTGGATGCACAGCAAATATTTTATTGTGAACTGCAGCATCATGCTCTAGCGAGCAAATCCTGAATTTTTCCACTGTATGCAGGCTGAGGTTACAGGAGTTCAAAGCAACAGTTGAACAATTCTGTAATAACAGAGAAATGCTAAGTACTGACAGAATTGTTTGAAAGAATGAATGCTTGCCTTGCCATGTGAACACATTGCTTTGAAGAAAATACCTCTGCCTGGTGTTTGGCCAGGTGTCTGGGCACACCTGGGATACAGAACAGTTGTGTGCACACAGCCAACATCACACGAGCTTCTCCTACAATGGAAAACAACAGGGGAAAAAAAAAAAAATGGGGTTGAAATAATTGGGTTATGTTCCGTTCACTACACTGAAAGATTTCTGGAGAGCAGATTAATATGTTATTGCTTTGCAGAGCACAGTATCCCAGTTCCTCCTGCAATGCCATTTGTCTGAGGCACACTGGGGGACCTGCCAACACTCCCAGCTCCGGGCAGCTCTGCACTTCCCCCATTGCAGCTCATTGCCGTGTTGCTCCTGCTGGCTGCTAGCAGGAGCTTTCCCTTTGGAGCTGTCTGCACCAGGGCAGAGGCTGCAGCTCAGAGCTTAACTGCTGTCTCAGATGATACCATTTTTCTTTTGTCAGCTTCAGAAATAAGGCGGCATTGAACTCTGGCAGATCTTGGCACTTGCTCTACGTTTACCTCATTTGATTCCTACTGCTCCTTTAATACACTTGTTTTCCAAGGCTCAGGTATGTGTCTGTAGTGTGGGTGGAATATACTTACCTTTCCAACTCAGTTCAGTTTCAAAACATCCCCTCCTTTACACCAATCAGTCACCAAAGCAAACATTTCTCTTCCCCTGACACTACTCTCCTCTTGAAGGACACATCCCACTGCAAAGAACTGCTCTGCAAAAACACTTTGAACATAATCCAAAGTGACATCTAAATCAATACAGCCCCATGCTGCTGCAGGTGTCTGCTTGTGCAGATCTCTCTGCAGGGTCAGTTATTCAAACAGGACACTGCAGTCTCAAATACCAGAGATGCTGATAGCAGTGCAACACCACCAGTACTGAAAAGGTTGTTTTGCTTGCACTGAACAACAAAAATCCAGAGCCCTCTGGGAAAGCACCAGCAGTGGTTTCCTGCTCAGATCGTTTGATCTTGGGGAGAAAAGGTAGGGGAAAAACTTGAAAAACATGGTAAATAAAAACCATAGCCTAAGGGCACAGAATAAATAGGCACAAATAAAGCACACAACTGCTTCTGAAAGCTTAAATGGTGACTTTAAAGCACCCGTGAACTTTCAACAGAAAATGAAATGCTACGTCAAAAGAAATACTGCACTAAAACACAGCCCATGAAGCACAAAAATCCCACAAAGCCACAACAAAAACAAGACCTTACCTACAGCAAGGCCTGCAGCACCAGGGCACCTCTCACCTGGGGCCATTTATAAATGCCAGCATCCCCACCCCACCACCCACAGGCCCAGGTGCTCTATATAAGCGGAGCCCTGGGCTGCCACTCCTCACCTGCATGGATCATCCTGTAAGAACAGGATGGCTCTGGTTTGGGGCTGTTGGTTGGGGTGGTGGGTGCTGTGCTTTGTTTAGCTTTATCTGTCCTTATCAGGCTGTGCTGTAGCCTTGGGGCTGCTCTGTTGCTGTACCTCTGACCCGCTTTGTGGTTTTGGTCTTGTTTGCTGCTCTAGGTATCTGGGTTCAGGGTGCCACCTTCAGTCAGTCAGGCTTGTTTTGTCTGGGCTCCTTAGGATGGGGCTGTGGCTATTGAATGCTTCTGCAAGCTCAGAGGTGTGTCCTTTCCCATAAGAGCCAAAGAATTCACAATGGGAGCCCTTCCCCTTAAAACTCAGTAGGGCTTTGTGAAACTTCTTCAAGGAAGAAATCATATAGCTTGGAGACTTGTTTTCAAACTCTCAGTGATAGGATTCTACTAGAGGGGCCAGTAAGACAAAGTAGAGAACATACTGTACAAGGAGAGATGAAAGGAATGCGCACAGCTTAACAAAAACAAATTATAGGAGAGGATATGACTGCTGTCTATAAATACATGGGGAGAGTAAACAGTAGAGGGGAAAAAAAGAAGTCCCCTATCCAAGCTACATAAAAATCTTGGCGTAAGAACAAATAAGCAGAAATAAGCCTTGAAAGAATTATCCTTATTTGTCCTCAGGGCCACTTTGTTGTCTCCCAGCAAAGGTTGCAAGAGTGAAAGTGCCAGCTTCAGCTGAGAGGAAACCTGCTCAGGTGCTGCACTGCTCAGCCTGTGATGCTCAGCAGCTGGGGACCCTTCTGCCTCCCACACCCATGGAAGGATCTGAAGTCCTCATTTCTGACCATTTAAGGAAGAGTAACCGCTCGACTGATATTTCTGTCGTGATCCATATTGAAGTGATTAGTGGGTTTTCCCCAGGCACAGTGCTTATTTTTGCTGGTTGTCAAAAAGCCTGCATAAATAGTACGAGTACCTAGATTATCAGATGGGTATTAATGCTCCTGTGGAGGCATTAAACACAACTTACCCACTTTGTCCATCTGGTCGTCTTTCATAGCTGGAAGTAGCAGGGCTGGCTCTGAGGGATCCCCCCTCCCAGCAGAGGTGGCTCAGACTGCCTCCATCACCTCATCACCCCCTTTGGAAAACAGCTGTCAGAAGGATGTGTTTTAATAAATCCAGGGCTGGACAAGGGGAAATATTCTGGGAAAGTGAAGTCCTTCAGATCTTTCACAGTTCTTTAAAGACTCTGTTGTGATGCCTAGATATGGTGTTAATTCTAAGAGATAATATTTCACTTTTATTTCTGCTCAGCTTCTAGCAGACTCAGAAATATCAAAAAGCATCATTAATAGTTTTGAGTCATCCCAGGCTGCTTAATGGGGAGGAAAGGAAAATAGCCTTTGGTTACTTAGCAGTTGGCACAGAATTATCTGCTGCCAGTGAGAGTGCACCAACAGAACCAGACATGGGCAGGGGCGACACAGGGACCTGAGCAAAGCATCAGCAGGGCCGGGTTCTGTCCCCATCGTAGGGCTGCTCAGGAAGGAGGACATAGGGATCCATTACCAGCAATCCCAGGTGAAGGGGCTGACCTGGATTTGAAGCTGAGCTCCATCTGCCCAGTGCGGATTTCTGGGAAATGCTCCAATAATTAGAAAAGTAAAGAACGGCTCTGCTGCATTGGTGTTCTGTACATGACGTGGCCTGCATGCACTGCTGCTGTGCCCGTGGGATCTGCTGAACTCAGGTCTGAAGTCCCTGCCAGAGGCAGCAGCCTTACAGTGGGGGCAGGCAGGCACTGCCACAGGAACAGCTGTGTTCTTCCTTACTGTGTGTTGGCAGCTCCATCCCAATTCCTGTACCCAGCATGGCTTTGTTACGTAGGTCCTCATGGTGAACTGAAAAGCTTCCTTTTCCTAGGAGTTAGTGCACATTTCTGTGAAGTGCACAGGAAAGCCCATTCTGGAGCACGTGAATTGTTTTGTAATTCACTTTTCTGCCTATGTTCATTAAATGTTGGGGAATGAATGACATTACTGTGGGTGCAGAGCAGCTGAAGGTAGCCAAAGCGAATGCATGTGATGAAATGCTTTCTTTAATGGTACAAATTGAATTTACCTCTTAAGTCAAAGCAATCTGGAGATTATTAGGTAGGTGCTGTTAGAACAGCCCAGCTTGTTTGGTGAAACTTTCTGTGCCGAATGCAAAGGATAATTTGGCTTATTTAAAAGAAACTTTTTTCTGGAGGGGATGACAACAGGAGCACTTTGTTCCACTTGTATGTTCTATTTGTATGTCTTGCATGAGGCAATCTTAATTACCTTTATTATGGCTTGCTCTAAATCAGTAAACTCATATCGTTACCTTCACCATGTTTCATATTCTCCAAGCAGAATGCAAAGTAATCACATTTCGGCTGCATTATAATTCAGAAGGTTCTAACAAACATTTTCTCCATCTTCTAGATTGGTATTTTAAATCAGCCTTGCGTGAGGGAAGTTCAGTGGATACTACAGTGCACAGCCCATTCCATACAGCTTAATTTGCAAGTCTGGATGCGAGTGCCTACTTATCATGCACAGATGTAGACAGGAGAGGTCAGTGGGGCCATCAGGCACGGCCTGCTTACATAACTCAGATGAGTTTACAGCACTCGAGCATTTTTCTTCGTCTCATTTTAATTTACGTGCCTCTCAGAATGGGACAATGTCACAGAAAAATCAAATAACCCCAACAAAACCAGCAACCAAGAGCTGTGGGCTGAAGGAAAGCTTCAGAAAAGCTTTGCAGGAGGTCTGGAGGGAGATGGGGGTTGCTGAGCATCTTTAGGGAGAAGTGGCCCAGGAAGCGGGAGGTTTGCCTTCTATGGCAAAAACTTGTGATGGTGCCTTTACTTGGCAAAAGGGATGGATGGGGGTGTTTGGGAGAGCAACTCGGGTCAGGCAGATGTTGGTGAGTAGATGAGATGGGGCTGCTGTGCTCTTCCAGCCGGAGGGAGGAGGGCACAGCCCTCACTGGGAGGAGCTGAGTGCACGCAGTGCTGTGTCCCCTTGCAATGGCCGTGGGGATGACAAAGCAGGGAAGGCAGGAGGACAGCGTGCACAGCTGAGCAGTGTGCAAACGAGGTGATGCAGAGATGGAGATGCAGACCTGATGGCCTGTGAGATGAGAGAAAGGATTCAGTGCAGGGTTACGGTGCTGTTCCAGACAACGCGGGCAAATAGGGAAATTATTGGGACTACCTGTGAAGACTAGAAATAAATCAACCTAATGTGAAGGTTTTTCTCGCTCTGACAGCGTGAGGCCATTAGGAAAACAAAGAATGAATTAAACGTGGGAAATACAATGGGCATTACATCAGATTCCAGATACGGCAGATGATGAATCGGAGCAGCACGCCTTCTCTGCATCTGGCAGCTTGTTATGTCCTCTGAGCGCCTGCCCTGAATCGGCCTTTCTAAGCTAAGGGAAGAAAATACCCATGAAGAACTTTCAGAACGTGACCCACGTACCAGGAAAGGACAGCCCTGAAGTCCTCCTACGCTCTTCTGTGCTCAACTGCACAACCACAGGGTTGCATGGAAACGTAACACAATAGCATGCTTGTATGCGAGTCAGTGCTGAAATGCTAGGGAGACTCATAGGAATCCCAAATAAAATAGGACAACTTGAAAATCTTTGTTTTTTTCTTTCTAAAATGAGTACAGATAGCTGTTGAGGAATATGGGAAATAAAGCAATTTTATTTGGTCTCGTATATTTCCTTGTGCTATTTGTTATCCCAGTGTTTCAGCATGCTATAATGAAATTGAGGCTGGTTTTTATAGGATAAAGGGAGAAGTTGACTCTGTAAGTACAAGGAACTGCCCAGAGGATTTGAGCAGAGAAAAAAAGTATAAGGAAATTGGGTAAGAAATTCAGCTCACTTCAGTTCCAAACATGTTTTTTGTGTAACAATTCAAGTCATTGAGTGTGAGTTAGAGAATTTGTATCTGATTTTTTCTTTTTAACTTGGTTGCTCATGGAAGGGCTGTGTCAGTGCAATAGGGGCTGCTTTCTGTGCCCCAGTATAAAGGGCTGCAGTAGGGACTGTAGACAAGTGGCTTGCACTGAGAGCTGAGTTTGCTGCAGTTCTCCAAGGGCAGAGGATGAGGACAAGCAGCAGAACCTGCCCTCCCCTGCTATGGGCTCACTGGGCCACAACAGGCCAGGTTTGTGTGTGTGCTTGTGCAAAAACCGTGTGTGGAGCAATCTGGATTAAACTGAAGGATGCTCACTCATATCATCTTATTTAGGAAGTCTCTCCTAAGCCACTAGCTCACACAGCTTGCTGAGTGCATGCTAATGGCGAACAGGGACTGAGCAAAGCTGTATTTTTGCACGCTGCCATAACACAAACACCTCTTGAAGAGCTGCAACAAGAGGAAGGCGATGAACCCCACCGCTGGGACCCGTTAGCTGAATTCCCCGGAGCGGTCAATCAGCGCGGCTCCTCCCCACCGCCAGAGGGCGCTCCGCCCTCCCTCGCCCTCCCAACAGGGGGCGCTGCTCGCCTCCCCCACTAGGGGGCGGAGCGCCGCGATAAGAAGAGAGCTCGGATTGGCGGGAAGGACCTCTGCGGAGCGGTGCGGAGATGAGAGCGGCGCGTTGATTGGCGGCGGGCATCCGGGGGGAGGGGGAGCGGTGAAGGCCTGGGCAGCGGTTCCCCCCCTCCCCGTGGGTCGGCCCCCTCCTCCCCCCCCATTTGCTCCCCGACCCCCACGCTTGGCCTGCCCCAGAGTCTTTTCTCGACGACTTTTGTGCCTCATCTTCGCGGGCGGAGGCGTTTCAGCCAATCAGCGCGCGCCGCCGCTGACTGTTGCCAGGCAGATTATGGTAATGAGGTCCGGGCGGCCGCCCCCCCCCCTCCCGCTCTGCAGCTACCATTGTGAGGTGAGGACAGGTGGGGGGGTTTGGGGCCGCAGCGGGGCCGGCGGCGGAGGCCGGGACGCGGCAACCGCACGGGACCCCCTCAGGTAACGCGATGGGACGGTCCGGGAGGGCAGCGCGGTGCGGGGCCGCCGCGGGGCCGCGCCGGGGGTTTCGGCCGCGTTGTTTTAGTCGCACCCAAGATGGCGCCCGGAGCTGGCGGCCGCTGAGCGCTGCGGCCGGGATAAACCGTTCGCTCCCGGGAGTGGGGGGGGGGGGAAGAAGGGCGCGATCGTTCCCCTCCCCCCCCCCAACCCCGCGGGAGAGGTACGGTCCGCTCCCCGCCCCAGCCGGGATCCCCCACCCGCCCGGCCGGAGGGAAAGGGGCTGCCCCCACCCCTGCCCCCCTCCCCGGATGGTACAGTCCGGACCCCGGCACCTCGCTACGGGCGGGGGGTGTGTATGTGTGTGTGTGTGTATGTGTGTGTGCGTGCGTGCTGCAGCCATCTTGTTCCCCCCCAGTGCTGTGGGCGCTCAGCCCCCCGTTACGGCGGGCCGCTCGCTTTCCTCGGCCCGCTCTTTAGCCCGGCTCCCCTCCTTCAGGCAGCCGGGCCTTCCCATCTCCTCTCCTCTGCCCGCTCGGCGCGACCTTTCGCCGGCAGCCCCTGCCCCTCTGCCCCCCTTCCCCCCCCCCCGGTGCCTCCCTCGGTGGTTGGTGCTGTGTGAGCGTCGGGCTGGGGGGGGGGCGGCGGGGGTCAAACTGAGGAGAGCGGCGGCGGGAAGGGGCGCACCTGCCCCTACCTGATTGGCCGCGTGCCTCGCGCCCCCGTTTGCCATTGGCTTAGAGAGAGGAGGGGGCATTGCGCCCCACTCCTCGGATTGGCTGCGGTGGGGCGAGGAGAGTATATAAGGGACGGGTGGGGGCACCTGCGGGCTTCAGCTGCCCCTTTGCGGAGCGGCTCCTGTGGGGTGGCTGTGGGGTTGATGGGAAGGGCTTGGCGGGAAGGGCTCGGCAACCTTCACCGCCATGTTGGAGGTACCAAGGTGGGCTCGGCCAAGGGCAGAGCGGGACCAGCCCCCTGTTTGTGGCTCCTGCCATGTTGGGTGCTCTGCAGGATAGAACGAGGGCCACGTGTAGCTTCTGTGTGTGGGCTCTGATAGCTGCCCACGGGGTGCTCAGGTTGGTTTTTGTAGCAGTGTTGGTGGTTGCCTCAGCCAGATGAGCTCGTTCTTGTGGGCCGTGGGTTGGCTGTTACGTGGGACTGATTTATTTCTTTAAGGGGCCTCTTGCTTTCAAGGTTTGCGCTGTTGAGTCGCTGGAACTGCTCCTGTGTTGCTCTGGCATTGAGAAAGTGTTAAACTACTGAGTGAAAATGGAAAAAATGAGGCCTTGGGTTTTTGTCTTGTAGACCGTAAAAAGGCAGCTGACCCCATAAAGGGTTCATTATCCTGCGTGAGAAACTTCATGTTTGGAGGCTGCTCGTTGTGGATCCCTGGAAGGAGCCTTTCCAAAGCTTAAAAACCTCTTTCCCAGGTCTTTTGTTTTTGAACCTGATCTTCACAGCCGAAGGACTGAAATGAGTGGGCAGTGTTCGCTGTTTGGTTATCTGCACACAATGCTTCCGTCACATTAGTGCTGTATTCATGGTCCTTATGGGCTCTCGAAGGATGAGTGAGCTCGGTGCTGCCTATCCCTGTGAAAAGCATATCAATATTTCTATTTACGAGTTTTGATGGTGATGGAGACTATATTGAACTTTTTCTTCTATTACTTCTTTCAACGATCGAATTTTCCTCCTCTTGGCCAAGTCAGAAGATGAAATGCTTGTGAATCAACTGATTTTACAAGAGGGTTATTGGGCTCTTCTGTTGTGATGAAGTAGTTGGTGGTCCCAAGCCTCCTAACGCCTTCATTTTTAGGAGCAGTAAGGAGGTGTATTTCTCAAGTTAGTCCCAACACGAATAACTTGTCTCCTGGAATGTGATGCTTTTTGGCACTTTGCTACGTGTGTTCTTCTCTTGTGTGTGAGCTGTTTGAAATGAAGACAGCTTTATTACCTTGGTGTGGGATGAGATATCGATGTGACTGTTGTTATCTGATGGAATAACTGGCTGCTTGCTCTTGACAAGAAGTTGGTGTGAGGAGCTTGCTCTCATCCTGCACCTCTCTTTGCTGTTAACCTGCATAGGAAATCCTTAGATGAGCTCTGTTAATTTGCTTTATAGTAAGCAGCTACTTTCAGTGCGTTTCTGACCACCTGCAGTTGCTGTCAGCTGTGTAAACAAAATTGTAATTAATTTATAAGTGTAGCTCATTATGGAGGCTGACTTAACGTTGTGGATTTTGTTTTGGCTTAAACGAGAGCTGAGCTGCTTGCCACTTCTACTTTTTGTGTCAGTACACCATAGAAAGATAAGCGGCCTGTTCTGTTAGGTCGGCACCTGCCGTCATGTTCAGGAGGCCTGGTTTGTTCTCTTGCACTTCACACCATCTGCAGCAGGCGAGTCTTGGGGCTGCTTCTTAATGTGCAGAGAAGAGGTTTTGTCATTTGAAAGCGGTGATTTAATGCGGAGGGGTGGGAGAGGGAGGAAAGAAGCAGCACAGTTTGCAGGAATGGGAGCAAATTGCAGCTTTAAGTGGTGGTGGCTTTGGGAGGAGGAATGGGAGGCGAGGCAGGAGGAATGGAGCTGAGTGTGGTGGTGTGGTTTTCAGTTAAAAAGGTGCATTTGCAACAGTATAGGCACAGTTTGCTACAGATGCTTTCCTTCTTGTTACTCTCGAGGAAGAGCCTTCCCTGCTTTGTTCCTTTATCATTCTTCTCTGTCGTTTATAAAGCAAATCAATTAAGTAAATGAGGTCACTACCTGGAGCAGCTGAAGCCTGCGAGTTGTGGTTTATGGCAGTGGCAGATGCTGAGGATATCACAGGGACCTGAGAACACAAAACATTTGAAAGAAGAAAATGACATGAAAAATATAATAACGTGTTCAGAAAGCTGAGGAGGAGGAAGAAATCAATTATAGGGGTGACTAAGAAGAACATGTGTATAAACATAAATTTTAATCCTGTCTCTCTTCCTGCTGAGAACAGGAAGGACAGAGACTGTGAGAAACACTTGGTCATACAAGAACTGAGGCTGCACAGAAATCTCATCTAGAGAGGGAGCTGCATCTCCAAGCAGGTCTGGAGCCAGGTCTGTGCAGCTCTCCTGTAGGACATAAATCTGCCTTGGAATTCACTTGCAGTTCCAGATTATCTCCTGTGTTTTGTGGGATAAACAGACCTGTAGCTACTTATGTGGTACTTCCAGAGCATAGCTGCTGTTGTGGTATTGTTTTTGGAGCTTGGGCAGTGCCTTCAGTACATCACACGAGCCCTTTCATTGGTGCAGCAGCAGAGGACTTCTCTTGGAGATCTGAGAGGCCTCTTCCATCTCGTTGTGCTGTGATGGATGTGGTGCAAGGATGCAGCTAGATCAATTCATTATGTGCAATTTGAGCAAAGAGTGAGTTGGTGTTTGGCTGAGTTGTTCTATTTATTATATGGCTAAATAAATTGAAGCCATTTTTCCTTTTGTGGAAATAAATAATCTCTGCTGTCCCAGCCCTGTGTATGATTTCCATTTCTAACTCGCCGATAAAACATGAATATTGTGGCTATATATTACCTCCCCTGATTATTAACGTGCAGACAATACACAAGAGCTGAGCTCCTTGAAACAATGTGTGTTTTTGATGAATGAGGATGCAGAGGAAGAGCCAGCAGTCGTGACTCAGTAGTCAATGAGGTTGGAACCCCAGCGTGCTTCCCAGCCGTGCTGCTGCAGTGGGAGCACCTCCTTGCCAAGGAACCTCAGGAAATGCAGCAACTCTGCCTTCTAGGCAAGCTGGGGTAATTAACTTAAGTGTGGGATATAGCTTTTGCAGGCACATGTGATGTTCCTTTCGAGTATCGTAAATCACTTTCATATTAAAAGCTGGAGGAAGACCCCGTGGTCATAAAACCCCCTTTTTGTAGCAATCTTGCTGTCCTTGCATATGGTTAACAGTGGCAAAGAGTGGTCAGTGAGCTCAGTACTTAAAGAATTAAGCTAATAGCCACTGCTGTTATTGCTGCAGGGAACTCCAGTCTATATGCGAGCCTCTTTTACACTAGGGAGTAAATCACATTAGCTTTTTTTATGTGCCATTATTGTAAAGTGGCTTCTCATCTGAGATACTGCAGTGGCTTTATGACTCCCTGAGAAGGAAAGCAGTTTTCTCCCTTTGCCCAGCTTTAATGTTTCCCCCTCGCTGCCATCTCAAAGAAGGGACAAGGATGGATGTTTGGCAGCTGCTGGCTCCGGTGCTTCCTCAGCAGAATGCTCTTAATTGAACTTGGAGAGCTCTCTGCAGATGAAGCCTCAGGAGTTTTTGTCTGTATCTCCTGCGTGGCCCAATGGTTGAAAGAAAGTCTCATTCCCTAACAGCAGCTGTGTGAAGAAAATACAGGTGCTGTTGATCCTTTTTATGACTTTCAGAGCTGAACTTCTCTTTGCAGCGCTGTGTGGTTTCACTTGTCAATTTCTGTCAGGAATCCTTGCATGTCAAATAAAAAGAGCAGCTGCTTTACCTCTTCTGAGCCCTTTTCTCAAAGCACTGCTCCATCCCATTCCCAGCTGATGGGGTCACAGGGGCACCTCAGGGTGCTGTGCTGCGGATGCTGAGGCTGCCTGTAGGTAGGCGGTGCTTTCATCAGCACTTGCCCTTTGGGGCTGGATGGCTGCTGCTGAGGACAGCAAGGCTGATGAGGACGTTGGTGTTAGTGGTGAAAGAGGTGCTTTGCCCTGAGCAGAGTTCATCCAGAGCTGAACATGGCAAATGGGGAAAGCTGCTGATTTAATGATACGGCTTCAGATGCTGCTGGGATGGGAGAGAGGGGTTATGGTGTATTGTGGAGGTCAGCAGGAGTTCTCAAGGTTTCCACGGAGATGAAGAGCAGGTCAAACGCAAAGAGGCTTTCCATGCAGAGGACAGGCATCACCATTAATGAGCATTCTGGATGGGATGAGGAAGAACTGAAGATGAAGGCCATAGGTCTGTGGCAGCTGCAGGTCTGCAGTGGGTGTTAAGAAAAGGAAGGTAAATACGAGCAGCATACTGAAATGAACCAGTTTCCTCCTGCACAGGTTATTGGTTTACCTGCACTTACCCGGTGAGGCAGGCAGCTGGGTGTTCTGGTGCATAGGTGTAGAGGAGGGTTCTGTTCCTGCCCTGTGTCTGCTGACTGCACTCCAGATCAGATGCTTAGCAGCTGTGTTGAGGTCCTGTAATGATTTGAAGTCATGGAGCTGTGATATCATGCCACGTTTGCACTGCATCCTGTTGCTGCCTTGCTGTTCTGATGCACTGCAATGCTACTGGCTGTATTTATAGCCACTGCTGCTCCAACCCATGTCCTTACCCAGTATGGACTGGGTGAAGCACACCTGCTATTCTGGAGAGGAAAATGCCTGTGAATGGTTTAGCATGTTGTCATTGCTTCCTGCTCGTGTGCATGCTGCTTATCTGGCTGTATTGAAGTGTGTGTGCCCCATTAAGGTGCCTGTTTTTGTGTGTTTTGCTCTATTGGAAGTGCCTCGTTGTATGAGGAGAAACCTCAGCAGCTGCAAAGCACAGTCTGGGGGCAAACAGTGCAGAGAGCAAGCAGACAATGTCCCCTTTTGTGTCAGTATGGTAATATTGGCACTATGATTTTAGCCTGAAGTCTCATGCTTCTGCTAGGAAACTAGCAAAACTTGCAGCTAGACCCTGTGAGAAAAGTGCTTTTCTTTACAGGCATCTCCCAAAGTGCTCTTGTTAGCAGGGTTAATGTGGGCCTAACGTGCTCATTGTGGTTCCTCTGCAGCTAATTTGATAGGAACAAAGTGCTGAGGCTGTATGTGCTGAGCTGGACGTCTGTTGCTTCCCTGTGCTGCACGACATCTCTGCTGATTGAAACCCACAGGGAAATCATTAAAATCTTTGAGGCGCTCTGGCTGTCCGTGTCACAGCTGTAATGATCTTTGATGGGGGGTATGAGGAAGAAAATCAGGTCATGCAGGATTAATTAGGGAGCGTCCTGTGTAGAAGGACGGGAGCAAAGTTGGTATTTCTGTGCTCGGTGCAGGGAAGATTCCTCAGATGCCTGTTGGTGTCGCTGTGAGTGACTTTGCTGGTAACAGAACTGATAAGAAGTCAGAGATGGAGCAGTGGTGTAGGGGTGCATCCCAGAGGGGTGGATCCCAGCCCTTATTTTGTAGTACAGAAGCTCAACAGATCCTGCAGCTTGTGTTCTCTGGCTGCTATTGCTACACAACTGGCTGCATGTATCTCATTTCTCTGGGAAACACCCATAGGTAATGGCACCATTCATAGAAACCACACCACTGAGCCTCTGAATTGGCTCATCCTGGCTTTTTTCCCTAACATTTGAGATGTGTTAATTTTCAGAACTAGGATAAAACTTGAAATTTGTGTATGCTGCTTTCTTTTCTATCTTTTTACTTTTTTTTTTTCTGGTAGATATGAATCTTCACGTCTAGTTTTATCTATTTAAAACCCTTGTGGAACTGTGAGTCTCCTTCCCACTCAAGCTGTAAGTTATCTGTGTCTAAATGAGCTGCTGGAGTGAGTCAGCAGCTGCCCTCAGACCTCCAGTGTTTGTGGTGGGGAAACTCAGCCAGAGCTCCCACTTGTTGCACCACGTGGAGCCAGCCATTTCCGTACCTTTCTCTTCATTTAATCTCTGATTAATTTAATTGCATTCTTTCTAACGATGTAATTCTGTTATTATTTTAAAGATCAAAACAACAAACCGTGAAACCTTTGCCACTTATTGTTGTGAGCAATTAAGTATTGGTTAATTGATTAAACTACGGGCTGTTGTTAGTCCAATGACCTGAGCTGGCTCTTGTTTCTGACTGCCATTACTTAGCAAGGGCTGTTTGGGATGAACAGAGCTGCACAAAGTTGGCAGGCAGGCATTCAGTTTGATGTGAAGTTGTTCAGGCTGTTGTTCCATTAACACAGCCCTGTTCCTCGGTGGTTCTGCAATCACCAAAAGGTCTGAACCCAATGGAACGAGGCGTGGAGTTCAGTGGAAGTGGGTGGATTAGATAGGATTAATCCTGGGATTTTCTCCTTAATAACGCAGCGAGAAGCCTTGAGATAGCAGGATGAAAGTGTAAGGATGGATGTTTCCCACTATATCAGAGCTTATGTGAGCTGTAATAGATAAGTTATGTTTATTTGTAATCGAGCCATGTTTCAGCACTCCGAAGGCACGGCTGGGTGCTCACTGTCCACTGCTGCAGTTCTTTTTGCCATATTAATGAGATCTCCTAGCTAAAGCATAGCATGCAGGTGCATCGATTTCTTTCCTTTTCGGTGCCTTTTCTGGATGCCTCGTAATGAGCCACGAGAACAGAGATAGCATTTCTGTTCATTTATCCCAGGCCCTAATGCAGTGTGAGCCCAATAAGTGAGAGCTGCGTGTTGTAGTGTGTTGCTCAGCATGAGACAGCAAATGCTGGGCTCTGGCAATGCCCAGGAATAACTTGCCCAAACTCTGTGTGCGTGGAAGTGATGCAATTTCTTTTTGAATTTATTTCCACCCCACATGTTCTGTTCAGTGATGTTTCTGTGCTGTTGATTTCCACGTTCTGGCTGAGGCCGATGGTTCAGTCAGTGTTCAGGTCTGCAGAGCTTATTCATTTGTGGTGAAATCAGCAGAAGGCAGAAATGGACTGCTTTTTTTCCTTATCTTTTTTTAGCTTGACGTTGAGGAGCCAACTGCTGGCATTTATGGGAATAAAATATGACTAAAATAATTTGCATTTAAAATGCAAATGAATGAAAGCATCAGCAAGGAGCCTTCTGCTTTCTTCGTGGTGCACAGACAGGGTGCTGGCGTTGGATCAGTCCAGGGAGGCACTGAGTATAAAGCAAAGCTAATTGGAGTAACTGAGAAACAAAATGGGCTCAGCCTCATGCTAATTCCAGGGCTGTGGATATTTAGTGTGGCATTGGAGATGAAGAACTGGGAAGGTGCTGAACCAATCACCAGAGCCAAAAAACAAACCCTTCTGAGATTCCCAGTGGCAGATTGAGAGGCCTCAGTAAAATTGCAAGAGGTGAATAAAACATAACTTGAGAGCAGTTTGTCAGGATCTTTGGACTTGCATCAATTAGAGTTTACGTTTCATTATTCTTATTCTAAAAGTTGCCTTTGTCACATTACCTGAATGCCAGCTGCCCTTCTGTGTGAGGAGAAGGCTGGCTGTAAGCGTGAGGCCAGCAATGCATCTCTGAATGCATCCTTCCCTGTTAGAAGTTTAATGTTGATTTTGGGCACAGTGTGTTGCTTTCTGACCTTGTGTGTGCCAGCAGGACCACGTGCAGAATGTTCTGCTGCACGCTTGTGGCTGAGGAGGGATGTGCAGGAGGAGTTCAGTACCCTTCTGTATGATGGTTGAGTTCTTCCCAGCTCCTATTAAGGAGAAAATAATTAGGCAATGTGCTTGAGAATGGAAGATGAGAATGCCGGTGTTCGTTAAGGGAAGCCTGCTTTATTCTGCAGTGTGTTGCTGTAGTGCAGTAGCTGGTAGCTCCAGCTCCCTTCCATCACAGCAAGAACGTGTTACACTGTTACACGTGTGTTTTCATATCTGCATCTCCTTTCCTTCTAGCCATGTTACTGAAGATCCCCTTCTCTTCTGGAAGTAGAAGCACAGTGAAGAGATGAATCTATTCAGCCAGACATTCCTCCAGTAGTTATTTCCCATCGTGGAGCACCACGGCAGGGAGGAGATGGACTCGAAGGAAGAAAGTCCTCAGGTGTGGCCTGACTCTGCTGAGCAGGACCAGAATGCTGCTCAGGTGACTTCTGCCTTGGTTTCTGGTTCTGCTGGATTAGGCTCAGTGGAGTGGCTTTGCAAGCAAATGTTCCCATTCAGCTGGTTTTTGTTGGTTTTTTTTGAAACTATCTGGAAACTCAGCTTGTATTGGAGAGGAAATAGAAACATGCTTGTAGTGATTCCAGAAAGTGAGCTGTGCAAACCACAGCAGGGAGCACACAGGCATTCGAAATGTATGAAATGAAACCAACCAGTAGCAGTATGCATTCAGTGTCCAAAAATAAATATATACGGTTGTGGGAAAGCGAAAGGATATTTGGATTAATGAATATTAAGAAAATATGTGGTCTGTGGCAGCCCATTCTGTTGGCATCAATTGAATCAGCTGGAACTGTGGGTGGACTTTTTAGGAAAGTAATACAATTTTTTCCAGTCAGACATCTGGGTTGTAGGGAAGAGAGAAATGTTAATTGTCACTGACTAATGTGGTCAGATTCTGCTGTGTGCAGCCAGTCCCTCCATCCCTGAGACAATGCAGCTGAGAATGTTTAGAAGACTGATTTATTTCTTTGACTATGTTACGAAGGGAGCACTGCGTGTCATTTGAACCACAAGCCAAGGAATCGTGGCTTTTCTGGTAACTTCCAGCTTTGAAATTTGCAAAGAAAAGCAGCCTTCAGTAACCCGTGTTCCGTGCAGTGGGATCACAGTGCTGCTGTTTGCACGTGGCAGTTAAAAGGTTTGATCAGTATTTGCAGAGCACTCTCCAAACGTGAAACACTGCATGCATTTTTACTGTAGTGTTTGCATAAGGATTTATTGTATGGAATCAGTGCTTGGCATCCCTGGGGAGTGCCAGGTGTCTTCTGAAACAAACTTAAGGGTGAAATGAAGTAAATAAAATTTGCAGATGTGGCCTTATTTTATGTGAAAACACGGTGATGGATGTGGATACCAAAGCTAGGTTTCCTACTAACTGTCCTATTTTTTTTCTGTGCACTGAAAATGGTTTTCAACATATGAAAGGTGTCAGCAGATAAGTATGTTGCTATTACCACTGGACTTAGTAATTCTGGCTTGTTTTAGGTAATGTTTAGTCAAAATAAATGTATTTGCATTTGAACTGCCCTGGAGGTAACTGTTCTAGTAGCCATTGGAGTCACTGCTTCGTGTTTGCAGTTGTTTCCCTGTTTAAACAGGTGAATTGCCTACTGATGCTGTTTGTGCTCCACAGAAGCAATCACAAACATACTGTTGCTGTCTTGTGATAGCTGCAATCCTATTTCTTGAAGCAATAATCAAAGTTAATAGATTCTGCTAGCCAGTTTATCAAACAGAAAAATTTCTTGCAACTATGGAACCAGCTGAAGTAATTATCATAAATCCAGAAAGCAAGATAGAAAATAAACAGTGCACGTAGTGGCAATGCTGAGGCACAGCCTGCAGCAGGGGTGGAGCACCTGGTGGGAAGGCAGGGCCAGCACAGGGCAGCTCAGGTGCATGCAATGCACTGAGTGATGGAAGGGCTGCAGCCAGGATCCACCCCTTCCCAGCCCTCATTTAAGGTTGGCACTGGAGGTGAGGGGATTCTGCTGGAGATCCCTGCATACGTGGGGCTGTTGCATTTGAGCAAGTCCTCACTTGCTGCAGGCTAGGACTTTGCTGTTCTGCTGTCATTGCTGCTGCTTCCATTGCATTTCTATGTACCAATAAATCCCATATGAAAGTTCAAATCGACAGTTCAAAGTTCAAATCCAAATGTTTTCTCTTACAAATTTTCAAGAGATGCTCCAAAACTTGTTTGAATGCATGCTGTGTACCAGTAAGGTCTTGAGTAAAAATGCAGGGTAAAACCTGGAACCAGTGGTAGTTATTACATCCAGATTTCTATGCTGCTAGCGTAATTCAGATGAGTTTATAAACATATTTATTATACACTGAGGTTTCTGTTGTTTTCCTGACACCTGGTTCGATATTTGGGGCATAAGGTGGTGGGTGCCTCCACAACCGATACCTGCAGCCAGTTCAGTCCAGGGTCTGTTTTTCTTCCAGGTGCACTTTGTCCCAGAAGCAGGGACGGTGGCACAGATTGTGTACAGCGAGGAGCAGGAGCGTCCCTCCCAGCAGGTGGTGTACACAGCAGATGGCACCTCGTACACCTCCGTGGACACCTCGGAGCACACGCTGGTTTACATCCATCCCGTGGAAGCTACGCAGGCACGTGTGGTTCTGAGCCCACCCCTCCCTTATGGCATCTAGGAAATAAAACAGGCTTGTTTGAGATTAAAGCCAGCTGCCAGCGAGCGGTGTGACTGGAAAATAGCAGGCAGTTACTCCTAACGCTTTTATCTGCCCCTTGCTGAACAGGGACTTCATGCTGTTCGTTTCGGTCTGATGTGCAAATGTGGTAATCAAAGGATGTTGAGGCTATGAATTATGAAACGCTTGTTGTTTCACTAAAGGTGGACGGGGTGGTAATTAAATCAAAAGTGTTTTTGAAAATGCTTAATAGTCTCTCCAGAAATTCTGCCTCTGCCTGTATTTGGTAAAAAGCTGAGAGATCTGTGTCTTCTGGAAGAGTCCTTGTTTGCGCAGTGCAGTTTTAATTATTAATTGTAACAATAACAGCCTTGCCTTTTTGCAGAGGATCCTGGTGACTTCAATCTAATTTTGTAATCTCTCTTCACAGAAGTTGTTGATTGCATAGGCCTCAGTTATTTTTCTTCATAATTATATGGAATATCAAAGCTTTTTTTTTCCCCTCTGACAGAGTGTGTTTATATGGAGTTAATATAGCATGCATCTGTACCTCTGCATGGATAGACTTTAAAAATCCAACAAACAAACACACATAGGCATGCTTCATCAGGGTGCTTTATGTTCTTGGACAGAACAGAGCAATATTGCTGCTAAGGGCCTGTATGTGACACTGCCAGCAGCACTGGCATAGGCTTCTGTGGCATGATCTTGTTTCTTGTGCAGTTTTCAGCCATATGAAAAGCAGTTCCTATGTGGTGGGCTGTTCTGAGATAAGATACCAAGAGGATATCTCCCAGGAAGTTAATGACCAAGAGAATCTGCAACTCTCTGAATGTTATCACTTAGTCTAAATTAAAAAATGCGCTGTAGTAACGAGACATTATCTTGCAAAAAGCACCAAGGGAATTCTTCCCATCTCATGCTTCGGTTTGCTGGAGCCAGACTGCTGTGTGCTCGGGTGTTTCAAATGTTGGCCAAGCAAGCAGGCAAGCTGCTGTCAGTGCTTAGTGTTCCTCTGAGTTTTGCTCTTCTGGTGTAGCAGCTCTCCCAGCAGAGCTGTTCTTGAGGACTAGCATATGAATATTGGAGTTGTTGTGTCTTCTATTAAATGAAAGCAGACATCCTCACCCTATCAAATTCATATGTAGGATGTGCTGATATCCACGTGCTTTCTTTTGAAGAGCTCTCTTTTGAACTTGGAGGAAGAAAAATGAGTTTGCTGTGTTAACAGGCATGTTGAAAGCCAGCAAAGCAGTTATTCTTACGGGGATTGCATTTTGGTGACAGGGCGATGCTTGCGTTGGGAATGATCAACCCAAGGCCAGTTTGATAAACCTTTTTCACTTTGTCTAGACTCTGTTTACAGATCCATCCCAAGTGGCTTATGTCCAGCAGGATGCCACCACGCAGCAGGTAAGAAGAGATCGTTTTCTTTGGGCTTCAAATTATAAGGAACATCAGTGACAGAGCATAAAGAGCTTACTCTGAATTAGCAAGGTGACAACCTTCAGTCACTTACCATCTTCCCAGTGATGGTGAACAAAAAGCAGGTGTTGGTGAGAGACTGTTATCTTGGCCCTTCTGTGCATCAGTGTCAATAAAAAGCATGAATTTATTTTTTAATACGTGTTCAACACCAATACAAATTTACTGTCCCAGATATCGTGAGAAATCTTTCAACAGTATTGCTTTAAGTCAGTCAGCAGGCTGATACATCTGACTTTACTTTAATGTCATTCTGCAATGACTGAGTTAGAAATTGTCCCCATACAGACTGATCAAAATACCTAGAAGCCCCTAAAAGCTTTCAAGGGGCAGAGATTGGTTTTGAGCCAAGCTCTCAATCTACCAGAAACTTCCCTGGAAAATAAGCATGGAACCTGAAGGAACTCAGTTGTTGGTTTATTTCTTTTTGGGGGATTTCCCTGGGCTGACATGCTTGTCTGTAGGAAGTGGTCTGGGAGTAGAAATGCCCCTGGAATGGCACTGGTGTGATAGGTGTGTATTATCACCATATTGCTAATGCTGTCATTACAGTGTGTATTGGCTGTCTTAGTGGAGGGTTGAATGTGCATTGAAAATAAAGCTTCTTGTTTAAAGGAGACCTAAACTGAGACACAGACTGGAAACTCTGAATGCCACAGAGCTGTGAGCTGCTTTTTTTCCTTGTCTTTTGAAGGTGTCATTTTGAATATTTTTGCCATATTAGTTTTGTTCCAGCAGAAAGCCAAAAAATTCTATTTGATCATCTCAAAGCTTATTCAGCAAGCTTTCCCAGTAAATAGATGATGAAACTGGGAGATGGAATACTTACCTGCAGTGCAGGTGACTCTGACAGTAGGCTGTGAGCTGCTGCTCTAATATGTTGAGCACCAAGGGCATCAGAAGTTCTTGTCTGTGTGTCTTCAGACTGCCCTCCTTTCTCAGGCTGGCAGGAGTCCCAACAGAACAATCTCATTATGGCAGTTATTACCTTTGCAGGTGTTTTTACATCAGCATTTCATGTAGGACATCCCTGAATAAAGGCATCTTTGTCTTTGGAAAGTTTTACTTAAAGAAAAAAAAATCTTTAAAATTTCCTTTTAAAATAATGCCTATATTTGCATTGCTTGGAACTTACATGGAAATGAAAATTAGAGATGTTTGAGGTGTGATTAGCAGTGAGGAGTGCTAATATGTGGTGCAAACAGACGTGAGGTTGTATGAGCCTCTGGATGCTGGCACTGCTGTACAAGGATGCTGTTCTGTTGCCCCTTGGCATCCTCCATGGCAGCAGTGTGCAGTTCAGCTGTGATCCTGGAGGTTTCTTATTTGCTTTCATGCACTTCCCTGAAGTCTTTTTATTCTTTTTTTCCTGTAGGTTTATAAGCAGTTTCATAAATTACTTTTAATGCATCTTTAAGCTAGATTTGAAGTTTTAAAACTATCTGCTTATGTTACGAATTTTCTTGTGTGCTCCTTTAGTGCTGGCATACTTCACTGTTCTCAGTTCTATCTGATATTTATTGTGCACTCTGTAGTGGGGCAGAGGCTTTAATTTTAGCATCAAAGCTGTTTAACAGTCAGAGACATGAACTTGCAGCCACATAATGTCAGCTGTAGAGAAGGATGGAAAGTCATGCAGTGTGCTGGCACGAGTGGCTGCATAGATAAGCAGAGCACCAAAGACAGGAGAGGTGATTCTTGAGA